>NC_140090.1:56876515-57476515 GCF_964237585.1 Gallinula chloropus
ACTTTGTCCTAATAATTCCATTAGTCTAGATTGGTCATCTCTGATGAGCTGACTTGTTGGGGTTTTTTTCTGGTTTGTTCATTTTTTCTTTTTTTTTTTTTTCTTCCCCCTTCCCCCCTCATTGACTTTCTTAACAAGGAAATTATATATCACTGTGTTTTGTGAACATTGTGTGAAAGATGGAGGCAAACCAGAATGTAGTTCCTCTGCTGTCCCCAGAGGTCGCTTTGAGAGTTAAGCAACTAGTTCCTTTCCTGAATTTGCAAGTTTTTGTCTGGTCTTCCTGTCATCTGATTAATAAAGATAGTAGTGATTTAAGGAAATTTGACTTGATGTAGTTGTCGAAAATAGAAGGAAGTGGGATTCTTAAGACTCTCAAGTATATACTTACAGCAGTTTCTAAATCCCTTTGGTCTGCCAAAGCTGCTTAATATTGCCAGGAACTGATCCAAAGCTTAATCCTGGATGAGCAAAAAAGAAATGCCCCAAAAGCAAACCTGCCTTGCAAAGACAGGATGCTTATGCTCTTTTTCCTCTCTGCAGAAATGTGCATCTGTAAAAGGTAACTTAAAAAATTAAAGTTAAGTCTGAGTATTATCTATTGTGTTTCTCAGAATCGTGTCATTTCAAGTTGTAAGTTTGAATTTAAACAATATGTCAAAAAATGTTTGAGTCAGTGATTTGAAATCAAAAATAGCAAGTTTTTGTACTTGCCGGACTTGAGGATGCACAGTGAACACTAGAGGAAAAATAGGAAAGACAAGTACTTGGATGAGTATGGTGATAGGCATGGGAACACGTATGTGTGAGGCACTTTGAACATTAGCTTGCACAAGTAGTCATGGCTACTTGTTGGGTTCTGTTTTGTGGTCTTTTTTTTACAATTTGAAAAGATGGACGGTCAGAAAGGTCTACTAATTTGAAACCAAGTGGAAAATTGTCTACCAGAGAGTGGTGGTGGCAGCTTTGCAACAAATGTCTTAAAATACAATTGTGGTGCAGCTCATGAATAAACAGGGTGTTCTGGGGCCTTTGGTTATAAAAACTAGCTTGTGCCTTTTTTCCTTCCTTTTTTGCCTGTATCTGAATTCCTGTTGGGGTGATTTTGAGTGTTTTCATTTGTCATGAGGTGTCCTGTAGAGCAGGGAAATTAAGTTGTAGAGCGTTTTTCAGGTTCAGAGCTAGTTTGATCAAGCAGACTGTGTTAAGTCCAGTGCTTCTTTAGCCCAAATTGAATACGTGGATGTGTATCAGTTCAGTGCCCAAAAGAAAGATTTTTATATTGTAAAAGCTCTGTAGGCCTCTCTGGTTATTGTTTCTGGTGCTTACTAATACTAGTTCTGATGACAAAGGTGGTACATGTTGCAGGTAATGGACACACATTCTGGGTACATTAAGAACAAACCAAAATACCCACAAACAGCCTTGAAAGTCAAACAATTGTTACTAGACTTGGTTGGTTGGTTTGGTAGAAGTGAGGAATTATGAATGGGTCAGATGATTCCTGCCTTCTTCACAATTGTGCATTTTCTTGTGATAACATGCCATGCATGCTGGATCCTGTGTTTACAGATCTGAGCTAATGTTTTATGAACATCGTGTGGAGTCATATGTCTCCACTGATGAAGTCAGCCTCAGAAACTTTTCTATCTGTTCTAGAGAGCAGAATTTAACTTGCTTTAAGTGCTGGCACTGGCTTTTGATGCTGGCAAAGAAGATAGAGAGGATCAGTCTTTCCTGAGGATAAATAAAATCAGAATCAGCTAAGATGATCAAGGTTTGAGTCATTCTCCAGTATTAGAGATAGGATTCCTATATAACCTTTTAGAGGAACTGGGCAATTTTGCCTTAAATTGCCGAGCCTAATGAAGCGTCAATTCTTGGTACAAGATTTTATTGTGCTTGAGTCCCACACAGATTTGATGCAATCTGAGTACATGTTATCTGTCATAAACATGTTTAAGATATTGATCTACTTTTTTCAGCTTCCTTTATGACTCTAATCCTTCTAGTCCAGAGTACAAGAAATACTGCAGGTCATATATTTAGAACATGCAAAGAGGCTGATTTTAATTACTGCAGAAATTATTAAAAAAAAAATAAGATTTAATGTAATAGGAACACAGCTTCAATTGTTATGTGAAAACATTTGAAATCAAAGCAAAAACATCTAAGATATTTTTTCCTGAAGCCTCTGTGTGTGACATGCTTGTCATACATTTTATTTAAAAATCAGAACAAAACAAAAAACTTAGGAGTGACAAATAATCTTTGATTGTATGAATATATTTTTGAATAATTTCTTCATAGGTATTTGTCAAATTCAACAGTCACCTTCACATTTCAGTTTCTTGTACTTGTTTTCAGCTATGACTGCTAATAAAAACAGAGGATTTACTTGAAGAGAGTTTTCTGTACATTCAAATACTTCAGTTTTCTTTTGCCTTGGCATTACTCCTTTTATTAAATGCGGGAGCCTTGTTATTTTTTAAAAGATAAATAAACACACCCCATTTAAGTTGGGGCTCACGTCACTTTTGCTAGCTGAAGATCAAGCCCTAAGTGTGTTTTCGAGCACTCTCTTTAATTCAATTTCCTGTTAATGATTTTGGTGTTAGTAAACTTCTTTTATCACATCGTGTGTTTCCTTCGTTTAATGCCATGGTAGTCACTGATGTTTCTTTTCTCACTGAGAAGCAGAGATGTTAAGCAAAAACTAGGATTTCTTTGTTATTTCCCAGGCTGTCCTCTTTAATCTATATCAAAGGTAAATCCATGTGTTTAACCTCATGCTACTTTTCAGCTTTTATTTCGTAATTTCAAAGTGAAACTGAGTCAGAATACTGAAATACTGAATCAGAAGATGGACGACTATAGGAAGGGCAGCTCCTGAAAGTATTGAAATGATCTTTGAGCTTGGCTGTTGTGAAAACAGGTCTTGCATCCTGGCTAGTGCTGAAAATGGACCAGATTTCAAATTGCTTTTGCACATAATCACTCCTGGTCTTTACTGCAGTGTGTTGATCCTGTTTGTGAGGGGTGGTGGAGCTGTTTAGTTTGTAAGGTTTTGAAGTAGGACCTGTTTTTCTAGTTCTTCTGGTAAGTAGAATCTAGTATGCTTCTAAAATAACTAAAATAAAAGGTGTCTCTGTCTAAGTGAAAAAAATTGCTGTTACTATCATCAGTAACAGCAGACAGCTTTTAAGACCAGGTGCAGAAAGTTGCAAATGGATTGCAAGCAAAATTTATTTACCAATGAATTGAAATTTCGAGTCTGAAGGAAGTTTGAGGATAAGAATACAGATCAGTTTCACAGTGAAATAAGAGCTGGCACATGTAAAAAGATAAGCCCAAATAGATTCTGAGCATTGTCACAGACACCACTCATAATCTTATTAATGTAGAGATGAAACTTTGTATTTTCAGTGCATCCGAAATAAGTGGTATTAGTTCAGTATTTTGCTGAACTTGTTTTTACTATTTCATACAAAACTATTTCTTGCTCCGTGTGCAGTGCAACGTTCATTCACAAATTATACTTTGCCTATTAGATTTTTTTGTGTGTGTTAGGGATGCATGTTCTCTAATTTAGCATGTTTTTAATCTACAGTATCAAGAAAATGCTTAGCCTAGTTTGCTGAGAGGAAAAGAAAATCAAGTAATTTTTTTTTTTTCTTCTAATTTTAGGGTCTACTTACAGTGTGCTGTCCATAATGCCTTCTGATTCTGAAAGCAGCAGTTCTCTGAGTAGCATTGGTAAGTAAAGTATTAATCTCCTGACTTAATGAGCCTGTCTCTTGGCAGCTGGGAGAGCAAGATTTTAAGGTTACCTTTGGGAAATGTAGGACGATTCTGTTCATCAAATCGAAGAAGTTGAACTAAAAAATGTATTCAAGCATCTTTACCAGGAGAAAGTATACCCATTTTGTGTAGTGAATGTTAATAATTTTCATGGCTGTATGTAGTTGTTGCCTGTAAAAATCTGTTACATTTGGATACATTGTAACTACCCTTGAGGTAGTAAAACACTGTGCTGCAAATGGCTACATTTGGTTTATACATGGGTGTGCGTATAAAAATATATATGGGCAAGCATGTATGTGTATGTAATGTAAAAATTGTACACAGTCAAAAGCATCATAAAAATTAAAAATATTATTAGCCAAGGTCATGGCCTTTTAAACCTTTGGAAGTGGCTGCAAGCTTCAACCCTGTTACTCCTGTATGCAATGAATTGATTATTTTCCTCTGTTTTTAATGTCTCAAGGAATGACAAAATACTTAAAAAGGAAAGAAAAAAAAGAACTAGTGGAAAAAGAAATGTGGACAGAAGACTTCTAACAGCAAGATGCTCTTGGAGTAGCTGTGTTAGCTGTCAGTTTCTCTCTTCACTTGCACAAATACTTTTCTTGTGAAATCTGTGTAAAAGTCATTTGCCTTGGACAGGGAATGTAGGCTCTTGCATATTTAAAGTTCCAATGTTGTGTCAGGCATCTGGAGACTTCCCTGACAGCAATAGGCAAGTCAGTTTTCTACCCACATCCTTAAGCGGACATCTGTTGCAGTCATTGAGTTGAACTTTTAACTCCAGCATGCAGGAACAAGATTTTAGGGTTGACTGATCTATTTGCTGAAGATACGGGAAGCTGTGACATGTTCATTTGATTTTTATCAAGACCACACTTGCATGATGTTGCCTGAAGGAAGGGTATTATTTAATTTGCTGTGAATAAATTGGGGCTGGCAATAGGAAGAAGAAAGTTTCTAAAGTTTTAGGACAACCGGATGCAAAAATAGAGTCTACCAAAGAAGGAAGTTCCTTTAAGGTAAAATCCAGTAAGCTTGTGTAATACTTGAAGTGATGCCTGAGATAGAAGATGCAAGTGATCCTTTCTAGCTCCATGTTCCTAACTTAAAGAAGAAAGGTACATTTAAACCTTGCCATTTTTCTAACTCTGTGGATGCACATAGTCAATTCTTTGTTCCTTACCTTTTATATTTTAAGTAAAGGTAGGTAGATGAACAGCTAGTGTTTGCCATCACAAAGAGAACTTTTGCTTTAACAGTATTCATTTGCAAGATTAGGATACCTGGCCTCTATTTTCTGTTTTATTAACTTTCTGATACGCAGTACCTTGCAGGAAGGGTTGTTTAGAATTTGACATTTTATTTCTGAGAGATTCATTATTCCCATGTATGCTTCAGAGTGGAATTCTTTCCGAACTGTGGTTTGTTCGTGTTTTGAAATATTGAAACTTGTTCTGAGTGCTGATCTCCGTATTTCACCTCAAGGGCTGTGCTTGGAAGTGTTTTTTGCCCTTAGCATGTGCCAAATGATCAAAGGTATTAATAACTGAAAAATTAAGTGACTTGTTATTAAACAAATCTTCTGATCTAGTGTTCTCCATAGTTTTGATTTTTTTTTTTTATTCAAATGATTGAAGTGAGTTAGGTGTTCAGTAGTTATGTTAACAGCCAGGGGAGTTCTTTGAAGCCAGCATGTTTGTTTTATAGTCTGGTTATAGACCTGTAATTCGGAAGTATAATTTTTTTTTCCCAATCACTTTTTCTCCCTCACATCTTTTACTGAAAAAGATAATAATATTAATGTGACTTAATATCAATAGCAAAATTTATTTGCATAATAATCAGCATATTCTAATAGACATGTTTGCAAGTTACTTCAGAGCTGCATTGAGACAGGTTTTATACTGGTACGTTGAATGACAAACCATCATAACTGAATCTGTTTGCATGCCAGCTCCCCAGAGGCTTCATATGAGTTCTTTGAATGGAATCCCAACAAATACTGAGTTGCTATAGCATTTCAGGAATTTTACTTAGATCTCCTCCTCCTGGTCCCCATTTTACTGGAATATATTTTCACAAGGGTAGTTCTGTTTGTTGGAAATCACAAATTTTGCCAGTGAAATGAATGCATCAGTGAAAAAATGTAAATAGCTCATGATTTTGGGATATGTTCAGTTTGACATTGATAATTATATGTGTACACATATTCTGGTAAAAGAATATTTTAATTTCCCTGCTTACCTGAGCCTTCCTTATGAGGCAGAAAAGGGATCTATTTGATTATTCCTGAGTATCAGACACTGATTTTCATTAACATTTAATAGATATTTTACGTCTGATCTCCTTTGTTTCTGTTTGTCAGGCAGCTCAGAAAGACATTTACAACTTTCAGAAGAAATTAGGAAGATTTTGGGGTTAATAATTAAGCCCAGATAAGGAAACAGAGGGGGAATCTTTGCATCTTCTCATTAGGACAGAGAATGCAATCTTTCATTTGTGGTTTTTAAACTCATAATTCATAAAAGTAACTAGAGAAAGGTATGTGCACATGCTTCAGATGTTCTTCCCAATCTTAATCCCCCTACCTATTGTTGGAGGTGTTTTCTGCTGCCAGCCTTCCTAATTAAATGATCTTTTTTTGAAATAGTTTGGAAAACCTTCACAAGTTGTTGTGAAGTTAAGGTGATTCTATATGTTTTACAGCTATCATGTGTTTCAGAGTTAATTTATGAAGGTGATCTATATAACAGTGGGTGTATTGTACAGAAAAAGACCATGATCTAAGAAGTAATCTTAAATAACACTAAGATGACTGTTCTTAAAAGTTGGTACTAAGAAAATGTGGGATTAGTTTCAGTCAAATCACTGAAACATGTTAGGATTTGGAAAGGAAAAGATGACAGAACATGATTTCATTACTATAAATTCATGTTGTGCCAGAGTTTTTGGTATATATGCTGTTCCAATTCCTCCATTGAAAGAAGGCAGCAAGCCTGGAGAGCAGCAGCAGCATGAGTCAGCAGATACGGAGCAGCTTCTGTATGGTGAACAACTGGATAAACTGGGGTTCTCATTCTTCGGTAATGTCACGCTCCTAATATGAAAGGAGAGGAAGGAGTGATGTAATTTGTATAATGTGACTCAGAGAAGAGTCTGTCCTGAATAGTGGAGTGTCCTACAAGATTTTTTCTCTTCCCCTGCCTAGATTAGCATGAGGGATACAACAAAAATGAACCTCATGTATGTGTGGTCGAATAAGCAATTGGGTGGAAGCCAGCGCTCCTACCTCTGTAGCAGCCAGGTAATAGCATTGAAGAAGAAACTCCACTTCATAGGTTTATCTGCCTTCACCATGGGTGTATCTGCCTTTTTTTTCCTTTTGAATGTGTAAGTAAATAAAAATGCAGTGTGACGCATTGTTGCTTTTTACAAGTTTTTCTTGTGTACTTTTCTCATCATTCAAAATTGGTTTAGTGGACAATACATTTTTTTCCCCTTATGTTTCCTCTTTCCCCTGTATTAATAAAGCTCATGCTGTGCATGTAAAATAGCAAATTTTGAGGGATATAAACTGCTGTAATCCCTGCATCCCACCTTTGTGCTTCAACCCCACCTTCTTCCCTCCAAAGAAGCAAATACTCATTACATTGTCATGCTCTCTATATATTTCTTTTCTCTTTGCTCTTGGATAATCACAAAGATTTTTGTGTGTAAATAGAAGCATCTTTTATCTGCCCAGTCCCCATGCCTGGTAGGCTCTCTGAATAAAGCTACAGTCCTGCTTTTCTGACATCAGAATAATTATTTATGGAGATTCAGTGCCTGGCGTGCCAAGCACGGAACAACAGTGTCACTTAGGAGTTGGATAGAAACTAGTAACAGAGCTTTACGTGACAGTCACTGGCTAGTCTCCCACTTGAGTGGTCATGATAACAGCAAGGAAAAGAATACAGAATAAAGAGCTCCCTTAAAAAATAAATTTTAAAAGTGCCAGTTTCTATGGTGCATTTGAACATAAGTGCTTCCTAAGCCCTGAAGTGAAGTGACGTAGTCCTGGTCCACTGGCTCTAGGTGGCCCTGCTTGAACAGGGGGTTTGGACCAGATATTCCTTTTGTATCTGAGCAGATAATTTTCTGGACCTGTAAGGAAAAGGTGGAAGACCTGTGTTATGAAAGATTATCTACAGACTATATAGTGTCAGCCAGATATCACCCTTCTTCTGTGATACTTCAGCCTGAAATCATTCAATTTGTTTACTATGGAAATCAGTAACACAGTATCCTTATTTCTTTCTGTGCATCTCTTAATTATCTACTGTACTTCTAGTTTCAATACTTTGTTTTTTATTTTGTCCTTTGTTCCAAAATCTCATTTCTTCCTTTTTACAATAGCTATTTAGTATCTTGTTTTGGCACATGTTGCCTAAAAAAGCCTCTGTGACGGGACTTAAAGGGTATGTTTGAAGACTGTTAATACCCTATACTACTTCTACAGCCTACAATAAGTGACCTGAGTAATATGATGCCAGGACAGGATTATAGTTTCTGGATTCAAGACAATTTTTACCTACCCTAGAGTACGATAATGAAACTTCTGAGTTTTCCTTTAGTGCTTTAAAAATGTGATTCTTCTTACACTCTTCAATGCACAGTAATTTTATTTTATTTTTTTAAATAAATACTGCTTAAAAGAAATCATAGAATCATAGAATTGTAGGGGTTGGAAGGGACCTCGAGAGATCATCGGGTCCAACCCCCCTGCCAAAGCAGCTCCCTAGGACATATCACTCAGGCGCAGGCGGGTCTTGAGTATCTCCAGAGATGGAGACTCCACCACCTCCCTGGGCAGCCTGTCCCAGGGCTCTGTCACCCTCACTGTGAAAAAGTTCTTCCGCATGTTGGTGTGGAACTTCCTGTGCTCCAACTTGCAGCCATTGCCCCTTGTCCTGTCTCCACAGAGCACTGAAAAGGGGCTGGCCAATTCCCCCTGCATCCCCTGCTTCAGATAATTATAAACTTTAATTAGGTTCCCCCCTTAGTCTTCTCTTCTCTAGGCTGAACACTCCCAACTTACTCAGCCTTTCCTCATAAGGGAGATGCTCCAGGCCCTTAATCATCTTTGTAGCCCTTCTCTGGACTCTCTCCAGGAGATGCCTGTCCTTTTTATACCAGGGAGCCCAGAACTGGACACAATACTCCAGGTGGGGCCTGACCAGGGCAGAGTAGAGGGGGAGGATCACCTCCCTTGACCTGCTGGCTACACTCCTCCTGATACATCTCAGGATCCCATTGGCTCTCTTAGCCACCAGGGCACACTGCTGGCTCATGGCCAACCTGTCACCAACCAGGACCCCCAGGTCCTTCTCCACTGAGCTCTTCTCCAGCAGGTCATCCTGCCTGTACTGATACAAATAGTTGTTCCTTCCCAGGTGCAAGACTCTACACTTGCTTTTGCTGAACCTCATCTGGTTTCTCCCTGCCCAGCTCTCCAGCCTGTCCAGGTCTCGCTGGATGGCAGCGCAGTGTTCCTGCGTGTCAGCCACTCCTCCTAGCTTTGTATCATCGGCGTACTTGCTGAGGGTCGGTGCTATTCCTTCATCAAGGTTGTCAATGATCAGCTTACATGTAGGAGTCAGGCTGTGGCTCTGAGGATAGCTAGCATTATGTTTTTTCCAAGATGAGTTTTTAACAGAAAGGCATTGCATACGCTTCCTTTCTTTGAATATATACTGAGATCCTAATGAGTGGATCTTTTGAATGGAAAAGTCTTTCTGTCTTTACAAATGCATGATTTTCTTCTTTCCACAGCCAAATCTCTCTGCATTGTTGTTATTTTGACTGTCAGTCTTGGATTCTCTTTATTCCACATCACGTATTGCCTTCATTTTTTAACTTTTAACAGACTATTATTGTTTTAGCTGTGCAGTTCTTTGCAAGTGTTGTCACTTTTTAAGTCGTGTTTTTTCTTGCTCTTCACTGTTCATATCGCAGTTATACCTTTTCCTATGGGAATTTGCACACCAGTCTGTAACAAACACCACCGTTGGCACTAAAATTTTATGATTTTTCTTCTTGAAGCCACCAGGTGGTTATATGTCTGATGCCACCCAGCTTGTCCAGCTTTGTCTTCAACTGTCAGTATTTTCTTGCTTAACACTGTTAGTTTATCAGTTTGACAGGCTGTTTACAGATAGCTTTTTAGTAATTGCAATTCAAGTTACTTAATCTGAGGGCCTTAATTCTTACTCCAAAGCAAACATTATCCCTCCTCCCATTAAATGGTAATTCTTTCACAACAACGTGTAGTCTTTCATTCCCTATTTTCACACTGGCTATGGTGTCAACTGTCCTTTTATGTTGTTGTGATTTCAGTTTATTGCTTCACACTTTCTACAGCCCTATATAACAAAGTAAATCCTTTCACTATTCACAGGGAGTGTTGAGTTGCAAGTGTGATTTGTGATGTTCTTTCAAAGATAAACACTTGTTACTTGTCTGAAAAAACTTACTTCTCCTCCTGACAGCCTGTACGAATCTCTTATAATTCTTGCTTTATCTACTAACAGAAACACAAAAATTATCTTCGTTGAAGTTAGTTCAGCAATTGACACCTACTGGCAAATGAACAAGTGACAGTTTTACAACTGCTGGATTTGTTTAGTTTACTGGAAACAAGACTTCTAGGAAATAAACACTCTCTTCCACAAACTTTAGTAACTCTTTGTTTCATGAATCATGTTGACTTCTCTAGGATTGATCCTTTTTTTTTTTTTTAAACCTAATTTGCCATGTATTTGTTAATAACTGTATGCTCTTAAGTAACAAACATTTAGAATAGCTTTATTGTGTTATCACTGACTTGTATGGCATCTATTTCCAGGCAGCTATAGGGTTGACATGTAGTCATGCATAGTGTGTTCTCAAATTCTGTCACTTCAGAGGCAACCAAGCATTACTCAATGGATGCGACGTCCTGCTTTTGTAAAAAAAAAAAAAAGTAACAACAAAAGGTTAACTTTGCTGTCTACTTGATGCAGCCTTGGAGGAGGAAGGGTGGGAGGGTTTTTTGCTGTAGTTTGAGGCTTTTTGGTTTTGGGGTTTTTTTTTTTTGCTGGGTCTTTTGTCTTTCTTTGGTTGGGTTTTTTTTTGTTTGTTTGTTTGTTTTTTTAATTTCTTGTAACTGATCCATCTGAGTTAATTCTTGGTCTCTTAAGGGTTCTGCAAATATATGGCTTGAGATCCACTAACAAATAGCTGAAACACTTCATGGTATTTTGTTTGCTATAATATCTTCTTAACATCTGTCAACTCCCTGGAGGAATTTCTGAAGATTTGGTTGGTCTGTAATGATTTGGATGGAAATACAGTGTGTGTGGATACTTCTCTTGCACTTCAGACAGCATGTTGGGAACACAGTGTCTCTCACTGCTCCCTGAGGCCCTGTATCAGTCTGTGCAGTCAGGAAACCCTTTTGGTCCTCAGTAGTTTTCTTCTGGGGTTGTAAAACAGAAGGGTGAGACAATGCTCACAGCTCCTCTGCAGGAGAAGATGTGAAGGAAGTAGTGTTTCATACTCTCAGCAAGTGTGCAGTGGTTGACCCTAATCCTTGTTTTCCTTGGGTTCAGACAGGGCACTTTTGTCTAGGTTGTGCTTTCAGCGTATGGTTGTAAGCCTGACAAATGTAGGCTTTGGGCTTTCTTGCTGTGGAGCTCCTGAATATTCAAACCCAGAAGCTTAAGTTATTTTTTTCTTTCCTTGGTCATGCTAACAGATTTTACTCTTGTGTTTTAGCTTAGCAAAGTTCTGGGAGGACTTTTTGAATTGATGTATCTACCCCTTCTTCTTCCTCCCACTATCTTCTAGTATTTGCTTGTAATTTTTTTCACATTCATCTTTCCAGAACCACTGTTCAGTTCTTTCTCAAGTTTTAAACTTACTGAAGTTGAAAGTTTTGTGGTATGTGCTGATGGCTTTGTATAGCTTGTTATGTTCTGCAGTAAAACAAATACTGAAGTGGTACCCATTTTTTTGTCCTTGCTTGTTACATGATCCTCACTGCTTTCATAACCGATTAGGTGTTCTGTCCGTCATATGAAACTGTTTCCACAGTTCAGTATTTTAGCTTTCAGTTTGCTGTCCTCAATGCGCTGCTGTTTGCTTTTACTAATGTTCTATTTCATCTACATGTAGTTCTGGTTTTTGCTCACCTCTATTTCAAGAGCACTTCACAAGATATATCTGAAGAAATGTATCTAAATTATAAGTTGTGTTATGTAATCCCGTTGTAGTCTTCATAAATTATTGAAAGGAAGTAAATATTTTAGCATGCACTTTCTTACAGCAGGCGTAAGTCTTTACTCCCCAGCTCTTCATGAGCTTGGGAAGAAACCCTGTTGATCATGCTTTGCAATACATCTTGCAAGTAATCTTTGATGTTTTCTGTCATGATTTACAAGTTTTTAAAGAAATTACATTTTTTTATGAAAGAAAGCAATGAAAAGACGATAGTAAAATGAATAGTCTCCTGTTAGCAAGCAACATTTGGCACAAATTTATAAGCAGAGTTTAAAAAAAGTTGTAAAATGGAGGCATTCTGTTAGCTTGTGACAGATTGCCCTTTGAATTAGTTGAACCTGTACAAATGTATTTGTCAAAGGAATTAGTGAATTGGAATTCAAAATACATATTAATAATATAATAAAAAAAAAATATATTAATCAACAAGCCTGCTACTCCGTCCCCAAATAAGCAGCTGACTGAGCAGTGGTTTCTGTGTTGGCTCTATTATCTCTTCAATCAGTGATGAATAGAGTAATCATCCAGAGTTGTATTTGGTATGTACTACAATAGTGGGTCTCTGTGGTTTCTGCGAAGTCCAGCATTTGGACTGTAATTATGGGAGATGCGATTCCTCCAGCTCTTTTTGAGGCTTTTCTTTTATATAATGTATGATGGATAAAAACTCCTGCTTTAGATTAGACCAATGCATACTTGGGATTTAATGAATGTAGTGCATTGTGGGCAGAATGTGTTTTGCCTGCACACCACTGCCTTCCCGTTGTCAGGCTGTTTCGGATGCTGGTGGAGCGCTGCTTGCGTGGAGGCTGGCCAGGCAGGTGACTTCCATGCAGTTGGGTTCTCAGAGCCCAAGTGCAGCTCACATGAAGAATGAATTGTGTGGCTTAGTAAAGCAATAGAGTGAGTTGCACTTAGCAGGACATGCAGTGAATACATTTTCACAAATCCAGGTTGTCTGAGAAAGCAGGTGAGTTACTGAAAGGTGGCGTAATCTGGATAATGGAGATTTTAGCCTTTAGTGTTGTACATTTTAAGACCAGTTTAACTGGTTAAAGTTCAGAAAGGAAGTGCTGTTGTGTAAAATCTGCAGTCAGATGGAAAAAGAATACAAAACTGGAAGCACAGGTCACTTTTACTGCATCAGGATGCCAGATGCAATAAAACGCTTTTAGCATCCAACTGTAAAAACCCCTTTAAAGGAAATGAATATTGAATTTTTCTGATGAAAGAAAGAGTTGGTTCTTTTTCCATCCACAAATCTGATTTAACATTTATGAGACTTTTTGTACAACTATTGAAAATGTAAGGTTGTTAGTAAATCAAGTAAATGTAAACTTTTTGGACTTCTTTTGAGCATAAGAAGGTGAATATCTGGATCTTATTGATCTGTGTTTTTACAGCACTTAAAGGTCTACATCTCTTGGCTGGTATTATGTGTTGACAATGATATTGCATTCGAGATGAAAGTATTTGTTGATGTAAACAGCAACAAATTAGTGGAAAATAACCTTTTCTGGTACTGAGATGAATGGCTTCACATTAGTTGAGAGAGTTTTTTTCCTAAGACTAGTTAATTAGCCTGCCTTTACTTAAAGCAGTCATACCTTGCTTGGCACAGTTTTCAGTGTCTGCACAAATGTTCTTGGCTGAAAAGTGTCACTGGGATGTTGTCAAAGCTGGAGGGGAACACGTGGTGGAGCAGAAGTGTAACTTTTACCACCTTTTACTATGTTGTAGATTCCCAAAGCAGCCATTGCATGCTTGTGAAGGACTTGTGTAGGGGACATTGGCCATGGGATTGCTACTGGGGTTAACACAGATACTAGTGTTAACTACTGTTAATCCAATGCCCTTTACTCCATGTAAAGCACACCAGCCTCCCTGATTTTTCTCCTCCTTCCTCCTGTGCCCTTGAATCCAATTCATCTGTTTTGCTTGCAAGGATGAGCTTCTGAATGTCTCTATAAGGATGAGAAGGGGGCTTTTCCAGTGTTATGAATATTCTGATGTGTCAGCTCAAGTGAGAGGATGTACAGGATGCCAGTGAATTTACCTAAGACCATGCAGCCTGTCAGTACCTGAATTAAGCTTGTCTGCCTTTACCTTTTCATTTGTTTATGAAGTCCCTTGCTCATTAATTTGGCCAAGCTATTCAAAATGAATGCATATTTTGGCTTTATCTGACAATTGTTTTTTTCCCCTCTTTATTCCCTATATTATAAGCCTAGGATAGAGCATTTTTATTATTACTGGTTTCTGTATAATCTTATCTTAAAAATTAGGCAGGATTTTTTTTTTTTTTAAGAAAAAAGGCAAATGCATTTTAGAAGTTTGAGATCCTTAGTCCTTATGGATGGCAGTGCTGTGTCTGGATAGAGGAGTGAAACAAAGTAGTAGAACACCTGAATGCAGCCTCCATTGAGAATTCTTTGAGCAATGAGAGTTTGTATCTCTCTACAGAATACATGCTGTTCCTGCAGGCTTTTAGTTCTTCGGTTTTCTATTAGAGCTTTTACATACATTATTATGCAATAGATTGAAAGAACAGCCTGTGCTCATAAATTCTCATTATAGAATTACAGTAACAGCTGAGAGGAATAAGAACAAGGATCCTATTATTCTAGATTCTGTATGTATGATAGCCCTGACCCTGCAGTTCTTTTGGTGTGGGAACTTTATAGCACAGGTAGTTCTTCTGCTTAAAAGTTGGAGGGAGCTTTTGCATTCTGCAGTACCTTCCTGAACTGAGTTTTGAGATAAAAAGCAAATCCTTGCAACTCGTTAGCCTTCAATCAGAGGAAATTACTTTGTTTGCAATACTTTCTTTGAAAAGACAGTGATCAGAAAGCATTATTTTACTGTTGCATCCTATGTTTCTTCATTTAAAAAAGTCATAGTAGTGATACATACTAATAGCTTAATACTTATGTCATCAACTTACTTTAAGTGTATAATTATGCAAACTATTTCTTCTCTATTTTCTACACCAAAGAGATGTTCTAATCTCCTGTATACATTTAGGCCTTTGACTTTCACATCTCTGTCTTATATCTTGGAGTTTCTTCTCATGTGTCTGGGATCAAAATGGGCAGATCTAAAAATGCAGTTGAATTAATTGCCAGCATATTGTGAAACATACCATGCTCTCATCTCTCAGGTGGAAGAAGACATGATAATATTGTTAGAGCTATCTGCGAAGACAGTAAGCATCATTATTCGTCTCTGATATTAAGAGACCTGAGAGCTAAAAGATCTCACAAAACTCTTTAATGTATGACTGCCCCTTAGAGGAAATTTGATGTGTAGTCCAGTTGCAGTGATTGTAATGTGCTCATTTTAACCAATGCTGTTAAGAAAAAACCCCTAATTTCTCATGATTTGTTGACAAGTCAGATCTCTAACTTCACATACTGGACTGATAAACTGTGACGTGAAAGCATAGAATTGTGTTAAAAATAAATGTTGGCAATAGCACATAGCAGAATAGTATGTCTGTGCTGCTAGATAAAGGAACAGGAAAAGATCCCCTGTGCTGTAACTCTTTCTCTGCTGTTGCTGGGTGGAATTGACTATGGTTTTTTACTGGGAATAACTTTGTCCCTATAACTTCTGTCACTGGTAGTTTCGAAGGTCTTTGTAATTGTGACTGCAAGCTTGTCTTATAGGCAGCTTCTAAACTCGTGCAAACTTTTAAGTGCATCACAGAAAGGGCCTTTCTGCAAGCATGGGGTCTGAATTAGTTATCCTTGTGTCAAATCCCTGATGAAAACTTGCATGATTTGTTTCATTTTTGAACAGGATATTGCATCCAAAAACCAGGATTTTTTTTTAAATTAGTGTTAGCTTATTTAGTGAAGGTACATTCTTTTTTTTGAGTTCTCTGATTGTCAGTTATTTATCTCTGTCAGGTACGACTGGTAAAGCATCATCCCCACCACCTGTAATAGACACGAGACAGATGAGCGAGAAGCTGGAGACAATATTGTATCAGCTCCGTCAGGTAACTCGTGAGAGAGATGAGCTGCGTAAGCGACTTGCACTGTCATCTCCTGGATCAACGTTTGATGACTGCAGGTAAAAATAAAGGAAATGTAATATTTTAATCTTCTCCTCATTGTTGTTTTCATCTGTCTTGATTCCTGATTGCCTGTAAAGCAGTAAGGTATTGAAGTACGTATTTGTTGCTTGTAAGCTACCTGCAACCTGGTGATGTGTGTGTATGTAAGTGTCCACATCCAGGTTTCAGAGCTGCTGTTGAATGCCAGTTCCTGCTTTCTCCAGCAATCTTGCTGTGGGAATGAGGGCAGTAGAGTTCATCACTATGTCCAGAGAAGAAAGCAAACAAGTAGTTTAGGCCTCCTGGGTCATGTTGTGGTTAGGAAAAGAAGACAGTGATTGAAGCATTTGCTGTTTTGAAAGCAAGAGAGAAGAAAGGGAAATCACTCTGAATACTTGGCTGGAGGACAGAAATTAGGAGAGGAAAAAAACTCCTCAGCTATTTCAGTGCTTCTGCAAGAAAAAAGGGGTTTGGACTTTGACTGAGGGGAGTAAGCTTTTTTTTTTGGGGGGGGGGGGGGATGTGTTGTCTGGTATACATGTATTCGAGACATTGTGTAGCATTAACATGTTGAGGGTAAGGAACTCTTCTACACTGAGAAGTCTTGGGTGCTGCCAAATTATAGCAATATGTGGTCAAAGTAGATTAATAGCCAGCAGCCTTAGGCAGCTCATTCTGATTTGAGGGTTGATATAAAGAAGGCTTATCTCAGGAAGTGTATGAACTAATTGTAGACAAGGGTTTTATAGGGTAGGGATCAAATTTAGTTTATTTTAGAGGGTTAAAGATCTGCTAATGTCTATAAATCTGGCCATGTAGGAGAGATTTTTTTCAACTTGAAAAAAATTGTCACTGAAACTGAAAAGCCAGTATCTTCTGGGAGGTTTTGCCATCAAAACTTCTCTGAACTCTAATGCTTGCTTAGTTGCTGTTTCTGTCTGTTACTACATTTGCTCTATCTGTATGTGGTCAGGTAATTAATTAAACTTTTTGTTCCTATGCCAAAATTTGAACCAGTGAACTGTAATTGAGAGTATCTGGGCATTTTATTTACTCCTTAGCTATCCATCTTAATACCTCCTTTTTCCCCACATGAGTTCTGAGGGCTGCTTTAAGAGCCTTGTGTTCTATCTGAGGGTCACCAAGTGTTGTGGGGAGGAGAGGGGAAGAGCTTGTCAAATATCAACATCTCGTACATACCTTCCAGTTACTTTCTTATATAGAAAGATTTCTTACTTGAAGTCGATATAGCTGAGACACTGAGGATTTTGTAGCTTGCAGTAAAGTTCTCCCTAATCCAGGATGCTTTTAATAAAGTTCTGATGAGCTGTCCTCTAGACTGCCCTACTTTTTTCTCTGCAACTGTCAAATCAAACTTCTGTTGCCAGTGTAGGATTTGTGTGCTGTTAAAAATATAAATGTTTACAGCTTAAATAACTCATTGAAATAAACATTGCATTTGGGCAGTGCTTGGACAGTGCATGCTAGATGAAGGATGCTGCCTTCCAGACACTTAAATATTTGAAGAGTGGGAGATGAATGACGGTTATTAGTTGACATTTTTTTCCTTCAGTATAAAAGCAACTGCTTTTCACATCTGCATAGATGTCTATAGTGTTTGAAAGCTTTCTGGCTTTGTTGGTTTGGGTTTTTACTTTGTTTTGAAATTCTTTCCTTATATAAAACCTCAGCCTTCCAGCAGTCAAAGCCCAGGCATTGCAAACTGTTACACTGAAGCGTGAAAGCTGAAAGATCACATGGTGACTTTTATGACCTGAAAAGGGCTTTTGCTTTCCTGGCTGTGTTTGCCACTTTAATCACGGCTGTACGAAACGAAGGTGGTGCGGAGGCAAATCTTGACATGTCACGATGGCGTGCTTCAGAACAGTTGCAGCTCTCAACCCATTCGTAGGCTGGGCTGTGCTGGCTGCAAAGGCTGGCAGTTACAAAACCGAGAGCTGGTTTCCAAAGCGAGTGTTGACGAAGTCTAGAGCAGAAGAGCCGCGGCAGTGGATTGTGATGTGCTGAATCAGATGAACATGTGTCATCCTGCTGGACTACTCCTGTAGCATTGCTCATGCTTGTGCTTGTGTCACTTGACAGTGACTGTATGCATGCGTGTGCTGTGGTAAGTGCAGATTTGACCAAACAATTTAGGGTGCTCAAGGTGCACATTATAGACTTGATATCTGTACTCCCTATTTTGTAGTAGAGGAGAACTTCCATAAGCAAACTCCCCAAAAACTGCTTTTGAGAAGACACCTAAAGTGTAATCTGTAGCTGGTGGTGTTTATTGTGGAACTGAAGTAATTTTTTAGACATTAGGAAAAAACTTTTATTGAAAGGGTAATCAGGCATTGGAACAGGCTACCCAGGGTGGTGTTTGATTCACCAATCCTGAATGTATTTAAAATCCGGGTAGATGAGGTGCCTGGGGATATGGTTTAGTAGAGGACAGGTACAGTTGGATTCAGTTATCTCAAATGTTTTTTCTAACCTAGTGATTCTGTGATAAATAAAGACATTTTCAAGTTGTTGAGTAGGCATAGCTCACAAAGTTGGATCTGCTGTTGTCATTAGCTTTTCTGTGACAGCATCAGGTACATGTAAATGTCAGTCTCACTGTGTCCTTGAGTTATGCTCGAGGTAAATCCACTGGAATACAGCTGATTTTGGGAATTATGTGAAGATCAGAAAAACAGGTAGACCTTGGTCACTAGCATTCTAAGTTTTGTTAATATTTGATCAAAATATTCCAAAATAGTAGCAGACACGTCTCCATTTTAAATAGTCGGCTATTCTTTCAATTAGTAACAGACCAGTCTCCTCTATTGAAATCTTAGTTTCCTGTGTATTTTGTGAGGCGTTTCAGCAAAAAAACCTGTAGTGGTCTGTCTTAAGCGAGAGTCAATCACTACATGCTTTGGAACAGACTGCTTTGTTGCAGTGATTTTTATTTTTTACTTCTGACCAATATTCTTTCCATGCATATCTCTGTTTTTCTTGCTGAGACATAAACCTTTGGAACAGCGTTGCAGAACATATGGCCTTGGCAATCCAGATGTTTTCTATTTTGTGTAGATGAGCTAGAATGCAGCATGTTACTGGTGGTATTGTTCATTTCTTGTTGTGTAGGTAGGCCACCTTCTGTACTTACATACATGCTATCCATATGTTTATAGGATTTTTCACAGTAATGCTATTTTTATTCCAGGAATATATGAAATACACATGATTGCAGTTAGGTTTGTAGAACAACTTCTCACCATAGTTTTGAGACTTACCTAATAGTTATCTTTTAGTAAAAATTCATATACTGAAACATTTTGCACTAATATGGATTTATGATTGCAAGCTTAATATGAACATGTGTTTAGGAGTCTCAGTGAGCTTAACACTTCAACTGAGAGTTAAACTGTGCTTTGATTAATGTTGTCATTTTAATGACTGTGGCAGACAGATGGTGTCTACTTTCAATAATTTCACCCTAAAGTCTAATTTAAATCAATACTTGGGTTTTAGTGATTTTGTCAAGGGTGTGAACATTTCAAATTAAGTTTTGCTTATGCTCACTAGGATTGTATTTTAAGAGTAGCACCACAGTAGTTGCAGTAATATGTCTGTGACACGGTGTGAATTGTGTACTACTGCATTTGGCACCCCTAAACGCTGAATTAAAAAAAAAACCTAAAAGACATACCAGTTGATGCGATGTGAATATTTAGTTACTTTATATGAATTTGGCTTTTAAGTGTTCCTGAAGTCTTCAGTTGGGGAAGGGTTCTTTGGTTTTGTTTTCTCCAGGAGCATTTATCTGGAAAAAGGAGAAAAAAGAGGAAGACCTTGTTACTCACAACCCAAATGCAGCTAGGTTGCTAAAAAGCAACTTCATGTCATACACTAACTCCCTAAAAGTCTGTGGATCAGAGGTGGCTGGCATTTATTTTTTTTTAACAATTCTTAGCACTGCAGCAGTGTGAAAACATTTTCATTTCAGTTCACTTGCCAGCTGCATTTCAGTTCCAAAATCCATGTTGCTGTTTTTCTCTGAAGCAAAGAAAACTCTGATTGCTTTTCAGTCTGTGCTTAAGCAAAGCTGTTTGGGAGAGAGTGGAGTGGGAGGGAGAAAGGGTGTTCTGTGCAGCAATTGAGCAAATATTATATGAGAATAAACAAAGTCTAATTAGAAAACAATTGCTTAGTGTTTTTTTGGTACTTTTTAAAAATTGTCTGTGGAGTTATAAGAGACCCTAGAGATGACACAGGGACAGTTGTCAGAAGCTTAATTTTTAAAACTAGAAAATCACTGGTGCAAAAATTTTGTGACTGTGTAGAAGAGGAGCAGTTCAATTCAGAGTCTCTTCTAGAAGCTAAGTGCTTCAAAACATAGGCATAATTCAAAGAAGGCATAATTCATCTAATTTAGTTTCTAGGGGGAATCTATGATTTTTCTAATAAACAAATGTACCACATGCAATGACCCACTCATTCTAGCCATGATCTATGTTGGTTGATTGGCAAAGTAGATTATTTTAGAAAATTTCTCTTCCCCCAATCATCCTATTATACTAATAAAAGTCCCAGTCAGAAATGTTCTTTTGGCTGATTTTGGCTTTCACTTGGGTTTACTGAAAATTTCTTATTGGATATTATATTGTTTTGCAGATTCCTAACAATTACTGGAACAAAACTTGGGTTATTTTACAGAAATGTAAACTAGATTCTAACTTGCTTTCTCACCTTTGTGATAGTTTAAAAGAACATGTTATCATTCAGTCAGGTATGTAATTCAGCAGAATTACAAAATTGCAATTCAGACCAAATCAGTGAAATTCAATGGTCAACTAGTTATACCAGTCAAATTCTGCCAGCAAAGGGGTGTGTGTGTGTGTGTTTGGTGTCCCATTGAAAATCTTTCTCTAAACCGCAGTGCTGATTTTCCTAGGGAGCTGTAGACAAGGTCTTACAGCTGCTGCCTTGAGAAGAAGGTTTTCCCAGCCCTGGCTTCCACACATCCCCCTCTTGGCTCTGGCAGCTTCTTTTCAGCCCCACTCTTTTCAGCAGCTCTGTGCTTTTTCTCTCCTAGTTTTGACACAGGAAAGCTGCATGTGCTGTGCTTGACTGGTTCTTGATCAAGTGGCAGTTCTGCTGTGTGATAATATGTCTGCTCAGGAGAGAGGTACATGGACGCTCAGGGCTATTTTTGGCTGGGTTAGTGTTAGAATTATCTCATGATTAGATGTTACATCTCACTATAAAACTACTACAGGTTAAAATCAGTGAATTTTTATTTGTGATTGCATCTTAATGTGAAGTGGTCAGTATTTAAATGAAAGCAAAATATAATCTAAATATCAACAGTTGTGTGATAGTATTTATTTATTGGATAGGAATTTCCCAGCCTTTCCATTCTGTTTAGTGCTGATATTCAACCCGTACTCTTTTTTTCATGCTAGGCCTAGTCCAAAACCAAATCATGATTATGAAAGACTGAAGATTCAGTGCATGAAGGCCATGTCAGACCTACAATCTCTGCAGAATCAACACACCAAGACACTAAAAAGGTGTGAAGAAGCAGCAAAAGAGGCAGACTTTTATCAGTAAGTATTAGTGAAGCCATACAAGGTAAGAGTTTACCAGTCTGTGCTAGAACATGAAGTATTAGAACATGGTAATGAAATAATTTTTTTATTCTGTTTTTCCACTTTAATCACAAGGTTAACGTTTGCCCTCATCAGATAAAATATTTCCAGCCTGTTTGAAAGAAGTATGGAATGCTTGTTTTATTTTGAAAAATTTGAGATAGAAATACCTGATGTCTTGATGAGATGCTGACAAGGAAAGCCTAGTTACTGACTTGCAATTACAATCCAATAGTCTTACTGTTGGGCTGGAGGGCGGAATATAATTTGAGAGAATGTAATTTGTTACTGCTTTATAATTGGTTGTGATAGCTGTCACACTGTCTTGTGTAAGTTTTTAATACAGGCTTAAACCAATCATTAGCATTTATGAAAATACAATAAAATAAGGAGAAATTGTAGGATATCTCTAGCATGTATTTCCGTTTAAAACCCCAGACATTTGATGCAAGTAGAAATGTGTTTTCTTCACTTTAAAGGAAGACAACTCAGAAATAGAAATGCAGATAAATTCTGGGCTTGAAGTTTATTTCACTTAAATCTATGCTATAAAGTAAGGGTAGTATTTAATGGCAGCAGTTTTTTCATTAGGGGCTGCTAGTTTTTACATAGTGCTTTCACCCACAGCTCTTCAAGCCCTTAAATATACGCATCGTCTCCTTAGGATTTTCTTCCAAAACCTGAAATAATATTAAAGACTGTTAACACGTACAGATGGAGCACGTTATGTAGCTTCTTGAGAAAGAGCTTTCTTCCTAGTTTAATTTGAGGATTTTCAAGTACTTTAATTTGCTAGTGAATTCTGTACAAAACTTTAGTGTTATTTATATTGTGGAGGGATTTTTTCAGAGCTGAATTTCCTCGGTCCATCCAATGCTGATGTGAAAGGCTTATATTGTTTATCCTAAAAAAAAAAACCCACCCAAACAACACGTTTTGCTTGCTTTATTTAAGAGTTCTATAGTCCCTTGAACTAGTGTTTCACTGTGTTTATTTCAATATTTTTATAATAGTGCAAAAGGATTTACTCTGTCATGTGAGGAAAAGAACTTTACATTTTGAAAGACAGAGTGAATGATCGAAATACATTCCTCAGAGGCCAAAAAATTTGACTTGTGCTAAATGATGCATATATACATGCACAAACCTTCACTCTTACCTTTGCAGGCTAGTATTATCTGGTCACAAGAAAGTATAGTGTGTTTCGATTGATTCAGAGGTAATTCCATTTATTTTAAGAACTATTTTAATTGGATTAGAGAAATGCTACTTAAAACTTTACGGAGGCTGAAACTCTGTGTTCAGGTGCCCCAAAACATGATGACGTATGTTGAAATCCATGCATGCAATTCCTGTTCATCATATGAGTAATTCTCAGGGTCAAGGCAGGCATCAAGTAGAATATGCTGTTAAATGTTATTTCTTCTGCACTAATTCTTAGAATCCCATGCTTTAAAAAAAAAAGTTACTATTCCTTCTTTAAGAAAGACTTGGTTTTTGTTAAATGCTTTGACACTTTCTGTGCAGGAAATACTGCAGGAAATACTGGCATTTTACTTCATAAAGAAGGAATACAAAGTATCTTAAAATGTAGATTGTTTCTATTCAGTGTTGTGTGTTATGTGTGTGTTCTTTATAAACACAGCCTTTGAGTACGTTACCAGCAGGTGTGAGAGTTCAGTTTCAATCTGTGTGTTTCACTAACAGAAATACTTGTCAGCATGCAAATGTCACTCTCTTTGTTTTGTGGTCATAAAATATGTTCAATTGTTTGAGGTGTTTTGTGGGGATTTTTTAATCTTTTTCAACAGTGTTCTGATCTAATTTTGGAGTGCTACCTTGAATTTTAATTGGAATGATAGCCTCAGCATGTCTGCTCAGTATTTTAATTTTTAAGTGAGAATGTATTTCTTTAAACAATTATGGCTTGTTGGAGTAACTTCAGTAGCACTTTTGACCTGCTTGAATGTAGTCGTTGTTGTGTGTGGGGTTTTTGTTGTTTGGGGTGGTTATTTGATAGCATAGGAGGAAATTTTTGTAGTTTTTATTTGTATTTTGGTTACCTGCTGCTCTGCTGAGGGGCCCAAGAGAAAGTGGCGGTGATTAGTGAGATAATTCCTATTACCTACAAGATCACCTTGTGCTCTCATCATGCAATTTCTGTTTGCTTCTAAAATGGCTGTGAAATGGCATTAATAGTGGCATAAGCTCATGACTTCTTCTAATACTATTTGAGTGCTGTGTACTCTTATATTTATGTCCCTATTTATTTCTGATAACTAACCCCTCCCCCCTCCTCCCTCTGGTCCATAGAATACTCAAGTATGCAGAATTGATTTAGTTTTACTTCCTTTCTTGGTAGGAAACTCATGCTTGAAATGAATTAGCCCAGGACTTTGTCCTGACAAGTTGGCCTCTAAGAATATTTTTTGTGTGCCATGACAGCACATTGCACAGCCGGCTGCTGAGTGACCAGTCACAGCTGAAGGAGGACATGGATACCTTGAAGAGGAAAAACACGCAGTTGGTGCGAGAACATAATCACCTCCAGCAGTCATGTGAGGAAATGAAAAGGCTTCACGATGAGGATCAGAAGGAGATAACAGACCTGCGCAGCCAGCAGCAGCAGGTGAGCTATACAGCTTGTAGTGTACATGCTAGAAGAGATCATGAATTGCTTCTCTGATAAGTAAGTCAATAAATCTGAATGTGTGGCATTGCTGCCTTCTGTGTCTCATTGGAAAACATTTGCCTTACACTTTAGAGCAAGTGAGGATAAAATGAGATCTTGCCCGCAGGAAAAATAAGGATGAATAGAGAATATGAGGCGGTATTAAGAAATTTTGATGCAGAGTCAATGTGAGGAAGATAGTATACGCATGTTATTTTTTTAAGTGGGTGGAAAGGTATCAATTGTAGCCTGAACTTGCAAAGTGATAAGAAAGGTAACTTTTCCTAGGCTATATATAGGACAGGGCTAGCTTTAACTGGCATGCTATGTTTGTTTTATGTAAGTATCATAAAAAAAGGTGAGAGATATGGTTTATTTGATTCTTTAATTTTATTTAAAATTATTCTAGTGATATCTTAATGGTTTTGGGAATGATTGAAAAGTAGTAGTAAGGAGCAACTGGTCGTATCGCAACCATGGCTCACGTATGGAAGAGTCTGATCATTTAGTTAGAATAGGTGCAGTAACGTGGAATGGTTAAACAGTAGTTTGGTTAACTGTGTGTAGGCTGATTCACAGGCCAAACTTGCAAGTCAAACATTAGGCTTCAGAAGCAAAACCTACGCAAACAAAAATAATTATTTGCTAGGGTAGGAGGGGCAAAGGTCAAAGCAAGCTGGATGTGCAGAATGGTGCTTAGGAGGTGCTTGAGGGCTAGTGCAAAGAGGAGTGAAGGTTTGGATTTCCTTTTGATCTCTTCCTCTAACATTATCTTGAGAGTTCTGCTGTGAAGTAGTCTAGTGAGTTGGTTCAGAAGATGGCTTGTGTTCTGTGTAGCAGAAACAGTTTGCTCTGTGAACCTGAGCAAGCTGATGAATTGTTCTGTGCCTCAGTTACCCAGTCTGCAAAGCAGGGATGTAAAATTGCCAGGAGAAGGCTATTGTATTTTGAGGTTCTGTCCTGAAATTTGAAATTATCTGGCAGTACAGAAGGTAGCTGAAATATCACAGTCAGTATTTATTTAAATATGTTCAGTCTTGTGTCAACATCACGACCGAACCTTTAAAGAAAACTCTGTATGTGACTGTCAATGAGAAAGTTGTTTAACTCCATTTCTCAGCAAGTCTATGTGAATCATGGTGTCTTGAAGGCGTGCCAAGACTCTTATCTTGTCTGTGTTATTTCTCATTTGAGTTAGTCTAACACTGTTTATGTTGATCTCTCTGACCTGTTGTTTCGTCGTCAGGCTGTAGCAAAACACAGCATCTCGGTGGCCTCGGAGAGCAAAAGCTTTTGATCGGGTTCCTCTTAGTGTGGGATTGTCATGGATTTGCTGTGTAGCAGCTGACCAGCTTAAGTTTCTGCTGGCTGCATATGAAGTTTCTCGTTGCCATGGCTGTCTTCCTCCGTCCAGCTGGGACTATTTACTTTTTCTCAGACTGGGATTTTGAATGGGGGACCTTCCTTATTACACTGCTTCCTGTTTATGGCGGTTTTGCCTTCCTTCATCAAACCTCTGTTAGCAAGTTCATGCTGAATTTCATCCAATTTCTTTTCCTATTAGTCCTTTAATTATTTAGTGTGTTTTCAGCAAAAAGGCATTCTGTAATATGCTTTAGACATGCCAAGTGTTTTTTTTTTTCTGTTTAGATTCTCAAATTCTTGGTTCTTAAACCAGTTCTTTGGGAACTGGTCTTCAGGAAAATGGTTCTCTTGAGCACATTTAAATCAACATGTACTTAAACTTCACATATGCCTACAGTTTATTGCTTGTTTAGCATATATGAAACAGCTTGCTGAAAAATGCTAGCTAATCAAGGGTCCAACTCTGTGTGGGTTATGCTACTGAATCCATTGAGAATAGGGATGTATGTGGAATTTGCCATGGCAAAGGGACACACGTTGAAGAGCAGCCTTGTTCAAGGACTGTTTCATGAAAAGTAACTCTCTGCTTTTACATCTCATGGTTAGTTGCAGGACACCAGTGTCAGGCTAGTGAACTTAGCCTCTCTTAACTTGCCTGTGTAGAGAAGTGGTTTCAAGACAGTGGCAGTTGTTATCCTTTACCTGCAGGCCATGAATATTGGGCAAAGAGTGAGCAGTTTCCTTTGATCTCCTTTCCATTTGGTCTGCAGGCGCCCAGGTTCTTTCATGTTCAGGAACTACTCCTTACTTTGAATGTAAGACATAAAAGCAGATGAGTTGTGCGTGTAGAGTATTTGCTAACTTTTCAAAGAGCTTGTGTTTTCAGTCTTTTTTAATAAGCTTTTTTTTTTTTTGAGATAGGAACATCCATTTTGGCTAATGTTACTATTATATAAACTCCTGGAACCTCTTTATAGAGAGCATTTCTGTTTCTTCCCACTGCTCTATCAAGGCCAAATATGAATTTTAAAGACACAAAAAGAAAAAATGAGGGTAGCTTTTTAATGAAAAAGGGGAGGGGTAGAAAAAATGTAAGGCCTCGTTTCAGGCACATATATTTGCCTTTTGAGAAGGAAGGATAACCCGATATGCTGAAGCTCATTAGGGATTTTCTGTTGTTGTTGCTGGTCATTTGTCATTAATGTTGTTATTTATAACAAGATTCTTATGTCAGTGAAAATTAATTTGAAACTAAGATTTGGGTCAGACTTCATTCATGTTTAAATGAATTTTCTCTTCCTGTTTATAGTTTCTGATAACTTTTGAATGCAAACCTCTGTGGGTAGTTCTCAGATGAAATTTAGTATGAATATTAAAATATATGCCTATGTGTACGACGTATTTAGGGTAGCTTTTATTCTCATGAAGTTTTAAATTATTTGTTCACAGAGGATACAGGCAACCTGTCATGAATGCCACCTCGTGGTCATTTCCTAAATCACAGCTATCGTCTTCGAATAATGATTACCTACTGCAAAAACTGCGAAGTACTTCAAAAACAACAGTTGTTAAACTGTTGGTATCAGTTACCATTTGAGAGAGATTTTCATGAAGTTGTGCAGTCTGTTTTGATAAAGCAGATTATTTTTTCCCCAATTTACATTAAGCAGATAAAATAATGGATACAGTAACAGTAATTTATCATTAAATTTGGTAAATATATTTCTGTTATAATAATTTTTCTTTATATATTTTTAATAAAACTTATTTGACTAATAAAAAGCTAACTGCAGTTTCTGACCTTTTTTTAGGTTATGAAGCAAAATGGGTCATCAGAGATACTAAATAAACTTTATGATACAGCAATGGATAAGCTAGAGGGTGTGAAGAAGGATTATGATGCCCTGAGGAAACGGTACAATGAGAAGATCGCAAGTCACAATACGGATCTGAGTCGCCTAGAACAGGCTGAGGAGGAGAACAGACGTCTTCAGAAACAGATTGACATGTTGATGAAGCAAAGGGACACAGCAATACATTTCCAGCAACAATATTCGACCTCTCTTAGAAGGTATAAACAACTTTGATATCTTCAGATATGCTGTGAGAACAGTAACATTTCCAATGTGACATTAGAATCACTAATACTTTTCTGACTTTTTTTTTTTCTAAATTTTTTTCTCTAATATGATGAAGAAGCATAAGATTTTCTGTAAGGAGTGGTAGGGATGGTTTTTTGCAACAATGGTGTTTTTTCTTGAGAAAAGGATTTCCCCCTTCAGGTTTTGGGATTGTATAGGGGATTTCAATCATTGTTTAGTTCAAGTGAGAATAGGATAGTCTGCCTTTCAAGCTATGCTTATTCTTAGCTGTTAACACAGAAGATAACTACAACCAAAGTTTTGTTAAGCTTCAGACTTAGTGTTCCAAACAAACTCCTCAGTATGTGGCGAGTTCATACATATTTTTATTTAAATATAAAATCCAAGTCAATAGGAGGATATAATTTTTAAGTGTTTAGCAAGTGAAAATGTTCTCAACCATTAGTTAACTTTTCGAGATCTTAGAATTGCAGACTGTGTGGGACTGTGAGACAGAGCTTCAGGCTGGCAGCAGAGTTCACTGAATGCAGATGTCTGGGAGTCTCACTTCTCTGGGAAGGTGCCACTGCTACAAACAGCCGAGTGCCAAGACAGAATGGCACAGACACAGTGTCATTCCACGCTTAACTTCTTTCTGCTCCTCCTTGATACTAAGCTTACACAGATAGCTGTATGGGGTAGGGAGAATGCTAACATATGTCAGGACTCCAAAGAACATCTGTGGGTGTGTTGAGAATTTTTTCACTGACATAAGTTAGAGGTAATACGTAACTCCCACAGACTACTGCTGAAAAATGTTGTTTTCCACATTCATAGACATTTGAAATATTTCAGAAGGGGAGATTGAGCATGCATAGCAATGTACAGATGAAGTAGTTTTCAAATGTACTGGGGGTTGTCTCACAGCAGTGAGGTTCCTCAGTAAGGTGTCTATCTTAGATTTCTAGTATGTCTTTGTACTTCTTCTATAGTATTTTCTTTTTACCTTTAAGTTCTGGAAAAAAAAAAAAAACAAATGAGATTGTAATATGTTAGGTCTTCTGTACTGCCAGCCTGATGATCTCTTAAACTGAAGAATTTCCCAGAAGGAGCAGAGTGATGGTTTTGAAATTACTGGCAGCTGCCTCAGTAGTGCTATGGCAATACCTTGAATAGACAGTCTTTCAAGGAAATACTTGAAATGGGGTTTACAGTTCTCTCTTGGGAAAGGTCGGGCAGCATGCTGGATTAGACAAGAAATTGCACTTTTAAACAATGTGAGAGAACAAACTCAAGTGTGCATCTGAAATTTGGATAACCCTAAAAGTCCATCAGGTTAGGTATGGTGTTTCCATCAATGGCATTTACCTCAGACTTTTGGAACAAACATACAAGGAAATCTTAGAGTCCAGTTGTGGTAAAACAATGCTCTCAGGAGAAGTTCCTTTTCAAAGATTTTTGAACTTGTCTGTGGAATTATATTCACGTTTTTAAGAATACTTTGCCAATATAAACATAAAAGTTACAGCTTTTAAATTAAATTTTTATGTCTTGTTTTGATTGTGCCATTTTTAGTAGGTTTTAGAGATGAAGTGCATATGTTCTTGTGTTAAATTAACAAAAACCCCAACACTTGAGAGTTTAAGATATTTTGCATTTCAGTTTTATTATATGACCTGCTGATGAAAACAAACAATAATGTCTGAATTACCTGGGTTTAGTTCCATTATCCACATTTTTAGTGTAAAGCCACTCTTTTTCTTCCTCTAAATTGTCCATTACCAACCTTGGGCATGTATGTTAGAAGAAGGAATTAACTTCTAAATGAGCAGAGCTCGATACAACAACTAAGGCTAAACTTGTGTTATTGTGTAATGTCAGTGTTTTGCATGCCTTCTAGAATAATTTGATAGAAATTTACTTTTAATCACTAAATTATTTCTTAATTATTTCTAACAGTTTTTATGTTTCAGTTCCTTGAAGAGATACTTTCATATTCCTAAATCAGTAGTTGGTCTAAGTTTTATTTTGTAACACTGAGAATACATTGTTTAAGATCTCTGTGTCCTCTGTGGTTGTGTTTCACCAATGCATGGATTTGGTTATCCAGCCAAAGCTTTAATGTATGAAAAAGAAAAATGAGCGACAAGTATCTTACTGGTGTTTCTCCTTCTTTTTAGATTTGAGTCCGTACAACAGGAACTAAGCAACGCTACAGCACAAAACAAAGAGTTGCAGAGGGAGATGGAACGATTACAGTCTGAGGTGACAAGGTTCAAAACAATGCAGCTGAAAGCAGCAAAGGATGCAGAAAAATACAAGGAAGAAAGGGATTCAGTTTTCAATGAATACCGCCTCATAATGAGTGAGAGAGATCAAGTGATTAAAGAGGTAGACAAGCTTCAAACAGAGCTGGAGCTTGCAGAGTCCAAGCTGAAGAACACTTCTTCTGAGAAGCGAGTGGCTAGTGAAGAGATGGAAGCTTTAAGACAGGTAGCAGCCTATTGTTTCAGTGGGGAAGGGAGATGAGTATACATTGTCAATACTGGAATCCGAAACGTATGACTGATTAATGGAAAATAAGAATGTGCTGCAAAGACGAAATTCCATGCTGATATTTTCTGATAGCAGTCCTTTTTTACTATCAATTCATGAAGATTGCATGTTTGAATAGAGCACCTGTCAGTTGCATTTTGCTATTCACTTGACTTAATTCTGTTCTGCTGATTGTAAGTTCTTCCTTTGCTGTGTTAGTCTTCTGTCTTTTCAAGTAATGCTCTCTGAAACTATATAGCTCTAAATATTCATTATTGTCAACTTCTAACCTCTACAGGAACCACTGGATACTATCTACTATGACTTAAGACGGTACATGATCGAGTAGTCTCATTATTTATGCAAAGCCTGTGCTGACATGCATGTTCTTACTCATTTGCCCTCTTTCTGCCTTAAGTTAAAGAGAATATTTTGAAGATTTTTTCACTACAACTCAGGCATGCCTTAAAGTGTGTGAAACCAGAACTTTGTCTTTTTCAGCAATATTTTCTTGAAATGCTTATATCACAACCATGTTATAATGATGCCGATAAGATTTTCTCAAAACACTATTTACTGCTTGGTTTCATTTCAGCTGACATGCATTGACCATGACCCTTTGGTTTACAAATACTTAATTTAGCATGAAATAGATACATATAAATGTATTTCATTGCCTATAAAGATCATCTTAATTTTTTCACAGCATTACTTCTGAACAAAATACCCTTTATGAAAAAAATAAGGTGTGGAGCTTTACACCACTGTTGAGGGACATAATGTGGATTGTGACATATGGCATCAGAGCTTTAAAGATAACTAACTTGTGGTTTTAAGAATTGAAAGTTTTCAAACATGCATATTTGTCAGCTAAGTAATTTAGCTTCTACAGTGAACGAGGCTTTAATACATGTTTCATACCTGTTCTACTTTCGTCAAAGCCATTAAGCCAATAGAAATGCCTGTTGTTGATGTCAGTGGAATCAGGGTAGCTAGTAGGGAATAATGATGGAAACAGGCACAGCTCTGCTCCAATTTTGTTATTGTTGCACTGTGAGTCATTTTCCAAATTGCTTTAAGGGACAGAAAAACAAAATCTTAAATATCTGGGTGTTTACTCCTACATTGAAGGGGTGTCTGAGAACGGGAAAGAGCAGAGGAATGGTGAGTGACTTGCTGGCAGGGCACAGACATGCATTGTTCTTCAGCCCCAGAACTGGCCCATCAGAAAGCAGAAATAACTACTTCTATAAGATACTAAAAGGTGTGAAAGAGCAGTACTGTAAGTTTTCTTTTTGTTCCTGTCCTGTAGCTATGACTTCTGCTGCGAGCAGGTACTTTCCCATGTCACAAGGCACTGTCTCACTGCAGCTGCATTCAATGCATAAGGGATTCCCTACTTCTGGCAAGGCAAATATTTGAAAGTTTGGAAAAAAAAATAGATCAAGTGACACATTCACTTGAAATAGTACCCTGAGAAAGGTCCTTAAGGTTATCATGTCAGTGAGCGGTTGGTCTGGTGCTTGCCAAAATGTAGCTCACTCTCCCTGTGATGGATAGCAGCTTTATATGCCATGTTACATAGCATCCACTCACTGATTGCAACAGGATTGAATTAATTTAGGTAATTTTAAATGTGTTTTCATCCATTTCAGCTTTGTTGGCTAGTGGACCTTTTTTGTCCCAAAGAAATGCAAAGCCAACTGAAACAGAGAAAAAAGGTTCATTGAGATTGAAGAGGCGTTATAATATAAGCGGTTATTGATGAGGTCAGTCAGTTTCCTAGTTAGATATTTGTGTTATTGGTCACATATACCTAAATATAATTGGTTAAGTTACATCCCAAATGCAATAGTTTTCTAGGATTTATAGATGATAGAAGAAATCTCAGGATTCTGCACTATGGATAGTTTTGGATTAGGCTCTCGTCAGTTTGGTCACTCAAAGCTAGGGATTATACATTACAGATTCACCCCTCTTAATTGTCCTGTGGTGGTTTTGTTTGGCATAATCTTGTGCTCCAGCAAATCTTAGAATGTCGTGTTTCATCTTAGAGGTAGTCAGCTTTCCCCTCTGTTTAATTGTATTTTTCTTTATCCTGTATGAGGCCATTGCACTATATTCAGAAGTGAGAACTTCATTCAAATGTAAGAATTCTTCAGAAATTCAGAAGTGTTCTTCGAATCCCTCTTAATGTTTCCAAAAAGAGGCTGTGTTAATCAGCACTGAATGGCACATTGCCCTGTGCTGTCATGTTGCAATTTTGTGCAGATGCCACAGGAATAAAACAGAGGTGAAATTTTACTACTGACCACTGGAGGCAATGGCGGCTCTTTTTCAGATAGTTTATATCAAGCATGCTGGAATAAACTGTGGCGATGCGGGTTTTTTTCCAGTCACCCAAAAGTACTATAAATTCCTGTTTAATGAAGGGCTTTTGGGAGTTTTCCCTCTGCCTTGATACTTTGACTTCCATCTCTGCTGCATGCTGGAAAAGACTTAATACTTTTGTGTAAGTTTTATACACACAGTTGAATGCACATTTTCTACAGCCTACAGTTAAGCTGTGCAAAACAATGCTTCCAGTACTAAAACCTTTCTGCATCACCAGACAGGTCAGGGATTTCTCTCTTCAGAGGTACAGAGCAGCAGAAGATCTTACTGACGCTGAGAAACTTGACTGCTCTGGTAATTGGGATTCACTGAAATGTTTAAAGTTCACAGAGTGAATCATTAATTCTAGTGCCTGTCTGTCGCTCTACAGCAAAAATATCTGTTTTAATACTGTCGCAGCACTGTTTTAACAGCCTGACTAACCTTAATTAGATGCTGTATCTCAAAAACAATTGTGTTAGTACAGCGAAATGCAGTTGTCATCCATTCTTTAAGTACTCTATTTCATTCCTTGAAAACTGTAGAGGAAAACAGAATGGAAGTCAGTTTATGACATGGTGTCTTTCTATTCTTAAGTATTTCCTCCTTTTGCTTTTCAGATGTCAGCTGTATCTGGTAATCTTTTTGAGATGAAAATATCAGGAGTTTCTAGTTAGGGGTGCCTATATATAGAAGGACTTCTTTGTAGCCAAAAATGCTTCTAGAGAGCTGGACCATCTAAAAGTTTAGTGGCATGAAACTCAACTGTTTCAATGCGTCATTTTTCTCATAGGAAGTCTAATTTAAAACTATTTTAAAAGGGCAGGTTTATTTTAGAGCTGCATCTCACTCACCTTTTTTTTTTTATTATGAAGCAGTTAATTCCACATTTATTAACATGTCCTGTCATTTCTCTTTACCACATACTGTAGTTCTACCGTTGAACAATCTGTAGCTTGCACATTGGTGTCTTACTGGCACATGACTTGCACATCCCTTCAAAACTTACAAGGAAGTTATATTTATGTAGCTGGCTTGTCTAAATTATTTCAGTCCTATAAAATCAAGGCAGTTTCTTAAAAATATTTGCAATATATTCTTAGCCTTTGCCATATTTAAAGCCTTTTTTTTTTTTAAACACCAAGTCCAACTAGTTAATAACCTTCCCTTATTTAGGCTTTGCAAAACTATGAGTGCTCCCAGATTCGTGCTTATTTTTGACATATCAGTGTGCTAATGTGATGGTGTGATATCTTTAATACCACATTTAATATTCTTTGCTAGTACTTACTTGTATGTAATGTGAGCATAGCCTGTTCTGCTCCCATTTTTCAGAACATTAGTGGTAAACTCTCTAGGCTTTTAAAGTGTCAGTGTATATGCCATTGGAAAGATTAACTGTTTCTTCCTGTACTTAACCTGCTGCAAATAATGGATCTTGTTTTAGGAGCTAAACTCAGCTCTAGTGGAAAGAGATCGAGCAATCTGTGAGAGGAATGAGTTGCTGGAAAAATACTGTCATGAAGTGAAGGACAAAGCTGAGGCTCAGAAGGAACTTGATCAAGCTTGCAAGGATATAGAGACAGTGAAGGAAGAAAGAGACGTCGCCAGGAAAGAGAGAACAGAAGCCATCATCCAGAGAGATCATTTACTCAGAGAATATTATCAAGCCCGTCAGGTATTGCAAGTCTTCACAGATGACTCTTTTCTTGGCTTCCAAGGGTCGGTAATTTTCAAGAGATTAGTTAAAGGTCTGGGCATATTGGGTGCCTTCCCCCTTTTCCCCAGGTGACTCTAAAATTCCTACATATTAACACATGCATGTTCTTCAAGACATAGTGACAGAACTTCTTCTTCTTGTTTCGTATTTAGTTTCTGTTTGTAAAAATAAATGGCCAAACCAGTGGGAATTTTGGGAACTTGTTCTTTTTCTCAAGGATGCCAAGTAAGCTTGGGTGAGCTTCATTACGAGTTAGCAATGGACCTGTTCAGATGCTCATGTTTGGTCGGCTCCAAGTCAGAATTGACATTTCCAATATAAATCTTTGTTGATCTGAGTGGGATTTTTGTGTTTTTCCTGCCAGTGGATTGGGAGAGAAGAAAGTGATTCTTGGGGTTTAAGCTTCAGTGGTCTCTTATTTTTGAATATAATTATAACTCAGAGAAAAAAGAGCCTTTGTAGTATATTAACCATAACTTAGTAATATTAACCATAACTTAGTAATATCTCGTTGATGTACATGCATTCGGGTTTTAAAAACATTCCTCCAAATCTTAATTTCTAATCAAATGACAAGTCTAGTTAGATTCATTAGCTTTATTTACATTCCTGAAATTAACTGCACACAGTTGTTTGCAAGCCCATGCCTTTCAGTATTTGTGGTGGGCTGTACCATTGTTCTTGGCTTGTGGTAATTATGCTGCAATTGTGTATCTGTTTTATTTTTGTCAGCATAGTGATAGCATTGCTCGCTTGTTTAAAATAGAGACTTCTAGAGGAAGAAATTAATGTAAAGTAATTCTTCTCCAAAATATGAAACATTTAAACAAAATATTTTTTTGGAATTCCATTGCTCTGCTTTGGAGTTGAGACACCTGTGTGAATCACAAGCCTATGCTGTCAATGTGTACGTTTAGTTTTCCCAGGGTAAATAACAGACAATAATGCAGGAAATCTGTGTTGTAACTGCTTATAATAGTGTATCTGATTTCCAAATACCTTTAAAGTTTTTCTTCTGTGTACTGAGCAGAACTAGATGAAAACATGGAACATTATCTCTGAAATACAAAATGTTCACTGATGTCATTTTGATGTGAGGATTCTTATTTATGTAAATTGTATTTGCGTGAACTTAGGTGCCACCGAATATGAACTATGTCAGGTTGTTTTTTTTTTTTTCAAAGTTACTATTTAAACAAATGAACTTTTTTTTCATGAAAACATAAGAATGGAGTACGTCAGGTTACATACAGATAGTGAAAGGTGTTTGTGCATACATACCAAAGAATTGTGCCTAAAGTACTTACCTGTGTTTCTTAATTCCTAGATACAAGATTCCGCTACCCTAGACATAGAAAGAGCAAACAAAGAAATTGAAATGCTTCGGAAGCAATATGAGGCAATGTCACAAGAACTAAAGGAAGCTGTCCAGGAAGCAGAAGTAGCCAAGTGTAGGAGAGATTGGGCCTTTCAAGAGCGGGATAAGATTGTTGCAGAAAGGGAAAGTATACGGTAAACAATTCCTAGATGGAACATGAGTGGTCTTGGTAACACCTGGTGTGCAGCTGATGGACTTGCTGGGTTTTGCTAGCACTTGTTGCAACCTCTGCATTAGCTGTCACAATATGATTTTTTTTTTTTTTTTTTTTGTAAAGGTGAGGGCACGATACAAGATATTTCACTTACAAGTATGAAAGCACAGACAATGTCTCTAGTACATAACTTGGAGCCTAACAGCATCACTATGTAAAAAACCCCAAAGTCCCCATTCTTTTAAACATGATGTACCTAATCCTGCTTTATAGGTATAGTCCTGCAAATAATTCTTTCCCTGTGGGCATGTCATAGAAAATACCCAACATGTTTGCTACCAAACTTATGTAAGTGACTATGGGAAAATTCTTAAATCAGACTTTCCTGCTAGTTTAAAGAAGTAGAAATAAAATTTTGAAAGGGATGAAGAAAGTTTCGATTACCTTGACAAGCTTTTCCTTAAGACCTATTGTATGTATCATTTTCTTCCTTATGCTTTTTCTTTTGAGAGAGATCTTTTGAAACTGCATTTAAAAAAAAAAAAAGATTGCATTAAATATATAGTGTGGGATACTTAGTTTGTTTTAAGTAACTGAATGGAAACTTCTTTGCTTTTGAAGGACTTTATGTGACAACTTAAGGAGGGAGAGAGACCGGGCTGTGAGTGACTTGGCTGAAGCTCTTCGCAATCTGGATGACATGAGAAAGCAGAAAAATGACGCTGTGCGTGAACTGAAGGAGCTGAAGTATGTTGGAGAAGTTATCAAACTACATGGAAGTTTCTCATACAAACATTGGTTTCTTAGCTGTGTTCACAAGTGAATCATACATATTTATAGCTGTAGGGCAATCTGTATTTGTGATATTGTACGTGGAAACAGCCTGAATTGTTAGTTGTCATGGAAATTATTGTGATGGGCTGGATCTGAAGTCTTACTATCTTAACCTTTTTTGTATTATTTTTAAGACACATATTTTCAGCTTTGTACTGTGGACATAGACATAAGCAATACGGGATTCACTGAAGTCAGATCAACTGCAATTTAGTTTCTCCCAGCTGTATTTTTGCTTATCCAAGGAAGATATGTGAAAGACGTTTTGCTGTTGGTATTTATTATGTCCTACTTGTCATGAGCGTACTGAGGCAGCTCATCTAAGCACTAATTAAGTTCGTTTTGGGGAGGTGTTAGAAACCTTGTCATACACTTCAATTGTGTTTTTTTAAAAAAAAAAAGCCGTGGGGAGGCAAAAAATGTTAAGTCTGTTAAGAGAATCTATAGAAAAGGAAAGTCAACTTGATAGCAGCCCAAGAATATTGGGAAAATGGAACTATGGGCAAATTTCTGGCAAAGTTTGGATTTTTGTTATAGGCGACAAAAATCTAAGGTGTCTCATGATAACATTATGTGTCAGGTTATTTTAAAGAGTTGTCTGTGTCTGTAAAGAATTTTTTTCTTTGCTTAGGGAGAAGATGGAGAATCAGTTGGAAAAGGAAGCCAGATTCCGTCAGTTGATGGCACATAGTTCTCATGACTCAGCCATAGACACAGATTCTCTGGAATGGGAAACAGAAGTGGTAGAATTTGAAAAAGACAGAGTAAGTAAAAAACACAAACCACATGGTTTAATATATTGGATAGCTTTGAAGTCAGTTATAACATCTTGATACCTAGGCATGATGAAAAATAAGTCTAGTCTGGATTTTTTTCTCGTTCTTTACTGTTGCAGTGCTAGGAACCACACATGCACGCAGCAAGTGCGATAACATCTAGGTGAAAGTAGTTAACAAAACCAAGCTGTTAAAGGCAAGCTTTGGCATTTTTTTCTTCATGTGAATTATAAATAAAAATTAATCTGATGTTCCAGGGCACCGAGGTCCATGTAGTGTGAAAAAATGTTATAAGTTAAACATTTAGTGTTCTTCAAGTTAGCGATTCATTGCAAAAATGGTAGTGCTGAAGGCAGACAAAACCTAAGATGTGATAGAAACAGACATTAGAGAGCCTAGTCGTCTACTCTTACAGGCAGTTTATGCATAAAATAGTTCTAAATTAAGTTATTTGTCCTACATTTGCTCAAATTTTATTATTAGACATTTTAAAGTATTAAAAATATTAATAATAAACACGTTTTAGAGAAATACTACTATTCACCTTAACAATATGGGATCAAAGAATATGCTAATCTCCCTTGCTTGTGTGTACAGAGACTTAAATCCCTTTACCATTTTGGCATATTAAAAAGAGCTCTAACATTTAGCTTTCTAGGCAACCTCTGCATCCTTTTGTTATCCCAGTAGTACTCTTCACCATTTAATTTTATTTTTCTTCATTGTATTCTGGAATTTTTGTTTCAGTGCTCTTTGTATGGAAGTCTTGAACTCTGTGGTGGTTTAGCCCTGGCTGGAGGCCAGATACCCACCAAAGTCAGTCTATTACACCCATTAGTTGGACAGGGGAGAAAATACATATATTCAGAGGCTCAGGAGTCAAAATAAGGACAGGTAGAGATCATTCTGTCATCAACAACATGGACAAAACAGACTCAACACAAAGTGAATAAGAGAGAAACTACTTTATTACACTACACTGCAACTACAAAGAACCGTGAAGAAAAACTGGGTTTGGGAGCATGACCAGATCTTGAAACAAACATAACCAGATCTTAAAACACTTTCCCCCCACCACTCCATTCTTAGCAGACTTCAGTCAGGATTTTGCTCCCTTCTTCCCCCCTGCTCACAGTACGGGGGTGGCAGGGACTGGGGAAAATGGGGGCTTCGGTCAGTCCCTTGCAAGTTGGTTTCCCTCTCGGCCGGGGAGGGGGGCATTCATTCCACACCCTCCCCCTGCTGCACCATGGGGTCTCACCCACAGGATATAGTCCTCCAAGAACTTGTCCAACATGAATCCTTCCCCCAGGGCTTTATCTATTCACCAGCTGCCCTGGTGTGGGTCACTGCTATGGCGGGCAGTCATAAATCACAATGTCTCTCAGTCCCAGTCTGCTGTGGGGTCACCAGCCTGCCCCCAGCTAACCTGTTCCGGTGCACATCTCTCTCTCACTCATCTCTGTGTCTCTGTTTCTCCTCATGGCTGCAAGTGCTGGCCGTGGCTTGTTCCAACATAGGGTCACAGCATCTCCTCTATGTCTCCACCTGCTCCATCCAGCGTGGAGCCCCTCCATGGGCTGCAGGTGGGGTCTCGGCCTTTTCCATGGGTTTCTCCACAGGCTGCAGGGGCATCTTTCTCTCCGGCACCTGGGCTGCCTCCTTCCCGGCCCTTCTCCGGCCTTGGTGTCTGCACAGCTCGTTATATCTTCTCACTCCCTTATCCAGTGGCAAAATGCATCTGCTTCCGGGTTGTTTTCTCCTATATGGGATTCTCAGAGGCATTCGACTATCTCTCGGGCCACGACTCTGGCCTTGAGTTGCTCATTGTTTATAGTTTAGGCTGGCAGAAAACTCTAACTGCTGCTTAAAGAAACCGTCTCAGCAGCACAGCCTCACAAAACTGCAACACTGTTCTAGTTGAAATATTTAACTGGCTCATCACATTGTTTTCTAATAGTAATTTTTTGACCACATAGAACACACAGGTGGTATTCCAGATTGCATTTAATTTATAACAGCTTCTGCATGTGCCAGAGTTTTTCTCATTTCTGAATGACAAAGTTTTGTTTTAAAGCTGTCAAATCCCTTTTATTTTACTGCATTATTTGGGATCATATTTTTTAATGCTTTTCCAATTTGTCTCTGTTCTGATAGTACATCCAAACAGAATCACAAGACATTCTAGGTTTGATACTAAAAATATTATTTAGTATTTTTATATGTTGAAATACATAGATTGAAAAGATGGTTTGAACTGAATACCAATGTTGATCCATCAGGACCACTGTACATTCTTTCGGTCAAACAATTCCGTTTTCACCATCCTTTTTAATTTCTCTTGACCAGCTTCTTCATGTTTGGATTATGTGTATCACTGGATTATGTCTATCTTCTTCATTTTAACTGATAACTAATAATTTAGCTTTTCTGTTGTCTAGAAAAATTAGTTAGCAAGTCTAGCATATGCTGTACTTGTGTTAAACAACATTGCAGCCTGATTAATTTTCCCTTCATGTGCAGGTATTCAGTTATTCTTCACTTCAAAGATGAAACACACAGATTTTATCATTTGAACATATGTTTCCATTTCCTAAACGCAGGGTGTTTGCACTTGCTGTTATGAAATTAGAGTAATAATATTTGCCAACCTTGATTAGATATATGGAAAAATCTTTGCTGACCTGCCTGCATTTGAATTCCAGGGTGGAGATTATAGAAATGAAAAAAAAATAATTATTTTCTTTTTCCTTCAATTTAAGCTTAAGCAGACAAGTGATGTTATACATAAACACTCAGCTCAAAATTGAGGGAAATAATACTCACTTTTCAGCTCTGAGGCTGTGCAATGATACTGTGATCTCTATTCAGTCTTGTCTTTATTGTAGCCCCATACTCTTCCCTGTGAACTTTTTTTCATACATAGAAAATTTGGAAGAGTCATAAGGATTTTAGCATATTTTTGGCAGGTTTATCTCAATTTCTGATAAATATTCATATTTTCACACTTTATCTTCAGCTTCCCTGAAGACTTTCTGCTTTTCTGATTTTAAGGGGATTATTCATTGAAACATGTCTAGACTCATGCTTTACATGGATGATTTAAGCTATGTTTAATTTTTGGATGTTAGATTGCAAATTTTAACTGTAATTTCCCTTTTCTACTGCAAATGATGGTCTAGTTGATATCAAGTAGAGTTGTTAAATTTTTATAAATGTAGTATTTTATGCTGAGAAAAGCAGTAATAAATAAGATTGTGATTAGCTGCTCCCATTTTTAAAAAAATACTACTTTTTCTTTTTTACCATGACCTTAACATTTATCAAAACAAACACTAAATTAAAATTTCCCTGCTTTGTTCAGTGACTGATTTGTTCAAGATCTTTATCACTTTTCACATCGATAGTGACACATTTTACACTACGGTTGGTAGAATATTTCCTCTAATCTGTAATTAGAAAGGGTCACCTGTAACATTAGAGCTTTCATTCCTGTTCATTTCTGGACTTTAGCCATATCAAGTTTAGGCATCTTTCTGATTTCATCACTAGGACATAATGCCGTTTCCTTATCTTTACAATTGTTTTTTCTCCAAGTAATATCCATTCTTGGGGAACGTGTTCTGTTACCATACCTTAAAACAGGTATGAACAGGCTGTTTTATATGCTGTCTTCTGCTTCCCTGTTCTTCTGAAATTCCCTTCCTGCCTTATTTCAACCTTAATCTGTGAGGGTGGCACCATTGTAGTGCCAGAGGATCCCTAATAATTATCAGATTTGAGAGCTTATGTATTGAAGTACAAAATACAAAAACTTACCTAGACCAGGTACCCTGTCAATCTAAGTGCATAGTACAAACCTGCAGTAATGCCTCTTGCTAACAGACTGAAGCACAGTAGTTGCCAGGATAGTTAAGTCACTTGTTTATAATATTCATTAGGATGATATGGACTTGAAAGCACTTGGTTTTGATGTGGCAGAAGGCGTGAATGAACCGTACCTCCCTGGAGACTGTGGGATCTTTGTTACCAAAGTAGACAAAGGAAGTATTGCTGACGGTCGATTAAGGTAGGGTTTGCCTTTGGAAGATACTTGTATCTCATTGATTATCATAAATAAATATGAGCATGTTGTAATTCTTTAGTTTTTCCCCTTTATTTTAAGTTCTTTTTTTTTATCATTGGTCATGTGCATATTGTTAATGTTGATTAGGAAATTGCATTGACAAGACTAATGCCTAAAAGCATTACAGAAATTAAATGCTCTTTGACTCATCCCTTAAAACTCACAGGACTTGAAATGTTGTGTTGTTTATCTGTGTTTCATCTACTCTGTTTATTATCTCCTCAAATGTGATCTGTTTATTTTAATTTTGGGAAAGATGTGAGTGGAGCTTTTGGGGTAAGGTGGGGGAGAGTACCTCTCCTGTTTTTTGCTGTTGATAGGAGGTTTTAAATCACTCTTCTCTGTCTAAAGAATAGCCTTTAAATAAGAACTAGTCATTACTGATTTGGGGATGTGTTTTTGCTAATGAAGTGCAAAGTATAAATCCTGTTTTTCATTTAGCTACTACTAAATGCAATTTCAGGAACAGACAACTCCCAATAATTAAGGATTAGCACACTGAGATCATGTCTGTCACTTCTCTTGTCATGAGTATTATTCATGTGCCGCATCCAGCAATGTATGTTTGCAACAGACCTGCTTATTTTTGTTTATCTGCCAGAGTGAATGATTGGTTGCTGAAGATAAACGATATTGATCTTACTAATAAGGATAAAAAGCAAGTTATTAAGGCTGTTCTAAATGGAGGTGGTGTTATTAACATGGTAGTTCGAAGAAGGAAGTCATTAGGTGGGCGAGTGATCACACCTCTTCACATCAATGTTTCCGGTCATAAAGGTAATGGCTATAAGGGCTGTATATAAATGGCACGTGTTCAGCCAAAAATGGCTTGATATAAAGGTAGATGTTCTGAGCCTTCCCTCAAAATGAACTTAAACCCCTACATTGCTTCCTAGATTAGAATTTTTGTTAACTGATTTTAGCAAACTATGAATGCTCATATATCAATCATAACTTTATTCTGTAAGTACAGGTATTCTTTTTTTTTCTTGGGATGGCTTTGGTTTTGTTTTTAATGCTTAGTTTTAGTTAGCTGACAATATGGAGTGTTACAGGCAATCTAAACAAGACTCTTAAACTGATCAGTCACCCTAGCTTTGTATGATTCTATTAAATTTTGGGGTATATCCTAATTTTCCCCCACTGTGTTCTTATTTCTTTAAAAGGATTTTCAGAAATGGAAATTCATTTGGTTTTATAGTTATTTATTTCTCATACAGTCATGCTCAGGCAGGTAAATTCATGTTTATTTTGCATATTTCAGATAGTGGGGTCAGTCTAGAAAATGGAGTATTTGTTGCTGCTGTTGTGCCTGGAAGCCCAGCTGCCAAAGAGGGTTCCCTTACTGTGGGAGATAGAATTATTGCTGTAAGTCTTAAGTGCATTCTCACCTTATTTTTTATTTATATATAATATAAATATTTTATTCTTTAAGATCCCAAACATTCAAACTATTTTTAAAATTTTGACTGTTGTATCCTTTTGTGTATTTACGAAATATTTATTATAAATTAATGTGTTTGTAGGCTGACTGATTTACATAAAGTGCCTACACTTAGTTTCTATGTGAATTTTTGACAGAGACACTGACTTAACTATTCACACTTGGCTTGTGTATAATGATACTTGTGATTTTTGTACTGAATGGGGAAGGTCAGCTCTGAAAGGTTTCTTGTCTCTTAAATGATGATATCACAGAAGTCAGTCTTTTTGAGGGGAAGTTTTTCGGTGCATTTGCATTTTTAAACAACAGGTCTGATTTATGAAGTCCTATGAAACAGAAGGTGATTCCTGTTGATGTACAAATGCATAGAGGCTACTCTTGTGAAACAGGGAGTGTTACGCTCTCTTGCTCTCTCTCTCTCTCGTGAATCTCTCTTCTCTCTTAAGAATAGCACAATTGTACTTAAGATGCTTGCTTTTTTCAGTGAAGAATGGAAAAAGACCAGCCTTCAATTGCGTATATACATAAAACTAGTCTTTCTCTGAGATGCTCTCCACCTTCTGTCTTTGACTTAGAGATGTCTGTTTTGGTTGGTTTGGGGCTGGTTTTGATACTGTTTTTTTTTTCCATTTAGATCAATGGCATTGCACTAGATAATAAGTCACTTACTGAATGTGAAGCTTTGCTACGGAACTGTAGGGATTCCCTTACCCTGTCACTTATGAAGGTGAGTAGGACAAGCTAAATTTGCAGAAATTTCTTGAACTCATACAGAATTATTTTAGTTGTGGAAAAAAATGAAAAGATGACTGTGTCATCATGGGAAAGTCTCTGCTAAAAATAAGACCATCTGGATGCATTTCACTGATTCACACTCAACAGTTATTTCCAAAGGCTATTGTGGCATCTGGTAGGAAATTAAATGTATTTATTGTTCTCTCTACTTTTCCATTTGTTTACTGATCACATGATATGTCTTCCAGCACAAGTGCTTCTTTTTTCTTGGTTTCTGGTTCAGAGCTGCAGTAGTTTTGTACATGAAAGATAAACAATGTTCTCACCACAGAAAGGTTTGATTTGAGTTAGAAGGGAGCTTCACAGAAAACTGAACTTTGGCTGTCATGAGGCTTAAGTATAAGGTATTATTTTTCAGAATTCTATAAAAATATTCTGTGTTCCATATTGAAGATAGAAACCCTTTATGCTGGACCTGTTACTTGGGCTTTGTGAGTGATAATTCCAGCTTCAGAGGGCTTGAATTTTAACAAAGAAAGAAGATGAAATGTTGAGGTAGAATGGGCAATGAAGGATGACTTATTAGTATTGCTCTGCAGAGGTGGATGCAGAATGCAGGTCCCTTCACTGTCTGTACAGATGTTTCAGGGTTTTTTTCTAGCTTCATTTTCTTTCATGATCCTCATTTTACACCTGTAAGGCTTTTTTAAACCTTTCCAACCATGTCTGTGCATGTGTTGGTGTATATTCAGGTAAAGGTAAAGCAAGGAGGCTAGAACATGGCTTATATTAAACAGAAATCAGCCATAATAATAAGGTATTCACTTGGGGTTTTCTGTTTGTTTCTTAGGTTTTTCCTCAGAGTTCATCATGGAGTGGTCAAAATATATTTGAAAATTTGAAGGAGTCAGAAAAAATATCGAACTGCAGGGTTCATACATCAGAGATACAAGCCCAAAATAAGAGAAATATGAAGCTCAACAGCTCAACACAGACTGACATTTTCAATCCAGACATCACAGATGGCAAGAAGGACCAGAGTGATCAAGGCAGCAGTTCATTCTGTGATCACAAACCTTTCCCTAATAACAAGTTACGAGTTGACTCTCATAGGAGTACAGTGCATAGTTGCCACAGTAATTCAGAACACAGTCTCAGTTCATTCAGCCCAGAGTCATATGGGGACCGAGGCTTTGGAGCTGTTGACCTGGACAACAGGAGGCTGCCTTATGAACCCACAGGAGCTGACTGTATGATGGTTGAAACTGCATTTGACAAAGGACATGGAACGAAGCATAGTGGTGGTACCTGGCCAAAAGTCATGGTTAATATCTCAGCAACAGAAACAGAGAAGTTCTCTGTGTACAAAAAGCCCAAACAAAGGAAATCAATCTTTGATCCTGATACTTTCAAAAGACCACCAACCCCTCCCAAGCTGGAGTACCTTTCCCCTAATCAGGTGTCAGGCCATTCACCTCAGCCATCAAAAGCCGAAGTGGCTTCAACTCCACCAACTCCTCCTAAGAGAAGTGACTCTATCAAGTTTAAACATAAACCGCAGGCAAGCTCTGCATCAGAGTCTACGGTAACAACTGGATCACCACCCACCAGCCCAGCCACTGCACAAGCTCCAGTTTCCTTGGCACTTAAACAGGACTCTGCTACTCTCAAGGGGCGCAGCAGGAACACTGGTCATTATTATCGGGAGGAGGGTATTGACTGCACTCATCTCACTTCAAGGAAATCTTGTGAAGACGACATTGGCTTTCAAAGAGTTGAAGAACCAGAGATTAAAAGACCAAGGCCAAAATCAGCTCCTGCACTGAGACATAAAATGACCCCTATCCCCATTCCTAACCCCGCACTTCAGGTAGAAACTTGGTATATCGAAGCACAAAGCCAGAAATGCTTAAGGTGTATTTTCAGTGTGATTTTAGGTGCCTAGTTGCATACCATAGCCTGTTCCCAAAACCAGGTGCCTTGAGAAGATATTCCAGAGTTGGTTGTTGCTTTGCAGTATCACAAAATGCAAACCAATTCTTGGGTTAACAGGCAGTGGTGGTCACCAAACAGAATGATAGGGTTCAGCATAGTAGCCATATCTTGGGTCTTAATGGTGCTTGATGGAAGATCCATGCTCCTTCCTGTGTCAGCAAATTTTGTATTATGAATGACAGAAAAGCATAAGCATTTAATTTTGTAGCTGAAATCAGCAGATTTATTCTGAACAGGTCTGAAGAACAGTACAATTAAAAGAAAGGTCAGAGTTTTCCATCAAGAACTGCACCACAAGAATTGAAGGAAGGCTTATTTTACTGTCATTGTCTGGCACATACCTAACAACAAAACAAGATAAAGCTATTGAGCACATTTGAAAACAGGATGTCTGCTTTGTCTAGAATATCAAGTTGACCCATTAGCACTGATGCTCTTATACTTCATTATAATTCATCTGTGTTGTAATGGTTATAGCTGTAGTAATATTACTGCAGCAAGAGAAGAGTTTCCAACTGCGACAAGGACATGTGTAGGTGGGGACTTATGTGTGAGGAATTTTGTTAGCTGAAACCCAGGGGATGGTTTTGGCATTCAGTATTTAAAAGACCAGAAAGGACAGCATATTACAGTTGGTTCTGCATACTGCCCAAGTGATATTGCTGATATCATATAGGTATTGGTTTGACCCAAACGAGAAAATTTTAGAATAGACTTATAATTACTGTATTTCAAAGTTATTAGATGTATTAGTTAATTTACATATCATAGAATCATAGGGGTTGGAAGGGACCTTGAGAGATCATCGGGTCCAGCCCCCCTGCCAAAGCAGCTCCCTAGCTCATATTGCACAGGTAGGCGTCCAGACGGGTCTTGAATATTTCCAGAGACGAAGACTCCACCGCCTCCCTGGGCAGCCTGTCCCAGGGCTCTGTCACCCTGATTGTGAAAAAGTTCTTCTGCATGTTGGTGCGGAACTTCCTGTGCTCCAACTTGCAGCCATATCCCCTTGTCCTGTCTCCACAGACCACTGAAAAGGGGCTGGCCATTTCCCCCTGCATCCCATACTTTGTAGGGTTAAATTAGGAGTAGGTGTTCTGATTTTTTTTTTTCTTTCTTGTCCATAATTTCTCCCCTGTCCTTCCAGAAAATACACAGAACTTTGTAACTCTACAGTTGTTGACTAGAAAGCAGAAGTGATATTATACTTCAAGAAGTGGGCACCATTCGCTCTAAAACAATTCTCTCTGGTAGAATCATCGATGTGCGCTACAGCTATACTGCGTTGTATAGCAGTAGTGTCCAGTTTGCATGTATTCATTGCTTAAGTAGTGTTTATAATATAAAGAAATATGTATTTAGAATATGCAGTGTGATTGAATTTGTAGCTGTATTGGGTGGTACCCATTTCCTTAACTGTATATGTACACAGTTAATTTTGTGTACTTCAATGACTTGATAAATTTAAGCAAATTTTCATACCTAAGTAGTGGATGGTACAGTTACTGTTCCACCAGTGGCAGTGATCAGCTGTTGCTTCTAAGAGGGTACTTGTGCATTTTACAGTCTTTGTGCTCCCAGTAACTTCTAATGTAATTAAAATATTGCTAGCATAAAACCTGTAAGTATCTTTGTAGTAACTTTTTTTCACTTATTGTATACTTTGATGCCACGTTTTGTGTTGTATGTTTCAAGTATGTTAACTCTGCGTGCTGGGCCCTGAACTTGTAGCTCTCTAGCACCACTTTTAGTATCTGAGCTATTCCAGTGGTTAACTCAACAGTGTCTACTTATTACATACAGAACGGCAGTTGTAATGGTTCCAAAACCTGAATTGCTCTGTTGAAGAGAGGCTTTTCCACATGTATGTGAAAATAAAGGCTTAAAGGGGTTGTTAGCCAGGTGTCCTTTAGGAAATACTTGCAATAGTGGCTAAAATAACAGTTGAAATGCCCTGTGGAAGTAGTATTTTAAAGGTGGAATATAACTAAATGCTGAATGACTTAGTGTGAAGGAAAGTATACCAGTTAAGTTGCCAACGTTGGCCTAAAAAGGCTACAAAATAAAAAAGACTAGAAAAAACCAAAAAGAGATAATGGAGCAGGATGGAGGAAGGAAGGGGTTAAAGTGAATAGCACCATTGAAATATCAAGGTGTAACAAGCACATTCTGGAACAGATGATTAAAAGTTTGCTTACTGCCTACAGAGTTTGGGTATTTGCCTCTTTCCTTCTGAATCTCCAACTTCATGCAATCAAATTTTTATTTTCTTGTAGGTGCAGAAGTACGCTCCAGCTAGTGAGGAGCATCTGTCTCCAGAGCTACAGGAATGGGCACCATATTCACCAAAACGGTCTGCCAGGCACAGTGATGGTTTTCTGCCTCCTACCTTATATGCTGGCAGCATGTCAGCAGGTGAGTGACAGACTTGTAGTTACTTTCTAGGAATGCCCCGAGGAATTTGTTTATATTGGACAATATTGGGGATTAGTTGTGATACGTGCAGAGCAAATGTGACTCACAAAACATGTTTCCATGGTCTAATGTAATATGAACATGGTCTACTCAGCTTTTGACTGTGAAGTGACACCTGTTTAGGAACCCCTAAGGAAACTTAGCAACTCCTGGCTGAAAGATTTGTGTTTCATCAGTTTCTGTGCAGAGGAGTTTTGAACACATTAGTGGTGAGCAGGGTGTAGCCTATGCATTGGGCAGACAAGTAAGCGTTCCAATATTTCTTGAAAGCCAACAGTAGAGGGAGGTGGCCCAGCTTTTGGATTCTTAACCGGAAATGTGTCCAAGGAAAAATACCTAGTATTCAGAAAGTGCAGGATATTAAGTTCCACTTATTGGAAGCCAAATGCTTGGAATATCACAAGTACCAAAATTGGTATATTTGAGATACTAAGCTGCTGAGGAGGGGACTCAGGAGTTGCTCATGCAGCGGTTGGTGTAATCAGGTAGAACAGGGAACAGCATGTTGTCTCAGTTCATCGAACAATTGTTGGTATTGGGGTTCGTGCTAGCAGGCTTTAAATTGGCACAGACTAAATGGAGTGCTTCTGGAGCTCATGCAGGTATTGTACTAGTTCCTTTGAACTGTCCAAGAAGTATTTTCTTAGACCCAGTTACCTTGTTGCCAGGTGGATTGTTCAGTCTTCACTGTGGCTGCCTACTACAATGTATCGGTTGCATACAAAACTTGATTTTCAAATCAAGACAATACTGATTTTTATGAGTTTACTCTCCCTCCTTTTGAAAGCCCCAAACTCCTGTTTGGAAAACTTTCTTCTTACATGAGTCATTACTATTACAGTCTCCAGTATCTGGAACAGTGTGCAGCTTCAAACCTGATTGTCCCAATCAATATTCAGATTGTAGAGACGTGCTCAAAAGTAGCACAAATCAAAGAAGCTTATCTTGTTTGATTTTTTTAAAAAATTGTTTTCTTTCTTTTAATGATAGTAGTAAAAAAAAAAAAGTATTAAAAGGTATTATTTCTAACCAAAAACTTTCTTATCATGATGTCTTCACATAATAAACCAGTCAAGTCAAACCTATATTCAACAACATGATTGTACGTCTTGAAATACGAACAATGACCCCTTGCAACAGCTCCATGTCTTCCTGTGCTGAGGACCCCAGAGCTGGACGCAGTGCTCCAGGTGGGGTCTCGCCAGAGCAGAGTAGAGGGGCAGAATCTTTTAGTTAGGAGTACATATTAAAATGATATATTGTGAATGACTTAATTTTTCATACTCTAATCTACATTATTACTGACACATTACAAAATTCTAATGTAGATTTTAAATTTGCATGTACTACTTAGAAGGTGTCACATAGTGCTTAATATATTTGTCTTAATGGTTATATTTTTTTATTTATACATACATGTTAATACAGGCAAATTTTATAATATGTAATTATACAGATATTTAAGTATACTTAAAATCTACAACTTATATGCTGATGAGGTTGGTAAGAACATCTTTTTATCACCTTAAGCAGGTACTGTACCAAGAAGCTTAGCACCATGCCCTGCAGTAACTGCTGTCATGAGAAATCCGATCTATACTGCCTGGAGCCACCGAGTTCATACCAGCAATTGCCCATCAGTTGCCAGCCAAATATGTCATCAGCATCTGCATCCCAGGTAACTTGAAATCTATATATTATTAAATTTTCCTTTGCATTAGGATGAAATTTCTTCTGGTAGCTTTTTTTTTACATTGCAGACTGAAATGCACTGCTGTTGTGTTATTTTAACCCAGGATTCTCCAAAACATTACCAGATGTGCCACTTGCTTTCATGTCTTTGAGTAACTGATAGTATTAGGCTTTCCTCTGTTCCACTGGTTGTTAGAGACAAAAAAATAAAATTTTAAATTAATTTGTTCCGAATTTTTTTCTTGCCTTTGCCAAAACAAATAAAGTCTTCCTTTTTATTACTAGCAGTTTAGGCTGTGTTTCCCCTGACTTCTCTTAATGAAATGATGGGATAATTGGCAAGAAGGAAGTTGAGCATTCATTTTATTCATTAAATCAGAGAGAACCGATATTTTTAATTTGCATTTGCTCAGGTGCTTTGCCCGGTCCTCACTGTTGCCCTCTTCTCCTTTTCTTCTGATGTAGTTCCCAGCATCAAGGACGCCTTAGTTTGGACCTAAGTCATAAACACTCGAATGAGTACTCTGAAAATTCACGTACAAGAGCATCTCATGGCTCAAATTCATTACCATCCAGTGCAAGACTCGGTAACTAGCTTTTCTGATTTATTTCCTGTGTGACTTCTCCATATTGGAGGTAGAGAAGAAATGGAAAATTCCTTAAGTACAGGCATTACAGGATTTTCATGACTAGAAAAATCTCAAGGCTTCCTGTGCTTCTTTGCTTAGCATTTTGTCACTTTATGACTAAAGGTGTTCCCTGGAAGTAGCAGTGTTCAATTCATTCTTTACTGTCTCTTTAAAACACTGAGTATGTGTGAGTGTGATTCTCCTTTGCATGCCTGTTAACTTCATAAGGGTACTTTCAAGGAGTGAGAAGCCCAGCCAAAGTATTGTTGAGGTTCAGTGAGGTGGAGAGAAGAGGAAAGGAGAGGAAAGGAGCCCTCAAACCAAAAAAAATCAAGGATGACTAATGGCCTAATGTCATTTCTACTCTTGGAATATAAGTTATCCTTACATTTACTTGATGGATGTGTAAGGTTTTTCATGCCTATGCTAGTAATACCAAAGCAAATGTGACTGTAACATTTTAACATTTTAGAATTTTTTTAAGTTTAAAATTATGTGATAACTTTTTTGTGCATGTTTGTGTTCATCAATAGGCAGTTGCATCTGAATAGAGCATGGCAGCTTTATAAGCACAGTAGAAAAATGGCATAAGCTTGCAACCACTGTCAAAAAAATGATGTATTCATCCAAGCAGAATGTAGTCAGGAAATTTTAAATGTCCTTTGGAAAGTCCCACGGTTTCTTCGTAAACACAGATGTTAGTTTCTCACTTGAATTTTAAGTTAAGTTTCGTTGGATTAAAAAAATACTTTGAATATTTTTCATAGAAGAATGAACAGTGAATACGCACTGTATAGCTGTATTATGCTCTGCTTATACAGACTGGGTAAGCAAGACGGTTTACTACAAGTATGATATACACAGTATGTACCAAAGCAGTCAGAGCTTGTGCATAAATTTAGAGGCCATTTTGATACAGAAGTAGTAGAGTCTAGATGTCCTTTTTAGTTCGATGTAGTTGCTTTTACTTTTTGTCATTGTAATGTTTTGTTTTTCTTGTAAAAATAGGTTCTTCGAGTAACTTGCAGTACAGAACAGAACGAATTAAGATCCCTTTAACACCAAGATATCCAAGGTCCATGATGGGCTCAGACAGAGGTGAATTATTTCATAAGTAATCTTAATTGTATACTTTTCAGTATTGCCAATCCAAAGTCTTTGCAGTTAATGAATCAGGTTGCACCAAAATTTAAATGTGACAGTTAATTTATTAAGGTTACAAAGTTTACATTTTGCTTCAGAGAAGTAAAAGAAGAGGCAGCTTTCTAATGAAAGTTGGGTTTTTGTGTTTTTTTTTTTTTTTCTCTTAATGAACTCTTAAGATGTGCCCCCCTAAGAAAAACTACAGGAAAAAAGTAACAATAATGGTTGCTGTACATTTTACAGCTATAGTTTTCCTCTAGAATGATGTCTTAAGAATTTTACCAATGAAGTGACCTGCATTATTTTTTTGAGTCTTTAAATATATTATTTTGCATATTATTGTATTGTATTGCAAATTATTTTTTGAATCGCAGTGTAAATATTGGAGTACTTTCCCCAAAATTGCTTGGAGGATATTTCAAGACATGATACAGATACCAGTTGGATTGCTAGAGAGCTATGGAATTCCAAGTTCGATGACAGCAAACAGCAACACTTTTCTGCCATCATTGCTTAAATGTTCTGGAGCCTTAATGGATTGTATGCAGTGGTTTTCCTAACTGGACAAATAGAATTACTTCAAACCGCTTTGATTTGCTATTAGTAACTTGAGATATTTTTTGGAGGCTTTTCAGAGGAAGCAAACAGGCTGTTTCTGTCAGGGCACTTGTTCAGTAAATTACTCAGGGAGGGTACAGCCAGGTAAGAGATGCAAAGTCATGTCATACTTGTTTGAAATAGCAGAGCTTTCCTGTCTGTAATTCAGGCTGGAGTTTTGTTGGTGTTTTCAGGTGTTTCATAATGTATCCCCTACCCAAAGAAAGGGCTGTACATAGCCATTTTATCTGAAAATAAACCTACATATTAAACTTTCATTTTACTTCTCCTTTCTTGGTGGTTTTTTTTTTAATTATTTAGCTTTGCTCAATGTTTTCAGACATGTAGATGGTAATATCTTGTTTGTAACCCCTCCTTGTTGAGAATGGCAGTAGTTGTATACACACTTGTAGAGGACAGATTTGACTAGTCATTAAGGACAGAATTTAGTTACCTACCTGATCTCCCTAAACTCCTTACATGGTTAATAAATTGCTTGTCGACAGTCAGTATTCTTTCACATCTCAGGTGCATATGGTGCACTAAATTATGTCTGTGTGGATCTCCAGACTATGACAGATGCAGGATACTAAAACCTAACTGTTGATTTTCCATAGGCTCTTTGTCCCACTCTGAATGTAGCAGTCCCAGCTTGATAACTCCTCCACAGTCACCTCTTAACTTGGAAACATCTTCCTTCACCAGCAGCCAGTCTCAGAACTCCCTTTCTACATTGCCTAGGATTTCCATTAGCCCAGTCTCTATTGGAGAACGTAGAAAAGATAGGTAAGGTCCCCACATTATTTGCTTTGAAAACAAATGTGTCTGAAGAAATTTTGTACTTTGGTTTATTGGGTTGAAGCAATGTGAACGTTTAGGTAAATGAGAAATGCGTAGGCACAAAGGTGCATCTCAGGTCCCATTACTTGATGCTTTTTATTTCTTTACAAAGTATGTAAAAGATCTTTGTGTGGATTTTTCCTTCAAAACCAAACAGTAGTTCTTGAGTTTAGAAAATTAAGTAATTTCAAAAGGATTTTATTTGTTCCATGTTAGATTAATGGGCACACCAAATAAGATCTGTCTAAACTGGAATACACCCCTGCAGCTGAACTACCTCATGTGCTTGTTTAAGATAGGCTTATTCTGTATTCTGGAAAAGGAAATAAAATTAAGACTTACTAACATTTGATAGCTAAGTATCAGGTGCTTTAGCATTCTAGAATATGTGCTCTTAACCACTGTGCCTTGATTCAATTTAGCCAGATAACATGAAAGATTGAGGGCATAACTGTGCAAGAACATCCATATGTACAGATGCAGTTTTACTGCTGTGACTGATCCCTTTGCCTGGATCTGGACCGCTGCTAGCAACAGCATTAAGTGTACATGTGGCTGCTTGCAGAATTTGAACCTCATACAGCAGCTATCTTAAAAACATGAGCTTTGTGTTTTAATGACTTTCTGTCGCATGCTGAATATTTTCAAGATATGTTGCTTATGGTATCAGTCTTGGAAATCTGATTTCATTTTATCTTTATCTGGCTAGACTGAATATATGAAAAATGTTTGTGTGAATTCAAAGCATTCAACAGTAAGACACAAATCTGAATCGGGCTTTTATTCACAGTAAGGAAACCAGATGCCTCTGTGGCAGTGTAAAGACACTATGATGTGTTGAGATAAATTATATTTATGTGAACTTCAGGACCCCTTTGTATTGCTTGATTTATGGAAAAGGACTGATCATAAAAATGTGAATGATAAAGTAATAAGGATATTCTGTATTCTGAGTTTTCTGGTAGTAATAAAAAGCTATTCATGAAATATGTGAAACTTTTTTGTCTTGTTTAAAGAATCAATAACTAAACTATTGTAATAACTCTAGAATATCTGTTGTGTACAAAGGACAGTGTTACTTTGAAAGGGAATATAAAGAGATTTTGGTGAATTTTCATTCTTTCTTACTTCAGTGTGACTTATCTACTTTGTGTACTCAATTTGTGTTCTCATATAAATGTTCCTGTAATTGTCACTTGCAAATTCAAAGTCAGTGTTTCTTTTCTCTTTCACATGACTAATGATGTATAGTGTTCAGCTGAAGAAGCTAGGTACGCCTATAACTTTGTATCTCGGAGCACAGGATGTGTGTCCTCATCTCTGGGAAATAACAAGTTCTGTTCATGTTCATCAGATGACAGATTCTAGGCCCTGCACTCTTGCTTTGCATATGCATGAACCTTAGTCTGAATTGACTTTCTAAAAATAATCTATTTCTGATTTGCCCTTTTTTTTTAATAAAAAGGGAAAACCTAACAGAAACAGCTCTTAATTTAGTGAACTAGCTAGTTTAAGTTTATCCTACAGAAATATTTGAAGATGCCTAGATAGCATATTGTATGGTTATTCGGTCTTAAAATTCTTTCTGTTCCCCACACAATATAAGTAACTTGCTTGGCCTTTTCTCAAAAAAGAATAATAGTAATACAGATTGAAAGAAGAACACAGATGTTCTGTTGATTTTAATTTAAATTAAAAGATCTGATCAATTAAAAATTCTTTCTAATCAGTGTTTAGTTATTCTGGCAGGCAGTGTGTTATAGAAGAATGCACTTCACTTGATTTAATAACACTGCTTGCCAAGTAAGACACGCTGTAATGTTGTCATTCTTTTTACTTTATTACTGATTCTATGCTACATGTGTTACTATTTTGTATTTGCTAGAATTCGAAGATACGATCCTGTCAAAATTTGTATGGATTTGATTCTCCTTCCAATCCAAAACAAACAAAACAAAATTAAAAATTTGTATGTTAGAAGGCAAAGCATAAAGGTACAAGAAATACTGTTCAGAAAGATGTAATTTTATTTTCTAATGAGGTAGTATGACTTCATATATTTTGTGATATTGAGAAGCTGCATATAACATCATGGTTTACAGGCTCATAATGAGTTGAAACTGCAGTTTTCATAGAGTTAGCACTGGTTAGTTAAGCTACATAAAAAATTGTGGGCTTCATTTTAAGTTTGCTGGTAGTAAATCTACCATTTCTTCCTTCTATCGATAAACAATTTCTGAAGGCACTCAAACAGTGATGGTGATGTTATAAGATTACTGGGTTCCAGAGTTGCATTCATATCAGCAGCCAGATTTTTATATTTTATGCACTAATATGTTGGCAAACTATTATGCCCCTAATAGAGAAAGCTACCAAATAGTTATTTTCTAAGACTTTGGAAATAAGCTTAATTTCTGAAGTTATGACCTCTTCAGTCTCGCCCCAGCCCAAGTCATAGTCTTTACAAAAATACTTTTCGTCAGTTTGGCTCACATCAGTACCAGTGAGCCAAGTCCAGTTAACTCATACGGTCTCTAAGCAGCACAGTTAAAATAGTTGAAGCAGTTGGCACAAATTTGAGAATGTCTATATGATATCATGAAGTGTTAGGAACAAAACATTGTATTAATGCAAGTCAAATGTCATATAATGTTACTAAAATAAAAAAATACAGCACACCTGGTACCCAAGTCATTTCACTCACAGTGAGCTCAAGTGTTAATATCTGGTGATGCCTTTTACTGTCTAGTCATTATTAAGTTCATAGGAATATAAATGTTTTCTTTTGAGAGACTACTGTTAGTTTATACACACTGTGAAGGGGCCAGCCCAGTTTTTAAAGGTGGATGCATCCTAACTACGGGGGAGGAAAGGGGAATGTATGAGGGTTTTCTTTTATAGAAGCCATTCTCTTGTGATACTTACTAGTGTCTTACTACTGTGTGTCTTTTTCTAAGTGTTCTTTTCTTCTCAAATCTTCTACATCTTTCAGATATCTGTTCCGTAATAGGTCTTTTCTGAGAATCCCTGTGGCTCCTAGGCCTAGGTTCTCATCACTAAGGAGTTTGAGGTTGGCCTGATATAAGGTTGTCCTTCTTGAGCAGTATTGCGCACTTTGTGCTATTTACATGTTTGGATAATTGCCCTGAAGAGAATTTGCATGGTAATTTGTAATGTTACCATGCAAAGTGCTGTCCTAATGGCTTGAGTTTGCAACCGCTTAATTTTCATTACTAATTTATGTTTCCCTGCTTACAAATATGAAATCTGATATTTGTGCATTGTTTGTCCTTTGGTTCATCACTTTACTATTTATGATGTTTATTTTCATTGGCAATAAAGACTCCCAGTATTTATTTGTAACATACTTTCCTAGAATATGGTTTGTAAATGCCATATTTTATACAGTGGTTCAATTACTTTTACATAATATACACCTGGAAGCTTCTTTCCTACCAACTTCACCACCATACTATTTATCATTCATATTTACCATAATGTTTTAGGTCAGTAATATACCTGGTATGCATTTACTTCTGCCACTGTACATTGCATGGTGTTAAAGGAATGCATTTAAGACAGTTGACAGTATTTTTTTTTGGAGTAACTGTTTAAGCCTATTTTATTACTACAGTTAAGGCAGATATAAAGTATTGCATGTAACTTTGACATTGTGATGGTTCAAATGCAATTTTGTCCAAATCAGTTTTAACTATCTCCTCTAAAAGGCCTTACATGGAAGAGCCACGTCATGTTAAAGTGCAGAAGGGTTCTGAACCACTAGGGATTTCCATTGTGAGCGGAGAAAACGGTGGAATATTTGTCTCTAAAGTAACAGGTGGGAGTATTGCCCATCAAGCTGGCCTTGAGTATGGTGATCAGTTACTAGAGGTAATTGTTTACTTACTATTCCTATGGCTTAATGAATAAATACATGTGACTCCAGACATAACTGCCTTCCACAAAAAGAGTATCTTCTGAAAGCTTGTGTGCTGGAGGGTGTATCAAAGTGTACTCTGTATTATAATATTCCAGTAACTGTAGTTATCGTGACTTTTTTAACATAAAATAATTTGATGGTAGATCTGTATTGCGTATTACAGAGATACAATTAAATGTTGCTCTAGCTAGTTTTAGTATCTAAAACAACATAGTCTCAAAATTGTACTCTGCCTATAAGCGGAGTAAATATTGAAGCAGCTGGCTTGTACCAAGTTTCATGCTGCAGTTGCTGTGCCATATCCTTACCTGAGATACCTGGTTTAAAAAATACTCAGGTAGGCTTTAGATTGTTACATTCATGTTTTTAGTATTAGATAAACATGTGGAAGAGCATTATTTTGAAGAACAGAGCTGCTTTATAAATGTTAAATCTGTTCATGATTGTGTATGTTGCACACGGTGTGGATAATGCACCTAAATGGATTGTGGATCTGAATTTATTTTTAAATCCTGAATTTATTCAAATCGGGATTGGAACCAACTTGCATGTAATCAGTGATGTCAAATAATAACACAGCTTAGAATATATATGTCTTTTAATAGTGTAAAGATTTTTAAACACTTTGTCAGATTACCAAATACTTCAAAATTGCACAGATTCCTTCCAAGGAGTAAACCCTAGGAATCACCATATAGCAGTATTTCCATCCTTCTAGTCACCCTGGTAGAAATAAATCAGTATTTAGAAATAAGACTAATTAGGAGACTGAAAGAATGATTTTGCTAGTTTTCATGTGAAAAAATTACATTCTGGTTTGTGCTTTTTTTTTCCATAGTTTAATGGAATAAATTTGAGAAATGCTACAGAGCAACAGGCTCGACTAATCATTGGACAGCAGTGTGACACCATTACTATTCTGGCACAGTATAACCCACATATGTATCAGCTTGGCAATCATTCACGATCAAGGTAAGGCTAGTTAGACTTCAAAAAGACTACCCTGATCCATGCAATTATTTAGCTAGTATGTCACTTCTGTACAGGTAATGTGTTTGAAAACATCAGTGCATTTGTGCTGATAAGAATTGTGATTGCTTAGAAAAGGAATATATTAATATATACTTCTCACAAAGAGAAGAAAAGTGTTTGATGGACCCACTGTGTGTGTTTCCTTATTGGGGTATGGTCTTTAGATAGAGTAAACCCTAAGATGACCTCTTTCTATGATTACGAGATACTCGTATTTCAAATCGGTTTTACAGTTTTTTATAGTTGGAGTTTAGAGAAGGCATATGACCTAGTGAAATTATCCATTTCATTTTGATGCATGATCACACTTCAAAACTGAGCTTTATCTTTTCTTAGACTTATGGTGAACATACATTATTTAGCATGCTGCTTGGGTGTCAAAAATATTTGACATTAGTGAAGCATTAACCCACTGGTCTTTTATTCTTTTTTTTTTCTTAGTTCTCGCCTAGAACCTGTGAGTAATCATTCCACCCCTCAAGGCAGTGGAGCTGCAACACCTGACAATCATTCTGTAATAGATACTGTGAGTGAACAGGATGAAGGAACAATGACACCCCCATCGAAACAAACCACGCCAACTACAAGTCCCAGGAATTCCTTAAGGTAGGGAATAAAATTTTTGCCTTAAGGAAAGAAGGTTAGGATGGATGTGAAAGCTATTAGAAACCAAAATGTACTTCTGCGAACGCTGTGCCTGGTTGAAGTAAGTCAGCAGATGAGTTAAGTGGAACCTGGGATAAAAGTATGTATCTTCAGACTGGTTTGGAAAGACAGGGTCTGAAAAGAGTGAAAAAAGCATTCTATCAAATTGGTTTAGTCAACAAGGTCACAAGGAACATGATGTACAGATACAGTCTCATAAAGGCAAATGTGACCTATTTCAAATAATAAATAGGTAATTATGTATTTCTTAGGTGGCTAGTTGATTGTTTGCAATGCAAGTTTTTAGACTGGAGTACACGTGTTTATTTCTCCCTGTCAAAAGGGGCCCTGTGGACACAAATAAAAGGACGCCTGAACCAAGAACTGTTGTTGTTAAAAAATCCCAAGTGGATCTTGGGATCCAGATATGTGGTGGAAACCTGTATGGGATATTTGTCTCGGATGTAGATGATGATAGCCCAGCAAAAGGACCTGACGGACTAGTCTTGGGTGACATGATACTTGAGGTAAGCTATTAAGAAAAGTCTACAGTGTAGTGACAAAACATGTAGGATGCTATAAAGAGGGAGCTGTACAAAGAATAACGCTAACTTGCCATGGGAGATGTTCTGGTAGTCTTGAGTTCCTGCCATGAACTCTGACTAAAAATGGTGAGAATGTATAACTTTCATTCTGGCTGTGTCATACAAAGAATTGGATGATGTGGACCTGGAGAACTACTGCTGTTGAGGGCACAAGTTGCTCCCAAGTTTGAAGGAATATTTTATGTCCACTTCGATTTATGAACACCTGCTCTCTTCATCTAAATATGAAGCCTTGAATGCAATTGCTGTACATGGGAGAAAGGCAAGGCTATGAAAGATGTTGCAAAACAGAGAATTGTATTAATCTTACCACTATGAAATTCTAATGAGAGTTTAGAGAAAGCTCTGCAATATGTCTTTGACTCTGCTTTCTGTATTTAGTATGAGAATATTTGTCTGCTTGGCAGGACTGTTAAGGAGATAAACACACATGTGATTGAGCTTTTCAGATATAGCTGAGCATTGAGACTGAGCACTGAGACACTCCCATTGCACACTAGTATCCAGATAGAGATATTCCTTTGTAATTGCATTTTGGACTTCCATCAAACCACTTGCTTTTCCTAAAAATAGTATTTTCTGTGTGTGTATTATGATTCTCAGCATGCCCTTTGAAAGCTATTTAGGGGAGTGCACACTCTCTCTCATGATGTCTTCTGTGTTCACTTGGGTATTTTGTTTTCCACCCCCATGTCTCTATTTCCTGCTGGACATCTTAAAGTGCAAATTGTACTAGAGTTAAGTGGCAAGATTTACTCGTGTATATAGAGCCTGCTCTAGTGGGAAGGACAAAGTCATTTTGTATGTATTTCAAGCTTACCGAATTTTGTTGTCTGCTAAGATACAATTTCATACCTAGGAGTTTGTGGCTTGTGTTTTTGCAGTATGGTTCCATTGATATGCGAAATAAAACAGCTGAGGAAGCTTATCTTGAAATGTTGAAGCCTGGAGAAAACATCAAAATAAAGACTCAGTACAGAATAGAAGAGTTTAATAAGATAAAAGAGCTTCCTGGAGATGGATTCTATATCAGGTATTTGAGTGTAACTGGTAATGACAGCATAGTGCTGTTGAGATAATATGCTGACCATCATGAGATAGATAGTACATTTGTTTTACCACCTTTTTATTATAAATTGAAAGTTCACTAATTTATCCCAGCTAGTCTCTGACAGTGAGTGCACAATCTGCAGCACAGTAAGTCTGCACATCTCACTGTAAAATTGTGTGCTCTCGAAACATAGAGTGTGCCACTAATCTGTTAACTTTTTTCAAAGTAGGTATGCATGCTCTTCTCTTGAGTTGATGGAGATCAGTTGCAGAGCCTGTTTATGTCTTCCTTTCCAGAGCACTTTATGACCGTCTGGCAGAGGTGGAACAGGATTTAAGCTTTAAGAAGGATGACATTTTGTATGTTGAGGACACTTTACCACAGGGAAACTTTGGTTGCTGGATGGCTTGGCAGCTAGATGAGAATGCTCAGAAGTTGGAAAGAGGACAGATTCCAAGTAAATATATGTGAGTGACCTCAGTTTACAGTGTTTATCTTATAGTCTTTAATTAAAAAGTCTGGCTAGTGAGATGCAGTGTAAAAGACTTGTTTACTTCTAGTCTTTCTGGGAAATACTAATTCTTAGATACACCATAGGGTGGTTGTGTTTTAATAACATTGAATTAAATATATAGCTCTATGAAGTTGCTTTTAGTGGTCCTAAACAGTAAGATAAAATGGAATTGACACATAGATAAGTGTTGTGATAGATAAATCAGTTACAAAAGTGAGAGTAACTACAGGGAAAAATATCCTTGAACTCAGTCATCACTGTCAGTCTTAGGAAGCATCGGTGGTTTTAGTTACCTATGGACAGCAATGTTGTTATAAGACTGTGTGTCCACCACAGTCTCACAAAGTTGGTAGAGCAACAGCTGTTTGGAGTATGCAGGAACTAAAATTGCTACATTGTTACTGAAATAACATTAGTTATAATGCTGTGGGTTGTTTGGGGGGTGGTGGTGGGGGGTGTGTTAAGATGATTGGTTTTCTGATTTCCTTTTCTTCTAATAGTCTTCTCTGTCATAACAGAAATTTTATCCTGACATGGGTAATAGTGCTACGTGGCATGTGTGGAAGTACAATATATACGTATAGACCCATATGTTTCATTAGTAGGCTTGTTACTAGAAGGTGAACAGTAAAACAAACTACGTTTTACATGTGTTATGTGGCCAAATATAAAATAAAACTCTTCTTTTTGGATAAAAAGTTGTTTGTAAGGATGAATATAAATGCAGCTTCAAAAAGAATGGGATCGCTTCTCTTCGCAAGGCTGACTTCACTGCCGAGTAGGTGCATGCTGCTGCTTCTGCCTTGGAGGATTTTGCTCTGCCTGTCAGAGTGATCACCTTCTCTGCCATGCTGCTCTTGAAAATATAAGAATCCTGGTAGAATTATGGTAGTGTTAGGTTTTCAAATACTTTATTATTGCATTTTATGTTAGTTTGTGATAAGTTTTCTATGATAAGGATACTTGGGCTAAAGCTTTTCCAGGGTGTTCAAGAATGAGTGGTTATACTACTTGTTGAAAAAAAAAAAAAAAAAGAAATTAAACTTAAGGGAAAAAAAATAAAGTATTAAAAGATGAGTTTAAATAGCAACCATTTAGTCTGTTTCTTTATAGGATGGATCAGGAATTCTACAGGAGACACAGCATGTCAGAAGCTAAAGATGAAGGCAACTCATCTAAGACGTTGTCAGCAGCAGCACGAAGGTCATTCTTCAGAAGAAAGCATAAACACAAGCGAAGTGGTTCCAAAGATGGAAAGGATTTACTGGCTCTTGATACAATCAGTACAGACTCAATTCCTTTCTTGGATGGCAAGTACCTTTGTTAGATTTGGAGGGGGTTCCTTCTCTTTTGATTTTAAACAGCTCCAGTATGCCACAACAAATAAATACAGTTCTTTTCTGATTGGTCTGAATACAAGTAGTTTGTATATCCCATCGTGTACGTTACTTGTAATAATTTTTTTTAATGAAATAAGTTGGAGTGCTTCAAATGAATTTTCTTATTAGTTTATTCCTAGATCTCTTAGCAGAGGGAAATTACTTTCTGATGCATGGTTTGGATCTTCCTATTTAATTTCTGTCCAGGTCAGACTTGATCTCTGGGTATGGCTCAAAAAATCTTCACTTCGGTTTCTTCACTCCACTACAAAAATCATGTTGGTACCAATGCTTGCTTCATTGGAAGAGCTCAATAAATCAAACAAGAAAAGTAGATAGGAGTATTGGTTTAAAGGTTTGGGTGGCGGTTGGGCGAGTTCAATTAGAAAATGACCTATTTTAAACCATCAAGTGGATAAAATTGCAGTAATGGTTAGTGAGCTTTTTTTGTACTTGTCAAGGCCTTTATCCCTTGTGAAAGACTTGTTTTCATGACTGTTAGGGTGTTTCTGCTTATGTGAGAATGCCAGGAAAATAATTTATACTTTTATAAGTTAAATCTTCTGTGTGTGTAGATTCTGCAAGTCTGGCATATCAGCGTGTACAGAAAGTGGACTGTACCTCTCCTAGGCCTGTCCTTATTCTAGGACCTTTACTTGATGCTGTGAAAGACATGTTGATCAAAGAATCCCCTGGAAAATTTTGCAGATGTCCTCTTGGTATGTATGCAAATATAATAAATATTCTTGTTTTGAATATGTGATAGTAACATATATATGTAAGTGAACCAAATGGTAATGCAAATGTAGAAAAAACCCCAAGAATCTGAATTTGGAGACATATTTTCATTAGCCTTTGTTCTGTGCCTGAGGAGGAATAATGAAAGTGAATCTCTTCTGCTTCTATGAAACAGAGGTTATGAAAGCTTCCCAACAAGCCATTGAACGGGGTGTGAAGGATTGTCTGTTTATCGATTACAAACGGAGGAGTGGACATTTTGATGTGACAACTGTAGCTTCGATAAAAGAGATAACAGAAAAGGTGAGTCACTTTTTACTGCAGTAGTTCTTTGTGATTTGCAATATATGGTCCTAGTATGTTGGGGGGTGGGGTGGGTGGAAATTATCATAGCATTGTCTTCCTTTAAGGCATGCAGAGAATTCTTCCTCAGGCTATGGAGTAAAATAAAAACTACATTGTTTTGGAATGTAACTATTTTTAAAGATTATTGTATAGAAGCTCACATTTATAGAAACTAGGAACGTCCATGTGCTTTTACAGCATTATTAAATAAAGTTAGAAATTATTTTCTTAGATTCCATAGATTTCACTCCCCAAATGAGTATTCAGGTTTTTTAACTAACCCATTTAATGCAGTCATATAGAAAATAAACATCATAATAATCCTGGAGACAGATGTTAATTAAAATCTATACACTGCTTACAGTTTTCTGTCAAACCATACAGAAAGTCTTATTACTTAAATGCTTGTGTTTGCTTATGACCTCTGAAAAAGAAAATTAATATGAATATTGAAATTTGGAAAAAATCTATTACATATTTCAATCTAAGTTTTCATTTCATTAGTTCTTCAGATACTTTTCTTTCTATCAATGCATGCTTTTGGTACTGAGTGGAATTTCTTGCAGTTTTTCATCTTCTGTCTTCGTTAGAAATTCTGTGGGTATAAATTGCTTTAGTCCCAAAATGCTAAATGTAATCTTTTGGGTTGCTATGATTTAAGTAGGGGAATAAATGGGGGATTTGAATGCGTGCTTGTGCTCTTTAACTGAATGAGTGTTTTGCATTTACATTTGATCTTAGGATTGTCATTGTCTGCTCGACATCGCTCCTCATGCCATCGAACGGCTCCACAGTGTTCATATCTACCCTATTGTAATTTTTATTCGCTACAAAAATGCTAAACAAATCAAGTAAGTCTGTGAGGGGTATAGTTCAGGGATGTTTATTTAGCTTAAATTAAACTTGTTACTTTTATTGTTTCTTTCATCCTAGTCATCGTAAGTCTGTTTAAAATGTGGAGGTAAATGGTCTCAACTTCATTTTGGTTGCATGACAATTCAGTGAATCTTTCAAAGAAAACAAATGATGTAGACTAAAGTGGATGTACTCTAGAAGGCACTCAGATCTTTCCTGCCCACCTTTGGATTCAACTGTTAGATATGGGTGAGATCTACAGAGGATGAAACGGTGACTGTGACAAAGAGTTATCCTTCATCTTCTCAGTGGGACCAAGCGTGTTAATGCAGTGCCAATTGATTTGTAACCTTAGCTGTCCCACCTTTAGTCTCCATGGAAAACAGTGAGGGAAGTCCCCTTTTGCCAGGCAGTGTATATGCTGTGGTCTTCTCGGGCTGTGCTCTTTCAGTAATTGGGAATTTCGTGCTCCAATATAACCAGAAAGAGAACATGAGCATTACAGAACCCAGTCCTTCCTCTAATCTTAGAGTAAGCTTTCACGCATTTTGATAGATTGATTTGGCAAGAAGTGATGTAATCTCCCAACATAAGTATTAAGAAATAGTTTTGTTGCAAGATCTTATACTTGGTGTCTTCATTTTGAAAGTTAATGAGTTGTTATACTCTTTCAATTTGATTACTATCCATTTAATAGATAAGTATCACCACTTTCAAGTAGAAGCAAGGCATAAAGCCATGTGCTGTTTTTTTATTGACACTGTAGGATCATGCACTTGAATGATAAATGGAACTGACATGTCTTGAGCCCCTTTAGAAATGGAGTGGTGACCATTACAGCTAATTCCTTTTTTTGGAGGGTGATAGAGAGTGATTGAACTAAACAAGCAAGGATTTCTAGCAGGCATCAAAACAAGATGCAGTGGCACCTTGTCTCTGCCTGTTATGAGTGCAAAAGGTTTTTCTGTAAAGCCTTTCTAGTGGAAGTAACATTGGCATTCCCTGAAACGGTACGCAGCACTGATAGGCTAGTTTAGTGGGGATTTTATGTATAAGAAAGATTGTGCTGCTTTTCTCACTGCTATAAGAAACTCTGTTTATATTGCTTCAGATCATATTTATATGAACTTACTCATTGATTATAAAATCTGGTTCCTTTTAAACAGAATCCCCTATTGGGGACGCCAAGTCAGATCTTGAGGAGTGTGTTACAAGCCTTTCTTGGAATAGAAATGTGTTTTTTTTTTTCAACTGTTTGCATTTCTCTTTTTTTCATCTGCTTATTTCCAACAGCTTATGTTATAGAAAAACAGTCATCTCAATTTCATACATAATTTGACATATGAATATCTTTTTGCTCAATGTTTGATACTTCAAGCCCTTAAAAGAGTGGTCCTTGAGCCACAGCTTTGTGTAGGGACAACTGGAGCATATGTGAGATGATTGAATTCACATGAACTGAAAAAAATTATATTCTTTCTCCCTCAGCCCACTCCCAATCTGAGACTTGAAAAGAATATTGTCTTGAGCTGATAGCAAATAAATCTGTTAATACTGAAATGATCCTGATGCCTATGCTGATACTGCTGAAACACAGTAGATGGCACTCTATGCACAGGGTTATGCTTGCTAAATAATTAGCCTTTTGCCCAACTGGAGATAATCATTTCAAGTCCCATTAAAAACAATCCCAAACAATTACTCTTATAGAAGATTTTTCTTTTTTTTTCTTTCTTTCAGAGAACAAAAAGACCCAGTCTTCCTGAGGGACAAAGTTACACAGAAACATTCCAAAGAACAATTTGAGACAGCTCAGAAAATAGAACAAGAGTATAGCAAGTTCTTTACAGGTTAGTATTTAATCAACGTTTTGCTGGGAACTCAGTGGCAATTGAATGAATTTACACTGTAATTCAAAAGATCCTATGTTCCCTCAAAAAGTCTTCCCACACCCCAGTCCCTCCCATTCCACATTCCCTTTTGGCAAACTCATGTTCTGTACCAGGAGGGGAAGTCTCAACATGGAAGTACTACCCCTTGCATCTCTATGTTTTTGGTTTAGCATTTTATAGGTATTAGGACACAAAAGAGATTCTGAAAATGTTCTGTTAAAAGACAATAGTATTGGAAGCACAATGTTGTCAGTTTTATACCATGTAAAGAATGTAAGTTATTTTGTAGCTGTAAAAGTCAAACAAAACCACATAAAAAACTTCTGAAGTGTAATGATTCAAGAGATGAAGTTTAAATCTTTAAAGAAAGAGAAAAAATTTTCAAAAGTTGCTTGAGAATGCATTGTAATTTGGAATAGATTAATTCAACTTGAGAGGCCTTTTTCACATCATAATAATCACATATTAGATGAATATTCACATACTATATGAATATTGGATTGCAGTTAATTCTGTATTTTTAGAAGAGAAAGAAAACTGTTTAAAGACTGTCCCTGCTTATTTCAGAGTGCATTTCCATCTGGTTCCACGTATATTCAAAAGAGTGGGCATAAAATTTTAGCCATCTTGCTGTGAATGGCAATAAAACTTAGGGAAAAAACCAAAACACACCACTAACCAGCCCAAATCCAACGTTTCATTCCCTGAACAATGAGATTCCTACAGAAATATTTTGAGGCATAACTACCAAGTGCAGTGGAGGGAAGTGGGATGTATTTAGTATAGACCTATCTTGGCACATCCTTAGAGGAGATGGACATTCTCAAGAAAATCAGTTACCTGGTATGTAAGTGTTATACAAATGTTAAATGGTGCACAGATGCACATGCATGGATCCTTCACAGAACTTGGTATGTGCATGGTCAGATTGCATCACTACATGTTATCTTTTTCTCCTTGTTAAGTGTTTTCTTGTGGTTTAATTTCACCATGATAGTCAAAGTAGCAATCCAAGAGTGCTGTGTAGCTTCTCACATACCCTCGGGGAAGGGTCTCCCTCTATTAGTGCCAAGTACAATAGACTCTGGCTGTTATCAACACTTCCAGATGCTGGTAATCAGAGTGGATTGGTGCACTGACATTTAATCTTGTTGAAATTATTATGTGCATAAAACCAGCCTGTACATAGGCACGTTGAACATGGTAGCTTCTTTATGAAGCTGATGACATACTCTCTCAGACCTGAGCTTTGTGACTGCTTCATGAAGTACTTTTTTTTTTTTTTTTTTTTTTTTTACTTTTTCAAGTTGGCTTTGTTGCCTATATCAAATTTGGAGCGTTCCTCACCACCTTTTGTCACCTTTCACAGACGTTGTTGGTTACTGTGTTCTGTATCCAAACTCACCTGACATAGTTAACTGTAGTATATACTGCAGGATCCAGTAAAATTTTACATGAGATTAATTTCTCTGTTTTCAAAAATGGAAGTTATACCTTAAGCACTTTCTGTAATCTTTAGCTTTGGAGGTAGCTGAGGCCGGAGGCTCTGCTGACATAATTTTCAAGTCATAAAAATCCTCACTTTAAGTTTTAAAGCTAATACATTATCCTCTCTTGTATCAGCATTGGCGTTTTACTTTTTATGACTGTTCTGTTCAGCAAGGGTAGAATGCAAGGTGTTCATTTATCTTTTGAATTGATTTTTGGGGAGTTGCTTGCTGTTGGCCTTTTGTTCTTGAATGTAGCTGACAGTAAGAATTGGAGTAGCAACCACTGCTATTTTGTTTAGCTCAACGATCTGTGAGCTGCCTCATAATTTACTTCTAATATTTGTAAATAGTGTCTAGTTGCTACAGCTGTAGTCTCTATGTATATTACCACATAAATATCAAAGTCTTAACACCATGTGCTGAGCGGAGAACATTTATTATAGCAGGTTCTGCCCATCTTTAGACTTAAACTTTGCCACCTGATGCCTCTGAAAATAGTACATAGTAACAAAACAGTTATCTTAAGTCACAGAACTGATGGCTATAATCACCTCCCTGGGCTCCCTTAAGAGCTAGCAAGAGAAACTGTTTATTGAATGCTTGACCTCTCTGCTCTGTTTGTTCTTTTTTGTTTTAATCAAGTCATGTATCTGGCTAATACTGAATTGGGCAGGTTCATTCTGATCTGTTGATAAACACTTTGCAGAAAAATGCAGAAGACTGTTCTTTGCAATTAGTCATAACTGTTTGTTCCAGTCTCATACGTGGGGGGGTTCTTTTTCTCCAGGCATTGTCCAGGGAGGAGCCCTTTCAAGCATTTGCACTCAGATTATGACAACTGTCGATCAAGAACAGAACAAAGTCCTGTGGATCCCAGCCGGGCCGCTGTAGATTTATTTCGCTGTGAAACTACTTCGCAGATGTAAATAACCAACTAACTTTCTGTACGACAGACTCTGTCCATTTCTGTCTTTATAAAGATTTCCATAAATGACTTCTGTTTGATGAAGGGGAATGATAACACTGAATATACAAGGACCTGGTGAGGCATGTGGGAAAGGGTAGATCACTTCACCGAGCTTGTCTCTTACGTTGTAGTGTACACGTGACAGGTTGTCACAAGGAATTGTGACCTGTGTGTACTTGTCCATGAGTCATGAATTTAACGATGCTGCAAAACCCTGTAGAATGACAAGTTTACAAAAACCTTTTCAAAGTATTTGGTTATTGCTGTTTACTTGAATTTTTGGGTTTGGGGTTGGGTTGGTCTTTTTTTTTTGGTGTTTGGTGTTTTGTTTTGTTTTTTCTGGTTGTTTGGTTTTGGTTTTTTTCCACCATGTCCTTTCACTCAATGAGGTAACTCCTCACAACGGAGTGAAATTTCTGAATGTGAGCAAATGGTTTATGGACCATGGGGCTCATAGTTGTAATTTTGACCATTTCTAAGCACATTGTTGACTTGACAACCAGGTAATAACATGGGATTGAATCGGTACGTCTTGGGAGTAAGCTCAGAAGGAAGTACACTCCTCTACAGGGCAGACCACTGTTTGTATCCTGTCAACACTTGTCCGTCAATGATTCCGTTTCTTGTTTTATGCATGAATCTAATATTTAAACATCATAATATATCTGAACAATCCAAGCTTAACATGTGTTGAGTAATAATAATTTCTGGTTGTTGGGCCTGGATTAAGTACTGGTGGGGAAGAGTTGTGAACTAGGCCTAGCATGCTGTATTCTGTCACTTTTAGATAACTGTAAATATGGAAAGCTTATGTTGGTGCAATTTTGCAGGGTAATTCTTAAGCTTTGTACTTCAGTGTGTAGCATTCACATAGATTTTTCTTTTTTTTTTATTTAAGTGCAGCCACAGTTTTAGGGCTTTGATTAAAAGCCTTTAGAAAGGTACTAAATTGTTAGTGTTTTCACTGTCAAAAAGTAAGTGATGGTTTAGTTTTTGTTGCAATACTTATTTACCTATTGTACCAAACTCCATTGTATCGGTTCCCTTTTTGGTTTTTGCACTTCTGACTCTGTGTTCCTAACACAGGTTTTGTACCTGTCTCTTTGTCTCTTGTGCCATGTTTCTTGGTACTGTATTGTAATTGTTTTTAAGATGTTGTTTGAGGAAAACTGCTTCTCAGTCACTGTTCCTAACATTTCATTAAGTAGAGTTTCTAGCTTTACACTACAGGCTGTAGTTTTCCTTCTGTTTGCAGCTTCTTTAATTAAAAATAAAAGGGATTCTTCTTGTACAGTCCTTCAAAGAAAGATCTGGTCCTAAATTTAAATTGTTTTACAGATGCTATTTTACAGCTCAAAATACTCTATATAGTATGTAACTATATAAATACTACATAGTGTTTTGAACTATGAGACACATTAAAAATATATATAGTATTTTATATAGTATTACAGCATACTATTTTAATACTATATATATACATAAATTAAAAAAATAGGAAATGGTATGGATGAATTACTAGTCAAAGTACTTCTCATGGTGAGGGACAGCAGTTGTGTGGGTTCTTTTGTTTATCTTTTTTTTTCTTGTTTTTGGGTCTTTTTGAGGTCAGAGTAGACTCCAGTGGTACAACTGAAACAGACAGGTACTGTTCTGACATGGATTTTCTGTACTAAAATGAAAATGTCACTTTGTATCAAAAAAAAAAAGTTAAAGAAACTGATTACTAAATAAAGATCAATTTCTGTAACTTAACTTGTGTGTAAAAGGTGCATATAGTTAATTTTCTCCTTGACTCTATTTAGTTGAGTACTTGTATGAGGCTTTATTTTCTAACTATAGGTGGCACATTCAGGTTCAAGCACCCACTTTGAGAGGAGTAAGTTTGTTTTGCGGCCTTGCATGTGTAAGTAGCAAAGATAGTTATAAACTGCAGGACACAAGAAGTGAGATGTTGGTTTGTGCTAATGTATTTTTAACGTTTTGGCCTACTGGCATTTAAGGATTTCAAGTGGAAATGCAATTGACTGGATGGAGGTTTTAACTGGAGAACAAGTCTGTCATTCTTATTTTCAAGGGACCGTCACTGGAAACCAGGGGAAAACCTCGTAGACAAAGAAGTGACTCAGCTTAAAGGCACATTGTAGAATTACATGCCTTAGTGCAGTTCAAACAGACCAGTCTCTTCGGTTCCTTGAGTTACTCAAAGCTTAGGGAGGGTAATGACTGCCTATTAACTTTTTATTCTTTATCAGCAGCTTTATTTTCAAATAGTCAACTTCATCAGGAATCAGATTGGGGGATTGTCAGTGGTCCTTTAATCTGCACACCTAGTCATAAGACAGGGTTCATGCCTTACCTAGTTTTCTTGGAAGAAAAAAACCCCACCATGGTGCCATCTTCTAGAAGAGGGTGAAGAAAAATGAGATTAGGCAGGTTCTGGCAGGTCAGTAACAGCCGTCCATACCTTGAATATCTTTTGATCACACAGAAGTAGAACTGAAGTCCTGGTTAAACACTAGAAAGATTTCATTAGCTCAGATCAAGAGTTTCCTGATACACCATTTTATTTTATAATACTACATGCTGGAGCTAGATTTGACCATTGTTCTGAAAAGGAGTCCAGGTGAAAGAATATAGATCTGTGGGTATTTTAAAAATAATTCTGAAGTAATACATCTAGACAAGAAGTCTGAAAAATTCACCCTCCTGCTTATAAACCATCATGCAGCAAGTATGGCTGGAGAGAAACAGATAGCTAGAAATCAGCATCTTATTTCTCCATGCTAAACTGACATACAATACATATGATCTGTTGTTAATATATTGATAGGCACCTACTGGCTTTCAAACCTTTAAATTCTGGCCATAGTCATCTGAATTGCAGGGTGAGTGTTTGCTAGGCCCAGAATTACTCTGAAAGCTGCCAGTCTGTCCACCTCGGACAAGAGTCCTTTCATTGATAAATTTGGAGGCTGTATTATAATCCTTTTCAGTGTATGCAAATGTTGCCTTAAGCAGTCTTCAACATCCTAGGTGAATCTCAGATGGATGTACAGTCAGACAGAAGTACAGTCTTGCAATCTTTTCTAGACTGATGTTCAAGGCTTTGTGTAATTTCTAAGATTCTATGCATCCATTTCACAGTAGACAGTTTATTTTAAAATACACTGACATTGGAGAGAAATGTCCTCTGACTTGGAAACTAAAGAGACTGCTATGAAGAATGTAGGTACCCAACAAGGTAGACTTGGGTCTTGTGCAACAACTAGTACAGGTCGCAGACCTGCAGTAGAAACCAAACAGTATAAAAAAGGTGCCTCTTCCTGTAAATTGCCTTGTGGCTGCTGTGTCAGTCTGTGTAACGGTTTCTTATTTAATTGGCTGCTTTTAAAGAGATGATTTTTTTTCCCCAACCTACATTCTGTGTCATTTTGCTCAGAAACTATCTTGGTGTTCTTAAGTGAAAAAGTACATTTTTGATCATTTGGTAGCAAACTTTAACTATTTGATTTTGAGTTCTTTCTATCTTGGTATTGAAAGAGATGCTTTTTGTAGGACAACCCAGATGATCCGAGTGTCAATCCAAAAGCCAGATGAACAGGGGATCCTATTGCTGAGCTGTAAGCTTTTGTAAGAATGGTTAATTGCATTATAAATAATTTTAGATTAATGTTGTAACTTTATATTTAAAAATGTCTAGCTGAATCCTTTTCTTGAAGTAAGCTGTGCATAAAGAAGCACACTGTGAGTAAAAATATAAAAAAAACATTCTCATTACTTGAAGTTGTGTTTTAGATCTCTAGTACAGAAAATGTTTTGAATTTTTGTTATGTTTTATATTTAGTTCATCTTGTAACTTTGTTTAGAAACAGTGAGGAATATTAAAGGTATTCTTATTTTAGTAAAACTCGTTCAAGTAAATGTTCAGTACATTTTCCTCTATAAAATGCACGTGTTAAAGGGGGGATGAATTTTCTCCCACCTTTGTGTAAAGTATGAAATTCCAGGTGATTTTTTTCTAAACACAAGTTTTAAAAATTAGTCTCTTTCCTAAAAATGTAGGATGGCAGAGATCTAACAATTGCTATAAGAAGCAAATCATCAAAATCTTAGTCCTGTGTAATCTAGTCAGTCTGTATTATGGTGAATTATCTGTCATTGCTATATTTTATTAACAGGACATTATTTGCTAAGTGTGCGACTTCACTGGGTTATTTTCTGTGTCTGTCATATTGAAGGAAATAACACCAGTGTCTGAGGAAGCTTTCAGAAATACACTATCTTGATTTATGACTCTTTCCTTTGTTTGCTCACAGTATAAAGAGAGTATCCATGAGCTGGAATATTACTTCTGTGAGTTAAGAAAAACAACCAACCCAAAACCAAACACTCTTCCCTTCCCAAACCCAATGCACAAAAGCAAACTACCCCCTGTAACCCCAAACCCCACTTGGTAAGCGTTCAGTTTGGACTTTCTTAATGGTTTTGGATCTTCCCCATCTTCCTAACAATCTATTAAAAGTTCAGAAAATAAAAGGAGAGGTTTTTCTTAATTTAATCCACATATCTATTGGGTATTTAAAGGTCTGCTCTTGTCTCCAAAATTAGAAGCAGGTGTGTCAAAGCATTAAATCTGCGTTTTGATAAAATGTAACTTCTTTACAATAGCTGTTTAGAAATTATTTTCAGTGCAAATGCAGTGTGAATTACTCTTTTATTTCTTTAATGAAGTCATCCTTCAGCCCTTCCTCTGAAGCCAGGGGATGGGGGATGTTCTGCTTGTCAAGATGGTGAATCTGATCTTCAGAGCAAGTGATCATTTTCCCACAACTTTTCCATCTGGCTTTGCTGCAGATCGATCTTATCTCACTAGCAATGATGCAAATCAATTCAAATCAACATAATTCCTTCCCTTGCCAGATCTGCCTGCTCCACAAATTTGATCTTGGCATTTAGATGCTCAAATCATCTAATTGTTTAACCTAATTAAGACAATAGTTGTGGCCCACCTCTGGAAAGCCAAAGGTTTTAAGGCTTCAATTTTGTCTGATGTTTGGCTAGTACAAGCAATAAAGGACTGAAATTACATTGCTTCATCTAAACATATGCAAGGGGTCTAAATGCTATTTTAAGTCTTTTTCAGTTCTGTGATAAAAATAACTGTTAAGAGTGTTTTGAGAGGGTAATTCCAGTGGAGTCAGCCAAAATATCCAAAGGTAAGAGATACAAACTTGTTCTCTGCATTGAAGATATGATTTGAGAGCACTAGCAATTGCTCGCATCATTATAGTAACAAGTAGGTTTGTGATGCAGAGATGAGTAAGTGCAATTACTAAAGAAACCAAACACATGGAGCTGAATTCCAGGATGGTGATACAAGCTGTGTATCTTCAGCAACCCTTAAGGTTGATCCGACGGTGCCAAATATCTATTGCTTGTATCAGGGGTTGGTGCACTGTGTGGCCTTGCAGAGCTTCTGGCCGCAAATGTGTCTCTCAGCATTAAAATGAATACTCATGAGCTCACTTGTACAGTAGTAAAATTATGCATGTTTAATAGCTGTAATTGTAATGCGATCTGTTGAGACCTGCTCTGACTGATTTGCAGCTCAATTATTTAGAATTCATTTTTCAGGGTGGTACTGAATATTTTGTGCGAGAGTGACTATTTAACAGCTGCAAAATAAGTCAAATGAAGTTGTAAAAATCAATTGTGTATCTTCCCCTTCCTCATGGCCTTGCATGGCAAAATTTTCCTCAAAACTGTAAGATTTTAACTCCAAGAAAGGCTTCAATGCCTATCTCATGCTGACGCTGCTCAGTTGTCCCGCACAGGATGTGACCAGAATTGGCTTCTCACAGTGGAGTAAGGAAGTGTTATGGCTGCTCTGGCTTCATTCAGTCCACAGCTATGCTCCTCCATGGGATACTTCATCATGCACGAGTTAACCCTAGCGAGATGCTTCCAGTCCTGGCTCCACAGTGGCAGTTCTGTCCCTTCCAGAGCTGAAGGGGAGTTTCTGATGAGAAACTGCTGCTGCATTTTTTCTTCCAGTTGCCCTTTTTCTGCTATGGAACCATCCACAGACATAGAGCATTGTCTCCATGATTTTTTTCTCAGAATAAGAATGACCTTATAGTTTATGCAAGAGCTGTATTATGGATACATCACAAGTTTTCCCTTTCAGCTTTAATTTCCCTTTGCTTTATAGCCTCACTGTCATTAGTCGATAAATCTATCAAGGTGTGTCTCCCATCTAGTGCAGCCTTCCTGTTTGTACCATTTCCTTGCTTCATGCTCCACTTGTCATAGCTCCTCAACTCCTTGCACATCTAAACTCTCAAAGATAATTTTTCCACTGCTGATGCAACCTAATCTCTCTCTTCCTCACCCTTTTATCTAATACTATTTTGGGACATTATGTAAAGTCTGCTTGTTTCATAAAGCATACTATGCAGTTGTGTATTTACTGATTTGACTCGAGACACTTTTTATACTGTTGATGATCTTGTGAACAGCAGCGGCTGATCCACTCCAGCATTCAGCAGCCTGCAATTTCAGATAATGTTTTTGTAAGGCTTCCACGTCTGCACATTCTGAAAGCGATGCCTTACTGTGTTTCCAGCAGTGTCAGCAGTACATTCGTAAAATAACCTACTTGGTAAGAAACAGAAGACGACTTGAGAAAGTCTACGCACCTGCCTTAGGATTTTATGACCTCTGCTGGCTTACAGAGGCTACGATCTGAATTAATTTGGACTTCCCTCTGCACTGTTCTGATTCTGTGATAACACAGTGCTGGTGAGGTATGCAGGAGTGTAGCTGAACTGACTGGCTACAAATTACTGAGATCCACAAACGATGCTTGACCTTCACTAGAAATACACTATCAGTATGCTGATTTTAACCTTTTTGCTGTAACTTGGGGTGCTGCTGAAGTTACAAGAGGTCAGTTTATAAAACGGTTCTGAAAAGCTGGAACTCACCTGAAGTAGCCGTATTTCAGATGCTTCTTCCCCACCCTGCTCTTGCACTACAGCCCGATTTTTATTTTGCACCCTCTTTATTGTCAGTCGCTTGTAAGGCATAGGCCATCTGTAATACACAGTAGGATGGAAAGAACAAGAAAAGCAACAAACTAGTGGGCCCTTAAAATCCTTTTCAGTTCTCTTACCTGCAGCAAGAACTACTCAGAAAGATAAATCCTTCTGTGAAAATTAAGCCAGGCTTTGAGAATAACTTCCCTTCTTGCTCTCAGTTCCCTGATAATGCTACTTTCAAAATCTAACTCCCTTCTTTTCAAATATCATCTCATGACTAGGCCAAACGCATCTGTTAGACCTTAATGGTGTTTAAACTTGTCTGCCTCGGTATGTGTATTTCATGAGGAAGAGTACTCTGAGCTTTGGCTTTCCCAAACTAAACAAACTTACCTCTGAGACTCTTAAATGCGAGGTTCCTCATTCCTGCTGCCTCTTCTCTGCACCTTTTCTAGACTGAATGAAGCTACTTTGAATAGCCCAACTTTACTACCACATGAACAAATAAAACCATTGCTTTCCAGGCATTAAAAATAGCACTGGTAAAGAAACAGAACTTCTCCTAGCACGGAACGATGAAATTTATTGGAGCATGGAGGAGTCTATTTACAGAAAGTTCCTAGCACTGCCACAATCTTATCTTGCACTTTAAAACAGAGATGCTTTGTTATTTTTCCACTGAATTACAGAATCACAAGGTTGGAAGAGACCTTCATCAAGTCCGACCATTCCCATCCTATGCTAAACCATATCCCTAAGTACCTCATCAACCCGTTTTTTGAACACATCCAGGAAAGGTGACTCAACCCCCTCCCTGGGCAGCCTGTTCCAGGCCCTGACAACTCTTTCAGTAAAAAATTTTTTTCTAATGTCCAATCTAAACCTGCCCTGGCAGAGCTTCATGCCATTTCCCCTTGTTCTATCTTCTGTCACCTGGGTGAAGAGACCATCACCCACCTCTCTACAACCTCCCTTCAGGTAGTTGTAGGTGGTGATAAGGTCTCCCCTCAGCCTCCTCTTCTCCAAGCTAAACAGCCCCAGCTCCCTCAGCTGTTCCGCATGTGATTTGCGCTCCAGGGCATCTTTAATCCAGAGGCAACTTTCACATAATGCCAGATGTAAACCTGATCTTTTTCAGTGATTTAGTTCTTAAAGCTTTTTGTTACCCCTTGCAACTTATCACAGGAGTTATGATTACTATTCATTAAAAGTATTGTTTGGGGATTTTTATTGTGGGTAGTACAGAATGTAACAGAGGAAATGAAAATATTTTTTCATGTGAGAGAGGCTAAATCTTTCTTTTCCCAGTGCACTAATATGGCCAGTACAAAAACTACAGCAGATGAATAGAAGATGTTAGAAAAAAATGCCTTCAGCAGAAACAATAATACATGGAAGGTGACTTGCATTTATCAAATTGCTCTTTTAAAATTTGAGAAACTTTCTCTTGATGCAAACTGACACGTCAAACGTTATCTTTGACACTCTATTTACTTTTATAGTTAAAATGTTCTTGTTTGCAGCCATTTTATGCTGTATGTAGCACTGATTGTTTTTCTTGCAAGATTAAAAGCAGAATTTTAAACTGTCATCCTCAAGGTCACAAGCCTGGCAGAAAAATCTCTTGGTTTTTTTTTTTTTTTTTTTTTCAAATCATAAATACTTCAATAACCAAAAAACCCCAAGCCAGGTGGTCATGCTTCAGTTTAAGAAAACAAAAGATTAGGTGTTCTATGACAATTTCTTCAATAACACAGAAAATATTAGCAGAATCAGTGGTGAGAACTTGCAGCCTTAGTGATGACTGTAAATCAACGGCTGCCATGTGTGGCGAGGAAAAACAAAGTGACTTAAGCTTAAAATAATGTATGCTGTGATCTATAGTACACAATTAATGGGAGTTCAAATAATGGTGATTCTGAAGGGATGGAAAAGTATTGCATATTTCTTGTCTGTAAGTACAACTACTTGTAGTATTAAATCCAGACACCTATTATGGGCTATTTTGTAGCAATCATTCTAAACTGATGAAGGCATGCAAAGCCTTGTATGGCCACAGACCTTTAGTTGAGACCAGACAATAATAATCTAGTTTCTAAAGTACGCAAAAGCATGAGAGCATCAGGCTGACTGGCTCGCTGTCAAGTTCTACTTAATGAAAGGTATGACTTAAAATGGAAAGCCTTTGTGACAGTTTATGCTGACTAACTCCATGTGTATAGCCTGTGCAGAGAGTTATTTTCCACCTATTTGTGAATACATGAGCAAGGAAATCAGCTTTAGACACAGAGGGGTGCAGGCAGTTCTTTTGTTTAGTCAAATGTTTTCCATTAGACATTTAACCAGTTCTAATCTATGGGCAACTGATGGGTTTTTTTTTCTTCATTAGTAATTGTTTTTCCCAAAGCGAACTCTGTATTAAAATTCGTGAGGATTTATCGTAGGTTAAGATGTTTCTTGAAACCACTTGATTTATTTATTTTTTTTAAATGAAAAACCAAACCAACTTCATCAAACCTTCAAAGCCTGTTACTTTGTTATATTCCTTTTTTTCTTAGAAGGAAAGGCTGTTAAACATCTTGCTGCACACTTCCCTGGAAGGAAAATCCCTAAGTGTTTATAGGATGCTGACATAATACAAGTTCCCTAAAACTGCCTTAACTCAGGCAATGGCATCAGATCAAGATGTCAGAGATAAGCCCTGAAAACTTATCTCTACTTTTGAATCCAGCTGTGTTCAGGATTTCATGATAATGAAAAATTTTTATTCTTGTTTCGGGACTAGTGAACAAACAGTTTGATTTTTATGTCTCCATCCTTATCCCACTACAGTAGAAACTTTACCCCTTGCTGGAGGAACAAGAACCGAGGCCTCTCATGTTATAAATGCCTCTGCCTGAAGCATTTTGTGAAGTTCTATTTAAAGCATATTAAGTATATTGAGTGTTCAGAGCAATACTGGGAGGTTTTAACCTTAATGTCCGAGACACTGGTCTGACAAGGTTTCCACAGCAGAAGTCACTGTTGTATAAGCCTTCACCGACACAAGCCTTTTCTCATTATGGAAATGCACCTACAGCCTGGGTAACATTTTCCTTTTATGACATATTCAGAGCTCTCTATAATCCTTTAAGGTACAAATTTGTAGAAGATGCAAGTATTTGAAATACCGCTGTCTGGTTATGTTGACATTGAGACTTAAGTGTTAAAGGCACGATTTTAGGCACCAGCTCACAACATTAGATATACAGAACTTCCTTTACTTAAAATAATAAAAGCAGATTTGCGTATTTCTTTTGTTTAGGCACTGAAGTGATACAGGCACTAACTTGTCAACAAACTCCTCTGCCATGTGTTGCTGTCCTGTATGCAGCGTATGCAAATGGTCCCAGCGCCGCACCAGAAGTTGCTACATGTCTTTCCTTTTGCAATCCATGCATTGGGCCGTGACCTTTTTCTTCCAAATTTCTTTATTCGAGGTACCGACAGCTCTGCATACAGGTTTTGAAGCGATCTGCGCCCTGGTGCCAGTGCTAACCTCTACCATCAAAGGGCACAAGGAACAGTCTTGCTCTGGCTGTGTGTGGGAGCGTGGCTGCGGTCCAGCTCCGCCGGCTGTGTGCTTGTGCTGGATGTTTTGGGTGACTGATTTCTGAGGGACTGAGGCGCTGGCTGCCTTTCTTGCGTCTCGCCCTGCTCGAGGCCCCACAGCCCCTCTTTGCTAGCCTTTTTCATTTGCTTGAGACCCTGGGCTTGCTGTAGAGCAGTTTGAAGTACCTGGCTTACCTGTTTGTGCAAAAATTTTGCAATAGAGAGGGAATGAAGCAGGAAGGTTGGGAACTGGTAAGTTGCTACTTCGAACAGGAAAAGAATTAAACCCTTGAACAGTGAAGTGATCTGTGAGAGAGGCAACGCACTGCATTACCAGATGTGATTGCAGGGGCAATTCTTTTAATTATTTTTTTTTTGGTTTTGGGTGCTTTTGGTTCTTGGAAGTATCTGTTTTATTGCAGAAGATTAAAATCCTTTACATGCAGCATAACAGCTTTTTACAGATGAATTACTGAGAGGGAACTGCGTCCTGGTTTGCAGATAGGAAGCTGAGATGCAGAGAGAGACCGGTTTTTAAGAATTCATAAGGGATTCTTAAAAATATTACTAATAGGCTCAAAATGATGCCATAAAGAGGAGAGGCATGAAAATCTAAGTATATAGCTAACAGGAGAACTCTGCTACGCAATGCTGTGAAGTGTCAAACTGCCTCAGTGCAGCTGATTTCACTGCACTTACTGAGGCAAATAATTACTCCAGGAAATAACATTTCGGTATCTCACAATCAGCATTTCTTGGAGTCTGCTCCTCACGCGGTTCTGTTCCTATTTCTTCTGGTCTTCCAGGATAAACATTGAACTCTTGCTCTAGTGCCCCTGAAGACAATAGAGTTTCTCCTGCAGCTCTAAGGCAAAAATATTGCAGCCTTTTGTCCTATTTTAGAAGCCAAAGAATCCTCACTTTTGAGGAAAGGGGGATAGTGGCATAAGCATGATGCGTCAATTTATTTTTTTAATGTAGACAGACTAATGAAAAATAAATTTGGTGGTCTTGGGTTTTGTTTGTTTTCTTCTAAGGTAAAGATGACTTCATAGAACTACAAAGCTGGGCAGTCCACATAATGGATATTGCTGTGGCCTTCAGCCAGAGTTGGAGCCATCAGTCAGTTTTAACCTGATGAAAGGCAGAGATAGACATAAATCCTTCCCTCACACTATGGTAAACATTTTTCTTTTAGACTCTTTGCTTTTTTTCCTTTTGTGAAACTTGTAGAACAAAGAGTGATTTGAAGGATAAAGGTCTGAACCACATGGGCACATAGTTTGCTAATGGACTTTGTTCTGATCTACCCTTTGGTCATATAGTAGCTTAGTCTTTGTTACTCACAGCCTCTGGGCAGCTCTGGTTCTACATGCAGGAGAGCTGACAGGCGGTGAAATTACAGCCTTGATTGCCAACAAGTTCTCAGTGACGATGTCCCACCCTTTTCACTAATAAGGGGAGGGAGTCCATGAGTAAGAGCTGCACAGCTCTCCAGTGGTGACCTCACTGTCCTTGAGAATGGGGTGTGCATCCCATTGAGCTTCTGCGGTCAATCCTTTGCCTCTGGAAAGGAGAGGTGCCGCCTACCCGCCCAGCTGCTGGCTGCCTTAGACTCAACCGGTGGCACTTAGGACAATAGGAAGGATAGTAAAGCGCCATCAGCATTTACTGATGTTCCCTACAAAGTCATGCCCCCAGTCCAAGGGTATTAATTACAGCTAGAGGGAAACATGGTGACTGCAAGGTCAAGAGATTAAGGCGTGCAATCTGGAGTTTCCATCACAACTGATTATGCTTATGCTTCAGCTATTAAAAGTTACAAGGTTGCATTTCTTATGTGGATGCTTGCTTCTAATTAAAGAAAAGGCATGTGCTTTAGCAACTCAGGAGTAAATAGATTCCAATTTTTATCTTTAACTTAAATTCTTAACACCTTTTCCATGTTGAATGCTATTCATTTTCTGTGCAAGTGCGGTTTGTGCATTTGTTGAATGAATTTAGGGTGGCATTTGTATTTACTGATACCTTTAGAAGCAAGCCTTGCATGCAACACAAGATAACAGGAGCCTTATAGTCTTGTCACATTCTTTTCTCCATGTTTGTTTCGCCTCTTCTGCCTTTCTCATTTATTGCCTGTCTGTATGGAGGTGCTTCAGACAGTTAATCTGGTCGGGTGAGTTTAACGTGGATTGTACAAACCAGAACGGACTGTATGTACACTTGTTCAAGAGCAGAGGTGTTTTGAAGTGAGTTACACTGCAGGAACAAAAGCTCCTTGAGTTCTGGTAAGAGTAGTCATATTGCAATGCGAAATGTGCAAGTAATTAAATTAAAACTTAAATTCAAATTATCTTTCCCGAGTGACTCTTTGCAAACACAAAGGACTTAGCTCTCGTAATTCCAGCATCTTGATAAAAGGATGAATGCATGTGTTTCGCTTTTCACCCCAGTACTAATCTCTCTTGTAGCAGAAAGATACACACGATTTCCCTTACTGAAAATACCCTCTGTTTTCACCAGTAACCTTGCTGCTTTATTTGTGTTTCAATGATATCATTTGTACTCCCTGCCTGCCTTCCTTATTGCTCTCCTATTTATGTTTCATTATTTACTATGGTTTGCATCTACTGGTAGATGGAGTACTATTTCTTGACGCAAGTCTTTTATGATGTTTATTGATGAGACATTTGTGAGAACAGTCTCATTGTATCCTGTTTGGTTGCCATTTCTGTTCTGTGTTAATGTGCTGCTTTTCAGAAGCCTTTCTGTAAGCTGCATAAAATGAGACTCCCAGCTGAGAGCAGTTCAGAACATCTCCTTTTGGCGTAGTAGCTGCCTTTCTATTTTAACTAAGTGAGATTCAGTGAACGTACGGAGACACTTACGTGAGGAAGTACATCTGAAACTATGCTAGCTTAGGATGAGGATCGCAAGAGATGTCGGGGTGTGCTTCCAAAAATGCTCACCTGTAGCTGGACATATATATGTAGCGTATTTATATAGCGGGAAATCCTCCTATCAGGCACTGGGTTTTGAAACAGTTATTTTTCTTGCATCTCAGTGTCTATCCTGGATCAAATGAGGAAGGATAGCAGCTTAGAGACTGCTCTTACCTCTGTATAGAGTGGATATATTTCTATTCAAAGTTGAGGTTGCATTTGGGGTGCTGTGGTATTGGAAGGTTCAGAAATAAAAAAGGAAATGATGAGAAGCTACTACATGGGGACTTGGAAAATTGTCTCCCATTTCTCGGAAATGCTGGCTTTCTTTTATAACCCTGGGCAAGTTGGACGGGTTTAACATTAGGTAGCCCATGAAAATCTCAGCAGGCCTGAAGAGAAGTAAGTATTAGAGTTGTAATATCTGTGAACTGGCATAAAACTCCCCCAACTTGAGAAACTGCCCCAAGCTGTATGTATCTAGACTATGTAGGCCCATAGGTTTGATACTCTATCTCACTTGGGTGAAGAGTAATACCATTTATATCTCCGTGCCAGTCTTGACTTCAGGCTGTAGCTTTTGATTTGTAATTGTGTGCAACACCTTATAGAAAGAGGCTGTGATCTCATTTGTGGCCCCTGTGCACCCAATTGAGTCTCAGCACTGAAGTGGCATGGGACAAGCAGCAGTTCCCCCTGTCTGCCTTCCTCCCTGCCTTGCCTTGCTCGTTTGAGTTCTTTAGGAGCCTACAAGAATGGTCAAATATGCTTTCATCGCTTGTGAACATGCCTGACTACCAGTCTGTACCCACCATCTGTCACAGAATTCCATCGAATAAAAATACTGCATTTGGCAAACAGACTTTAAAAGCAGGGAGAAACAAAGGGTGTAAGAACCATAATGCAATTTCTCGTTCATAGGGAATAAAGCTTTGCATTTTGCAGGCACATGTAACAATTTTGGATAGCTAAACTATAGAAAATTGGCTAATAGAATATATATAAAGGTATTTAGTACAAACTTTCATCCACTTAGTGCAACTAGATGTGTGTCTGTCTACCCAAAGGTTTGCCTCTAAAGAGAAATTTTTTGATGGCAAAGGAAATGTGTGTCCCTTCACCCTGTCCCAGTAAACAAAGTAGCATTTTGTGACATGGTAGAAAGTGGGAGCTGATTTTTAACTGGTACCCAAAGCAGTGAAGGCTGAGGCCAGGCCTACAGCTGTAAGTAAGCTTTCCTGCCAAGTGATGGTATCGACGGCTGTAGCATCGCTGGAATTACGTGTCTTGTGGCTGTTTCTGCCAACATCACAGACTTCTCGCAAGGATGTTTTATAACTGCAGAAGATGTAGGCAGGCACTGGAAAGAGCCCAGGGCTTTCACCTGTTGACATCGCAGTTCTGCTGGCGCTTTGCCCACAGGAGTCCAGCTATCAGCGGGCTGTGGTGCTCAGGGAAGACATCCAAGTGGTAGAAAAGCGAGCACTGCTGCTTGACTGAGGGAAAGCTGACAGTGAATGAAGAGCATCTGCGTTATGAGAACTCAGAAAAATTAGTACCATAACATTGCATGCCTTGGGCATCTTGCATGTAATTTTGGACAGTAAATATTTATTTGAGGGGATGTTTTCTCACCAATAAACCCAGGACATTGCAGGAAGGAGAACCGAAAGTTCTGTACGCAGGGCCCTCCTGAGCTCAGGCTCCAAAGCTGGCCACAGATGCAGATGTCTTTTTGTTTAGAGAGCTCCTGTTGCTTATTTACTTGTAGTACTGACAGCTGTTCTCTTCTTCAAGTATGATATCCTGGCTGGTATTCTGGCCAAATTATAATTCTTACTGCCTGCTTGACTTAAAATAGCCCATACATTAAAATATGTCATTTCTCTTCTGACTGATGGTGGTGTTTTTAAACCATTTCCATTTTTCACCCCAAATATGGCTCTTTCAGCTTTGAATGTTTCTCTATTTCTAGCTTGTTAAAGTACTTGGAAGGCATTATGCATTGCACGCATAAGACAAGATATTATAAATATTTAGCTAGTTAAAGCATTTGTGGTTTTTTTAACTTCAAAGTTAGAAGTAAATGTGATACTTGTAAAGATTCTTGCATTTTTTATGGGAAGTTATCTAAGTAAAACTTTCTGAATAGTTGGGGACTTTTCTTGGTCCATGTGCCAAAATACATCCCACCTTAGTACCACTGGGATTCAGAAATTAGTCAAAGTGTCAGAGGGACTAAAACAGAGAATCATGTCTGGAATATTGCTAGAAGACTCTGAAAGCATCAGTGCTCTCTGTGTGCCATTCAAAATGCTCTTGCTTGTCTGTTCCTTTTTTGCAGACCCTTCTCAGCTCTTTTCCTGCAAGCTTCCAGGGAATGGGAGGTGCAGCTTTGACCCCACCCCCCCACCCCACCCCATCCATTGGATCCTTAGAGGACCTTGGGTTCCCATTTTCAGGATAAGAATCATTAATTGCTGTGGCACAGGAAACACTACTTCATCTTCTACCTTAGCAGCTTTGTTTTAATGGGAAGACATCAAGGCTTGCCTAGATCTTTCAGAGGATGGTTAAGGAGTTTACCCTGGGCTGAGCATGCTTAAACCCAGTAAGTGGGACCCTGCAGAAGCAAAGGGCTTAACTCCAACAGGACTTTCATTCAAGGGGTCACCCAGACATTTAGAACTCCTCTCTTTTTGACAGACTAGCTTTAAACAGTGCCCTTTCTCATGTTTGAACACCCCTTTGAAGCATCTGCCTTTCCTAAAGTACTCTCTCCTCTCCAGGTCTTGTTTTCTGCTCTGGGCAGTTGTGACCCAGTGGCCCCCAGCATCCTTGCCATTAGGCTTCTGAAGCATCAGGAGGGTCTTCCTGGCTCCTCCTGGTAAGTCCCTTCAAGTATTTGTGTATACCAGGTGTTGGATGCTACAGCCATGTTTAACAGTTTTGACCCAACGTTAAAGTATGGGGTATGATGTAGTGATCCAGTTTTTAGTTGCCCTGATTTTGATGCAAGATTTTGGCCTGTCTGGGTCCTTATTTAGTTTATCTATTGTATGCTTTCTGTCAGCGTGTGGTGGTTGAAATATCATACCAGCCTCACTGATGATAGTTTACCATTTGCACTCTGTTTATATTGGGGCTTTTTTGACACCAAAAAAAGTCCATGGTTGTGTTTTCCTTTCTGTCAGAAGCTCTGGGTGATCCCTATAAGGCTATGTAGCCTCTCCAGGCCTTGCTCTTAGGCTATAAAATAGGAGCATCAGTGCATCCTTTGCTTACAGAAACATTTTGTGGATAAGATTATGAGGTACTTAAATGCAGCAGTGCCAGAGTCTGCACAATAACTGGATAAATGTTTCTTAATTGTTTGATTAATATCCTATTAATACAGCTGAACAAATAACTGAAAGTATATTTTGTCTCTGGTTTTGGAAAATGGAGAATTTCATCTATGACCACTATTCTTGTCCTAACAGAGCTTTTGAGCAAAGAGGTTTGAGGAAATCTATGGCAAAGAATGTTTGTGAAACAGCTAATCTTAGACAAATAAAAGTGAAGTATTTAAAGAAGGCAAATGTTGAGCTCTAAGACATAACTATTTGCAAAAGGAGCCTGGTTTCCCTCAAAGTAATGGAAACAGCTCACATGAACCATTTATCAAGTGCTCTGCAAGGCTAGGGTTTCCAAAAAAAAGTTAAATTGCTCAGTCTTTAGGCCAAGAACTCACTGCACAAGTTACTTAGAGAATATTAGTAAATGTGAGAACAGTAAAACGTTCAATGGCAATTCATAAACAAAGTTTCCAGAACGTTTATCTCCTGGATCCTTAGTCCTGTGTCTAAATACTGCTTTTTCTTGTAGCGAGGCAAAAAGTGAGGGGGAATGGAACTGTGAAAAGGAAAGTGTTCAAGGTTATCTTTATTTTAAGAATATGGAAAGTTTCACTAGAAAAGTCTTCCCTGCATTTCAGACCATGTTTTGCCCATAACCAACGTTCCCAGGATGGGATGAGCACTGTTCAGTTTCAACACCATCCTTATCAGCCTCCCCCTTTGTGCTAAAGGCACCACAAAACACTGGAAAGAGTATTACACATTTTCATTATGTGTTTTTATTTTAATTGGACTGGATTTAAGCTATGTCTAGATGTGCTTTCAAGAAACCGTGGCTTTCATATTTTTTCACTGAGACTGACCAGAACTGATAATTTATGGCTTATGGAGCTGATGACTTAGCACTTTCCAAGTTCGATCTGGAGCCAAGCACTGCAGTAATTATTTTGCAGTTGATTTCTAATGGACATTGTGAAAGCTCAGCTTGGGGACAGGCAAGGCTCAAAGTGCAGCAGAGCTCTGACAAAATGGCAAAGGGGGTCACTAGCAGTTCATGTGAATTCCGAATCTCACCGCTCCCCTTCTTTTCCAAAAGAAGCTTCCAGTCTGTGACCAAAGTGACTGATGTTCCTCTGCAGAAAACAGAGCAAAATGATAATATGTATGTATAATTTGCTGAAAAGATGTGCTAAGATCATTGAAAAATTAATCCATCACATGTTGCTGCTCCTTCTGACAACTGAAGATCTATAATCATGTTATTCAACAGCCTCAGGATCTCTAATCTGCTTTTCACTTTTGTCACTTCTTGATTATTCTGTGAAGCTTAAAAGGCAAATTTAGATGAAACATATTTCAGAAAGGAACACAGGTGAAATGCACAAGGGAACCAAGATACTGCTCTGACACAAGGACTATACGGAAACCGCATGGTAAGTTTGATGTTTATCCTTGTCTGGATTTTCCCTCAGTCTCTGTATGGCCATTTTCTGTTTGGGAGAAGATGAAAGCAAGGCAGCAACAGTTTCTAGCCACGCTTGCATACAGGATATAGTTGCCTGCCTTTCTGCCTCTGCTGTTTGCACCATATTCCACTGTAGTTCTGATAGTTTAATCTGTCCCATAGGTCTCTTTATCCATTTCATGGGAATTTTATTTCTTTTCTAACCTGGCAGCTTTTAAAGTAACAGCTGAAGGAAAACTTTTCTCTAATAAGACACAATGTGAGCCACTGCCATCCCTCCTCTTTCTTCAAGTCACTTAAGACAGCTCCCCCACTGACAATGCCCCACTGACCCATGTGCAGCAACCCTTGGAGTATACTATGATTTAGCATGAACAACAGTTTCAAGGTATTGTGTATGTACTACTCAGCATGTTATCGTGACTGATGGAGGCTTTTGCAGGTGTTCTGAAAAGCTGAAGTCCTCCAGAGCTGTTCCAACTTCACTGATGTTACCTACCGTAGAGCCATGGTAGGAAAACGAGTATTGACGTGAGATCACAACTTGCAACAGCATCTAAATAATCCAAGGTGCACACTCATGCCATAAATTAAACTGAGAAGTGTTAAAGGAATAGCTTCACATATACTCAAAACAGATGTGTGTGTGTGTATATATACGCAGCAAGACTGAAATCCTGTTTGGCAGAGCCTTGGCGTAAGGATCTATCGACTGGGTCTTGAGCTGCATGACATACTTTGAGAAGCTGGCAGTGCCGCTTTCTTTTGAAACGCATTTTTCAAAATGTCAGGTGCAATTTAATGGATTTTAGGGTAATGTGGGGTCTGCAAATCAAACTGTGATTGAAAAAGTCTTCAAATAGTAGTTCAACTTTAAAAGTAAGGAAAAGTGTGTGTGTAGGGGGAGGGGTGGGGGGGGTGTTGGGGGGGTGGGGAGTGGAGGAAAAAGCCACATAGTATTGTAATTGCAAAGCCATCTCATTTCAGGCATATGTCCCCTTTCTGATGTTCACCCAGAATCAAAACATGAAAGTTGCTATCACTAAAGCATGCTCTTTTTGCCCTACCTATCAGTATACTCTTCACTTCCCTCTCTCCAGTGCATTGTGTCCTTTCCCCTGCTTCCAGTGCACAAGCCTGGCTTCTAGTAGTGTGTGTAGATTGAGTGGCTGGCTTGGAAGTGTCTCGGCACAGAAGTTTTTCTGAACCAATACAGTTTATTCATAGTCTCTCTGTTGGATTTAATGGCTGCTTTTCATTACTGTGTTGGATTTTCCATTGAAGTTAAGCATTCTAGCCTTTTTTTGTTTGTTCGTTTTAAAGTCCACCTGTCCCACCTTGAGTGTTTGCTTCTGTTTTTCCAATACTCAAAAAAACACGGTCTCATTCATCTGGTACAGTTCTCTATGCTGAACATTGACCATACCTATAATTCCTCTTTCCTTGAACTTTCTCTGAACTGCCCTCCTTTATCCTGGGAAGACCTGATAATTTGTTAATCTTCACTCCTTTTCTGAGCAGTCAGGTACAGGGAGGGGTTGATCTTTTTTTTCTCTTTTCCAAAAGGGTCTGGGTAGGTTTTGCAGCAAGACTGGGCAGAAACTGTAGCTGCATCCTTTAACCCTATTAATTCCAGAAGTATCATGTTTTGATTCTTCTTGCAGCAAATATCTCTCTGTATAGGGATACCCTTTTGAAGAGGAAGACATACCTGTCTGGCCACTTAGCTACCCTTAAGTGTCGGCAAGCTAAGGGCTGGATATAAGCTGGTTCTCATTAGGTTCGGGATTCGGCAGTAACACATGCCCAACACAAACAACTAATAACATTACAGAGATTAAAACTAGCTACATGCTATATTACTGTTACAAACCCCCTACACGGATGTATGTATGCTTACAGAGTTACGCTTGCCAACCCACACAGGTATCCAATGATCTAGGTCAAGCTGACATGCACAGGCTTAGCAGGCGTCCCTGCAGAGGCAACATAGGTCTTGATGGTGTGTGTCTCAGTCTTGCTCCCATTCCATCAGCCTACATGGAGCATTCTGCCATGTAGGGCCAGTATGTGTGAGAAAGAGGACCGGTGCATGGACAAACTCCACTTTCTATGTTATACAAGCAGTGCTGGACCACGCATGTGCAGGGACCAGCAGGGTGTCATTAGCCTCTTTTACAGGGGTCTTTCTGTCATCATCTTCCTCTTCCTGACCAGACATTTGACCTCTCTTGCTCAAGTAGAGGTCTTTTGCAGTCAGGTTGGGGGCTCACCGAGTTTCATAACAGCGATGTTCCATTTTCGGCACTGGGCAGGCAAGCTAACATCCTCATGTAAAAATGTCAAGTTCCTGGTTTCACAACAGCCTCGTGACCTCTACATATCAAGTATTTTTCCATCTCAAATACAATTCTCACCAGGTTTTCCTTTCATTTTGGTTAATTCAGTTGAAGCTTCTGCTTTCCCAGCCTCTAGTGAGGCATCCTTAGGTCAGCCATCTTTCACTGTTGATACATCTTATTTATATCTGCCCCAATCTTGGCAGACGAAAAGGCATGTGAGGGCAAAAAAAATTCAGTCATTTCCCAAGTTTTATTATGATATACCTCATCTCTGGTCTCTTTCTTAATAATTCTTAAATAGTTTCTTTCCAAACTCATCTCTTGCTGAGAGACATAGGACAGGAAGAACAAATCCCTTTTCCTGGTTGAAGGCCCACTGTATAATTTTTCTGTGACCCTCATCTTGCATACCATCTTGGAAGTCTCTTTCCTTGCATTGTAGCTCCCACAGCTTCTGCTGACCAGCGCCTCTGAAACCTCCCCACCTCAGAGATGGTGTCCTAGTTCCTGTTCCTGTTCCTGTCCCTGTCCCTGCCTCCCACAGGTGAAAGCCCTGAGTGCGAATGAAGGACCCTCTTAACTCCACCTGAGGCCACAGCTTCCCATGGACACAGGTACCACATCTTTCCCTCTCCTTGTTAGCAAGGCTACCCGTACACTCTCTGCAGAGACAGAATACTGCTTTTTCCAGTGCACAGCAGGACTTTATCTTCTACACCTGTTCTCTGACAAACATGGAAGTGTGCTCAGACTTACCAGTGACCTACCCGTTATAGCTTTTAATGCCCTTTATTATGGCACTCTAATGACTTCCATCTATCAAAATATAGCTGAGAATTCTTACTCTTCCATATGTGCTTAGACAGGATGGGAGGGGGAGTATCACGCGCAGGCAATGAGCCTGCCTTGCTTAGTGAGCTGAATAATTAGTAATTTACAAATTCAGTAAACAGTAAATGTGCTCTTGACCTTCCACTAGCACCAGCTGCCTGATGAGGCACCCAGCCGACATGTCCAGCTGCCTAATGCCTCCTTCTGTGTAAAGCCCCCACTGAAGCTCCTGCTTGCTCCATACTGGTGTTTCAGAAGGCAGCGGGGTACTGCCTACGCTGCATTGTGCTTTCTGATTCACACTAATCCCCTCATCTTCCTATGGAACATTAAACATAATCACGATATTGAAAATGAAGGCGTTGCAGATTTAAAAGTGGGATCTGCTTAACTAAAAATAGCATTAAAGCAAACCCTGTCCTTCTGTGCTGAAGGACTGGCTGGTATTTACAGTGCTGTACAGTCATCAGACTCGAGCATAGGAATAGGAAAGAATGCCAGCCAAGGGGGACCAGGAATTATAGGCTTGTCCTGGTTTGTTCCAAGATCTGCTCCTCCTTTGCTATGTAACCTTGAGCTTGTCATATGGTATGCCCAAGCCACTGTTTATTCTTCTGTAGTGTAGGTATAAGGCTGATTTTACAACTTCTGCATGTGGATGAAAGAATTCACATTTGCAGAGTGTTTGAGGATCCTTAGTGATCATCAGCAGACTGTGGATACATTTGCTACTCATTTCTCCGAATTCTAAGAGAAGACTTTTACAATTCAAATCATTCCTGGGGAATAACACATCTTTATCTTGGTGTGGAAGATCAAGGCACAGCTTCAACTCACCCTCCAATGTCTAGGTCCGACTACTGTGACTTCTAGATTCACTTTGGATGACAAAATGCAATTTGAAGCTAGCTTCTAAAAAACATGTGCTGAGGCAGCTACAACAGAAGGAAAACATAGTATTTTCTTCTCTTATTCCCTTTTAGCCTTCTGCTTTCTACAACCTTTCTGGTTCCCTTTATACTTCCATGTGATTCTGTTGAAGCAATAGCGACTCTCAAAACACAACCACATTTACAATATTTTTTAGCTTTCATTAGCTAAATTGTTTAAATGACATGTCTCCTGAACACTTTTCTCTCACTCCAAAGGATTCACTACTTTCATTAAACTGTTTGAATTTAGAGAAATTTAATGTTGATATGACCTGGTCAAGAGTATTTTAATATTAAATCATTGTCTCTCCTTAGTCCCTTAATTCTAAAAGCCGAGGCTCTAAGGAAAACACCAACTGTCACAAGCCTTGCCAATCTGCTTATGCATCTCACTATATCAGTTTTCCTTCCCTTCACTCTCCCTATTCTCTGCAGTTGACTCAGGCTTTTTTCTAGGTCTTAAAGCCTATTTAAAACTCTCCTGCTTGCCTCCTACACTGTCCTCTCTATAGTAACAAGCAGCTACAGTCTGCATTCAGATGTCCTGTGATCTGCTTAGGGCCAAGGTCTGTGGGCTAGTCTGGATATTGTACATATGCTCGATCTGGCAGTACAATCTAAACACCCTAACCTTTTATTTTTTCAAATCCAGTGAGATTGTAGAGAGTGAGCTGATTACCACATGTGTCATTAGCACTGGTGAGCCAATTAAGCTCCTGTTATATTAGTTCTTTTTCCTCTTCTCACTCTTTAAAGTAACTAAAAGAGCTTAAGAAGGGGTTGTCTTTTCCTTTCATCAGAGCTAACCCAGCTTTGATAGACATCAGTGATTCTAGGTCTTTCAGAGTATTTAAGATACTAGCTCGGTGTGCAGCTTAGGCAAGTCTCATGATCAATTGTATCATCTTAAGCTAACAGCGTACCTCTTGTCCACTTATCTCCTGGCTTCCAACTGAGACTTTAATCGGGGAAAACTTAAATTGTTGGGATATTTCTGCATTTACTGAAGAAGACTGCTCAGTGAACAGGATGTGACTTTGGCCAGTCAAAACAGTGTAGAAGATAAGAATTTTGTTGGGTTGTCATGGAGAACCCTGTACTGTTAAGGAATACAAATGCTGCAGTTAACTTCTTTTGGCTCTACATAAGGTTAAAGTTTAGGTCCAGATTTTCGTTGTGACAACTTGGCCATTATTTTTGGGATGGCTGCCTGAACCTTAGGAGGCAATATTATAAACAAAGATGTGCTTTTCCCTTCTCATTTTTGCTGTCCACTTATGACATGGAATGACCTGTGAAGATCACATGGATTTTCTTTCATTGTCTGTAGGAAATTGTCATTTGCAATGTGGTGCTTATTGTATGCTTGTTGTTGTGATAAACTAAAATTTTTGAGAGGTCACATTTTGTTGTGTGTTTTCTCTGCTGAGATTTACTCTAGGTATTTTTTTAAGGCATCTATGGCTGCTGTCATAGCTATAAAAGAGAAGGATAAGCAACCTACATTAGATGTTTTTTGAATCAATGGGATTAATATTTTTCTTTTGATCAGGCTGGGTCTGTTCTCTTGGTTACAGACCCAGAGTAATAAATCTGCTTCTATATATAGTCATAGATGGCAACAGTCAACTAAATTGCATGTAGACAGCAATGAGAATATAATCCAGGATCCTTTGTTTAAAAGGCTACAGGTGTCAACTACTGATGCTAAAGAAGAGCAGCTCATGCTATTTTATTGACTAGTAGTCCCTCCTCTGTGAAGGGGAGGCTGTCACAGCCACATGGAGACGCACATGTTTTAGCCGATCCAATGCCATCAAGCAGATGTATACATAAGCAGACATTTACATAACAGAAGGTGGTAGAACTCTTGTAAAGTTTGTGTTTTATTTCCAATACAGTCAAATGTACCCTTGGGTGTTGCTAGCTGAAACTCACATTTTCTGCTTCTAATTAAAAGAGCATCTGTTTTCAATATCCTAGAAAAATGATTCCAGGCTAAGAGACATATCCAGAGCATAGCTGCTCCTCTAATTAGTACACTGAATGCTTATCTGTTTGTCTTCTTCCTAGTATTAAATGCTTTAATTTTATTTGGTGTTCATTTGCATCACAAGCTATCCAATAAATTAGATGAGATATCAACTTGTATTTTTAAATAAAATAAAACGGTTTATGTATTATAAGTAAAACAATGAACTATATCATGCTATATTATGACATTTTACATAAATAGCATCATGAGCATAATGCAGGATATGGCTTTACATACTATGCTGTGACTTGCCATTTTGAAGAGATATACTAGTTCAAGATCTAACTGTGGTCGCAGAGAACAACGTTTCTTATAAGGAGAAATGTTGTAACAAATCCACTGCAATAGTATCTTAATTTATTTTAATGACCTTCAAAGGCCAACATAATAGCACAGCAGTGTGAAGGAATTAATTAAGAAATAATAAAAAAAAAGTCATAATAATAATATTTCTGAGGAAGCAACCATGAATAAGCCTAACCTTTTACTAGTTAAAGATAAAACTGGAGCATCCTGTTAGAGAGATATAACTAGTAACAAAATCTGGGTTTAGCACATCAGACACCAGAAAGGTTTAGAGAGAGTTGTTTGGAGCAGTCTGGGTATCCAGATATCAATGGAGCAATCAGGGAACATAAAAGTAGTTGCTGAGAACCTAAATATATTGGTTGTACCAGTATTCAGGGAGAAAGTGATTAAAGCAGTATTTTGTCTTTTTTAAATCAGGCATTAACTGTAGAAATCTTCATCTGAAGAAACCATAAAAGAGGTATTTTTTACAGAAAACTTCAGTCTCAATAGTGAAAAGTGCCAGGATCTGAGATTATTTACCTTTGTGTTCAAAGAGGCATTAAATATAAGGAATTGTATGTGTAGTAATGTGACATGTTATGTGTTCCTCAAAATGTTACCAGAGGCACAGAAGCTGAGATGTCCGCAACATGGATCCAGGGGTGACTGAAAATTGACTCGAAGTCTGACTGGCATACTAGGTAAGTGAGCAGAAACTGCAATAAGGAACACAACTATTAGACACACAGGTAGCTATAAAATTCCAAGAAAGGTGTGAGACAACCTTTGTAAAAGGGATGTCAGTACCTCAGACCTCAGTGTTCAACACTGTCAAAGACCACATGAGGTAAGGATGCTAAATTAAAGCATCTAACATACAATATTATTATAATAAACTATGCAACTAATAGTGCATGATAGGGTTTCCACAAAGCATCAAAGAAGGTCCTTTGTGAGGTCTGTTAGGGCAGTTTAGTAACCCTGTGATGGGAGGAATAGTCCAATTCTGAATTAACAGAAGCTACATAGCAGAAAACAAAGCGGACAGCTATGTGCTTGGCTTTCTACCAGGAGGAGTTTGCCAGCGGCATATTCCTGTGGTACCTATAAAAGAGAGAAAAAGTGGGGTGAACAAAGTTATTTCAGATGGTCTACTCAAAAGTCAGCTATGGGGAGCTGTAGGATGGCAAATGCAGAGCAATATTCAAAGGGAAAAGAAATACATCTGCATGTAGTTGATGTGATTAATAGCTAACAGTATGCATGTGTGACTACTAGATATCATCACCTTTCAGAAACAGTCATTGTAATGTTTATTGTAGTCAGAAAGGTAAATAAGATGTTGGGAATTCTTGGAAAAGAAATAGGAGATGAAATAGAGAACATTTACTGTATAAATCCATGGAACACAGTCTCCAGCACTGTGTGCCTTGTCAGAGGCCCTCAACCTCACAAAAGCTTTCTAATTATAAGAAGGAACATTAGAGGTAACTACTCAGGTGCAAAAAGGGGATGAGAAATCTGTCAGGGAATATGGAGTGCTTTGAATTTATGAGTGATCCATTTTGCCTATGAATCTTTGGGGAAGGAGTCCATCAGTGATTGCTGAATGTGAACTGTGTGCACCTTCAAATCAAGCAGATGTAAAGCTACTTAGTTCTTGGCAAGAAATATATGGGGAAGGCCATTCCTTACTAGGAAGTGCTCTGTCACAAGCACCCAGAAGTTGCCCGGATGGGAGGGAGTTTCTCTACCGTCTAGAGTGTCTGGCTACTGCTCTCAGCCAGTATAGCCATCCTCAGGTTAATACTTCTGCAAAAAATGTAACGAAATAACAAACAATATTAGAAAATATTAAAAATCAAAATATACATTCCACTGTGAAACAAGACATTAACATTTTTTTCCTAGATTAATTTAGTTCTCAAACTATTTTTTGTGTCAGGAACTGAACTGATGTGGATTTACCTCACTAACTGCTTCTTAAAGTGACTTTTCTGAATGAAAAAACCTGCCTCTGTGATAAACTTTTATCTGCTTTGGTTCTGGTCACTGTATTCTCCTACCACTTTCATACACATACACATCAGTACGTGCTAACATTACTCCCATCCCTGTTGACCTAGTAAACTCCACAAGTGGGCTTCCTGTATCATGTATCCCAAGGGTTCTTGCTCTTATTTCCATGAGACAGCAGAAAACTCAGCACAGGTTTCCAGGTTCTGAAGAAACACCTAACAGAATGGGAAGAAAACACAGCAGGTAAATACAGATTTTGCACAGACATGTCCCTTAATAAAACACTGTGAGCCCAGCCTTTTGCAAGCTGAATCCAACAGGTTTTATATGCTGCTCTGCATGAATAACAATAATGCTCATGAGAATCACACATGGCATAAAAAAGTGAAGAGTAGTTATTGTGTTTGAATACTTCATGTGAGAAATATAGCCATCAATGTATTGAAGTAGTTGCTTGCATGTTTTGTCAGCAACCTTGTCAATCTGATAATAGCTTTAAGTCTCAATCCGGCTGCAACATAAGAAAAATCTTTGTACAAGGTACATTGTCACTACAGACTTCATTGGTAAAGCTGTGAACATCTTTGGTAATGACAGTTGGACTAGATGGTCTTGGAGGTCTTTTCCAACCTTAATGATTCTGTAATAATAGATTCTTTCCAGGGTAGCCAAACTTTGTTGTTATTGCGTTTTCTGCCTTGGCACACAGGACACACACCTTATTCAAAGAGACTTTATGGTTGTGTTTTGCAACTTTGCTGAGTTTTTCCTCTCTTTGGTTAATGGTACCTTCAGCATCATCATAAATCATGACCTGTATCTACAGATTACATGGTCTGAAGAAGGACCATGCACTGTGTTACTTCATTGTAATAACAAACTTATTGTTGTCTTCATCATCAGAGAAATGGAGGATGATGAAGGGCCAGCAAAAAGCAAAATGTTGGCTATGTCACTCCAGATAACAAGTGAAGACAGTCCAGAAACTTTAACACAGAATCGTAGAAAATAACTGATGTGAGTTCAGGAGGAATTTGCTGTAATCAGTGCCCTCCTGTGCCAGGTCTAACAAACTGAGAAATACTAATCCTCATGGCCAAGAGTTTCTCAGAGCCTGGAAGGTAATTAGCATTATAGGCATGTTTTTCTTCACAACTTCCCATGTATGTAGATAGCTCCTTGCATCTTCCTTTAAAGCAGTTAACCCAGACCACAATCCAAAAGAGGATGTGTTTGTACATCTATATCCATCAGACGGCTGCTTGGATGTGATCCCAAATAGCAGTTCCCCTCTAAACATATGTAAATCTTTATTGCATGTTTTTATTTAGGACTTAGGAGCTTCTCAGTTCAGGAATACCTTAAGGGGAGTGATTTTAAAAATATTTTAACTTTACTCCAGTTTTTATTACAACATGAAAAATATTTTCAATTTTGGGTATGACTGTGTTGGGTTACATGAGCTATGATATTATGGGTATCTTCCCTGAGTGAGTTACCAAGAAAAGGAGTAAATTTGCACGTTGAAAAAGAGGATAGAGAGGAGCTTTTGGAGTTCAATGTCTACACGCAAACAACCAAAAATCTTCTTCATACTCATTGAAAGCAAAAATAGTGAGTGACTATTTAACATGCCTTGTTTATTCACAAGAGTCATCTGCTCTCCTATGTCCTTCTACGATACCTAATCAAAACAGCATTGAGTCGAATTAACTGGAAGCATTGTTTAAAACAAACATTGCCTAGTTTAAATTGGTGACTGTATTATTATTAATCTCAGTAGTTAATCTTGATTTAGCTAAAACAGGCTTGTCACTGATCTTTATTAAATAGACCTTTTACTCCAAAAATGTGTATATGCAGAGAGATTTACACCTAAATGTCTGTGTTCTTTCAACTTGGTACAGATCTGTGCTGAGATTAGCTATTAGATGGGAGGGAAATGACAATTCCAACAGTGGAACGTGTGTGTTTCAGACGTGACCTCGTGGAGCGAGCCAGCTGGGGACATCGGCAGAGACTCAAGCACTTGCAAAAAGGCTGAGCACTTGCTAGCAGCTGTTGATGTGGCAATGGAAAATACTAAGGGTTCCAGAGATTACAGAGGTATAATTTGGCCTGCAGTAAAAGTAAGCAGAAATGCTCACTGCAAAGAGCTCCTGTTGTAATCAATGAGGTTTTGCCATTAGCTATAATGAGAAAAGTACTAATGCTAATGGGATTTTTTGGTGTGTACATGATTATTAAAACAGTATTTTAATAAGAGGTTTCTATGAATAGCACATGCGTGTTCTTACCAAGACAGAATCATATTGGTGAGCCAAATTTTCCCATTATGAGCTATAGATATGTCTTAATTGTATTTAGAATGTATCAGAAAATAGCACATTTTAGACCATAAGGGGTAAATGTTACATAGTTTACAATACATTTAGAATACATTAGAAGTTTGGATTGCTGTTAAGATTTTAATATTTTATTTTTAATTTTGAGGTTTTTTTCTTATTCAAAGAAGCCGTTGTCTTACAGAGCGTTAAAGAGCCCTCATTTCATGCTATGTAAAACATAGTATTATTAAGAGGAAAACATTATTCCCAGCAGGTGTGATCCTGCATTCTTTAGAAATTAAGAGACAAACTTCTTGTGGCATAATGAGACACCAATACTGAAGGATCCAGAACAATGATTAAGATTTTCAACTTTCCATAATAATTCTCTCAAATATTAAGCTATCAAGCTGTTTGCCAGGACTGTTGGTCATATGACCATTAACTCCATGAACTCGGTGGAGCCACACTAATACTGACAGGGGATATTTTGAATCATAGAGTATCCTGAGTTGGAAGGGACCCACAAGGATCATCAAGTCCAACTCCTGGCTCTGCACAGGGCCAGACAACTCAGAGCATGGGACTGAGCGCATCGTCCAAGCACTTGAACTCAGTCAAGCTTGGTGCAGTGACCACTTCCCTGGGGAACCTGTTCCAGTGCCTGAACATCCTCTCAGTGAAGAACCTCTTCTTAATATCTAAACTGAACCTCCCAGCTTTATGCTGTTCCCGCAGGTTCTATCACTGGTCACCAAAGAGATGATTCTTTAAATTTAACTGTTTCTTTCTTTGAGACACAATCTAAAAATCAGTGGCAAGGTGAAGTTTAAGGAGTAGTTTTAAAATTTATTTCACTAAGTCAGACTAGATTATAATGCAATAATATAAAGTAGCGTGGTTTATGGTGCCAATGCTTTAAGCAAAAGGTGGACTGCTGTGCTGGTGGATGGTTACTGACTCACTGAGGTACCAAATAATCACTGACAAGACCAGTCTTTTTCAATGTTAGAGGGACTATTTTTCATTTTATTTTATTCAGCTTGGTTCATTCACAACATGGTAGCCAGTTGGTACTGGAAGAAGCAGAAAAGCTTCTGTGTTTTTACATGTAGGGTAGAAGCTGGGCCTTAGAGCTTGTGAGCTAATGGCTTTCAAATCCTCCTTGTGCTGCAACCACAAATCACCAAGTCAGATCCTCTCCTTATGCACTTTTGAAAACATTACTTGTGATTTGCCCAAAGTTGGATAAAAAGAGGTAGCTGATAAAAATACAAGACTTTGCAATGATTTTATTTAATTAATAGAAGCAAACAATTAGTTGAAATATGAATGAACCACTCTCAGTGCAGTAAGAAGGCTGTGATCTATGTATGCTTAAACATCTGCAAAGATAAAATGTTTAACAAAATTGGAATGCCAAATTCAAACTCTAATACTAATTATCAACTTTGGCATAACTTTTTTTTTTTTTTTTAGGTTACAACACCTATTCCCAGTTATTTCACAGTTTATTCCTGTGTTTCTTAGAAATGCAGCTTTGGAAGTGCCCAGACCAGCATAATGCCAAAGACCGAAGGAAAGAGCTTTATAGACAAAAAATGGAGCAGGGGAAGATAAATCATTAAAACACCTATTTCCCCAGCTGGAGCACAGCATCATACTTTTACACTTTAATTCCAACTGACTATAACCATTGTGCTATATTATATTTTGTAAATGTCTTCAAGAATTTGTTGCTGCTTGGTTAAAGCACAAAACACTTAGAAAATGCTACGTTAATCATGAAACTAATGTGTTTGCACTAACCCCAAATGTAACTAGTAGATTTATAAGAATCAGCATTATGAAAACAGTACTTTTCTAGCTGAGACCTGGGTTTTTATATCATGTATTATAGCATCATGTTCAAATGGGTTTTGAAAGAAAAAAAGCAAAAAAGGAGGTATAATAATTGGAAAGAGATCCCAGCCAGCCAAGAAAAGAGTGTTTATAACCATATTGTTACAACAATTTGTTTCTTCTTCTTCTACCTCTTCTTAGATATTCTTGTAGCTAGCTACCTGAGGCTTCCTTCACAGCCTTAATATCAGTATAGGATCTGGTCTCATATACCTGCAGCTGTTTTGATACTGCAGAATGCATCCACCTTCTGTGTATGATTTTAACAGCTATAATAAAGTTTGCAGTAAAGAAAGTTCAAGTTCTTTTGATAGTTGCCGTATCTTCCCATGCATGGAAATTCTTGTAAGAAGCTCACATTGGGTTGCATTAGTAATGCAGAAGTATCTCTTGACAACCAGACGAATAGTGAGACACATCACTTTTTTCTTAAAGCTGCCAGCTGAGTCTCCAGCCAGAGGTTCTGCACCAGAAATACAAAGCTTTGAGCCACAGTAGCATCAGCAGCAAGCATCAAATGAAAAGACGTTGAAATAGACAGTAAGTACTTTTATTCCTTGTTCTCTTCAGTGCTTGCCATTGTGCTACTATTCCAGATACTGAGATCACTCAACCTTGACATAAGCAAAACCTGTCTCTGGGGACAACATGGAAAGTGAAAGAGCAGCATTTAGGCTACAATCTTTTGAAAACACGTTATTGCAGCAATTGTGGAATTTCAGCATCTCTCTTCTCCAACTAAAAGTTAAACATAATTTTCCTTCTTACCTCTGCCACGTAAGTGTATACTCTTCCACCTTTGAAACGAGAAGCAAAACAAAGCCTTGCAGCTTGTTTGTAAATATCTGCGTGATCCAGCCACAAGTAGCCAGTTTGCTCAGTGTTGTTTGGAGTCTAATAGGATCTTTCTGGAGACACGTGGAATCACATTGGATAAGGTACTGAAGCTTGTGAAAACACCTGCTTCAAGCACTATCCAATTTGATTTAACATAGTGAAACTTTGCTGGCACTGCAAACCATCCCCATACAAATAAGGAGGAAGGTTTTTGTATATCAACAAGCTCTTAACATATCTTAGGTTTCAGTTCTCCTGTTTTTTTTACTGTTGCTATCAAGAATCACTCACAGACTGTAAATTGGCATAGTAAATAAGCTGGAAAAAAAAAGACATAAAAAGCTTCTTATGCAGTGAGGCTTCACATGGCAGATTGAAATCTGCCCATTTTCCTGAGATACTAGGTACAACCTTAAATGCCTTTTGTCTCTGTCACTCATAAATAAAATAGGGAAAATTATACTTTTTTTTTTTCACTAAGGTGCATTGAAGATAAGTGTGTCACAGATTTTAAGTTCCACAGATACTTCAGTAATGGGCAGGACAGAAGAAGGAAAGGTGACAGTTACTTCAAGAAAGATTAGATTTAAGTTTAGCCAAAGCAAATTCTTAACCAGTGATCAGACAACAGTCAGATTTACATTGATGCATGATCTTAAAGTATGCCAGGCTGCTAGAAAAAAACTAATTCATGTAGAAGAACCTTTTCTTGCCTTACAACGCTTTGGTGAGTGCCCTTTTGTCATTTGGGTCTTTATACTTTGACTTTTTACTGCTAAGTGGGTTGTATTTGGGAGCAGTTTTCTTTTCATGCAGCAGTCCTGTGTGAAACCTCACAAGTGAAAACTCAAAATGTCTTCCACAGCTGGTGTTACCTGAAATGAAGACAAGAGCAAGTTTCAAGATCACATGCGGGCATTGCATGATTCTCCTACTGATTTGTTGAATCCCAGGTTTACAAGTGGTAAAGGAGAAAGAATAAAAAATAGTGCAGGGAGACACTGATTATTTAAATTCAATCATTTCTATGTTTTACAGAAACAAGAGTTTCTGAATGTTGGAAGGTTTTGAGTCTGTCTTAAACATAGAAAAGAAAGGTCTTACTGTAACATTGAGGGATTTCTATCTAGAAATACTGCTTCTGTGTTAAGTTTCATCTCTCAATGTCCTTGGGAGTGTTTTGGGAACATTAGCTATAATGTGATTAGTTTATGAGATTAAGAAAGGACAGAAATTCTGAAAAAAGTGCTAGTGGAATTTTTTAAATTCACACCGAGTTAGAGTAACTTTAGCTTATTACTACCCTTTTTTGTCTTCCTTTAGATCACTGCTTACTTTTAAATGTATCAGCATCAGATGTCAAAAATGGCATTTATTCTGAATGAAATGACTGTTTAGTGATTTTGTATTTTGGCTAGTTCAGTACTTTATTCTCTGTCTCCTACTGAATTAAGATTACATGCTATCTGTCTAGAACTGTTTCAGCTACGCCTTTGTATATGATGTGTGGTATTGGACCACAAGTAGTGATGGGAGCAGGTGTAGCTCTTGAAGGCTACGCTATTTCCTCAGGTCCACATAGCATCTCTGCTCTCCCTTTGTGATGGCTGGCAGATGAGGCTTTAGTTAGAATAACAGCAGAAGAACATTTATAAGACTTTGATTCCCACTTTGAAGTTTGTGTTCCTCAATAAGTGTTAATATGAAGCAGCAACTTCTCTAGGTCAGGTGTGTGCCTGCTCAGGTGGAGCTGTGTCCACGCCCATCCATCACACAGGTGGCAGCACTTTTAGACACACAGATTTGGGCTAGGCTCAGGCAGTGTATGAGAGAAAGAAAGTACTGTTTTTTCCTGATAAAGAAAAAAAGAAAAGAAAACGGGTGGTGGAATAGAATATTTTACAGTCTTCTAAACCTTTGAAGCAATTTCTTTGCTTTTCTGGTTTAGTCTGTGCTTAAAAATTACTAATGGTATTGAGAGAGGTTTTCTATGTAACTTTATATATTTTAAAACATTCATTAACAGCTTAAAATTTTGTTTCATTTAAGCTGAATCTTTTAGTTTTTGCCTGCATTGCTTCTCAAGGCTGGGATCCTGATGGCTACATGGAACAATTACTAACTGTTTCTTCTAAAAAGAACACTAAAGGTTTTGAAAAATCACAATCATGAGTCCCTTCAGTCTTCTGTTTTGTACTCTGAATTCCTTCTAACTTTGTCCTGTTCCTCTAAGCCTATTGCCTCATTTAATGTTTTAATGTGGGCTCAATGCAGCTTGTTTGCATCTTGCTCAGTGTGTTGCTCCTGGCTCCTGTTTAAGACTGTACTCCACTTAAAGCTTCATCAGCACAGAGCAGGGTGAAATACTTGACCAGGTAATGCATCTGGTCATTTCATGCATTTAACAGAGAACAGATCATAAAGTTCTGCACACCTAGTTGCCTTATTTTTCTTCAGCTTTATTTCAGAGTTTAAAAATAAAACCTTCTTAAGCTCTGATTTATATTTCCACAGAGCTCATGTTGCCAAGACAACTATAATAAATGTTCTCTTCTGGAAAAAACCTCTTGTAGACATAAGAAGCTTTCCCAGATATACTATTCGAGCTGAAATGGTTGTAAAATGAAATATATAGTGAATTCACTAGCATTTTTCCATACACTGTCAATTTAATTGACATGGTGGGATTATTCTCCACTCTGTGTTTGGGGTTTGAGTTATTCTCCATCTTCATTTTGATAGTATAAAGGTAAGAAATCAAATACATTTTTTTCCTGATGTTTATTGAGTTTAAAAGGAGCAGGAAGTATTTCTGGTCAAATATTTTAGGTAATAGACATGTGTGTTCTCTGTGTCGCTCTGACATTAATTATCAGTATCTTCGTGGGGAAAAAGCGGGGGAGGCTTAATTTCTGGCAGAAATATGTAGCTGCTAAAGCAACTAGAGAAATGAAAATAATTGTTGGGATTTTTTGTATTGATTTCTAGATTTTACTCATTATAATATATTTCATTTTCTCAGCACTGTGCAATGTAATGTCTCTAGGGGCAACCATACTGACCCTGGTTCAATTCTGCAAGTTTGGAAGCCCTAGAATAGAGAAGTACAAGCTGCTACCATAATTTTAACTACTGCTTTAGTTCATTAATGGTTATTAGTCATTGGTCTGTGGTGTGTTTAGAGGTTTGTTAGTTGTTTATGAAAGAACCAAAATCATATCACATGAATTAGATTACACATCACAGCATCCATACTAGATAATTTTAACATACTACATCTCAGCTGACATATGAACAATGAGAATATTTAGATTGTGCTAATGAAAACCACAGGAAATAACCACTGCAATATTTTGAATGAAAACCACTCTCTTTCCATCTTGAACTGGATTGGTGTGCTTTTTGTACAGCTGGTACTGGATAAATTAAATCTGTGGTTGCACACCATACATAGTCTTGTATTGATAAAGAATCTTGGCCTTGCATTGACACCTAGTTCAGTGAGGAATCACACCTCACGGGAGAAAAACTCCACAAACAGTTGCTAGCATGAGCAATGATTTAGAAAGAGATTTAAGTGAATAATAAAATGTATTCCATTTTCATATAAAACCCAGCCAACTGAGGGTGAAACTACTTTGTCCTCTCTCAGCACGTTTACTGGCGGTTGACATGCTGGGGGGAAGCGATGCCATCCAGAGGAACCTTGATGGGCTTGAGAGGTGGGGCTATGTGAACTGTATCGAGTCCAACAAGGCCAAGTGCAAGGTCCTGCACATGGGTTGGGGCAATATGAAGCACAAACAGAAGTGAAAAAATGGACAGAACTTGTGTTCACAGGAACTACCTGGATGAGGAGTTTCCAAAATATCTTTTTTTCTGAATGGCTTAAAACACAACTGATAAATGTACAAAGGGTTTCCATTCTTCAGGATTTTTTCATAACAGCTAGTTCTGAAAGGGATAGAAGAGATTTCAGACGCAGAATGAGGAACTAAAGGGAACAACCAGGAACACAGGTAATCCCTTCCTCCCACTAGCTCTCTAGAGGATACAGAATACTAAGAAGCTCATTTAAAAATTCCCCCTATCATTAGCCATACTTTTTCAAGAAGGCACAAGTCTTTACAATTATAGCTGTTCTTGTTCTAAACTTGTTTCAGTCATCAGAATTTGGGAGAGAGACATCTGACAAGCTGTATAACATAATGGCTGATTAAAGATTCTGCATCCCCACAAGCATGTGAGCACTGCAAAGAGAATTTTCTTTCTTTTGTAAAAATACATACCAGTTCTGTCATTTAAGATGGGTAGAAAGAGGTTCTTGGCAACCATGAGGTCTTTGTGGAGGAATATATGGCTTTCTGTAGAGTTCCATCAACATATTCAGATTTCCTTCCAAGAATCTTATTTTCAGAATTAGCATATTTTTTTATAACTCTTTCTCAGATACACTATGTCACTTGCTCTGCACTGTTCCCATTTATAACTGTTATCACATGAGCTTCATTAAGACTCAGAGGCGAGTCTGAGCATTATGGCACAGGATCACATATATGGGCACAAACTTTCCTAAGTAGAGGGTTTTTTTTCATTATTATTTTTAAGATCGTGTATCTATGCTAAGTATAACTGCACTAAAAACTGAAATAAATGATGGTCTTGAGTCTTATCAAGTTCTGCTTTATCCCAGATTGTCTTGGCACAGAGATGTGGATGCACTTTCCCAGAATACTGTCCAATATATTCAGCCCCAGGAGCCAAGAAGCTAGACATCAAGCTCAAATGTATTTTGTGGTAACCTGTACTCTCACTTGTAGATTAAGAGCCTATTGTTTATGTCAAGAAATTTTCTTCAATCAATATGGGGAGAGCTCAGTTCTGGCTGCTAAGTTTCTCTGTAGGCTTCTACCTCTCTCTCTCTGCAGGATTGCTACCTGAAGTCGTTCATGAGTTTTATTTATTAAGCTCTAGATGCGATTTCCCTTGATATTCCTGTTCCCTTGAAGAGGCACAGTGTCTGTTACTGGAATCTTTACGGCACAGTTCTGTGATCTATGCCATTGGCATGCAGTAGGTGTTGTGTGACATTTTCTGAACTAGACAGACATCTACTGTGTGGTTGCCTGAAACTGGGAGTCCTGGCTTTGGTCATGAAAATACTGCCCTATAGTCCTGTAGGTCTATGCCATGTATTCTTGAGAACATATGGAGCATCAACACTGCTGTGACTGCAGCTAACCTACAGATGAAGAAAAGTGTTTTAAACTAGACAAATTAAATACTGCTATCAACATAGCTGTGGCAGACTGGAGCTCAGTGTGGGCTTGCTGCCTGAATATTTATTTAGCTTCCTGGGCAAGTTTTCTACCCGAATCAGTCTGCAGCACGGCTAGCAGAAGCTGAACTTAGCTGTGTGAATGCTTGTATTAACCCACAGTGCAAGCTTCATGCTTGCAGATGAGCTGCAGGGAATGTAGCACAAAGATAACCAGCATAAACACAAGAGTGTTGGATGCTTTTGGATAATTCCTCCTGTAAGGAGTTCTCCAGTAACTTACTGCACACACTACCCTTATGAGTTAAAAATTAGAAGGAATAACTTTCAACCAAGTTGAAGGGACTAAAGCAGTATGATAGATTGGTGGAATGGTGCAACTTTTGATTTATTCCGATGATTCTATAGCTCAGAAAATCTGTATTTCTGTCATGTACAGGGTAAGAGTCACAGCTTGTATCCCCAACAAAATGTTGAGAATATTAATTATACTAAATCTTGCAACTTCAGGCAAAGGAACTAACTCCCAAAGCAGCTATATTCCAGGAGAGGGAAATAAATAAATATATAATTACCTACTACTAACAGAAGTGTTAAAATATATCATCTCTAATGAAAAAAAAGCCCAGTGCACCTCAATAAAAAGGAAAGGAATAAGCAAGGGAGATGTATGAATTGGCAACTTGTAAATGGTGGTAAACTCCATAAATCTTACAGCATGGTAGCAGCACACAGTGCTGGGTAGCTGTCAAATACACCATGGTGCAATCATGTAAGACCTGAACCATGCAGCCAGTTAGTTATTGATGCCAAGAGGAAAGGAGAAAGCAGCACTTAGTGCAATTAAGATCTTCAACGGACTGCAAATTCAGTTGAAATCTTCCACTTCCATCAGTTGTGCTCTTATTTTTTCTCATTTTCTTTGGACTCAAGTAAGTAAATAGTTCTAGCAAGATGAGAAAGAACCCTTTCTGATGCCTTTTGTTCCTTAGATGTATCACATAATGTCTATCAATGTTCAGGATTGCAAAGTGTTGATGATGCATCTGCATTGCTGACACATTACTGTCGTCTTTGAAAATTTCCATCTAGCTATTCCAATAGCAAATGTTTACACAATGCAAGAGATTAGAACAATAACATAAATAAACATTGTCCAGCTGAATCTGGCTATTCTCAGTTCCTTCACCAATGTGTGTATGTGTATATAGATATATATACACACATATATATCAACAAAAAGAATGTGAAATGGAAACCAGAGAGGTTAGCGTGAAACAAGCTGTGTTGCTAGCTCTTTAGCTGACTTCACAGAGTAAATTTCCTTCCTCTTTGTTCTTCAGATTTTCTGGAACCTTTGTAATTCACCATGGTCTCCTTCTTGCTCAATTAGTATTTTGTAAGGTGCGTTTGGTTCACATAAATCTGTATGTGGTTTGAATTTATCACCCTTCTTTCCCTGTGAGCAGTTTATGTTTTGATGCTTTTATACACTGAAATCTGAAAGACTTAAGTAGACTGCAAGACACTACACAGAAAAAGGTAAAACAGCCTGGTCTGTGCAGTGAGCAGTGTATGGATTCCAAGGGGCTTCAGGGAATGTTAGATTCTGTATTTGGACTTCAGGGCAAATGGAAAGTTTTGGAACAGCATGTACTTCTGGATGGCTTCTTATCAACTTGACTTTGTTAGAGACCCAAGAGCTTTGTCTATTGCAATAAGGCCATAGAGTAAAGTATTGTTGGTAGATGGCAAAATGTGAAGAGCTGTAGAGTGATCTCCTTTACTGGCATAGCAACAGAATCTATCAGCCAGAACATTTCTCACACAGATTTTTCCACAATCTGGAAAATGTAAACTTTTATTTTAGTCTGAATGAGTATTATTCTCACAGTACATAACTGGAGTTGAAAAGTGAGTGTCCTCTGGCAGAGAGCAATTCCCTAGGCTAAAGAAACTAGAAAGAAAATCTACAATTTGCCATTTTATTCACTGATCTCAGTTTGCATTTTCTTTTTAATCTGAACAGAAGTGTATGAAGCACTAGAACAGTTATTACAAACAAGTGCAAAATGTTGTCCAGAGTTTGTGGAGCACTGCTGCCTTCCTGACTGCCTGCCTTGGCCTCATAAGGAAAGGAGTAAAAGGGGAACATGGTAACTAGGAACCAGGTCAAGATTTCTTGTCTGGATACCCTTGGGTCCAGGCAGGTTCCCATGCCTTGCCAAACCCAGAGATGTGAAAGGGGAAGCGCAGAGCTCTGCCGTTGTTTCTTCTACTTCATCGCGTGAGTCTTAGCTTGATCTTAAAACTAAACTCGGCTGCAGTGGTGGTGTGAAAGTGTAAGCTTTGCTAGACATGTGCCAAGCAGCAGAGAGTCCTCAAAGACAAAGTTCATTCATGTTTGGTGCCTTTGTGAGAACTTTAACTTTTCTCCATTTGATCTGGATAAACTGTGTGCAGCACAATCTGTCAGGACGTCTCCAGAGCTTTTCCCAGCAGAATGTGGAAAGTGGAGCTCAGGTCAGATCCAGGCTAATAACCAGCCGTACAGGAAGCTGTTCAGGTTGCTGCCTTACTTATGTTTGCCTTTGGACTAGCTTTTAACCTTGCAACTTATATATCTACATGTGTATAACTGGAACATACTGACGTGACCGGGAAGTGGCAGAAAAAAGCTTAGTGAAAGTTTGTCTAATTTCTCACACATCAGAGACTTCTGCCAGCACTGAGGACTAATTATCCATCAGTCCCATATGAATTACATAGATTTTCACTACACGGGGTTTAGAACTGCACCAGCAAACACCTCATTTCACATGCTAATAGCCTTTAATATCCTTCTGCCATATTTTACAGTTCATCTATTCATTTATTTAGTAAATCAAGCTGAAAGGGAGAGGAAAACCATTATGTTCTAGACAATCATAGCCAGAGAAATGGCCTATATTGTAGAAGCTGCCCCTTTCTCTTCTATGGGTTTTTTTTTTCATTTGATTGTTTTGGTTTTGGTTTGTTTTTTTTTTTCTTTGTTATTAACAGCTAGTGGTATGACTGGTATAAAGCTTTGTAGGTAAGGGTCATATCCCAGCTTGGTATCCTACCTCAAATGCTGTTGTCAGGCTGTTTTACTCAACCAGCTCATTCCACAGTCTCTAGTTTCAGACTCTCTCCTCCCTTTATTCCATGGTGCTAGCAACATTTGTCCAAGCATTTAAGCACTTTATTGCCTTAAGCCAGGTTTCATAAAAGTGACACATCAGAGACTTGAGTTCTGCTGTAGTGCTTTCCTATTTAACCATCTGTTATAGGGTGCTTTATATCCTGCTCTTTTGTGATATGTATGGGGTCCCAAGAGTGGGTTTCTTATTCCAGTGAAGTATCCTTCATTATGTTTTCAGCTAATCATAGAATCATAGAATGGTCTGGGTTGGAAGGGACCCAAAGGATCATAGAGTTCCAACCCCCCTGCCACAGGCAGGGCCACCAACACATGGTTGCCCAGGGCCCCATCCAACCTAGTCTTGAGCACCTCCAGGGATGGGGCATCCACCACCTCTCTGGGCAGCCCGTTCCAGCACCTCACCACTCTCTCTGTAAAAAACTTCCCCCTAATATCTAATCTAAACCTTCCTTCCTTTAGCTTTAATCCATTCCCCCTTGTCTTGCCATTATCTGCCCTTTTAAAAAGTTGATTCCCCTCCTGTTTTTATGCTTCCTTCAGGTACTGGAAGGCTGCAATGAGGTCTCCCCGCAGCCTTCTCTTCTCCAGGCTGAACAAGCACAGCTTCCTCAGCCTCTCTTTGTAGGGGAGGTGCTCCAGCCCTCTAATCATCTTTGTGGCCCTCCTATGAACCCTCCCAACAGTTCCATATCTCTCTTGTATTGCGAGCCCCAGACCTGGACACAGTACTCCAGATGGGGCCTCACGAGGGCAGAGTAGAGAGGGACAATCACCTGTCCCTGCTGGCCACCCCTCTTCTGATGGAGCCCAGGATACCATTGGCCTTGCGAGCTGCAAGAGCACACTGCTGGCTCATGTTAAGTTTCTCATCCACCATGACACCCAGGTCCTTCTCAGCAGGGCTACTCTCAAGGAGCTCTTCTCCCAGTCTGTATCTCTGTCTGGGATTCTTCTGGCCCAAGTGCAACACCTTACACTTGGCAGTGTTAAACCTCATTAGGTTCACCCAGGCCCACCTTTCCAGCCTGTCAAGATCCCTCTGGATGTTTTCCTTTCCTTCTGTTGTGTCGACCACACCGCTCAGCTTGGTGTCATCTGCAAACTTACTGAGGGTGCACTCAATTCCATAATCTGCTTGTCACCGTCCTCCACCTGGACATAGACCCATTGACCACCACCCTTTGTCTACGCTCTTTCAACGAGCTTCTTATCCACTGGATGGTCCACCCATCAAATCCACATCTCTCCAATTTAGAGATAAGGATGTGATGGGGAACTGTGTCAAAGGCCTTGCATAAGTCCAGGTAGATGATATCAGTCGCCTTCCCTTTGTCTACTGATGCTGTCACTCCATCACAGAAGGTAACCAGATTGGTGAGGCACGACCTTCCCTTAGTGAAGCTGTGCTGGCTGTCCAGGATCATGCGCTCATCCCTCACGTGCTCCAACATGTCATCCAGGAGGATCTGTTCCATGATCTTCCCAGGCACAGAGGTGAGGCTCACTGGCCTGTAATTCCCTGGGTCTTCCTTGCTCCCTTTCTTATAAATGGGAGTGATGTGACTTTTTTCCAGTCCCCAGGGACCTCTCCTGACAGCCACGACTTTTCAGATATGATGGAGAGCAGCTCAGCAATCACATCAGCCAGCTCCTTCAGGACCCTGGGATGCATGTCATCCAGCCCCATAGACTTGTAGATATTCAGTCTCATGAGGTGGTCTCTGACTTGCTTTGCCCTTACAGTGTGTGGGGATTTACTCTCCCAGTTCCCACCTAGTGGTCCAGGGATGCAAGGTTCTGGGACTTGAGAATTATGAGAATCCTGGCTGCCAGAGAAGACCGAGGCAAAGAACTCATTCAGTACCTCAGTCTTCTCCACATCAGTTGCAGCCAGTTCTCCTTTCTCATTTACCAAAGGGGGTATGCTCTCTTTGGCCTGTCTCTTCTGGCCAATGTACCTGTAATATCCCTTCTTGTTGTTTTTAACATCCCTCACCAAGTTCAGTTCCCTCTGCGCCTTGGTTTTCCTGATCCCATCTCTGCAATTCTGAACACCATCCCTGTGTTCTTTCCAGGCAACACACCCTTGTTTCCAGAGCTTGTATTTGCCTTTCTTTTCCCTCATTTGGGCCAGCAGGTCCTTGCCCAGCCATGTTGGTTTCCTGCCCCTCCTGCTCACTTTCTTATTCAGAGGGACAGAGAGCTCTTGAGCTCCCAGAAAGGCATCCTTAAAGAGTAGCCAACTTTCCTCAACATTTCTGTCTCTAAGGAGCACATCCCAGGAGATCTCAGCCAACAATTCCTTAAACAACCTAAAGTTTGCTCTCTTAAATTTCAGGGTCCTCATGCCACTCTTTGGCAGGCCCACATTCCTCAAGATCAGAAACTCAACCAGGGCATGGTCACTGCAGCTCAGGCTGTCTCCAATCTTAACACCTTTAATGATCTCCCTCACATTGGTGAGCACGAGGTCCAGCAATGCATCGCCTCTGGTCTGTCTGTCCAATACCTGAACCAGAAAGTTGTTATCCATGGACTCCAGGAGTCTCCTGGACTTCTTGCAGCTTGCTGTGTGGTTTTCCCAGCAGATATCTGGGTCATTAAAGTCACCCATCAGGATGAGTGCCAGCGACTACGATGCCTCCTGCAGCTGATGGAGGAAGGCCTTGTCAGCAGTCTCTCTTCGATCAGGTGGCCTGTAGTAGACGCCTATCACCAGCTGTTCTTTATTAGTCCCATCCCTAATTCTGACCCACAGGCTCTCAACCTGCTCCTGACCACTTCTCAGCGGGAGCTCCTCATAGTCTATCCACTTTTTAACATAGAGGGCAACTCTACCACCCTTCCTACCTAGTCTATCCTGTCTAAAAAGGTGATACCCTTCTACAGGAGCATTCCAGCTGTGGGAATCATCCCACCATGTTTCCATGATGGCAACTAGATAATAATTTTCCAGTGACATCACGGTTTCCAATTCTTCCTGCTTATTACCCATGCTGCATGCGTTGGTGTAAAGACACTTCATCTGGGCTTTCTGACTCACCAACATTTTTGAGGAGCCCTCCCTCAAACCTCTGGGAGGAATCTAAAGTTTTCCCCCACTGCTTCCTAGAGGGATATTAGAAGGTTCCAGAAGGGGGATCGGCAATACTACCTCCTCTGAGGTAGTATTCCCCAGAAGTTCCTATGGGACACTTCAGAGGTATTTCCCTACAATCTTGTAGAATTTCAGCATCCCCAAACCCTTCTCTATCTCGTTGAATTCTACCCTCTTCCCCCTTCAAATCTAGTATAAAGGTAGAGGCTACTTGGTCTACCCTAGCAAGCCTCACTATATCCCCTTCCCTGTTCCTACCTAGCTTAAAGCCCTGTCAATGAGGCTTGCCAGCTCTTGAGCTAGGGTTCTTTTCCCTCTTGGAGGCAGGTGACACCCATCCGCAGCCATCAGGCCAGGTGCTGAGTAGACCACCCCGTGACTGAAAAACCCAAAGTTCCTGAGGCAGCACCAGCCCCTCCACCACCTGTTCAATAACTCTATTTTCTTAGCCCACTTTGTGTTCTTTGCTGCCCCAAATGGGATAGAAGAAAACACCACTTGCACTCCCCCTCCCTTAATCACCCTCCCTAAACCCCTGAAGTCTCTTTTGATTCTTCTCAGACTTCTCTGAGAAATTTCATTACTGCTTGCCTGAACTATGAGTAAATGTGTAGTAATCGGAGTGGTGAACCAGATCCAGGAGTTTTCTAGTTATGTCCTTGATCCGCACCCCAGGGAGGCAGCACACTTCCCCATGGGTAGGATCTTGTCTGCATATGGGGCCCTCTGCTCCCTTGAGAAGGGAATCCCCAACCAAAATCACCTTTCTATCTTTCCTAGTGGAGGCAGTCTTGAGGCATGGAGTTGACTTTCTCACTCTTGATGTCCTCTTAGGGGGATTGTCCTCCACCTTTGCATTTGCCTCCTCTTCAACTCCCAGCACCTCAAACCTATTGCTTAGTGGGACCCGGGGAACCAAGGTAGGCAGGGAGGAGGCTTTCCCACGGTGCCGAGCCGGGACTATCTTCCAACCCTCTCCATTTTTCTGGTCTCCCACTTCTCCCCATTCTGTCTGATAGGGCTGGGGGTCCACCATTTTTTGGAGAAAATTTCCCTGTTGATTTTGCCTCTGGCATGCCAGGGAGTTGCTCCACCAATCAATCTCCCTCTTGCACTCCCTAATGCTTCTCAGACACTCAACCCTTTTAAAGTACACTATAGATTTTTAATTCAGCTTCACCATACTGCTGCCTAGGTTTGGACATATTTGATAACTGTTCTGGAGTAAGTCAGCTTCTTTCCTTCTTGTTGTGAGAAGGGCAGAGTACAGAAGAAAGCACTGGGCAGAAAAAAGAAATAGCAAGTAAAGCTTGAGGAATACTTTAAAAATGAAAATGTGAAGGAAAAGAACGAGACAGTTTTGCTATTTCCTTAAGATGCATCTCCCAAGCAGACAGCCAGGGAAATGTTCTACCCTAAACATAAAGGAAATTATAAAATCGTCTTTCTCCCTATTTTGTCACACTTTTTAGTGAAAGATGAAAAATAAGAACTAAGAAATCTCTTAGAATTCTTTGTTGTATAACAATACCTGTGAAAAACAAAGTAGTAGGATGTAGAGAATAGAAAATAAAACATGAATGCCCTACAGGCATTTTCAAAGACCCTTGCTGATTACCGTTACTCCTAGCTATTACTAATTGCAACCAGAGCATGACAACTGCTAGAATCCTGCTTTTGATTTATTTGTCACTTTTACTTTCTGGTAAAATAACTATTTGTAAAGTCTTTAAGTCTTTTGATTAGGTGTTTTCTGCTAAAACACAGAAATTGAAAGACAATTTTAAAATTTACAGAGATGTAACTTTCTGTTAAAAAAAATATTGCCTAATTAGAAGGAAGTCTGAGAAACAACAAATATAGCAGAATTGCTGAAGTATGCCCTAGCTCTACAGTCTAAATGGTCAGGAAGGTTAAGAGGACAGAGAAGGAGGTGTGAGAAGTGCTGTTTGTTGATAATCTTGTTACAGGACAATGGCAAGGCCAGGAAGAGAAACCAGGCTTGATCCTATGACCTTGTGGCTCAATCTCTTACATCTGTGTCCTCCTTGCTTCTGGCCATTGAGTAGTTGGTGTTAAACAAAATTACTTTTTTTTCCATTTATTCAATTTAAAGTTGCTGTCAGCAGGATGGAATGTCAGAATAACATGAGTTATTTTATAAAATTCTTCCTCTGTATTTTGGAAAATGATTCATTAGCCTTTGAACTTTTCCTTGAGCATCTTCATTTCAAAGCTCCACATATAAGCAATTATTGGTGTCTCACAGCCTTCTGTTTTGCTAAAAATTTATTATCATTCATTGTCCATGTAGCTTTCTATAGTCTGGTTTCCTAAAGAAAAGACAACTTACTATGCTGCCTGTGTATGCCTCCCGTGATTGTGCTCTGTTTCTGATCACTTTCAAAACAGTTGTCTGATTTCATCCTCACTTGATGGAGGTGAAAATAAATCTTTAACAAAATCTAATTTCAACAGATCAATCAAAAATATAAGGCTAGAAAGAGAGGAGAAGGCTCTTCTACTGCTCTGATCAAAGGAGAGACAACAGGATAAAGCTTTGCTTGTCTTGTAACCCTTGGAACTGTTCCCCTATCCTCACTCTTCTCCAGTTATTCCCTTTAAGTCTCTTCAGACAACTTGCTATTGAGAAAGGAAGCCAATGGTGTAGGTACGTCTCACATGAGCAGTCACAGTAATTGTTAGAAAACGTTGCTGGGTCCCACAGAAGTAGAGTTACAGAACATATTTTTTTTCTCAAACCCTGATTTTGTGGGGGTTTTTGTGGATTTGTTTTCTCCATGAAACTGTTTTCAGCTACTTAGTACTAAAACATTTTCTTTCTTTTTCTCATTGCTTCTTTTCTATGAAGAGAAAGCCTAACTAAATAAAAGCTGTGAACAGAAACAGGAAAACACCTCCAAACTTAATGTTTTAGTTTCTTTTGTTTTCCCCCAAAATGTTCAAGTCATTTATAGAAACTTTAGTCTGCCTTCTCTCATGGTTCAACCCATTTAATTTTGCAAGACCTGTTTGGACAACCCAGCTTCTTCATGAGAAATGACTATTATTAGGAAAGGTTAAAATTTTACTTTTCCTCTGAGACATAAATTGGCAAACTCTCAAGTAATCTGTCTTGACTGTATTGATTTGTACTTCTAATTTAAGAGCAGTTTTTGGTTAAAGTATCTGTTTTGTTTCAAACGCGATGTATGGTAAAAGTCACTACATTTTTCTGCTCTCTTGCTATTGATGAAGTGTCCCTAATGTCTGAAATTTTTTTAGCAGAAATGAAATCTAAACCTGTCAGCTAATAATAGCACTCTCAGGAATTCAAGGCTTTTGAATCCCTTTACACAGTCTTCCTTCATATTATTTTGTTCTTGTCTCTTGGCAGGTGTTCCGAGACTGAGATTTCACTTTTTAAAGTACTACGAATAATGCTTGTAGAAATGAAAACTAAGGGCAGTGAGGCATCTTGTCAAATTTTAGAGGCTGTATGTTTACTATGAGAGTTGTATTTTTTTAAGATGGATAGGATGTGACAGGCTGTCCATTAGGGCTATCCCTTTTTAGCCTTCTTTATTGAATGAAAATGTCTAATGATCTTAACCGCTGTTTCTGACAGGGACCTAGAAATCAAATATTACATCTCAGGCTATGCACACAACCCTTTTCAAACATATAAAATGAATAATCAAATGTACGTCTGAAAAGAGGGAACCATTAACTTTTATTTTCTAGAGGAGGAATGAACTCATATGTCCTTGTAAAGATTAAAGGAGAAACTTTTTTTTTTTTTCAATTAGATCCATTACTTGAGGAACAGATGCCTTAGAGTTGGAAATTGCATTGTGCAAAGAGCTCAAACACACTGCACAGAACACTACCCAAATGTACAGTGTTTTCAGCTCTGGGGTTTTTTATGACACAAGAAATCCTGAGAGAGAAAGTCTTTGTTTTGCCTTAGGGAGAGTATGCAGGCTCAGTGGAGGAGGAGATTGCTAATCACAGAGAACACTGTAATGACTTGCCAGAAAGTAGCCGGCTCCCCAGGATAATAGGATTAAAGCCTTCCCTTCTGGAAGAGCAGGCAGTGCACCAGAGCTGAACTGTCCTCTGCAAGTATGCAGTAAAAATTTGAGGCTGGGTACGACAGTGGTGCACAGTTCCTACTGCTGCACTTGAACAAGCAGCTTCAATCACCGCCTTGTATGTGAACATGGAGGGTTTTCTAGCTTCTTCTAGAGCAGTGCAGTGCTGGCTGTGAACACTCATCTTCATATGGCCCCTTCCTTTGGAGCAGGAGGATAAGTGAGGCCTGTAAAAGAGTGGGCTTTTCTCCTGCAGCAGATGGTTCAGGACATAAGCTTGTGTTGCTGACCTGAAGGGATTTGGTGGCGAGACATAGGAACTGTCACTCTCAATCATTGCTTCAACTCCAGTCTAACCGCTGTTTCTGAAGATTTGATGTCGCTGACTTGGTGGTGTAAAGTCTGATGTGCTCTGTGACATAATGTTGTGGTTATAATTTATTTTCTTATTAAATGAAAAAAAAAAATTAAAAAATCTTTGTTGCCTATCTCAGGAGAGGACCTTGAATGAAAGGGTCTTAGAGGACTGTCTCTTTTGTAGGGAATATCTCTTCAGGGCTACCAGTGCTATATCTTTTCTGCAGTTAAACAAAAGAGCTAATTTACAAAAGATATCAAACAGCACATTCGCCTTTGTTGCAAGTCACTTGAGGAAGAAATTAGCTTGAAAGATACATTTCAGAAGTTTTTCCTGTACTGCAGGAATACTTAAAATACTAAGGAAGGCAGAAATTACAACATTCATATCAATAATGATGATAACTTCCAAGTTTTTCTTTAAAAAAATCTGTATGTCTGGACAACACGACCACTCCTGAGATCAGTATGAGGACTTATTAGATGCAAAATCATCTTAAGCTTGTAAGTTTGGGGTATTGATCAGGTAGTAGAAAGTGGCCAGAAGACTTCACACAAATTGTGCCTTTGTAACAACTGGTTCCTTGCTTTAAAAGTTTGTAATAGGATGGAATTAACTGACTGAGAGAAAACACTCCAGACTCTCTACAGTGCATGGGTTCTCTTTTCTACCCAGCGCTACACTTCATCTTTGCTCTTATATTTTATACCAAGTAACAGGGACCACACAGGTCAGATGTCACTGCATTACTGAGATTTTTAAAGCATTAAACTCTTGAAACATCTTTTGAGGAGCAGGCACCTTTTAAAAGTAATACCTTGTCTGATATCTGGTCTTATTGCCTGTCTTCTAGATACAGTAATATTTTCCTTGCATTACCAGCTGAGAACAACTTCTCTTGACAATCAGTTGAGAAATTAATGCAGGAAATACTATTTGCTTGCTTCACATACTATCTCTACCATTGATTACAGAAGGAATGGAGATGAGGGAGGATTAATTCATAAAATCTCTTGAAGAAATAGGGAAATGCTTTATATTTAGACTAGGAAACTACTCTTTCTAGGCAGTGATTCAGATAAATACTCTACTTTTGTGATATAGGCTGTCAAATAAAGTCCTCAGGAGTGTATTTTGAGCAATTGCTCTAAGTGGAGCTCTTTGTCATTAATCTGAGAAATGGTCTCTGATTATTATGGTTTATGTTGGGAACAGAAGACCGATCTTAAACTGGCTACATAAATTTTCTGACACTCTCCTGTTTTGAAGGTAACACAGTCGATAGCTGGGAGAAAGCCATGTGGCTGAAAGCAGTAATTGCCTGCCTGGCAAAGAAATATCATGCCTCCTTTGGTTAGAGGCGCGTAGGGAGGAGGAAGCAGTCTACAGAGTCAGAGAGAAAGTAGCTGGGGGCATGATCTGTGCCTGAGAGCTCAGGGTGAGTCTGGCCAGGCAGGGGCTGCCTTGTCTTTACCCTGCTCGGCTGTAGCATGTGCCGCTGCTACAGAGACATTTCTTCTTAAGTGCGGCAGCTGAATGGAAAATAAATTATGACAGCATGACAGGAGGCCTGCTGTTCCCACTCAGAGCCCTGCTCACGGGGCGGAGTGATGCACAAGTGGACAGCAATGGATCAAAAGTTTGAGGGCCATCCCCATTCTCTGTTGTGAATAGACCTGTTGCCACTGCTTATGCTATCTGTTAACAGCCAATCTGTCACCTGCTACTTAATGCACAAGGAACAGCAGCGAAACATCATCCCTAAACCTGAGTGGATTAAATTTAAGTTACACACGAGGTATAAATTAATCAAAAAGCTTTTTTTTAAAAAACTTATCTTGACTGTGAAACTGCACAGGCTGAGCCAACAGCAAACCTCATTTTTTAGCACATATCTGCAGTGTTAGGCTAGCAAAATTCGAAAGCCAGAAGAGTAATCCAGGATGTGATTTCCATTCCTATCAAGGAATGAAACTAATCAGCATTTAAATGAAATTAAACCAATGGATCAAGATCTGAAAATGGTCTAAAATAAGCAAAAGCATTTTTTATATGTGAGCTAGTAAGACCACTGTGACCACACTCTAGATTGGATGGCTATGTGCTTTTCAGGAAAGACAGGCTAGGGAGGCGAGGTGGAGGAGCTGCTCTTTATGTGAGAGAGCAGCTAGAATGTATTGAGCTCCACCTGGGGAAAGATGAACCATCAGTCGAGTGCTTGTGAGTAAGAATCAAGGGTCACGCTAGTATGAGTGACACTGTTGTGGGTGTGTACTATAGGCCCCCTGATCAAGAGGAGCAGGCTGATAGTGCTTTCTATAAGCAGCTAGAAGTAGCCTCATGATCCCAGGAGCTGGTCCTTGTGGGGGACATCAATTACCCAGATACTTGCTGGACAAGCAACAGGGCCAGTCGTATGCAGCCCAGACAATTTCTGCAGTATGTTGAAGACAATTTCCTGCTACAGATGGTGCAGGAACCTACAAGGGGAGGGTGGGTGCTGGACCTTGTTCTTACTAACAAGGACGGGCTCATTAGGGAGGTGAGGGGCGGGGGCAGCTTAGGACAAAGCAACCACAAAATGATAGAGTTCAAGATCCTGAGTGGAAGAAGCAAGCCAAAAAGCAGGATAGCTACCCTGAATTTTGGAAGAGATAACTTTGATCTCCTCCGCAACCTAATAGGAGCACAGAATAGGTGCATCCCTTTGAGTAAGAAATCAGGAAAGAGAGGCAGAAGACCTGCATGGATGAGCAGGGAGCTAATGAGTAAACTCAAAGGGAAGCAGAAGGTTTATGAACTGTGGAAACAGGGTCTGAGCACCTGGGAAGAATACAGGAAAGTTGTCAGGGCATGTAGGGACGCAACTAGGAAGGCCCATTTGAAAATGAAGCTAGCAAGGGACATAAAGGATAATAAAAAGAGTTTTTTCAGATATGTGAATAGTAAGAGGATGACCAGGGATAATGTAGGTCCCTTGCTGAACGAGGCGGGTGTCCCGGTAACGGGTGATGCTGAGAAGGTGGAGATACTGAATGCCTTCTTTGCCTCAGTCTTCACTCCAGAGGCCCCTTGGGACCCACAGATCCTGAATGAAAGTAGGAATGTTTGGGGAATGAAGAGCTTCCCTCTAGTTGAGGTAGGGGTGGTCCAGAAGCAGATCAAGGGGATTAATGCACACAAATCCATGGGCCCAGATGGGATACATCCACGTGTGCTGAGGGACCTGGTGGAAGTGATTGCAGAGCTGCTCTCTATCATCTTCGACAGGTCTTGGAGAACAGGAGAAGTGACTGAGGATTGGAGGATAGCCAATGTCACTCGGTCTTTAAAAAGGGCAAGAAGGAGGATTCGGGCAACTATAGGCCAGTCAGCCTCACTTCTGTCCCGGAAAGTTTATGGAACAGCTTGTTCTGGATGCCATCACCAAGCAACTGGAAGAGAAGAAGGTCATGAGGAGCAGTCAGCATGGATTCACCAAGGGGAGATCGTGCTCAACCAATCTCATAGCCTTCTATGATCTCATCACCAGCTGGGTGGATGGAGGAAGAGCAGTGGATGTCATCTACCTTGACTTCAGCAAGGCTTTCAATACTGTCTCCCATGACATCCTGATAGCAAAGCTGAGAGAGCATGGGATAGATGAGTGGACAGTGAGGTGGGTTGAGAACTGGCTGTCGGACCAGGCTCAGAGGGTCGTGATCAGTGGAGCAGAATCTGAATGAAAGCCTGTGACTAGCGGTGTTCCCCAGGGCTTGGTGTTGGGTCCACTCCTGTTTAATATCTTCATTGACGACCTTGGTGAGGGAATAGCATCCACCCTCAGCAAGTACGCTGATGATACAAAGCTGGGAGGAGTGGCTGACACGCAGGAACACTGCGCTGCCATCCAGAGAGACCTGGACAGGCTGGAGAGCTGGGCAGGGAGAAACCTGATGAAATTCAAAAAAAGCAAGTGTAGAGCCTTGCACTTGGGAAGGAACAACCGACTGTATCAGTACAGGCTGAGGGATGACCTGCTGGAGAAGAGCTCTGTGGGGTCCTGGTTGATGACAGGTTGGCTATGAGCCAGCAGTGTGCCCTGGTGGCTAAGAGGGCCAATGGGATACCGGGGTGCATCAGGAGGAGTGTGGCCAGCAGGTCGAAGGAGGTGATCCTTCCCTTCTACTCTGCCCTGGTCACTGTTGATTTAAAAAGCAGAAGTCTTAGAAAAGCTCACAGAATTATATTATATATATGCAACATATGCTATATAATAGGTAGCATGATATAATTACACAGAAACCTGCAATAAACTGTTTCTTGAATAAATTGTTGTGGGATGACATGTTTCTAGGAAAAAAAATATCTTCAGTTTAAAAACTATTCAGTGTAGAAAAATACTGTATGTTATAAACTTCAGCCAATGGGTAACTGTGGAGTTTGGTGGTGTGTTTTGATGTGCTTTTAAAAAGTTTTTTAAGAAAAAAACAAGAGCAAAGGATAAGAAATCATTATTTGTTTTCCTTATTCAGAACAATAGCTTGCTTTACAGTAAATACTAACAGATACTTATCCTGGTTCAACTGCATAGTAACAAATGCCTATTCAAAATATTACAGTGTTTCCACACGCTGAAGCTTGGTAGCCACATAGAAGAATTTCCTCTTTACAAAGAAGTCTCTAAAATTTTTGCTTAGATGAAAGAGAAATGTCAAAACTTCTGCTCTATCAGTACGTATTTTTTTAGCTGAGCAAAAATTTGGAACAAAAAAATGTGCTGTTGAAATCAATTGATCTACAGAAATTACAATGGAAAAGGTTATGTTTTCTTATGAAAGAGTCTAAAAATAAATGATCCAGTTGTTAGAATGTATTTGGTACAGAGGTGAATATTCACCATATGACACTTTAAAATTCTTGAAGAGGTAAAAATAGCGTTGATGGAGAAAACCTTTAAGTAGCTGAAAATAATTTTCAATTATTTCATGACATTTCAGAACGTATTAATATCTTAATTTTATATTAAGCTTAGTTTAAGCTTCTGTATCAAAATTAAAGATAAGTTGTGACAAATAATTGATGAAAAACTAAGCATAAGCATAACTTTTATAAAAAAATGTCAAAACTTAATAGTTATAAATGGCTTTCATGTGGTAGAATATATTATCTTTCACTAAGTGAGTTTATATTTTTCAGCAGACAGGCTGTAATTGATACTCTGACTTTCTTGGAATAACATGTTGTCATTTCATAATCTTTTTTAAACTCAATCAACTAAGATATATTACTATCTTCATGCTTATTATTACCAAATTTAATTCTGTATGGCTGAAGGAGATGGAAGATCTTCCCTGTAGGAGATGAATTGATAGCCCAGTGCCTCAACTGGATATTCTTTCTAGTAAAAATATGTTGACTTCTTTTTACCCCGAGAAGAAAATGTACAAATCACTAATGATCAAAGTAAAGAAATTTAGATATGACTGATCAATTGGTCTGTTTCTTATTTTGGGCTTTTACTACGAGACCCTTTGAATTGATTTCAGAGGAATTTCTGAATTGATTTCAGAGGAATTTCCTGGAAGAGCAGTCATCTCTAACTGTATCAGATGTGGCATCATGAAGTGAAGGCATTCAAAGTCACTCTGGGAAACCTTATGATAATCTTTAATGTTAAATCTCTAGAATCTCTATCCTCATTTCAGATGGTGCCCAAAGACATCATGCTGTTTACCTTCATAAATCAATTTATTTTTGGTGACATAACTAGCCTTCATTAAAAACATACGTTGTGTATGTTGTACATCCAAATAACCACTTCCTCCCAGCTGCATCTCTTTAAATTAATGGTGTGCCAAATGTAAGCCTTGAAGTTTCATAGGAGCTCCACCTCTACAGCCCTGCTGCAATGTAAACCTCTTGGCATTTCTAAAACAGCAGTTCCACATATCAAAGCTATGCTTGTCTCAATTTGTTTTCAGATTTTGTCATCTGCTGCAACAGCTGTCTCTTAGGCAGTACAGAATAGGCTGTGCAGACAGATCTCACCATGGGAATTCTCCTCCAAGGGAAATCTTGCACTGTGGCAATTAACAGCTCACATGTTCAGGGTGATGCATACCAGGCATGTCACGCTGGTGAGATGGTAGAGGAGCCGTGACATGGAAAGTTGACTTGCTTCAGTAAAGAGTGTAGAACAGCAAGGAAAATATGCCAGTGCAGCACATAGATACTTGATTTGAACATCTTCCTATGAATGGAACTGAGAACTGGTGTTAACTGCAGAGCTTGCGCTCGATTCTGTTGGTTTTGGTAGCGTACCTGACTGTCTCATTATTTTCCAACTGTGAGAAAGAGAATATTTCTCATACTTTTCTACAGATGTTGGGGGTCACAGTGAGGGTCAGATTCACATAAGCTTTGTTAGAGCTTTACCAAAAGCTTTAGTGAAGGTGGTTTGACTGAAAGCTTTGATGTAGAGGGTCTAATTTCAGAATGACCTCAACTCCTGTGTCATACTTTCCTTCTGATAAGCAAGTGGTTTTAAAATATTTTACTCTGCCATTGTCATAGCAACTTCCCCTTAAGACATCTTTAGATGGTTACTTTTCATCCTCAGAGATGTCTCTGTTACTGTTCTGATTTAATCTGAAATATTAAATGAGGACTGCAAGATCTAGCCTCCAACTTTGTTTCCTTAGCTTTAGGGAACAAACACCATCTAAAAAACCATATTTATATGTTCATATCCTGCAAAAGGTATAGCTAGTCACTTCTCCTATGATAAGAGGAACAACTGAGCACAACGCTCCTATTTAGAAAGACTTAATGTCATAGTACAGAATTAATTTTAATTTTAGAATATTAGTTTTTCAGGAAGGGGAACATAATTGAAACACTTTCAATATATATAGAAGTATAACAAAATGCACAGTGTAAAAATATAATAAAGGCCAAAAATTGGAGCAGCTTTCAAAATAGGACAATCACCCTAAATCATTTCTATGCCTTGGGAGATCTTAAAACAGCTTGTAAAATTCAAGAGTTCTACTGTCTCCTTACCTACTGCAGCTATTCCTGCGCAAGCTTCATTTTGCACAAGTTAGTTTTAATACCAGTTGGAAAAGGAGCCTAAAATATTTTTGCTATGATCAGACTAGATGAATTTCACACCCCTCTGCAAAAGAACTGGCTAGGCCAACAGCAGTCAAGTCACACTTAATTCTTGTTTTGAGGGTTTAAGGGAAACATAAACCCTGTGCTGTTTTTCAGCTGAAGAATATATGCAGGTCAAATTCTGTCCTTTCTCTTAAGCTACTGGGATGTCCTACAATAAATAGGTAATAAAAGGAAATGCAATATATGTCAATTGGCAGTTCATTGAGGCTGACTCAGCAAGGGCTCTCTGTATTACGTGAAGTTCAAGTTGTCATTGCAATATGCTGTATCCTTTCCTCATCCATTTGCAACATCAGGTGTGGAGGTGACTGTTACAGTAGCTGTACTAAGGAGGTGAAAGGGACTGGCAGCACCCAGTGGCCACAGACCTCCCCAGTCCCTGGCTCACCAACTCTAGCTCGTCTTACAGGGAGGATTTTGGCATGTCTCTTCAGACTAATTGGCTTGACAGCTAATTAGAGCTAATGAGCCTGAAGCATAAAATAAACATGACATCTATGCTCTGCCTTTTATAACTGGCATTTCTCTCGTTTTGGTGAAGCCTATTCATGTCACATAGATTGAAATACTTAGTTGATCTTGTTACCCATATGACTGCCCCAAGCACATGGTAATGCCTCCCTGAATGCCAAGAAACATTTGAGTAACACAGTTTAGGTCATTGTAGTGTTAACATGGATCAACCCAATGGGGGCTCTCCCATTTTTCAGAAATGTGATTGAAGTAGCAAACTAAACCAATGATTAAGTGGAAGGAGGCATGTAGAGAAGAACTGTCTTCAAAGAAATATGTGAAGTTTCGAGATGGATGCAATGGACATTTAAATAAAATAAATGCTAAAAAGAATGACTAAAGTGATTATCTTTTCATTCCATTGACATTATGAAAATATGAATGGCTGTTGATTTGTGGAAAGAATAACCTTAATACAGCTGAGCAGATTCTGCTGCATATTATGAAACGAAATGGCACGTTTTACTCTATACTGCTGAAAGATAATAATTGTCTTTACTGTTGCTAGCAAGTAAAAGAATAAAAGTTTTACATCAATTCAATCATTACTTTTTCAGGTCTAAACAGGATACTTGAAAAGGCTGGCCTGGGGTTTCCAAATCCTGTTTTGGTGCCAAAGCGCAGAAGATCCACTTCATTACTACAGTATCTATTTGCTGGTTGGAATTGAGTTCCATATAGTTTTTGGGTGGGCATACATCTGCCAGTCTTTTCCTTCTGTGACTTATCTCCACACTCCAGACTCTGTGAATAGAATTGCACAGGCATTGCAGTTGTATATAGACTCATTTTTTTCTGTTCCTGGTTTCAGATTTGTCTTAAGGGGAGTCTTTGGACATGTCATGTCACCTCTCACTGAATTCTCAGTCTGTGCAATGGCAGTGGTTATTTTCTTATTCAGTTAATTATTTAGAAAGGTAGATGAAGAAGAACTAACTTTTCAGTTGTCACTTTTATTGCAAATAATGTTACTATATCAAGTTCATTTAAAACTCATTGTCAGTATATAAATGACTATGAACACTGCAGAAAATGATAGCCTGTACCTTAACTGTTTATTCAAGATTCTGGTACCAAAATTACAGACAACATAGAAAACATTACAAACACTTAAAACCCTATATGGCTTTTCTCTATCTGATGAAGGTCCATCAAGTATAATTTCCAAGGTACCCACATTATTAAACAATCTTGTAAAAAGAAAAGGAGATGCAAATTATAGCATCCACTTCAATGAGACTGATTGATCCTGATTAGGATATCCAAGTGTCATAATAATACAAATAGATAGCATATCTAGATATGCTATCTGTATAGGTATATTTAATGCATCTTTTCAATTATGATTCTAAGAAGAAAGCCTCACCCATATCTTTGCATATCAGGAATGTACACATTAAAAGAGAGGCCACTAGAGAAGTATTAAATTGCCTTTTTTTTAATTTAACCCCCCCCCCCCACCTGCTTGTTTTAAAGGAAATTACTTCAATTAAGTATGATACAGCACCTTCTATGCCAGGAATTCACACTTCATGAGTTCACTAAGCCAAAAAGGTGTCATGCTAGAAGAATGCAGTGTTCAACCTGAAAAGATTTCAGATATATATTCATAGCCTACAGAACTGCTGATGTTAATAGGGGGAAGGGAAGGGGAATTAACCCTCTTTTTTTGTTTTTTAGGTAATGGTTCCATTCACAGAAACAGAGATAAGAAGTGTGTAAGAACCCTGGGGATGAAGGATGGATTAAACGTGATCTAGAAAAAATATTAAATATTTTTCTTTTCTTTTTTTTTTTTTGGGGGGGGGGCGGGGGGAAGGGAGGGTGTGGGAATTCCCCCAGCTTTCTTTGAATTTGTAGTCAGGGGTTCTCATTAGCCTGCTTCAATTTACCACTGTAAGCAGAACAGGAGATATTTGAAAGTCACTTCTTTCATATTGCGTGTCTCTTCATCTTGGAGTTATTCAACAGGACTTATAGTTCCCACTTGTGTCGTAGTATCATAAAAGAGGTTATTTGCCCCTGTATCCTTTCATTACATTTGTATTTGATTTCTTCATTTGTATTTCTATTTGTTCATTTGTGTTGTATTTGTTTCTGATGACATATCAGCTTTGATGTTTTCAACAGCTCCTAAGGAAATGAAGGCTGTTTAGTGTGCTCTTGTTTTCATATATTACAATATCTTATGAATTTTACCTACTGAAATAAAATCACGGTTTCCTTGAATTAAATATGTAAAGAATGGGCAGGTTTTCTAGTGAACATATCTTCTTAAAAGTATCAGATGCATGTTTCAATGTTTTATATAGCGTGCTCAAATTATAATAGTTTTTAGACTGCTTTTCTCAGTCTGCATGAGTTCCCTTTTGCAATCTCATGCTAATGGAAATTGGTAAAATGCTTATTATGTGGGCTTGTTTGAGCGTTGTATTAAGCTGCTTTGTTTCTAGTTGTGGGAAAAATATTATTATATCTTATATCGTATTATATTATGGATAGGAAGATTCCAGGGATCAGTTTCGGGGCCTGTCATCAACTTGCTACGAAATGATATTATTATTATAACTCAGTATTGTCCTCCAATGATGCTCAGTTCATAAGCAAAAAAGACTGACTTAGACAAGACTTCACGCCAGATATATTAAAGGAACTAATTTGTACGCCTACCTCATTAGAAGGAATTGTTCAAGAACACATTGTTCTTATATACAGATTGCCCCTGTAAGACTGCCAATGTCAGTAAGACCTTGGGTGCATCTGTCATACAAGTGACTGTAGACTTAATAGATTTTTCTAGTCTGTATGTGTGTGAAAGTACAAAAAAAATACTGAACAGTTTTTGTTCCTGTGAGTTTAGTCCCTTTGTTTCTTGGATCATGTAAGAGCAAGCATTTGGCATCAGGCCAAAACAGTTTTTAAAAACAGGTTATATAGTGAAGTCTTTTTTCTCCTACTTACCAAAAATCTTTTTTGATAATTGTATTAATATTGAAAGTCAATTTTTTGTCTGACTAATATTTCAGCTCTTGAATATATTGCATAAGTCAAAGAACAAATTCCTTTAAATATATTAGCCAAGCAAAAAAGGACTTTGCAACTGCTAAAACATTAATTGTGCAGATTTTCAGGACCTCCTATTTTACTATCTTGGTATACAAACGTCTTTCAGATGTTTTGCTAGAGAGGCTTCTTCTGGAGAGGAATGCTCTGTGGTACTGTGGTTACTTGCATGGAATTATTCGCTGGTTCTCAAGGTAGTCAGTGATAGTTTTTTTTCCTCAGTACTGCTTTGAGTATCACTGCAGTAGGCTCAAACACTCAACTTTGCACAAGAGAAATTCCACATTAAGTGTGTTGACTCTGTCCTACAGATCTTGTGATCCTTCCTTTAATGGCTGCTATTGTCTTTTGCCACCTCCTATTTGCTTTTAATCTCTTTAATGTATGCCTTATCCTGCAGTGTTCCCAAAGCTAATAGTTTATGAGACATCTTATTGTAGTAGGGCTACATGACTTGCATAAATCTACTAAAATGGTAGTTCATTGCACATTGCCTTTAAATCTAATAAGTATTGAATTCTTTCTCAGCCAGCTGGCAGACCTTTGTGATATCATTCTGATTTTATAATGAAATACTGATGAAACGGTGATAACTAAAGCTAACTAAACTGAGGTGACAAAGTTGAATCAAAGGCGAAACAAAGGATTATACAGAGTGACCCAAAAACCATTCAGAAAATTAGTGTGATAGCACCCATGAGGATGTGGTAAAACCATGATAGGATCCCTGCCTTTTCTGATGCTTTTGTGTACATTCATGTTTATGACATGCCAGAAAAGCCTTGAGCATGGACATTGTTTAACGTTGGTGTTTAGGTTGGTATCTGGGCTTTGCACTGAGGTGTTGCTGTGGAGAAGAAATGGAAGTTGCAGTGATGAGCCCTAGCCCCAGTGTCTCTGTTGGAGCCTACAAGCAATCTTTCAAAAGGGAACCCATTCCTCCCACAGAGGATGCTCTCAACCAAGCCAAAGTGTGTATTGTCCTGCAAAGCTTACATTGGAAAAGGTGTGAAAGGGATAAGTCTTGTTCTTGAAAGAGGGTAGACTAGTTGACCTAACAGGTATTTTCCCTTCTAACTTCTAGATTTAATGAGAAAATGATAAATAATCCTTCATAGCAATCTTATTTTTCAAATAGACATGCTGCTGCAGGAAAAAAAACAGACTCACTTCAAAAACAGAGAAGCTGAGAGCTTTGTGATCAATGATATCCAGCAAGTAATGCCCAGAATACTAAGTCCTCTTTTTCCAAAAGGTAATGGAAGAAAGCATAATGATAAATGGAAGGAAATGCCATGACTTGCTTACAAATGTAAATTCCTTCAAACAGGGTATTTCAGAACTGAGCCCTGAGGATAGCAGCCACATGTGCATCTTAATGAGTCCAATGGTTAATCGCAGAACTGGTCCTCAGATGTTAAAGGCTTCAGCCCTGCATCCAGCTGCTGAGGAGAGGCTGCCTCCCTAACTAAGCTTGGGCAGGCCGGGTACAACTTTGGAATCTGTCAACCAGAAGACTTTCAGACAGCTTAGTCCACAACCCCAGATTGTTACCAGCAAGGACTCCTGTTAAGCTAAACCTTGAAGGTTTCACAGAGCCAGTTCTGCTATGGAATGCCGTCATTCATAATGACATTTCCCTGAGCTGAATCAGCCATGGCAGACAGGAAATGTACTCTAATTTTTAATTTAAGAGTAACCTCACAGTTTTCCAAGTCATCGAACATCTCTTTTGGGGTAAATAACAGCCATCTTTTGTCCCTTTACTGCAAGGGGGAAATGGATGTAATTAATATCAGACAGTGAGATTGTTTTGCTGTGTAATGGGAAGGTGATGTTGAATTTGACATTTGGTAAATGCCGTTTAAGTTCATCAGAAGGTTTGACGAATTAAATACTTCTACTGGCACCCCCTTCTAGGACAGTGATAGCTGGAGTTTAAAGCAAGAGCATTCCAACTTTGCCATTGTGTTTAACATTGATCTGTAAACTAATGTCTGGAGTTGGAAAAAAGGCATTGCCATGGTATTGTGGAGATAATGGCACTTAGTTAGTGATATTGATGTAATTCTCCCCTGCCACAAAATAACTTTTAAGAAAAAACCTTCTGGCTGACAGATTTATTCAAGAGCAGTCAACTTGTTTTAATGCACATGGGGGAGGGAAAAAACTAGTGTCCTTATTGGGAAGGAGCTATCCGAATAAAAGCTATGTAATTAATTGCTGAATCCCTCTCCAAAACTGAACTGTTATACACCAGCAGAATTTTGTGCGTCCAGAGACAGGCAGAGTCCACTGACTCTCAGACTTAGCACTCTTTTCCCTTTTTCCCTTCACTCCATCTGTTCATATAGCACCTGTATTTCTATGCCTCACTGACTCTCCATCTGTTTCTATAATGTGTATCTTTCTCCTCTGCTCACAGCCCTTAAAATTTATAATAGAGGTAGGGAGACAGAAATGAGTGCCTCTACATGTTCACCCTACAAAGTCTTTACGCTAATGCTTTCAGCTCCTGTTTGCTGCAGCATCTCTCAAGCCTGTTCCCGCTCCTTCAGGGCAGCTTTAGACTATTTCTAATAGCCCGCCATCTGGCTCCAATCAGCAGTTAAACCTTATTTCACCCAGCTGTTGCTGCTGATGCAGTTTGCACCTTTGTCTATGTACATTCTCCATTAGAGAATATGATCCAGCAGCAGGATTGCTGTAGACCACTGTGACCCGCTTTCTAGCTGCCAGTGACTGACTGACTTAGGTCATGGTATACTGAAGGAAGATTTTCTTCTCAGCTGGGTGTCGCTAGGCCTACAGAAAAAAAAGACTTCCCTTTCCCCATTGATATTGGCCCGTTAGGCAGTTTATTCTCACCCCTCACCTTTCTTTCAGAAAAGCCAAAAGAAAACAAAGAAACTGCCAGTCAGTGTGAATGCTGGAAATGGATCATTTAACATATTAAAACTGTCACATGCAAGGCGAAGATTTAATTGCATACCTATCTTTCATTAAAAAAAAACATAAAATCCACACGCTAGGCATATTAGAAATCTAATATAGAGTGCAAATTCTCTTGCTTAATAGTCCAGTAATATAACTTATGCTGTTACTTAAATAAAATGATATGTTGCCAGCCAACTGGTACTTGCTTTACCTTGAATAGACAAACCCTTGAGATTATATTTTACAAACATTTTTGTTCATGTAGAAAAACAGCTACAAAATACAGAAAAGTAATCTTCCAGACAAACATAGAACTCTGAAGTTTTTGTCTTTTCAGGCTGTCTTTCTTTGGACTATATTGTCTCTTGTTTGTTTCTTTACTTCTAAAGCTGCCACTAGCAGCTTTCTCTGCTCCTGGGTATTTTCTATTACCTTCCTTGTTTCACCTACAATAACACAGCACAAAAGTGTGCTCTCATGCATGTTTCCATAAATGCTATTAAAGTAACCCTCACACTCAGGTTCTGCATTACAGTGCTCCAAGAAGAAAGACAAGCTGCATAAATAGATGGTTATTAAGGCCTTGAGAACCTCAGAACTCCAACTATATTTTATCACACTTGATCTTAAATAAAGTCACAGCAACAGTTAATTATAGGGTGGCACTGTAAGTACTCTGGCCAGATGAAAGGTAGCTCATGTTCCTATATCACGTATGATCTGCTATGATGAGTATTTGGTTACAGCTGCTGTTGTGCCACTGCTTTGAAAGTTAAGAATTAAATAGTTTTTAAAAGAATGATCTAGAATTCATGAAAACCAGGAGAGCTGTAAATGGTAATGACATTGTCATATGGGTGCAAGGCGGTGGTGTAAGGCAGCTTTTTTCCAAATGAAAAGTGATAGCCATTCCCTTATTGTAACCTTCCTGTCAATCAACTGATTATCAAAATGGAAAATCTTCAAGAGTTATTATTCCAAAGGACTGAGTCTCTCTGCCATTTTTAGTTTATCATAATGCAATTCAATCTGTCATTGAATGTCACTTTGCTCATATACACTTTGCTTGTAATGTTTTCAGTGTAACAAAATATAGTTGCTCCCACTATTTCTTAATCTTCTGCTGGTATCCAGGACATTTTAAGAAGGTGACCTAGTACCATTCTCTCAGGCATTCAGTTAATCTGGTGCTAAAGAACTTTAAATAAGTAGCTGCCATAGTCTGGTTTACTGGAGAAGGCCCACAGCTTTGCAGAAATAGAAATTGCCATGATGAAAACCTGAGATGTAAACTGGAAAGATATATGTAAATATATTATAAATAAGTTGTGCTTTGAGCTTTTCAGTACCTTCCATCTAAAGATCTAAAAGCGCTTTAGAAATTAACCCCCATCATACCCTTTGCACAGAAGTAAACACGAAACCCATGGAGTGCATGTGACTTGCTCAAGGTCACAGAGCCACGGCTCCATCTGCATCTTTGCTTTAGGGCTTCTGCTCTAATAACTAATAACTAATTACAATCCCAAACTCTCAGAAAATAAGGAAATAAATAAATAACTTTCAGTGGTCTGGCAGGACTTGCTGGAAATGAGGTGTAGTTCAGAAGAGTGCAAAATAACCTCATGCAGGTGTGTTCAATTTGAAACTCGGTTTAATTTTGTATGGAATTATAACAGTAATGAAATGAGATTGAACTCACATGAATAATGAGCTCTAAATTGAGAATGGTGTGATAATGCTTTCCATGGTTCAATTAGTCAGCCATCTGTAGTACTTTCTAGTAATAGTTACATTGCCTAGTTTAGAAGAGATTTAAATTCCTCTGTCTAGTTTTCAAGAACACATACACATTATACAAGAGATATTGGGCATCATGAGGAACATTTAACAGGCGATGTGTGCATGACCCACATCCAATGGATCTAAGTATAATAGGAAGCCAGCTTTAAGTATGCAAATCATTAACTGGAAAAATAAAACAACCCAACACCTTGGTTATAACTGAGCCTACCCTTGCATTTCCTTTGTAAGCAGCAACTTGAAAAAATTATCTCAGACTTGAGTAACTTTTTGCCTTCAGTCTCCATTTCCATCATGGAGCTCCCTTTGGATGTTGCCTGATGTGCTTCCCACTCTAGGGCCAAATCTAGAACTGTCTTCTGTCATTTTATAGAAGCACTGAAAAGCACTGGCTCCTAACATACTACTTATCCTCAGTATGAGTCATTTTATCCTCTGCATCTTGAGTCCATAAGGATCTCATCCTTCGTTTAGGAGGGTTTAACAAGCTATAGAAATGGAAAGGTTATTTGTTTTTATACTTACTCTGGGATGATAAGAAAAGATGTTTCTGGACTACAAAAGCATTGGTCTAAGGTGAGAACCGGGTAACATGGGAGGTTTGAGGAAGTTGGAGCAAGCCAAAGAAGGTAAAGCAAATCTGATCTGATTGTTCAAATAAGAAATAACTCTAAATTTAGTGTTTTCTGAAAACTGATGTTAATCCAGGTAAGACTGGACACATGATACTCCATGTTACATGTTTTAAAATGGCTAATACTGAATTTACTAGAGTCTGGAAGGCAGGATTTTTGTCATAAAAGAGAAGGTAAACCACTGAAGAAGGTTGCTGTATGCTTTTGTTGATGTCAGAAAGCAGTTAGTGTACCATCTGGGAAAAAAGGAAGCAGAAAGCCTCTCTGTTAAAAAAAAAAGCATAACATAATCTGAGTTATGTCTTTCACTTTATTGGCAATGATATAAAAACTGCTTAAGTTTATTGGTTTGTGATTCTTGCAATGCACACAGAAATGTATTGTGTTAACACATCAATCAAGATTTAAACACATCCTAATTAGTTGACAGTGCCTGTCACTGAAAGGGCACTAATCTGATGCACAATGAGCAAAGTGTATTGTCTAAATACTATATATCAAAACAGTATTTATTTATATAAATGTTAACCTGCCCTTGACAAACTTTCATTGTCCTATTGCTCTGTTGCAGTTAGTAAATAATTTGCACATGATTACCTGTCTCTAAATAGCTGAATTCTTCCGCAAACAAAAGAGAAAATGCTTTATGAACTTTGGTTTGAGATAAGGAAAGTGAGTTTCCTTCTAGGAAAGAAGTAGTGAGCCTGTTTGGTCTATGGGACTGAGTACAAGCATCCCTGAAATTATAACTTTCTTGGTTTCGATTATAATGAATATCACACTGCTAGGGCTCCTCTGGGGTACTGACTGCTGAAGGTACTGATAATTCTGTGTGATAGAATCTGAATATGTCTGCAGGGCGCTCTGGCACTCAAAAATGTTGTCTTTCTAATCATGGGTAATAAGCATCTTACACATACTTGCATTTCACCTATCTTGATCCTAAGAGACATAGATGCTTATACAGCTTCATCAATTTATCAACCTTAAAAAGTCCTAGGTTACCCATTTCTTGATACAAAAAGAAAACAGTTGAAATATGCACTGTGGAAATTCAGAGGAAAAAGAAAGTCTTGATGAAAAGGTTAGTAAATGTTGATAATACAAAGTAATGCTTTATAATACGCATTTAGCAATGACCATAATTTATGGAAACCAGATCATTTTAAACTATCATGACAGTTGCAAAAAACCAAACAAAACCAAAACCCTATCTAAAAATTAAAGGTATTTTAACTACTGCAGCCGTCCATAGACTGTATATATTGGTCTGAGGTAAGATGAGCAAAAATGTGTTATCACCTGAATAGCAGTGAACTTCATTCTAGTAAAGAAGGGACCGGGAATACCTGTTGTGTGACATAAGAGTTTATTGAATGAGAATTTACTAGGATGGTGACTAGGTGGAAGGTTTGTGATTAATATGTCTTACATTTAAATACAATTTAGTATTCTGTTGCCTAAAACAATGTGAATTATTAATTAAAAATTATCTGCAGGATATCCACCTGTGAACATATGACAATAGATGATTTATTATGCTTTTCCCAAAAGATGTTGCTCTACTGATTACAAATTAGTTTCAGTCTATTATTAGATATGCACATGTACATATTATTAGATATCCACCCATACCTTTCATTGATGCAGCTACAGGGTTGTATTTGAACGCAAAACTGCACCCAATGCATAAGACACAAACGGTTCATGTCCCTTCCTAAGTAACTTACCTAAGTCCTGACCATAGGTTGAGCTGTAAATATTTTATATCAGGAAACAGAAATGAACATCTGACCACAGATCAGATTAAATTAAAGCCATGAATATGAGTAGATGCAGCGTATGAGACTATTTGGTTAAATAAAGCTTCATTCCACTATTGTTACATTGCTCAGAGGTTGCAGGTGAAGGTCATAACTGAAGTTTCATTTTGTTGGTTGCCATTAAATATCCCAGCATTCCACTGAATTTAGCATAGGAAAAAAATGTTGTAAGCTCTGTTGGAAAATGCTGCCTTTTTAAGGCCACCATTCATTGTGGCCTTGACTTCAATTAGTTTGGTTTCAGCCTGAGGATATTTTGTTTTATAGCCTGGTGCAGGCTTAGAACCACATATAAGACTGCTGCACTAGCAGAATAATGACATTTGACACGTATCTGTGACTACTGGTATATATTTGATCTGCAGCAGCACCATTGACTTGGGAGAGGACATATTTGGATCTACTGGTGAGAAAATAGAATACGATGTCTTTAGAATAGTACTCCAAAGTTTAATCTTGTATAAGGAATACAAAAAATAGCATCAGTTAATCACTGACCATTCCAAAATTGTTACTAAGTTGTGTGTTATTATTTCATTATTTTGTCAATTGAAGAACATATAGTTCCAAATAGGTAAGGGAGTCCTAAAGCTATATTCACATTGGAATTAAAGGTCACCTTTATATTGCACACTAGCAAGTACAACCTCGGTAAGATAGAAGCGCTGATGAAGTCAGCAAGCAATTAAGGACATGACTCCTACACAACCTCTTCAGTTTACTAGTCACTTAATCATACAAGGTGCTGAGCCTTGTCACCCTGGACCTAAAACACATGCTTAATTTTAACCATGTGACTCGGTTACAGGATTCTGTGAGATTACTTGTACATAACGTTAGACACCTGTTTAAATGCTTTGCTGGATCAAAGCAGGAATGGTCAGCGTTTTGCAGGATTGCATGTTAACTAAATTTTTTTTCTCTTTCTCCTCCTGGAAAAAGCCTTCGGTGGATAAGTGGTTATATTGAGGGGCGAGAAAGGGTATCTTCCAAATACATTGAGATTCAGCTTTTCAAACCTTCCTGTATGTGCTGATGTTTGATAATGAAGCAGGTCCTGATTTATTTCTATTCTAATTTATTTTCTGTTGCTAATTTCCAGTTCTCAGTTATTCTGTTCCAGACAAAAAATCAAAGCAGATGATAGCAAATACTGCTCTTCCTGAAAGAATAACCAATTGAGGTTATTCTCAAAAGCAAACACAAAGTTCCTAAACATGAATATATTCTGGGGAGAATGAAATGTGTCATAATAAGCTGCAAATAAACACAGTGGCTCCTTGTATACATATGGTCTCCCCTTTATGGTTTCAGTATGCCTGATGTCTCATTTTTCGGCATTAAGCAGATTTACACCTGGTGGACATTAAATTAGCTAGTGTTCAGAGCTGGTTTTCCCAGTGGCTGGTTTCAGTACTCATACATCTCCATTTTTTTTTGTTTGTTTGTTTTTCACAATTAGTTGACTTTTATGAAAATTTCCACTGGCCTAATTTGAGTAGAGCAGCAGTAGAGTTCTTCCACTATTACTTTGCTTCCCAAGTAATTTTCTTTTAAAGTGCACACCAGAGACTTTGAATCCCTACAGTAAGTTAAGGCTGGCAGCTGGCTTCATGAATGACTGGCAGTGTTTCCATTGTAGGGGCTCCGATTCTGACTGCAGCATCTCTCTGCAAGTGTCACGTGGCCAAAAGAATTGCCCAATGCAAACAGGCATCTTTAGACCTACCATACTTGACAATGAAACAACTTCCTCCTTTCCCTCCCTTTTAGTCATGTCTCAGAAGGGTCAAGAGTCAAAGCCAAATGATTCCTAGAAGTAATGAAATGATTCAATGCTTTGGGTATCGTTTTGATGCAGTGTTTTACTTCTCTTTCTGGATCTTATTTGTTAGCCTACCTGTGTTTTAATGGGAGCTGCTGCTATTCTGCCTTCAGAATACCAGTAGTATCTTCTTGTTTTCACTTCTTCTGCAGCAAAATCCCTGGCTGGAAGGAAAAATCATTAGCACACACAGTATTAAATAGGCTCTGATTTGCAGGAGTAAAGAGTGCTTTTAAGTGAGTGGATTGATACATATTAAGTGCACTTACAGACCTCAAAAGATATAACGTCTTGCTTAATATTGCTCTTGAAATCATTATTTCTGTTGTCACCTTTTTTTCCAAACCCAGCTATATCTTCTCAACATTCCATTAATGCACAAAACAGCCTAATTTTCCAATAAGAAGCGGTCCTATTGGCAGGAAATACCACATCTAACCAAATACTGCGTGGTGCAGGACGTGTGCTTAGGGGAAAATGAGGACAGGAAAGTATGCTTAGGTCTAACTCATAAACAAAATACAAGGACATCCAAGAATATAAAAAAAAAGGTCCAAGGAAAATACTTAATGTTTGCAATACTACTCTGCAGTAAATTTCTATTCATACTGTATGGATTAACATGAACAAGAGCTTTTCTTTAATATTTTATTTGGCTGGCTTGAGTGCAAGGGTTCCAGTACTCTGGAGATGATCACTACGAATGACTGGGTGACCCGTTAAAGCATTCTGCTGAGGTATGTCTTTGTCCTGCCAGCTGGAGGATTTTGCCAGGGTTAAGTGCCAAAATAGATCTCAATACGAAAGTTTTAACTAATTCAAGGAAATTGTTACGTAACCTCGCTGCCAAGAATAGTGTTCACGTATACTGTTACAGGGAGATGTGATGAAGCTGAACGTATTTGTATTTGCAAAGTGCTTTGATAAGGTATTACAGAGTGCAATATATTATTGTGCTAAATATGTACTTTGATCTTTGAACATGGATTGGTTAGATGCAAAATAAGCTAAATGCTATAGTCAATTAATATGCACTGAAATAGTTTGACTAAATTGGATGAAAAGAACCAAATGCTGAAGGGTATAGTTTTTCATATGCAAACAGATAGCCATGTGTAGCCATGCTACTCTTATATGTGTATTAGTATCACTTCCTGCAAATAGTTCCCCTCTGGAGTCTTCAATTCAAGGTCAGCAGATCCATGTGTTTCATGTCAGCATGGGGTCTTCCTCAGTGTCTCAGAGAGCAAACATTTTCCATTAAAACAAAAATTTCGCTGAATTATTTTAAGTTTTTGTTTTCTGTGCTTGTCTAATCACTAGAAGTGTATTGTTTTTCACCCTTCTGCCACGATGGAGTAGGAATAGTAAGGAATAGTATTTAAAGGCAGGCTCAGAGCCAATTATGTGGGGCATTTGTGATTATATGTGAAGTCTGGTCAATACTGAGTCTCCACCATTAGAAGCCAAGACCAAATACCCCACTGACCTCCGCAATACCCATCAACCCCTTTGACTATACTACCAATTCTTCTTATTATTTCATTGTACCTCCAAGTGTAAGTTCCTCACCTGCCACAGCTACTGAAGTTACATAAAAGCCAACACCATGTTCTACAGACCATTTACGTTTACAAAAATTGTAAAGGAGGAGGCTGTTGGTCACAAATAGAAATTACTTACGTTGGTTAAACTGTCATGTAAGGTAACAACAGCGCATCCTATACGGAATTGTTCACGTAGTAACTACCTCCCTGTCAGGGAATAAATGCATACCAAATTGTTGGAACTTGTACATTTTTGTCTTGGAAAAGAATTTACCTTTAGAGCACCTTAACTACTTGTTAAGTACTATTTACCATTAATCAAATGGGAAGGCTTGATATAGAAACATTAAGCAAACAAGTTGTGGTGAACAAGTTTTTAGTAGAGTAGCATAAATGCTTTTAGTCTTTTTTAATATGATTTCCCTCAAGATAATAACATGGGATTGTTTTCTATCATTTCCCCAGATTCAGTTAGACCAAATGCCTTCTGCCAAACCTGGGGAGTACATGTTTATTCTCTCACATTTCATTTCTTAAGGAAAAATATTTTTCTTTGTATAATGTATTAATCATTTAGAGAACATATCCATCTTACACTGTTGTTCCATTCATTAGCTGTCATGCCAAATTAATCCCTGGTGCAATATTGTGTCTTCGTTGAAGTCGTGCTTCTTAGCTGCTTGGACTCTTTAGTTTTAATTGAAAGATTTATCATTCCAAAGAGTTTCTCTGTCTTCAGTTCTTAGTACATGGACTCCTGGAAATCCTGACTATTTTGCTGTTATTTTATCTTTTGTTTATGCTGTGTATCTTTTCCTTCTTTTTAAATCATGGTTTTCTGTACTGGAATGTGCAGAAGGTTTTTTCATATAAGCAAAATAAAAAAACCCAGTGTGATTTATACTTGGCTCATACAGGTACAATTATGCAACTTTCTTTAGCTTTGTTGTGTTATTGCACTTAATTAAATAATCTGTTATTGATAATGAGTAATTTTGCAGGTAAATTATATCTGATTAAATTCAATAGCTCATTCTTCTTTACATGTGCGTCTAATTGGTAAAACCCAAATTGTTTGGTGTGTTGAGATCATTGCTGAATGGAGGTGTGGGGGCTTTTTAATTGCAAAGATCCAGGTTGACGAATATTTTAAATAGTTTGTCTGTGTTACTGTACACAGAATATCCACAAGAGGGAACTGTTTTACATAAAGAGGAGTCATTTTCTAGCTGCTAACATACCCTTTTCTGGAGCCAAACCCTCTGGATTTTGGTCGAGCTGGCATGATTGTGTCCTGGCCTATGCTATATGGTAGCAACAGGAAAAGCACAGGTAGACCCAGTGTTTGTTATATTCTGAAAATAATATTCAGTTAAATAAGTAAATTTTGAGCTCTCGTGTTGAACTATTAAATAAAAACCTAATCTGTTTAAGTTTTGTATTTGCTCAGAATTGATCTCTGCAGGAAACAGAGCTGGAAAATCTTGTTTGGTCTGAAAGCAATGTGAAAATGCAGTTGTTGCCTCAGTAAATGAAGCATGCAGACTTGGCCTGCACTTTCAAACTGCACTTTTTAAAACCCATACTAGAAAGCAGGCCTTTCCTTATTCATTAAAGGGCATACTCAATTGGTATTTAACTTGTGACACTCATTCAAGTATCTTTTTTATCTCTGTCTATGAATCAGTGAACAAAATAAAAATTTACCTACTTCATACAAACTTTGTCTTTAGCAGCTAATTCCTATTAAACAAACTTCACTGGGAAGCTAAGTCTCACCAGTGGTTATCAATGTACCTTTGTATGTGAATTTCGTCATTAATATTTACAGAACTGAGACCTATTTGTATAAATAAGAGGTTTTTGTTTATACAAATAAAATGAAAGGTTTGTTTCCCTGGATATATAGTGTGAATTTTACAAACTGTAATTCCTAATGCATGCAGTTACTTGGTTTGTGGTAAGTTTTTGACTAGAAGAACTTAAAAGCAGCTTTTTACAAGTGATTGAAATGCATCTACCTGACTGAATCTGTGTGTAAATGTTGTGTAAATGTGTTCAAAGCAAATTATGTACTTCAGAGTATTTGGTTTGCTGTAGGCTGAATTGTTCTTTAGGAGTGCCCTTTGTATTTGTGGGTACAGTATTACTGAGATGCTACTTTAGAAGTGCCTAATGGGCCTGTTTGCATCTGGAGCACTCATGAAACCAAGGTGTGCAGCACTCAGCTGCAACACTACCCTGGCTCTAACAAGTACTTGAGGAAATGAACACTTTCAGACTGCCACCTCTCTGTCAAATCTTCTGGCCCCTCTCAAGTAACAACAAGCGAAGATGTATGCTGTATCTGTGGCTTCAGAGATCCAGCCCTTTTTATCTCCCAAACCAAAATACAGAAGCAACTCCACACAGAAGCCTTCCCTGGGATATGCCCGAGTCTTGCAAGGTGCAAAGAGCTTGTGGCTTCCATTAGCTGTAAGAGCACCTGTAAGCACCTGGCACTTCTGGAGATCAGGCATCAAGTGGCTGTCTTACAATGGTCCTGCCCTTGTTCCACTCCTGGTGTTTGCAGATGGTTAAAAGAAGCCGTAGGTATGTGCTCAGCTGTGAAAAGGGTGCTCCTTTAACATCAACCCAGAAACCCAGAGCAAATGACCATCAAGACCAGGTTCTGAGCCCAGGTCCCTAGGTGTGTCATCCTGTTATGACAATGCTTTATGGCCCAGGTGGCTTTCTAGCTGTAGGGAGGGACGGTAGTGAAAGACACGTGATGGGGTAGCAGCTCTGGCAACACAGTCTTGGGGTGCATGTGGCAGCCGTGACATACGGTGTCTTTTCAACCTGACTTCTTGTCTGCACGTAGAAGCCCTCCACTTAATTCTCTCTTAAACAGCCTTCTGGGAATGGGCTGCTTCAGGCACACCATGTAACTATCAGTTTTCCTCTGGGACGCAGTGATGTAGTATTTTCTCACTCGTACACACCTCCACATTATTGTGTGATGCTTTCTGTATTCAGTGACCTCTACTCATCCCTTCCTGAGAAAGGAAGGCCTCTCTTGAAGGATCAGACTGAAGGAACAGACTGGAGTGAGACATCATGATGAACTCACAAAGTTAGACAAATAGTGGTTTTATTGCATAAAAAAGTAGAGGTGATAGCCCCATAAAAACCTTTGAGACCTCATAAAATTTCATTACTTGAGTAGAAAACAAAAATAAACAAACCCATGACAGATGCAGAACTGGGAACTACTAGTAGGAAAGGTTAAGAGATTACTATTTCATAACAGTGGCTCTGTGCACGTGTAGTTACTGGGTTAGATGGGGGAATGTCATGCACATACAGGCTGTTGTGTTCTACCCGTGGAGCGATGTCAAGTGGAACTGCATAACACTTTGACCAGACAACCAGGTGAGCAGACCACGTGCCAAATGGAGGTGTCTGTTTATAAGGAAAACCAACCAAATTATATATATTTATATTCCTCTTCTTTTCCATGGGAATTTACAAAAGAAAGCAGGAGACAACTACCCAGATTTTCTCCCTGGATTTTGCCCCCCTCTAGCCTGTTACATTAAATCGCTATTTATAGTTCCAAGGGTTAATTTCAGGAATGTTCTTAGGATGTGCAGCAATTTACGGTGCGTTTGCGGACATTTGCAGCCTTTCCCCGTGTCAATTAAAGCCGAACAAGAACGCCTTCAGCGGAAAGACCCACGCCACGGTTCCCCGATATTCATTTCACGCTCCCTCACCGCGTTTCCAAGCCAGCACCATCACCCACCCTCCCGGCCCCCCCGCATCCCCCGGCACCTGCTGCTGCAACTCACCCGCCTCCTGTAAGCCCCGAGCGCGCCCCCCTCCCCTCCGCTCCCCTCCTCTCCCTTCCCGCTGCCCCCCAGCTGCGAGCCCCAACCCGTCCGCCCCCGAAGGCGCCTTTGCAGCCGGGGTTGCGCAGGGGCTGAGCTCGCCATGTCGCGCTGCGCGGCGGGGGAGGGATGGGGAAGATGGGCATCGGGGCGAGGGGGGAGAACCGGCGGGGCTGCGGGGGCCGGGGCCGTGACAGCGCCGTGCGTTAGCCGCTGCGTCATGACATCCGCCAAACCAGCCCCGCGCACGGCCACGCGCGGGGGGGCCGTTGCCGCCTGCCCCCGCTCCACCGCGGCTGCGGATAGCGCTTCGCGGCGGGGATGGACCCGCCCGGGCCGGCAGGACTTGTTGGACCGGCAGCTCCCCGGCGCGGCCGGGCACCGCCTCGCCGCCACCTGTGAAGCGCCTCGGCTTCCCCCTTCCTTCGCCGTCCTCCGGAGCGGTCGCTCGTTGTCTCGGCGGCCCCGCAAGCGGGACCGAGCGGCCGCGGGGCGAGGAGCGCGGCGGCGCCGCACGGCGCTGCCCATGGGGGGCCGGGACCCCGCCTGAGCCGGTGCCCCCCACCCTCGGCGGCGGCGACGGCGGCAGCAGCAGCGCGGCGTCCCGGGCTGGCCCGGCAACCTCTTCCCGCGGGGCCCTTCATGCGCCCCGAGCAGGGCCGCGACTGCGGGGCCATCGCGTCCCCCGGCGGCAGATAGGGAGGGGCGGGGAGCCGGCGGCAGCGGCGCCTCTGCGCGTGTGGGAGCAACAGCCTGAGCGACAGCCGGGGCCCTGGAGGGAGCTCCCGAAGGATGGGCGAGGAGGCGGCGGTAGCAGCGGCAGCAAACGCACAGATGGGCCAGCGGAGGATGAATTAGGAGCCACAGGAGGCTGCTGCCGGCACCGAGGGGGGAAGAGGAGAGGAAGGGGCTGGACTTGGAAGAGGAGGAGGAGGAGGAGGCGGAGGGTTCGCGGGGGGGACTGAGTATCGCTAATAACAAGTTAAAGACTAATAACAATAATAACAGACCACCTCTGGGAAGATCCACGGCGGAGGCTGAGAGATCCCCGCTGAGGCCAGCGGGGTTGCAGCGCTGGGTATCTTGGAGAGACGCTCCGAGGCATCAGTTTGTGGTGGTGCTGGATGATTTTTTTCGGGTGGGCGGGGTGGGGGTTCTGTATGCGGGAGAAGGAAGGGGTGGGAATCTGAGGTGGAGACTACCTTTTTATTATTACTGTTATTATTTTGAATTTTTAAAAATATTATTTTCGCCGTACGAGGAGGACGCTCGGAATTCACCGGCCTGTCGGCTCCCGAGAGGGACCCGGGGATTGTGCGGTCGCTTTTCTCCAGCTTCTTTTTTTTTTTTTTTTGTTTGTTTATTTTGTTTGTTTTGATTTGGGTTTTTTTTGGTTTATCCCCCCCTCCCCCCCCCCCCCCCCTTTTTTTTTTCCGCTGAGCAGCGGCGGCGGCAGCAGCAATATGGCTGGTGATGGGTTTTTTGGGGGGCGCTGGCGGCGGGAGGAGCTCTCGGAAGCCCCTGCGCTCCCGGCTCGCTGTTAGCTATGGCAAATGGCAGCGGCGGCGGCTCCTACCCGGGCGGCAGCGGCGGCGGCGGCATTAGAATGAGTAACAATATCAACGCCAACAATCTCAACACAGACTCGTCCTCCTCCCCCGTCAATGTACCCAAGATGGATGCGCTCATCATCCCGGTGACCATGGAGGTACCCTGCGATAGCCGCGGACAGCGCATGTGGTGGGCTTTCCTCGCCTCATCCATGGTCACTTTCTTTGGGGGACTGTTTATCATCCTGCTGTGGAGGACCCTCAAGTACCTGTGGACTGTCTGCTGCCACTGCGGGGTCAAAAACAAGGTAACTCTCCCTCCCCTTCCCCTCCTGGTGCTGGTCGTGGTTTCGGTGTGGTGGTGGTGCTGAGGGGGTATAGTAAGAGCCCAGCCTTGTAGACCACGACACCTGGGCGAGGTGGAGGCAATAGAGAAGAGGCGGTAAGGGCTGTTGCTGCATGGCAGTGTGCTGTTGTGGTAGGGTTGCCACAGGCTGTCGGGAGCTGCAGCGTGGGAAATGTGGCTGGAGGAGTGGGGTTTCCAGTTCAGCCCCAAGATGTGCCCTTCTGTCCCCCTCTCCCCCTCCCACCTCATGCTTTCATCTGGTGGCACAGAAGTTACGCTTGGTGTCAGCTCGCCCCTCAGTGAGGCTTTGCTTGCTCGATGGGATGGTGTGATTTGGAAGTTGATACGCAGCCCCAGGACCACATACGATGGTGAGGCAGGAGTACTTGTTTACTAATCTAAACTCAGTTCTCTTGTGGAATGAGGAACTTTGGCAAAATTAAAACGGTAAACTTCTAATTCAAGTAAATATTTTTGAAGCTAGTTTCACTCCCTGAGAATCTTTGACATTTCTGTTTGATAAATGAAACGTAGATAACAAAAAGTATTGAGTGCATTAATAACTAACTCATCACACCAATATTCTTATAACCTAAGTGTGAAATCTTTGGGGCTACCTCTCTGACCCTTTTTGTGTATTACCAGCTGGAAGAAAGTGTAGTATGTGAAGTAAGGTCAGCTCTTGGTTTGAGAGAGACCCTTCAAACCAAAGACTAGAAATTGTTCAGGTCCAGACTTCCATTTTTGTTTAAGACAAATGGGATAGAAAGTGTTAAGAATCTGTATTTGTGAAAGTGGATTTTGACAGACCCCAAAATAGACAAGCAGCTGGAGTTTCTCCCTTTTCCTTTTCACATTTTTTGGATTACAAATGGAATAATATCTGCTTCAATTATTCCTGGCACACAGACACCCACAAAAACACACACACCTTTTAATATATGGTTGCTAGGTTGCTGGCTTGCTTTGATGTACAGTGAGCTGTCTTCCCCCTTCTCCTGTCCCCTCCCCCCTAGACACACTTGATACAGCGCATAACTCAGCTGTATGATGGGGGAAAACCAGGAGCAAAGCTAGTGTGAGGAGTTAGCTGTACTTGTTTGTGTATTTGGGTTTAGCAAGGTAGGCATCCGGTTTGGATTGCCGAAATGAACCTCTGCATTCTGGTTGGAAGTAGGAGAGTGACAGTGAACTTGGCCTATCTGTGGAAGAAGCGATTGCTAGAGATAAAAGCTTTTATTTATTCCTTAACTCAGCCTTAAGCTTCAGGAAACGTACCAGTCAGGAACTCTTCTTTATAGACATTTTTTATTTCATTCCATACCTGAGCTTTCTCAGAGAGGATTTAGCCAGGTATGATGACAAAGCTTAAACTAATTTATGATAATAAGTGTGTCTTGTAAAATATCCTCTCCTACAACAGTAAAAGGCTGTTTTCAAGAATGGGTGGGTAGTTAAGAATTACCTTCAGTTTCTTCTGTGTGTATTTAACATTTTCCTCTGCACTTGATAAGACAAATCTGCAAGGGCTATTGGGGGGTCTTGATGAAAAAGAAATCTTACAGGTTATCACTCATGCTTCTTTCCTTGAGAGAATGAAAGTTACAGACTTGTACACAGACTTCTTATGCATGGTATCTTGGTAGGTGTTGCTGCTCTGATAGCCCTTGGTTGGGACATACTTAAAGCAGATCATTCATTTCTTAACCAGGACACAATGGTTAAGAAATGAATATCCAAATTGTCTTTAAAACCTCTTAGGCTAAATGCATCAGCTTGCTAAGTAACAGGTATCATTGAGGGGCTCAAACACTTCCAGTCTGAGCAATTTGACATGCTGCAGCTATGTCAGGTTGTAGGAGTTGAGTTTGTGACATGTTTGAGAGCTGAAGTAACTGTGTCCATAAATATCATTCCCTGGGGCAGGAGGACGAAGGACTCTGCAGGTAGGGGGAGATAATACATCTCTTTTAGATTATTTGCTCCACTTCTAAGGGTTTTCAAGCCTCTGGTGAAGAACTTCAAGGGCTGGTACTGCATTCCTTACATGCTAAAATGGAAAACTGGAGGGAATTCTGTGTGTGTAAGGAGCAACTAGTTATTGTAAAGCAATTCTCTATTGTCTAGGGCATAAAGGCTAACTGAAGTAACAACTGGAAATGCATTTAAACTTTGCTGTTATCAACCTCATGCTTTGTGCCGTATGGTAACTTGGGAAAAGTTGCTGAGGCTGCAGCTGAAAAATGTGAATGCATATGTATGCTATGTTGGCTACATGTGATCTGCTAGCAAAATCAATTTTAAGGAAGTAACTCCTCCTACTGTGGGACTGAAGAAGTTTTCTGCACGTTAGGACCTTTCCTTCCCTGTGTTGCCTCTTCTGCTGCTCCACAGGTTGTTGCAGAGTTATCCAACATCACCTCACCATCCACATAAAAAGTTGCCCCACCTAGTGAGCTAAACAAAATCTTTCTCGTGCCTATTTTCTGTCTCTTCTTAGTGAATAAATCCCACATATATGTGAATAATTCACAAAGTTACTTTGCTAACACCTGTGTTATTGCAAGGAACGGCAAAAAGTTTTTTGTTTTATTTCCCCTGCTATATTCTAAGCACTACATTGTTTTCCTCAGATGTGCCTGTGACTGTCAACTGGATTCTGGGATGGAACAGTTTTTAATGGCTGCATAGAAGGATTTAGAATGTTTTTGGTGGTGGTGTTTCTTTGTTTTTAATTTTCCCCTTCTTAACTCATTGAATTTAAGGTTGGAACTTAAAAATGTGATATAAACAGTTTAACACTGTGATATGAAATTTCACTATGGGTTTTTTCTTTTTCATGGAAATAAGAAAGTCAAGATGCTGTAAATCAAGAATATGAAAACTTCTGGTATGAGAATGCTAAATGTTGCCCCTTAAAATTTGATATCCCGTTTATGTCATCATGTATGAACAAAACATTAATATTAATCATGATTGCTGAAGTTCTAGGATTTTTATGCACCATGCTTGCTTTGTGAGTTGAAATTTTAAAAAATCTGTCAAAAAGAAAAACATAAATCTATGTCTGTGTTGTCCGTGTTTCATGTAATTTGAGTGTCATTACAGCTGATTCCCGTGTATTCCTTTATTTAATAAGGTATATAATTTTAGATCTAATTCTTCCAAAATTAGCTACAGTCATACTGCAGAAATTTGAAAAAAAGTTGTTTTTCTCCTCAGTGTTTACATCTACATTATAGGAATGCTTGGATATCATTAAAGAACTTGCCTTCCTTTTGCCTCTTATTTGTCCCTTGATGAACTCATTCTCATTTGGATATGAAAAATAGAACCTGAGATTGAAATTCAGTGGGCTGGACTCTGACACCAGTAGTTGCACTCCTTGCTAGAAATAACAGAAAAAGAAGATAAACGTGCATGGTGAAGTACACAGTACGCATAGTGGCTAAATGTGCATTACACAATCTGTAGCTCATTTGATTATATGGATCTGCTACTGCATTTTCTGTGCTCCTGAAGGGCATTTTTCTACCAACATTATCTGTCAGTATATACTGGGTTTTGGCTTTGAACAAATTCTTAAACAAGAAGGAGTAGTGGAATGAGAGAGCACAACAAATTCAGGGCACAGCTGGCCTCAGAAGCTGGCCAATGCAGAATCAAATGACATTTGTACCTTTTCAAAGAATATGGTACTAGATCCCATATTGTTGCTCCTTGGGTCCCCAAAGAGCGGTACCCCTTATGTATTTTATGCCTTCAAGGCTTTAGCAAGTAGAATGTGTCTTTATGGCTACACTTCTGTTGGAATGATTTCAGTGTTTTGAAGACCTTTTCCTCTCCACAACCCAGGACTCATGTTTGTAGAAAATGAAATTACATTATGAATGAAGATAGCAGTTGCTATTCTGAAATTATAAGACATAATAGCCTTTTTTGGTACCAGTTTTTTATGGGAATTTGCAGTATTTGCAGAAGTTGCCTTTGAAAAGTGACGAATTTTCACCCAGACCTCTAAGGCCTGAGAAAACTTCTAAGTGAAAAAGTTTGTTTTCCCTAAAAGAAGCCCCATTTCTACCACCTTGGCTCTCATATAGCTAGGTTTGTTGATTTCCAACCACTACCTACATCAACGTCCTCTGCAAATATAAATAAACAAACTCAAAAGAAGGCACTCCATCTTCAGAAAAGTATGAGAGTGAATTGCAAGGTGCATGTGGACACCTGACGCAGGAGATCCCTTCGTTCAGATCTGTGTGTGGAAACCTCACCTTGACTCTCTCGAAGATGTACCAAGCAGAAGCGTATGAACAACTGGAAGGCTCAAGGGATTAGCGGCAGACTGTAATGCATTTCGCTTGTGAGTCACATGCGCAGCCTGGCTCAAGGCGCTGAATCGTTCCTGTCTCATGGCTGTCAGGTGGTCTGCCCGTAATCACTCTGTTAAGAGTCCCACTGTATAGGTTGCCAATTGGATGGACATGGTGGGGAGGGGTCAAGGACTGAGAGGGAAGGTGCTCTCAGCTCTTTGCAGATGCTGTTTCTACAAGTGAAAAAGGCACCCGCGTGGAAAGGTGCGTGCTGTTGTTTTCCAGGCTGTGAAAAAGATGACACTTTTGGCTCTCTGGAGCTGGTAATAGATTTCACATTTTATAAACACACGGTAAAATTGGTTATGCATGCAGAATGGAAAATGTATGGGCAAGGATTTAACTGAAATGTTACTTTGATGCAGTATCATACTTATTTTCAAGGCTTTGCAACACATACATTTAAGGAGAAAATCTGTGCTCAAGGAATTTTCAACTCTCACACATTTGCAAATCTGTAAATGCCGGTTGGAAGCCATTAGATTTCACATTTTTTTCCGGTTTAGCTCAATAGGAGAAATGCCTGTAATAGGAAATGAAAAGCTTTTAAAGAACAATGATCTATGTACTTTGGTGCGATGAGGTTTCTGAATACTGAATTAGGACAGTTTACAGCCCCGGAGTTAGAAACACTGAATATTTGGAGAGCACTAGGCCTAAATTCAACCTCTGTAGGGAAAGGATCTAATGACTGTAATTAAAAAAAACAGTGATGTTCCATGTCTGCCCTGTACTATTGCAAGAAAGTGGATTGTGAATTAGTCATTGAGCGCCCTTCCTGTGACAAATATTAAAAAGAAGTAATAATTTCTGGTCAGCGGGCAAAATATAGAGCAATAGTCATTGCTCCTTTGGAGACTGGCTCTGCTGTTCTGTGGAATCCAGCTCAGATGGACAGAAGTTTATGTGAATTTCAGGGTTGGCTCGTAATAATTCCTTGGCAAGGCGAGACTGTAGTTCAGAAGCAGTGAGGCATTCTGTGAGGTGAAATTTTAGGACAGGAGTTCCAGAGAACCTTGTGAGATATGAACATAAAATAACTCTGGATGAAATTAGGAATATCTTTTTGGTTCTACCAAGCATACCTGGTCACATTGTATAAGGTGATGTATTTTACCAAATTACCAGAAGTCTGAGAAGGACACAGTGAATACAGCTCATGAGGTTTTTCTAAGGGAAAGATTGCCGAAATGTTATGTGTGGGTGTTAATGGTTAAAAAATATCTCTCTCCCCCACATATCATTTCAGTGACAAAAGGAAGGGGACTACACTTAAAAAAGAAAGCTATCATAAAATGCTGTGTTTCCGTAATGAGTTCATATGCTGCTACGTGGTTGGAGGCTTCATGCGCGACTCTTCTACCCGCTCTGTCGAATGAGGGCCAAATGGTGTTAGATCACAAGTGTAGTCTGGCATTTATACCAACTGTACGTAGGGCTAAATACACAAATTCCAGATTGGACCTCATGGTACTGTTTATGGCACATAGGTCATATAGGGTGACAAGGGGAGGTGACACCCAGTAGAAGTTTGTTAGTGCTTTTTCCAGTGATATAGCTGGATGAATAAGAAAGAAAACAAGATACCTATCTTCCACGTCTCTTGGAGATGTATTGGTCAGGAAGGGCCCATTTTGAATCCTGATGGTATTTATAGCCTAAGAATACATCGGGTTTGCATCTTGAGAGGAACACTTCATTTCCATATATAGTATGCATGGCTGTGTTTAAACGAATGTGCTGCCACTGAAATGTGTTGAGTACAGTTTGCTTTGAAATGATATATTGCATGTATTTGAGAGTTACAGAAACAGCCAGCCTGTTGAAATAGAGGGAGGCCGGCCATCCGAATAACTTCAATGGTTTTGGACTCAGGCCTAGATGTTCATAGTGTTCTAGATGAATCAGATAGTTTTTTCAAATTAATCTTATGTTAACATTTTAAGCTTTTAAAAGCTTTTTTCTTTATTGTAGCGAGGTGTGTTTACTTGGATTCTGGCCATTATGCCTGGGATTTCAACATTAGAAGCATAATATTTAAAAATCACCCAAGGTGTGTTTCTATTACAGTTAAGACTTACACCTTCTGCTGAGCCCCCCTTGAAAAGCAAAATTTGGGTGCAGAGCCTACTGATGATATTGTATCATGGCATCTCTCCTGCAAGCTGATGTGCTACGGCAAATATTGGCCCTTTTTGTAGAGCTGTAGTAAGTGCATGTTTAGTGGTTGTGACAAAGGTCCCTCACACATGGATCACCTGCAGGACAGAGACATCCGTGAAGCTGCAGCATTGCATCCTGGAAACCCCTCTGCATGTCCTTAACGTCCCTACCCCATTTAAATATCAGAACTGCTAATGTATAGTTGAGGAAAAAAAAACCAAAACTAAATCTCATCACCAGGCCAGAAGAGTGCTGGGAATCACTGTGACATCATAAACAACAACAAAAAGAAAAATAAAACAGCAAAACACAACAGCTGGGCTAAAATTTGAGTGGCTTATTACAGTAACTGTTAGGTACAGGTCTGCTGTGTTGCATTTTTATTGTTTTTATATATGCAGGAAGAAATTTACAATACAGTTTTGTTCTCCTTTGTCCAAGCAAATGCTGACTAAATATTTGCATTTTCTTTCTTGTTATACTTCATTCCTTTTTCATGGTATCTTTTACATTCTTATGTAATGGTTTATCTCTTATTTGTTAAACTAAATAGATGACCTACTCTAAATTTGCTATTAATGAGATTAACTCTAGCACTGCTGGTGTTGGATTCATTTTCTTTTTTAAGTATAGGGGAAACATTATAGATGTGTCTTTTTAAAAAAATCTTATTTGCAAATGGTGACTTTAATGTTTCAGAAACAAAGTGAAATATATTATGATTCTTTAAGCATCTTGTAAATTTTTCTAGTAGGAACTCATTTTAATTATGATTATGCACTGGTATTCTGATGGACAGAAAATACTTGAAACAGGTTACTAGCTTCTCTGACCTATAATGATCATAGTTGGTGTAGAGCACTTCAGGTGCTTTAAAATACCTTGAAGTATCCTTTGGCTACAAGTGATTTGACATCACTGTCTTGAAAGTGAGTTTGCTTATCAACAGGGAGATGTGTGATGCTTTTACATTTTCTTGGTTATCTTACTATAAATACTGTTTCATAAGAAAGCTGATAAACTTTACTTGGGTTTTAAGAGCTGAAGGGAAAAAACCTCTTCCTTTTTCCTTTCAATCACAAGATTATTGCAGGGTCTGTCTATGTGGTGCAAACATTTTCCACAGAAAGGGATTTTCTTATTGCCTTGGTTATACACTTCTGATAAATTGATTTTATGTGGGAATTTTTTACCATAACAGATGAAATCAAGGCACCTTACACATCTTATTCTGGACTCCAGTAGGATTTGTCTAATCTCCCCTAGCTTCTTTTCTCTATATACATAAACATAGGAGAAGGTACTTCAGTGTTTGTAAAGTTACTCATTGTTTTAAAGCTCTTTAAAGCAACAGTGTCTCTTTAACACGCACTACTCTAATTTTAATTTTCTTTTTCCCTAGAGATGTATACACACCCCCAGTCAAAATATTTATTTCAAGCTGATTGCTCTTTGAAATACCTTATTTTAAAAAAAAAGTTTAAAAAATAGAATTTTTCATGTTTCCGTACTGAATTGTGGGGGTAATCAGAATGTGTTGTCATTTTTATGGCTGCAGTTGCTTTAATAAAGCTGTATATAAACTTTTGCCTTTATTGACTGTCCATTCAATTATTTGTCTTTGGGTTTGTGTTCTTTAAAGTGAAAAATGTAATGGCTTAAAGCAAATAGATCTTACTCTTGGTCTTATACCAATTGTGTACAAAAGCAAAATGTATCCTTAAAATTGATTGCAGAAAGTGTATTTAGAGGCCTTTCTTTCTTCATAAAGAGTGTTTGAATGAGAAAATGTAGTTCGCAATTTGTAGAGGAAGAAAGTAGTTCAACCTCTAGGGTGAAATATGTATTTTTTTTAAACAACAAAGAAAACCCCAAATTTAATCAGTTTCTCTATTTGCTTTTGATACACAAATATTCAGTTTTGAAACAGCTAACCTTTCTGCCTGCAAGAGCTCAAAGGTGCTATGGAAAAGATTCCCAACTTGCATCAGGTGCAGTAAGAGATTAAACTTGCTGAGTCACTAATTGTTAAAAGCCTTCACTAATGATCAGCCAGGGTGTTCCTGAGTCTTGTTAAGAGGTGGGTCACCTTCCACAGGGAGTTGATTTAAGGGGTGCGGTGTGGAAAGGGATAGAGCTCCAAGCTGACATTCAGTATTGAACTGTACTGTACCTGCAGGGGTACAGTACAGTTTGGTTTAGAGCATGCCTGATTGCATGTCTGAGCCATGTTTACATCTACTTTATGACTCCATAGGCGGTGAAGGTGATGTCAGCCATACCTGATCTGACCTAACACCTGTTGAAGCTAAGTTACATCACTTTCCACTTTTTTAAAAATAGAAATCTAATCCATCAGAGCACATCAAGTGTTTTGGGGTAGCAGTATTTTCAATTTTGTCACTTAACAGTGGACTTGACGTCCTGAGGTGTTGGTTTGACAGTGCTAGTAAATCCAAACTTCTAAGGCTGAGAGGAGACTCACTGTGAGGTACCTGAGCTGAGGACAGGGTGTGATTGGCAGGTGGTAATAGCTTCAGACCCTAGACTGTCATAAGTTTTTAGTTATTTCTACTGAGCTTCTGCAGGATTTCCTGGGTAAAACTTCAATGGTAAGAAGTTTTATAAATTAGGTTGTTTCTTTATTAGCATACTAAATGTTCCTTTCATGGTGTCCCTTGGTGAACATGGTTTTCTTTAGCACATTTAGTGGGTGAGGGATGCACTGTTGAAAGCAAACTCAAGGTTTTGCAGGGTAGTGGATTCCCTTCAGGTGGAAGTATGTGGGGAGAGGAGCTGGAGGAGCATGTCTCATTTGCCCTGGCCCTTGGCGGGCTTCAGCCTTACAGCTGGGCCATATGAGTCTGGAGATTGTAAACGTTCAAGTACAAAGCACTGGGTACTCTTTTGTTCTCTTTTGCTGTCTTTGTCCTTGTAAAGGTAATGATAGTCATGTTTTCAGTGGAAATTACAGATGATCTTTTTAATAAGCTTCTGTCTTTGTTTTATATTTCAATTGATGCATTATATATGTATAGCTTGCTACAGTTGCTTTTCTAGAGCACTCTTTTGTTATGCTGTAGCTGACTTCAGCATTCAGTCTGTGCTCAGGGCTTTTTGTTTGTGCCCTGGCAGGCTGTCCTGCCAGCTGAGCATGGCACGGTGACCCAGCAGGTGGGCAATGGTAATGGTAAAACTGTGGCTTTGGATGATGTCTTACTGTTTTAAGACTGTGTCACTGGTGGTGACAGAGCTGTTGATTTATTATAGCTATTCCAAAATTACTTTTTTAAAATTGATTTTTGTGAGGACTTTGGTGAGTGTCTGGTCTGTATGGTTAAAGATGTTAGCTCTACTGACTGAGAGGGAAGAAAAATGAGGTGAGGACAGATTATTTAAAGTGGATGTTGCATCTTTGATCTAATCTGAGACAATAGGTGATACAGTTTAGTGCCTGGACTGTTTTTAGGGTGCTTTTCCTATTGCTGCGAACTTCAGCTCTGGAGCTTTTATTTTCAAAACATTTATTAGAAACGAGGAGAAAGGTTGTGATACTTTTAATTAAAAGTTCTAGAAGAGCTTCTGGCAATACAAACAGACTTCTAAAGTTTGTGTCTCCTGTATTTACATTCTCTCAGCTCAGTAAAAAATTGTTTATGAACAGTGATGGAGGAACCATTTAAAATGTCGGCTTTTTCCATAACTTCCAATTTCTCATATTGAATTGTCTTTTCCTGGGGACAAACAGTTCTAGTCTTCGGAGTGAATTGTTTTTTAGTAGTGGATGTAAGATTGTAGTTTCTATTGGTTTCTGCAGTACTATTTGGATTTCAGATGGTATGTACGTATAGGTTATTGTGTTACTTCTGTAGAAAAAAAAAAACAAAACACTGGCGACCTTTTGTAACCGTTATAGCCATCAATTTTTTGTAAATGAGAATGAGCGTGGAGAGCTGATGGAAATGGCACTTCATCTCTGAACAAATTGGTGGCTTAAGACTATAGCAGTGTTTTGGTCATCAATATCAGTGAAAGTAGAGGGTTCTTGACCCCTGTAATTTAATTGATGTTGGTTCCTGAATGTCTGCTTCGACATGATTAGCTTGTTTTTGTTTATTTGGGCTTATTTCTAATACATTAGAAGGATATAATGCTAAACTAATGTATTAGATCATTCTCTCTTAAAAAAAAAATAAAAAAATCCTAGTTTAATTCAGTGCAGATGCTGTAAAAAAACCCAAACAAAAAACCACCCCACAACCCTTACATTCATGTAAACTATTAAAAAATCCCTCATGTTAAATTCTTCAGAATTTATTTATAGGTTGTTTCTATTTATCTTCCAGCCTCAGACTTCCAATTAGGTTATCTAGTCTTGGTTTGATATTCTTTAAGCATGTCACCTGACATGCAAAGGTGAAAACCTGACATCCTTGTGTAGTTGTGTGATGCTTGAAGCTAAATTTCTATGGAAACGTTTTAATATTAGGAGAGATGCAGTGTATCTATTATGGATATGGCTTTGGAGAGGTGGTAGCACTCAGTGTAAGCCGGTTTGGGTTTCATATTGTTACATTTGAAGTAAAATAAATTCCTGTTCTGTGAGTCAATGCCTGTGCGCCTTTTAAAGTTCTATTTAGAGGGCTGAGAGGCTTCTAGTTTTTGTAGTATTTTCTGCAAGTGGGAAAATTCATTAACAGGACTCTAGGATTTTGTTTTAAAATGTTCCATTCTGTTCAAGGAGCATTGTATATTCAAAATTGTACTTAGCAACTTTAAAAGATCTATCTGAACTATTTTTATTATTGTAGTACTCAGAGGCCACAGGGTTTTGCAGGCTTAGTTATGCCAGATCCTATTACCAGCTTTGACAAAGGAGCGATCCTCGGCCTCATGCATCTTACGATCTGAAAGCAGATAATAAGGAAAAAGCCAGAAGAGGAGGAGGGTTGGGAAAGAACTGGCTCGCCTCAGTCCATATAAAGCATCTTAGATAAGCAGATGTTTTCATTAATGTATATACGCTCACCCTGTTTGCTAGATTTATTAAGAGAACGTGGTTTGTGGGTCCATTAGAGCTGTTGCTATTTTTAAAGAACTACAGGTGGTTAAAACTTGCTGTGCCATACCAAGTTTGCTTAAAGATTGATGTTTTATGTAAACAGAAAAAAAAAAGCAAGGATGAAATGAAATTTTAACTCTAGTGTGTAGAGGAATTTGTACGAATAGAAAAATATCCTGGAGGGAACGAAGACTGACAAGAATGGAATCTGTCTAGTTCAGTATGCAGTGTGTGGTACTCACTTTATATGCAGACATTTTGAATATGCTTGTTCCACTGCCATTTACAAAACAAGTTTTTGAGTACTGATATCCATATTTGATTTAAAGAATAATGTTAATTTTAGAATCTAGGAAGGTTCCCAGTTAAACATATGCTTGTTGATTGTACTATTTTTAGCTCCTTTGAACAACACGTGTTCTTTCCAGATTTTTTTTGGTGAATGTTGTATTCTGTTCTTAAAAGGAAAATCTCTCGGTGTCTAGATTCTTTTTTTGTATCCAAGAAAGGAAAGAGCCAGGGCACTTGTCAGTGCTTTACTTTTTCAAAATTGTAAGAGATGGGGCAAGCTATAATTAAATCTAAAGTGGATGCATCTGGTAGCGCTAGCAATGCCAGTGGAAGAGAACAGGTGAAAGAATCTGAGGCATAATACATAGTACATTATATAACCTGTCATGTAATGTGTGACACAGCAGAAGAGTAATCTTGGTATTTATTTAATTTTTGTGTAGTCTTGCTTTTAAGACAAAGGCTTAATGTGATAGCTTGAAATGCTTGTTTGTGTTGTATTGCAGGAAAGCTAAATATTTTTTGTTTTTATTAAGGCTAATGTGTTTAATCTTTTATTAACAAGATACAATTCCCGGTATGGGTTGTCTTGAATGGGTTAACATTATTTAAAACCAAGTCACTGTTTCAGAAAAATAGTGTACCTGTTTAAAATTTGGGAAGCTTATCATCCAAGCTAAAAAATGTGAAAGGTGTGCTGGCAGCTCCATTTTTTCCCCAAAATTTATTTTTATATAAGAAGAGTACAAAATCTCTATGCAGATTTTTTCGTTGCTGAAATTACCTTGTTCTTTAAATTGTTGGCGATACTTTCAATGCAGTCATTGCATCGCTGGGAATAGGAGTGTAAAAATGACTGTAAAAATTGAATTGTATTACCTGATTTGGGAGGTATGCAAAAGGTAAACAGTATAAATGCTGGGAAGAAGTGAATTAGATTAGAAAAGAAATGGCAATGAGGGGATTAAAGAACAGTGTTTGCCGTGCAGGGTTTGTAGTTTGGCAGGGCACACATTCTGCTTTTATTATGGTACTGGTTAGACATGATTTCTGTTTGTGTATGTTATGAAGAGTGTGTCTGATAAAAGACTTCTAATGCATGCTCTTTCGGGAAATGTGTTTCGGCAGGGCAGGTGCCTGGGCCTTCTGATGTGACTTTAAAACAAGTGGAGAAAGTAGGCCATAGAGCTTTTTGTGAATTTAGGAGCTTAGTAGCTAGATCTTAATCCAGCTTAAAAAATAAATATAAATCTCATTACCTGCCTTTAAGTCAAAATTCATCCTCGTCTACCATTTTTTTCAGCATCCTCTGTGCTTTTATTTCCTACTGCTTAAGTTACATTTTTTTGTGTTTTTTAAAAAAAACCACAATACCCAACAAACTAAGACAAGCATATTTCATGTGAAAGTTGGAAGTAGCTTGTCTCATTTGTCTCACTAGAATTTCCAACTCTCAAGTGAAAGGTTCTTAGAGGCTTGTAAGATTATATAACTGTTAGTTGACTTGTCGTAGTGGAGAAGCTTGAATTCCTTATTTAAGAAATAAATTTTTTAAAAAAATGGTTCTGTCCAAAATTTGAATATTTAGAAAACTGTCAGTTTAACTCGGTTTTTTTAACTGGGTTTTTTAACTGGGGGAAGGGAAAAGCTGATACTGAAACTTCCCATTTTTTTCCTTTTTTGATAGGAAATAAATACTATACTTCCTAGTCTTATATTATTTCATATTGTAAAGTGAAACCCAAAGCTGGTTAATAGCTTGATTCACACTTTTTCAGGAATCTTATTTTGATAAATCTTCATTTTTGGGATTTTTTCCTCTAGTTTGTTGATCTTGACTCTCTGTGATATACCAATTCTACTCTCTCCCCAGTTGTATTCTCTGAATGTTTGCACTCCTGGTGTGTGGCTATATAAATATGTATGTGTAAAATACATTTTTGTATGTATAAATGTGACCAGATCTTTTACCTATAGTTACACCGAAGTTGAATGTTTTTACCATATGCTATTCTATTAGACTGTGTAAAAGTTATTTTAATGCCTGTAACAGATTGTGGAAAGCATGCAAGAGTAGAGAATTAAATGTTTCTCGTTTGTAGAAATATGATAAATGCTACAAACTCTCTCAAATCAATTGATTAAATGAAGGTAAGGAAGGATTTAGTAATAATATGACTATGAAAAGCTTATGTCAGTCATTTCATATATTGCATTGGTTTTCCTATTTTTTCTGTTTTAATATAATTGCAGACTTGTTAAGAATATTGTGGTTTTTACTTGTCAAGATAGTTATTATAGCAGACACAAGCAAGTATGTTCTAACAGACATGCTTACTGAATGAGGAGCCCTTGGGAAATTTAACACAGCTTTTCAAGACTAGAATGAAAGAATGAAGTGGCAAGATGAGAGCAATATAGATCAGAAGTAGCTGGTCTGTGAGAAGACAGTGAAAAGAATGTTGAATATTACATAATTTTTTTAAGTGCTTCGTGCATTCATGCCTTTCTAGGCCATTTCTACGCTGTTCTTCTTCATCGCTTTGCCTGTTGGTGTGTTACAGAGCTCATTTAAGTCCAAAACCACTGCATTGGCATATTAATGCTGTTTTCTTTCATCTCTTTTGATGTCAGAGCTCTTAACACAAAATGAGGTATACGTGGCAATATATTGCATAGCAACTATCATTCTGTGTTTGGAAATTACTTTTTTTTTTTCCCCAGAGGTGGACATTAGGATGTGGAGGCCTGTTGCTATATGGACTGTAATTCATAGTTCTTGATTAGTGTCAGAATTTTTCAAGACTTATTGCCAGAAGTCAGGGAAGGTTTGATGCTGTTTCCATATATTTACACGAGACACTGATGAAAACTGCCATTAAATCACAGTATAATATATAGCAGTCTTTGAAGATATGTGCTGCCTTTATTTTTTTGTCCTCAAGAAAGTTAAATATCTTGCTTTGTTCTTCCATTGCTCTCTTTATAAGTCTCATGAGTACTTTACGGATCATCTTGGTCTGTGCTGAGCTAGGTCAGAAATAGATTTAGGCCAAGAAGGAGGCTTCCAGGTTGGAACTAGCTGAAGTAACTGGTGCCCTGTGGTTTAAAGGAGCTCTGAAGTCTTGGGCTTCTAAGAGTGCAGAGGTGTCTGCAGTCTGACTTCAGCTGCACATGCAAGCACTTGGTTTTAGTGAGAAATTACACCCTAACTGTTTTTTAATTTATCCAGATGGCTTTCTGATTAGCTTGGTACTGTACTACGTGATCCTTTCATCCTGCTTGGAAGAAACTCTGTTACTATAGAACTTAAATACCTACACAATAAATGTTTACTACCAAAGATATAGCACTGTTACTGGATAATGGTTAAAACAGAAGTTTTCTACTTCATCCTGGTAAAAAATGAGGTTAACAACTTAGAATTTTACACACTGGTAGTAGCAGCAAAGAGATAAAAAGCGAATGCTTTCTCTCTCAGTGCAGTTACTGGTAGAAATTGGTTTTAGAAGTTATCAACTAAGAGGTTTTTGTTACTTCAAATAAAACAGCAATTTAATTTCTTAAGACTTCTCTGTGTGGTTGCATGGAAGAAAAAGTGCTGTACTATTTTATCAAGGCCACTAATGATACTTCGTAAGTTTGTACTGTGTAAGTGCTTCTTGGAAACTGCTGTTCCCATCAATACAGAATGAAACTTTCTGAAAACAGGTACGGTCAGATACTACTGAAACCTTTTTTTAATCGTTATTTGGAGTGATTTTTATTTTTGGATATTTTTGATATTTTAATCCACAGACCTAGTGCACTCTGTTGGGATCTCTGTGTGCAGCATTTTTAGATATGTAACTGGTAAATAAATTACGAGAGCCATTCAGAGGACTTTATTATTGCAGTTTTAATACTTTTTTTAGATTGCTTTTATCCTTCATCAAAATTGCAGGACTGTGATGCAGTGTATTAAGAGATGCCCTATAAAAATCTGTATTGTGCTGCTTTTCTTCACCACTTCCTAGCAGTTATATTTTTTTTGTAGTAGTAGCTGCTAAACACTTCCTTCTTTTTGAATCATGAAATACTTGCATAATCCCCTCTATCTGTGCACCTCCTCTATTTGTGCAGGCAAACACCCATCAGGTTACTCATCCTTCACCCCATAGCCCTTTCCTTTCGTCAGATAGAGCCATTCTGTCACTTGGTACAAATACCTTCTAGTATATTGCGTTTAGATTATTTTGCATGACTATCACATAGGGCTGGTGCACTCTCAAAGAAATGTATTAAAGTACCTTGGGGGTAAATGATCAGTTTCAGATAATGTGTGTGTTGTATAGGAATTGGAACCAAGTGATATCTGCCTGCAGGGCTGTAGGATGTGATTATGGAGATCCACCTAGCCTTGGGTGTATCTGCCTTGTCAGCCTGTACGTTACTTTGCCTAAAGAGTTGTAGGGTTTCTTATTATTTTCGGTTTCTTTAATCATCATTCATTAGGAGTCATCCTGACACTTTAGTATGCAGTCTTACTATAGTACAGACTTAAAGTAAGTTTTGTTGTTATAACAACAATTTCTACAAGTGTTTTAAAGGAGAAGTTCAGCTCTGCAGATTTCCGTGGAGGGGTCCTGCAGAGGCCCTCTACTGTGGGCTGACCGGCTGAATGTCTTTCCTGGGAATTGGGGTGGTAGAGATTATTAGAGGTATTGTCCTCATTACTGAAGAGAAATAACATTCTGTACAATCAGAAGTGTTCTCATTCATTTTTCTTAAAATGAATCTAGCAAGTATTCTCAGTCAAATTAAATCTGAACTCATACTTAAGTTGTTTCTATCTGATCAGGAGCAAAAACACTTGCTCTGTGATGTTCTGAGAACTCTTGGTTCATATTGAAGTCTCTGTCTGAGGTTCTTAATTCAGTATGAAATTCCTAACTGCATAATTTATTGCTGTTAGGGATACAAATGGGTCAGTACCGAATCTGACATTCGAACATAGGGATTTAGAATCCAGTCCAAGAACTCAACCTAAACTTAGCGAATCCTTGGCCAGAAATGGCAGCTTTCCAGCTCTCCAGGTCCAAAGCCATACATTGTCATCAGTGACATTCTAGCATTTGGAAGCGTTAGCTGTTTAGTTATTTAAGTATTGGAACTCCCCTGATAACGGTTGTAAGGAGGTTAATGAGTTTAAAAACCCAAGAATGCCAGGGATTTTGTGATCCCCTGAGTCGACTGTTTTCAGAGATGAAATCTTCATTTTAAAGAGAATCTCGACTAACTGAAATTTTCCAGAGAGAAATGAATAATTAAAGAGGGGAAAAAAAATCAAAACAAACCACAAACAAAAGTACTAAATATGCCTTACAGGGACTGACATGGTATAGTACCAGAAATACTGTAACTCAGTATTTTATTTTTAGCTACATACAGATCCTGGAGGGTAATGGAGAATTATATGATGCTGGAATGTCTCTTGGTTTTGAGATCCATATGGAGCTCTGATAACTTCCTGCTTTTCTTTATTTAACTTTAAAAACCATTGCTATCGAAAGGAAAACATATCCAATAAGTTTAGGAGAGATTTCTTAAGCTTTAAATGACTAGACTTTTTAAAGTTTGAGAGAGCCCCTGCTAAGAAATGTCAAACAGTACACATTTAATTAGTTGTTCTAGGATCACTATAAAATATGGATATAAAACATCACACGTAATGCAACAGTAGTTGCTAAAATTTCAGGGTTAGAGCTAGGCAGCAACAGGTATCAGGAAAAATGTGTATAGGTGTGAAAAACATCAGTCAAGTGGAGCATAGCAGCTGTGTAAGAGCACACAGAAGCATTCCAGGAAACAAAAAGGAGCAAGAAGTATTACACTTAACACAGATTTGGCTTAAGTTACTCGGAGATGTTTGTCCAAAATGAAATTTGGCAAGGAGCTGAAAATTAAAATCCCAAACATAAAATGCATATATGTAATTACTGAGCATTGTGAATTAACCTAGAAAGTAGCCAGTTCTGTTTTTTGATGGAAATTTGAGGTTTTGAGAGTGAAAAAGATGAGAAATATCAACTACGTTAGAGCCTACAGAACATTATTAATTTTTCCACCTCTCTTTTTATTTCTCATTCTCTTGGTATCCCATAACCTCTGCCCCTTCATCTTCTGTGGAGGCTTCTTTTGTCTGTATTGCACAATTAAGATAACATTTCTTCTTTACGATTCCTGTCTCTGCTCTTGGGAACATGTACAATGTGCATCTCTGCTGAAGGGGAAAGTCAAAACCAAAAATCTGCCTACAGAAAAACTGAAGTCCAGGGAGGGTTATGCTTTAGCAGCAGGGTATAAAAAGTCACCTGTGCAAAGACTGTGCATATCCCACATCCCAGGAAATGGATGGATACAGCAGTTGTGTGGGAGGGCGGCAAATATTCTAGCCTTGGAAAGGGAAAGCAGGGTACTGAATGGGCATGAGAAATGGCCTGGAAATATTCTTCAGGCTTTAATAAACCCAGAAATATTAGAAATAATGTTAGTCATTGGTCTGATTTATAGAAAGTTAATCTGCAATGTACAGGGAAGTTCAGAGCTCTTGTTCTTGCTCCCTGTGCGAGGAAGAGGATCAAAGCTTCAGTAGAACTGGAGTGAAGCATAGCAGCTCTGAGCCTTCATGGGGTGGAGTGTTTTCATTAGAGGAGTTCATCCTAAAAGATGAGAAGCAGGGAGGGGAAAAAAACCTCAGCAGGTACCAAATAATTCAGAATGATTAATTGCAGTGAAGAGAGTGGTAGACTTGGATTGACTGTAGGAAGTTTATTGCTAGAAAAAAGAACTCTTTTTACATTTGCTTGGTCACTGTCCAGTGCCCTCTTTTTATCCAGTGTAAATAGGAAAAGACTGTGGTACGTCACTATTGGTCTTGGTTTATCATCCACACACTTCTTTCACTGACTTAGTAGGAATTTTATATTCTATCCAAAGTCAAAATACTTCTCTCTGGTGTTAGAAAAACAGTTCCTTAAATAGATTGCCATTTGTGTTTCTTTAGAGCATTTGAGGGCCAGTGAACTGCTGTGAAAGTTCTGTTTTAAGAGGGGCCTCAGATGCTAAAGGAAATAAAATGAGGGTAATTCAAGTCTACCACAGGAACCAGAAGTTTACTTGGTAAAAATGGAAGCTGGAATTATGTAATCGTATGTCTTTTGGAAACTTAGCTTTTAAATTATACTTTTATAACCTTTGAAAGGGCAGCAGTATGAGGATGATTTTTTTGTTTTAGTTTGCAATTGATGAAAGGGCTTTCTAAATACAAACAACCTGTGTAAAATCCAAGATAAAAGCATGAAGAAAATGGTTTGGGTTTAGTTAAGCTTTAGGCAAGAAGGTAAGAACAAAGCATATCATGGAAAGAAGAGAAACTCAGACGATGCCAGGGTCCGTTGCTCTTGCTTTCGGCTTTCTCAGCTTTAATAGATGATTGGAGTTTTAGGAAAGCGGATAACCTTGGCACATCTGTGATCCCACACTGAAATACAAACTTTGTAATATCTTTTTTTCCTCTATTAATCATAAATGCATTATTTGCTTTTCTTCTGAGTAAGGTAATTGGGAAGTCTGGTATGCCTTTTGATTCAAATAGTGCATTTTCTGGCAACTGCTGAGTTGGAGAGCTGCATCACTTGAAGACTTTTCCATGTGAGAGTTCCATCTATTTCTGTGAATTTACTACCAGAATCATGTAGGCAAAATAAGCACAGGGTCAATGAAAAATTGAGCTTTGACCCTTACTTTGGCACTGGCTATGTCTTTAAAGCATTGTGATCTCAGAAATTAAAGGTAGGTGATATATTTAAAAAAAAATAATTCTGGTGCTATGGAAAAATCTTAAGTGTAAAAGGATGGCACTTCCAAAGCTTGCCATATAGAATCTTACTGTATGGAAATTCTTGGGTCGCCATGGGAAGGCAGGTGCTACAGCTGTAGAAGAATGTGAAATACACAAATGAGACCTACACTTTAGTAGCATGGGCACTTTTTCTGAGTGAATCACACATGGCAGAAGCGCTCCCAAGTCCATTTAAGGCTCGGAGCATGGAAACTGAAGCTTTATGTGTAGGACTGCCAGTGTTCTGACTCTTTAGAAATTGGGCATTCCTATACATCTAAAAGAGCTGTCTGACATAATTCCATTTCATAAATCCATAATTCCCCATTTCCTATAGTGATACTTCTGGTGTAGTGGCATCTGCTGGTCTGTGGATACCCAAAGTTAAAATATTGTTGGTCCTAACATCTGTAGCTCCACCTAACAAAGTCTTTGCATGTACAAAGATCCTGTGAAGGCACTATTCTGTTGAGTTCTACCACAGCCCAGTATGCTTTTATGGATCAAGTTACAGCTTTTAGCACTTGTTTTAGTGGGACAGTGTAATGGTGTATTGTTTCATTCATTATTAGTGTGAGATATTATCAGCTTTTAAATTCGTAGCTGTTCTTTCTTATAGTTCTTAGTCATGCAAAATCCATAACACATCTGAGGCACAATTAAGTTGTGGCATTTGCTGTAACTCCAACTAAGTCTACTGATAAACTTAGGGTTTTCCTGCATTCAGTCAAGCTGAGATGGTAGTGCAATGGAAAATTAAGTTGCTTAAGTAATTGGGAAGGGGAGAGTCTAGCCTTAGAGGAAGTGGTAGTACTGATTAGCTGAATATAAATAAATTTAGAACTTGTCTTGAGACATTTGGCCATTTCCCCCCTCCCCCCCCCGCTTCCATCTTAATGAGAGGACAAGAGGCTCATTTTAAATGAGTGAAGTTCTGAGACCACACACAGTTATACTGAGAAAACAAGAATTCTGAGGTCTGAGTGCCTGGACTAGTCTTTCATTTGTTCAAAACACAACAACCTCAAATACAAATCTGGTCCAAGATGGTAAGCATATTTTGACCACAGCCTGCTAATGACCAGCAGTCATCGTTGCAGGAGATTTCCATTCCAGCAGGAGTATCTTGGCAATGGAAGGAGGTTGAAGGTACTGGTGGGGTGTGTTCGTTGTTTTTATCCCAGTCTATGTATGGGGTGCTAGACACCATGTTTTGCCATAGCCTTTTCCAGCTCAGGGAGTTGTCACACAGGTGGTATTGCAAACAATTGGCACTGCCTAAGACATTTCCTGTCTACTGTAGAGTCCACCTGGTCCATCCTTCCTGGATGGAAGTAAAATAGTGGACATCCTTACTTAGGTTTATGCTTCACTGAAAGATGTTGAAAATGTGAGAACTGCAGATATGTGTGTTCAGTAGCATGTTTGAAACTGGGGATCTCTTTATAAAATATTATAAAAGTATATAGCACCTGTGTGCTATCTATTCACTTTGTAAAAATATCTCGAAAGGGCATGTAAAAGTTGTAGTTAGAGTATACTTTCTTCTCAGAGTCTGGCTATTGGTTGTGGTTGACCTCATGTTAAAGACATTCAGGATGTAGCTGCAGTGATAATCCATGAGCTTCTGCGTTACCTTTTTCATTTTGCACAATGATTTTTGGTAATCTAAACCTCTGCCAGAAAATTTCATCTTTTTGGGACTATGTTGGTGATCTAAGAGAAGCACAGATTGCACTGTTTGCTGATCATATTTTGAATTCTTTCTGGTTTTGAAATTAAATCCTAACCATTTCTGACACTATTGTTGCTGTTAGTTTTGTCTCCTCTTAGACTTTGCAACTAGTTTGCTAACTTCTTCAGAGTTTCTACTTTGAGGGAGATGTATTTAAAATTCTGAACAAAATGCTATGAGATTTTAAACATTGTCATTTTGCTCTGGCTTACTTGGCTGTGAAGGATACCTTTTTTTAAAAAAGAAATCTTGCTTGTGGAAAGTTATACTTCCATGTCTCTTGAAAGCTAGAAAAAAGTTCTGTGGAGTCTGATCTCTTATTGGCATTGATCAATATTCCTTTCTGTATTTTTAATAGCATTTTAATTGGCCTTTTCGCCAGTTTTATGTAGGAAGATAAGGATTTATGACAGATCATGTCTTAGTAAGTAAACTGTAGTGTTATTTCTGTTACTGTCCTTTTATTGTCTCAGAAACCCAGGCATAAAGCTTCCCTGCAGGAACCTAGAAGGATATTCCTTGGCTCTGAACCACATGTGCATTCTGTGCTCATTTGAACAGGGATGAAGCACAATCAGTGAGCGCCAAGAAAGAGGATGTGAAAAGACAGTTTGTTTGTGATGGCCGTTTTGATATAATGACTTAGACTGTGTTGTAAGTTCATGTCAAGTCCAATGTGTGCCTAAGTCTGCTTCCAGATCTTCTAGATATTTAAATGCTGTATGAATTCTTCACTTGGCTACCAAGTTTCACTTCTTAATCATGAATTTTTTAGACTGAAGAGAAAACTTTCTGACTCTGCTTTACAGGTTGTTTGGTGTATTTCTCAAGTCTTAAAGTTGCCTCTTAATATTTAATGAATTAGTCATTTTTGGAAGGTCCATCCAGCATTGGAGATGGCTCCCGAAGTGCATCATTCTCTAGCTTTCTTGAAAAGACTTATTTAAATATATAAATACCCTTTTCCCATTTATCTAAATGTTATGTGCCTACATGGTGCCATTATGAAGGGATAGTGGTCTTTTTAAGTTGGTAAAGGTGCTACAGTACATCTTGACTGAGTGAATGACTGGCGTGTAACCACCTTAAGTCTTTTTTTCATTTAAGGCTTTATCCTTTCACTTAAGTGTTTTATATGTTGTTTAGTATTACTTGTCAACTGAAAGTGACTCTTCAGGAAATGTTTTAGAGAAACTAAAACTGTACCAAGTGAAGTACAACAGATGGTCAAGTTTAAGGATTGCTGTATCTGTCTGTAGCTTGTATTCAAGAAAGATGCTTATGACCGTAGGCACTTAATGTACAGGGCAGGTACAATAAATGTTTATGTTGCCCAGTAGAACTGAACTTAATCAGAGAAATATAAAGGAAAACACTAAACTACTTTTTCCCTGGCATACTATATACATCTTGATGTTCAATTTTTTTTTTAGTTTTGTTAGGGGCAAACAAATTGTGTAATATGACAAATGAGGAGTAACTCAGAAAGAATAAGCAACATAAATTTAATGGCATGGAAAGAAGAAAGTAAGCCATAAAATTTTAGAGAAACCCTCAAGTATGCATAATACCATTTATTTTTCTTGAGGATCATGACATTTTTGCAGATAAAAACATTAACTGTAGATGTTTGTGTTTTGGAAGAGAATTCTTCTGTTCTGACACTTGGGATGACATTGGATACATGTGCATCGATGTGAAGATGTTAATTTTGTAAGTACCAAAGCACACCAGACCACCTTTGAAAACTCTTAGGGTCAAGTCAAAACCTATGAGGACTTAGGATAAGGTTTTGTTGGAGTCAGGTTTTTGTAGCAGCCTGGAAAGTAAGTTGTGGGGTGTTTTTTATCTGTTGTTTGATTCCTTGCTGCCTTGCTCCTGAGGCAGCTGTTGAAGCTGTGAAAGAGACTTGAGTCAGAGGTTTGCACTGACTAGTCAGCTCTCGATAGAATCTTGCATTCACTTTGCAGAAGTGTCAGCTAACAGAGTGGCGTTTCCTGTTGGAGCGATCAGAAGTGTGGCAGGAGACAGGATTTACGCAGCTGCCTAATGAATATTCCAAAACATTTTGAGTTATTTTAAAATGTGGCTCTAATTCCCCATTTAGCTTATGCAGTTGTGAGGAAATAAATCTAACTGCCTATAGTGTGGTTAAACAATACTAAAAGCTGCATTTCCCCCTTGTATTAGTACGACGTTACTCTCTGAGCCTCTGCCTAAAGGGAGTGAGTAATTGCTGTTTATGTGAAGGCTTGTCTCCTCACCCTGTTACCTTTTTTTAGTTACTCTGTGTTTTCTACTCTAAAATCCTTCCCGTTTTACTCTTCTACCTTTTAAAATAATTTAATTTCTTCTGTTGCTAAATCCCAAATTCGGGACAGATAGTGCTGCTGCTGGTGACGCTGTGCAGTGTCCAGAGAGGGTTTCTGTGGCGTTAGGGCCTTTTGACAGTTCTTGTGACTTTTAATGACTTAAGGTGTCCAGGAGCTAAACATGACAGTGGTGTGTAGGACCAGTACAAAGACAATATGTGGATGTATAAGGGGAGTGTGATCAGTCCCAGGCTTACAGGCTAGATTTGATGATGAAAGGCAGTTGAGGGAAGTTCGGTAGCTGAAATGAGTACTGTTAATACCAGAGAGAAAGGTGATGGATTGATGTGAGCTGGAATCTGCATGAGGGGAGGAAAAAATACATAGTAGCACCACAGCCAATATGGATCTTCCAAGTTTGCCAGTGTAGCAAAGCATGTGTGAATGTATGTGTGCAAAAGGCAAACAGAGATGTTATGCTGAGCAGGGAGGAGAGGGCTGAGTAATGGGGTGATTTTGCAGCTGTCATAACAAAAGATATCCTGGGTAAAGCTATGAAAGTAATGGGTAATATAGGACTAGTTTTTTTTTTCTTTTGGTAGTGCCTGGTGCTATTTGTATCAAACAGTAAATTCTCACATACTTCATGGAGGCTCTCACGTAATTCATGCTAAGGGTTCTGGCCTAAAATGTTTCCCTAGGTACAAAACCTGAGGAAATAATTTAGATGGAGATAGAATAAAGATAAATAAATATGCCTATTGTTTTATTCAAAGGAGGGAATTAAAAAAGTATCTCAATGCATTTTATACTTTAATTGTTCAAGCTTTTGTAACTATATATTCAGGAAAATCAAAATTGTGTAGAACTTGATACATACAAAATCACTAGTAAGACTATTTAGCTGCATTTGATTATTAACACATGTAAATAGATTTAGTTTTTCTTTGAGTATAATCTTATTTGTGTCTCTCTTTGGCTTTCAGAATGTAGTCTCATAGAAGTTGCAGAGGCAATAATTGGACGTTTGAAAAGCTGGTTGGGATTTTCTAGGTTTCATACATGAGATATGACTGAATGTTGAGTAACTGTTGGGGGGGGAGAAGGGAAGAAAAACCTGATCTCAGACTTGTTGCTTTGTGGGGTGTGCATGTACTACAGTATATGGTCATGTCTTGGTTGTTTTGCCGTAAGAATACAGGTATTGCAGAAGACAAACCACCCTGTCTGTATCTGACATGAGAATATATACAGGTGAAGCACAGCTTTCTCAGTACAGTCTAGGGAGGAATTTTTAGCATTGATGGTGTTCTTCTTTTTCTATTGTGCTCTTGCAAATGATCATACTCTGTTTCTTGTATCTAGGGCTCCCTATGTATGACCTTTTGATGATCAGGCAGTGGTTGCATGCTGCAAAGCATACCCTGAAGCACCTAACATGGTACTAGCAACTGTTTTTAGGGGCTGTCAGGATTACCACTGAGTTGTGTGTATTTATCATTGTCTTAGGAGGCTACACTTGCTTTCTCTTGCTATGGCTTGTTAGTGTGCCTGGGAGTTGCAGGAGACTTGAAGGGAGTCCTCTTGACATCTGAAAGGTAAAGTTATGCTGCCTCCGGCTCTGGATTAAAGTGTCGTAAATGTTGTCTGTATGAATGCAGCCTTTTGAGTCTTATCCCTTGGACCTAAACATAAACAAAATGAATGGGGTAGACTAATAGCCTTGAGGGGGTTACTCATCTACGCAACTGGAAAACCACATCCACTCTGGCATGAGTTTGAGGAAGCTATGGTTTCATATCCTGGTGACGTTGCAGTAATGGATCAAGAATTTAACTCTTGCTTCCTTATTACACTTGAGCCCCATGCGTGCTACTTTCATCCTTTTCCATTAGACACTAGTTTGAGTCAGAGGGTGTGCTCCAAAGTACTGTCTGTGATCTTGTTTTGGAGACAGTGGGCTGTACAGGTTCTTGCTTTGTATTTCCTATGGACTATTTATTTCTGCATATTTTTTCAGTTGCAGTAGTTAGAGGGTGTGTGAGGTGGGCTTTTTAAACCATGGTTATATTGCTGACAGACAACACTTCTGCTATCTGCAATCACCCTCGTAGGTGCCATGGTTGGTTCTACTGATTTGGAAGAGCAATTTGGTTATGGGGATAACGAGGATATCAGGCTTTACGCCTCCCTCCCTACACACCTATGCATTTTCTTGTTTCAGTGTGGTCATGTAACTTAGAGAATTTTGCTGTTCTTATGCCTCCCTTTCTTCTTTGTAGATCAGTAATTTTTGGATTTATAGGTGCAAATCTAATGAGAAAATAAATTAACAGTAATGGGAAATTGTGAATGATATCTAAAGTTATCTTTCCAAAAATGATGGAAGGAACATCTGGGAATTTCTGCAGACAGCATGTATGTCTATCTGCTTTTGTACACTGTTCTACTTCTTAGAAACAAACTGAAAGTTTCGAAGAGCAAGAGTAAGAGTTGTAGCATTGAGATATGTTTATATATGTGTAGAAGTAAGTGCTGATCTAAGCTATGAGTGATTGGCAGATGATGGAAAAGAAACAGTATTCCTAAGTTACTTAAATAGCATCAGTTTCTCACTAAAGAACATAAGGAGGACCACAGTAAAAGTCATATGGCATTTTTTTTATTTTTAATTTTTATTAAATCCCTACTTGGGTTGTAAATCTTCACCACTGTCAGCAGCACAGAACGTGCTCCCTGTTTGAACTTTTTTTTTATTGAATAAATGAGCAAGGAACAAGGAGAGAACTGATGACGGATGGTTGTAACCTTAAGTACTGCAGAATGTAGAACAGGGTGTTAGAGATTTGATCTATAGTCTCACTTTTACAACTGAGATAAAAATAAGCAGTATGTCATAGATAATAATAACCACCAAAAGCATTTTTTGAAAGGACTTAAACAGCCAATACCTATGTATTTAGATTATTTATTCTATATGAAGGCCGTTTGGAAACACAGGGCAAGGGGAAAGCTTGTCATGACAGGATACTTGGGGGAAGTGATCCCTATTAACGATTTGAAGTACTAAAAGTCTTCCCTGTAAATATTTTTAGCTGTCCTAACAGGCCTGTTTTTCTTTTCCATTCTGGGGTTTTCAGCACCTTTTTTGTTTTTAATTGGCCAAAATATAAATAATCACAAATCTTTAATCTTGGGGGCTGGAAGTTGGGGCAGTGAGGAACATCCTCCACTGCGCCAGCAATAGTCATTGCAAACAACATAATTCTTGTTATATGCATGTATGTATGGAGTAATGTATGGGCAGCAATTTCTGGTTGTGAACACTTTTGTGTATTCTATATGTATGCCCTGTGCTCCTACCTCTTCAGAGTTGTTCCTGGTTTTCTTTCAGGACAGGTTTTTGGTGAACTTTCTAGGAGTTTGCTGTCTGTGGGGTTTGTGTTGATATTTTCTTCTTTTTTCTTTTTTTTTTTTTTTTAATTGACAAAAATATCGTGGGATCTGCCTCAAAATTCTTTCCTATTTTTTAAGAATAGAGCTCTCTATTAGACAACTAAGAATAATTTGTGCTAGGGATAAGTCTACAGTTAGTAAGCACAAAGTATGTACTACTGGACTTGTAGTTAGCTTCAATAACTTTGTAACGTTATAGTTAAGGTATTCTGGTTCTGGGATTCAGCCTAATGGGGTGTCTGGAAGTGGCTTCACAGAGCTTTTAGTTTTCTGGAGAATCCCTTTTGTTAGTTAACTGTAGCCCCCGGGCACATAGAAAATGAAGAATTAAATACCAACAAAAGGTGTTCCACTGGATCCCAGAAATAGTAGGACAGGGCAAAATGAAGAACTGAACTCATATGACTGGTAGTGGAACAACTGTCTACTTACCTTCTGGAGGTAGAGACTGGCATGGAAGAATGCTTTTAATTCACTCAGCCAGAAGTCACGATGTAGTCATCTGGCAAACTGCTTGAGTTAAGATGTCTGGCTGTGCATTAATGAATCACCAAGGGACCAGGATGATGGAAGAAAGTGTGTTGGAGGTGAGTCACAGGAGCCCCACCAATAAACATTTCTGAGTGGAAAGTATGTATGTAGTGGTGAATCACAAAGTACTCCACCAAAAGGTCCATGTATGCCAGTCTTAATATTTGTGGAATGATGAGTGTTGGTAATGAAAACCTCAGTAAAAAAAAATCAACATCTCTCTGTAGAATGGACTGTAAGGTTTCTGGGCCAGTGTTTTAAACCTGAAAATGTTGTTCTGTCCCCCTGGGAGAAAATGTAAGAGGCACAGAATTTTGCTATTTAAGACTTGTGCTTTTTTTTTTTTTAAAGAGGTGTAGTATCTGTCTGCCCAGGTTCCTGCTTGTAGAAGGCTTTTCTGGAAGATCAATGACACTTGTATAGTAACTTGAGATTTTGATGTGTGAGATGCTGTGGATATGTGATTGACTTACTGAGATTTTTGGGGGTGGGATGTGAGTCTACATTCTGTTTTAGGTGTTTGTTTAGTGGAGTAAATCAAAGATTATAAATAGATTTTTACTCCAATAATTTTTAATATAAGATGGATAAAAATTATCTAAGTGCTGATAAATTTACAGGATGATACAATGCTTGCATCAATTTGTATCAAAGTTAAAAATAGGTAGTACCAGAATCCTGTAAGAGAGAATGAGCCAGATAGGTACAGGCCCCAGACTTACTCATTTGTCCTTTCTGCTTCATAGTGCAGCAGTGTTGCTTCTCTTAACAGTGTTGCTTGTCCCATTCAGTGGGGCATCTTCCATCCTTAATACGCTTCTGTCTCTTGCTTTCTGTCTCTGCTTGCTTTGTTTGTGGTGGTTTCAGAATTCTTAATTTGCAGACATATGTAAAATCTACAGTGACATTCACTTGATATTCTTCTAGAAGAGTTGTATGATGAGTACAGTAAATTTACTACTTAATAAGTGGCAATACTGACACTGTTTTTCAGTTTCCAAGGGAGCATTCCTGTGGTTTGTTTAGCGGGATGCTGGTGGAAGCTATTCTTTTTAGGTAAAAGAAACTAATATTGTTTTAGTATTCTCCTGATGCTGAGATGGGAGGTCTTGAATGTATGGTAAATCAAATATGTCTACTAATTTTTATTAGTATTGAACAGGCCTTATTAAATAAAAAGATTAGAAATGATTACAAAATCTGTTTGAACAGTGTTTGTTTCATAAGAAGAGGAATTGCCTTTAAAATAAAGAATTTTAACTAAGAATTATTTCCAGCAGGAAATTAATTCTAACAAAGCTATGCTTACATGTCTACTGTTTTTAAATTAAAAGCGATACCAAACAAGAAAAGAAACAGCTTCCACCTGACTGGAATAAATCTCCTTCCAAGACCAACGTGTCCATAATGAAAGTTTAGTATTTCTGATCTTGGGGATTGTTCCTGGAGCACAGTAGACATTGCAGACACTAGGAATATCTAGAAAATCGTGCAGTAAGGATTAAGGAGGAGTGACTCTGCTACTTCAGGAGACTATGTTGTTGCACAGAAGGGTTTCTGATAAGATTATGGGCTTTGTAATGTGATGTTTGAACATGTCTCTGTCCTACCCCTTTCAAAGGGAACTTCAGTGTGATGATCTTTTGGCTTTAGCTTTTCTGTGGAGGCTCTTGGATTTTTTTAGCTTTGGGGAACGGAAGAGATCCATTCATGAAGTGTGCTGCATATTAGCCAGATATATGGCATAAGTTCTAATAAAAGGGAGCTCAATGTCTAGAAGACAGTAGTGATGATTTTCCTGTGTGCAGTGTACCAAACACTGCTTTGCATCACTTGGATGGAAGCCTCTTTCATCTTGAAAGTCACCTGTTTGAGGCAACTGGGTAATGCGACCAGCTCTTTCAGCACCTGTGAGCCTGTGTAAGCTGATTTGGGTTTGAAACATTTAGCTAAAATAATTAGTAGAGAGATTCTGGCTCTTCTGGTGTCTGGCAAGTGGGTTACATTATAGAACAAGTGGACCTGTGGCAGCAGCTGTTTGTCACAAAATGAGGAAATGGGTGATGGACAGGGTTCCCTTAGGATATACTGCCTGAAGGTGATTCTGCAAATGCGGAACTTCTGTTTCAGCTGCTCTTAATACTTGAGTAGTGACCCTAAAGGAAGTGCTTTTATGAGGGTGGTGATGTGTGGATAGCATCTATCATAGTGTGGCACAAATATATGCTCGCTTGTCTATGTTCATGTATATAAGGTGAGTTTATATATAAAAAATGTTTAAGTTTATATATAATGCATTATTTACATAAAAATGTAAAATAGCATATTCCTTTTTATAAAGGAAAGAGCTAATCCTGTTAAGCTTGCTTGGTTTATCTGAAGTGGGGTTTTAAGGCACCATACAAAACATGTTTTGAATGATTTTTGGGAAGAGAAAACAAGAAAAATGGGTTTTATTTGTGTTTTTAAATGTAGTTGTACACAATAAACACAACTTGTGCATTTCTTTAAGCAAACAATAAAACAAACAAATTGTAAATGCCTCTTTCCCTTTGATTCTACTTTTCATTCATTGCAGCTCACCTTGTTTTGAATTTCAGAGAACTTGTTTAAAATACTTGATGCTTTTGTGAATGACTAGCATAGGAGAATTTTTTTCTGTAAATGGAAGAAAAAATCACAGGAGGGGGGGCATGTGTGTGAGGTCACTATGTATATATGTTACACAGACTTGTGTAATTGGAGAAGAAGTCTTATTTCTAGTAAGACTTTATTTGTAAACAGGCGTGATAGAGAATGGAAGAGTGGAGCTATTACACTTCCAATGACACACAGAGCATTAATTTAATGACTTTTCTGTCACTACTTTGTAGTGAATTGGGATTGCAGCAGATGGAATTTTAGCTTTGTTTATGTACCCAGGTAAGTTGATGTGAAAGCTTTTTTTGAAAGTGTTAGTGGGGGCTCAAACCCATCACCAGCAACTGGTGAGTTTGTTTACATTCTTGTTGCATGAATTCTAGTAAAAAAAGAAAGACACATCAGTGTTTGTGATGTATTTTCTTTGTAAGCACTTCTCCATCCAGGACCCCAGTAAAACAACCGGTATATATCACAGGCTACTTAGTGGCAGATGCCAGATAATGGTTACTATTTGTTTCTGCTAGATTTGAATTGATAGTTTAATCTGGATCACATTTTCAAAGTGCCAAATCATATATTTTTTTTTTAGAGCGTGAGTGCTTTTTCATTAGTGTTACAGATCTGAAAAAGTGGGTGCTGCAAAAGACTGGAAGGATTTTATCAATTTAAAAGACGAAAGAGCAAATTTAGTTAAGTTTCAAGTAAAGCTTAGAATGTAATATTGACTTGAATGGTATTTCAACCAGCAGTGTTAAGTTCTATCTTTAACTGAGTTTAAATTAGTTTTATTCAAAGTGCAACTTAACTAATTATATCCCCAAAATCCTAATTTAGGATTCTATAAATAGGATGTTTGCCACCAGTGCAAATGCCACTCTGTCTTTTCATTCCACTAATTTAGCTCTTGAGGGTACAGTGTAAGTTGGGACACAGGAGGTTCTCCGTAGTCCCTATTATTTTCTTTGATTTCCTGCCAGTGACTGAGAATCAGGGATTCTAAAGCTGTCCAAAAGTTTGAGTAAAAGGTATTAAAAAATGCTCTTTTAAAAAGAAACTGCTTAAGTAGTTCAGCATGCCTTCACTGGAAAAGCTGAATTAACAGATGCGTTGCTTTAATTTCACAGTTTTCAGTCTCATTGAGCCCATATACTGGGTCAAACCAGGGGTTCTTTGGATACTGCTTTGGTGTTATAGGAGATGTGTGTGCAGCAGGGCCCTGCAGTTCCCTTGGTGCTGCTTCTTCCCATACATCACAGGGTTCTAAGTTCACTTACCAGTGCTGCCAATGGGATGCCTTCTCTTCATTCTTAGATGCAATGTAATGTTTGTTAAAGCTACCTTTGGAGATGTTTGGTTATATGCAGGTCCTTAGTGTTAGCCCAACTAATATATCAGCATTGGATATAGTCCAACTGAAAAATGAAATAATGGTTCAGAATGAGTAAAATCCTGACCACCCCCAGAAAACACAAAATGAATCTCTAGCTGCACCAGGAATCTTCATTTGAGGAGAAAATGACATAGTGTAGCCGTCTCACGCATACATACATGCTTTAAAGATTTAGAGAATTACTAAATCTAAGAAGCTGACTGGGTCAAACACACAATATGATGCAACACTCTGTATCCCTGTTGTCAAGAGCATGCTCTGTGCTAGACTCATAATGCTGTAAAGTACAAAATAGGTTAACAATTTTTACTTGTGGGTTGCTTATGAGAAACCAGGTGTGAATGAGTTTCCGCATGTTTGTAAAAGTAAGACTCAGGATTTCATCAAGCAAAAATGAATTATCTAAATATGGATTAGAGAAAAGCAGGTTACAGCTTTAGGAGAAGTGAAGTGCTGTTCATTTAATGGCTGTGCTGTCAAAAAACTGGTTGTAGATGAGGGTAATGCTGTATGTTTCCAGCACTGATCACTGTCAGCCTTTGTGGAGAGGAGTTGAAAGCACGCTGGTTGGTTTGTTTAAACCTTTGTATCAGGTTCTGTTAATATTACTTGGCCGAGTTTCTGTGGGTTAGCTTGAGAAGCAGAGTGTACAACTGCTGGCAGCTCCTTCTCCAAAATATCAAGATCTAAAATACAATTTAATGGTTTTGGTTAGTGTTTCATATGGTTAAGCATTTTTCTCTCTTTTTTTTTTAAATTCATTTAAATGAAACCAGAGACTCTCACGCAATCATGACCTTGAAGAAACTGAAGAAAATTACCCAGATGCCACCAGTGCAGCAAGGTGAGATGGCAACACTGGATGCTCTAAATCATTAAGCTCCTCTATATTATAATATGCAGGTATAAAAAGCAATTAAAGTGACTGTGTCACTACTTCTGACTTTCTGTAGTTATTGTGAAGAAGTATTAGGTCCAATATTGCTGATGGAGTAGCTGTGGAAGTAATTACTGTCCATCACAGTGGCTGTAGAAAAGAGTTTTTTCTGTTCTGGTGGTCCTCAGCTTATTCTTAAACATACAGTGTTTCTTTACATGCATGATGGCTTTGGAAGTGGGTTATATATGATCAGAAGAGAGCTAACTAGGTAACTTCTGAAAAATTGTGCCTGTGCAGCTAGCATGAGGCATACAGTGATCTTCTGAATTGTCATTGTGGGTTACTTGTAAAGCATTTTATTTTATTGAGAATAGTACAGATTATCTGTCCACATAACTATTTATAGGAGGGGTATTTTGATGTTGGATTTGGCCTAGTTCATGCATTGATTAGAAGATCAGAGTTGATTAGAAGAACAGGATTCCTAATTGTCTGTCAAGCTCATCCTGTTTCATAGGGCTCTGAGAGTTAAAGCCTCCATCGCAGTAATTGGTGCTTGCTCTGAGCTCCTTTCCCTCACATAACTGTCTGCCAGTCAAACGTTGCCTTGGCAGCCTTGGCCCTTTCCTGGTCAGGAACCACTGAGGAATTCAGTTGGCAATATCAGTCCCATATACAATGTATGGCAAGACAGAAACACCCAGGCAGTCTCTAATAATTTAATACTGTTACAGAAATATATTGAGAAACATTGAGTAAGTGTCAGAGTACTACTTTGGGCACTGTTATAACTGATGTATCGTAATGGGAGTGTTTGAAATAAAAACTTGTCAAAAAATGCAGCCAGCTTTAGCAGAGCCCTATCATAGCAACAGTGCCAGCTTTCTAAGGAGTTGACAACCACCAGCAACTTAAAGCACAAGAACACTTAAATGTTAATGCCTGAATATCAGGAGACTATTAATGAAGTCAGAAATGCCTTGAAGAACGCTTCCAGGGGCCTATTCTTTGTGCATCTTATGAATCATTACCTCTTGAACTTCAAGGTAAGATCATCTTTATGGAAAAGGATGGTTCGAACAGAAAATGAATGGAAGGCGATCTGGAAAACTAGAACTGCTGTTATCAAGAAAATAGGTTTTAAATGATCTCTACTTAGATTTTTTTCATTCCATTTAAGGTAAAATAAATGTACGTGTATCTAAAAATGCTTACGTGAAACCTAATAACAGAAGGATTTTATGGGAGTTTTGAAGTGATAGTCTGGTCAATACATAACCCCTAATTTTGTGTGTCAGGTGCCCCGAGCAGTTTACAGACCAGTTGGAAAAGGCAGACACTGTGTGTTGGAAAAGCTGTAGCAGAGCAACAGGATGGACGCGGGGATGGCAGGCGAGTGGTGTGATACTGCCACTTTCAGTTTTGGAATGCTCTTCCTTAGAAGAGAATAAGCTAAGGGGCAAGAGAAAAGAAAGAGAATGAAAATAAAAGGTCTGAGACACCAGGTTGGGGGTAGAGACAGTACCTAAGTCCTGGCAGTCGGATGTTGTGCCTCAGGGCTCACTTCCTAGGAATGAAAGGCCAGAGATAAGTGAGGGCTTGGTGGTTCCTGTGGGTGACAAAGAGAGGAAAGAGGTGGAAAAGGACAGGTAGGAGTGGGCTGGTGTTGCTGGTGACAGCAAAAGAGCAGAATTGAGCAGTTACTCCTGCTTCATGACCCTTCTCGGCAGTAACTTGTTGCCCTCTCTGCTTGAACCTTCTTGTCATGGTAACGGCAGCAGTAGCAGCCTGGCATTGCAGTGTCAGGCATGCAGGGATGTTCTTGCTGTTCAGTGCAGTTTAAGAGCTTTGCCCCTGTCTAGACCTGACTCTGGTGGAGGACATTGCTGTCCAAATTAATTTAGGCATTACCAGAGGCCTATAGATAATAAAAGATTGAGGTATTTTTTGAGAATGCCTACCCTCCTTTAGGATCTGTAAAACAATAAAAATGGGAAATCAGTTTGCAAAAGGTGGGATTGTGTAGGGTGGCTAGTGTTTGGTTGCTGCTGCTGGAATTTGAGTGGAGTGCTGGTGATAGTGTTATTAAAGACACAAATACTTAAGTGTTACAAAAGGTTAAGAATATGATTTGCAAGTGCAAATGTCTTGAAGTTAAATTAGAAAGGTTTTTAAAAGGCAGAAACAGGATTGCTTAGATATGAAAGAGTTTGCTTTCAGACTTTTATGACAAGCTAGAAAGTTATCTTAAGGCAGAGCTAGAACATTCAGGCTTTGTGAGTGAAAAGTAATAGTTTATTCTCTGCCGTCTTAAAACCTGCCCTGTGGTATTATGGGTGACATAATAAACCCAAGCTGAGAACATGGTGACTGTACCTTCTTTCATTTGAATTTGTATGCGATTCTGGATAAGAGATTGTATTGCCTTTTCTACTCCTAGTTTCTCACCTGCATCACGCTTACCTGTCGAGGAAGAAGTGCCCTTGACTAGCAAGGTAAGTATGTGCACTGTACAGCAAACCCCTGCAGTGAGCAGTTGATACTTTCTTGTGCACATCCATCCCTAAATCTTTGACACCTTTACTCAGGTCACCTGAAATGGGAATATTACCAGTCTGGCAGGAGACCAGCTGAAGCAATAAAATGTATCATGAGATACTTACATAATGCTACCACTGTGGTAGCTGATAGTTTTTTCTTGTTATCTGACCTAGCTCCTTGCATAGCATATAGATTAACGTTATCTGCACTGTGTGAAATTAAAAGTAACAAAACCTGAAACAAAGAGTAGCTTATCAGCTCCTGTTCTGTAGAGGCAAAAATAAAAACTGTATAAATATTGGCTATGTTTCAGCATCCTGTATTACAAAGCATGTCATACAAATGTGTACAGGGAAAATGAATAGGGAATGGTGTGTTTAATCACGAAAGGGCTGAGAGAAGAGGCAGTATGGCTCTGCAAGAGCACCAGTTGGGAGGTGTACCCATCCCCTCTAGTGTATCACATTGCACATGCTTCAGCTAGCACTGTTCATGCTGTAAAGCTTCTATGTATGTTCTGAACTCTTAATGATCACCAGGTCCAGCTCTGGTTTTGGAAAAAAATGGCTTCTTGATTGTTGTTTTTTTTTAAATATTAACACCCCCAGTAGTATTCTTTAGAGAGTATGATTGTTTGCATTAAAAGAACTTGCAGGAAGGACTTGGACATATGCTTAGCTGTTGGATCAAAGAAAATTACTAGTTGCTGAACTTGGAAGTTAATGTTTCAACAGTGTCCTCCTAGCCTTTTCTTCAGTTCTCCTGATAGATTTTGCAGTTCTGGGTATAGTGCCAATGAGCAGTACTAGTCACTGTCTGGATCTTGTGGCTTTTTCATCATAATGGTGCAGAAAGTGACGCTTTTGAACACAAGGATGTAATTGGTTGTTTGTGCCATTACACTGTTGTTTGTAATATGTGTACTAGCCATCTTTAGCTTGAAGATTCTGTATAAATGTAGGGTGCTTCTAAATAAGTCCTTTGTCATTAACACCTGCAAAAAAGGTCTCATATAAGGGAAATAAAGTTAAATATTATTGAAGATGGGTACAATTAATAAGAATAAAAGAGGAACTAGATCTATGAATCAAATAATTGCTTTAAATGGGGATTATGGTTGACCAGGTGAGCCATGGGCCTTCTATTATGGAAGACAGTGGCTGACTTTTGACTCCTGAGAATTAACAGCCTTACTCTGCTTTTGGAGGCAGGGGGGAAATCCCTTATGCTAATTGTTTTGCAAGTTTGGCATTCTTGAGTTTGTCCTCCATAGTTTAGAAGTCATTTTGAATATAGTTCTCTGCTCTTTTCAGTTTGACTATTCTTCTGTGTTGCAAGTTGAAATGAGCCTAAAGTTTACTCCCTGGGATCTCATCATGCCAAACCACTTCTATTTATATATGCACACCATCTTTAGAAATTCACTGGGGTGTTTTTAAGGAAATTCCTCCTGCTTTGGCAGCTGGGTGGGGAGGAAAGGAGGAACTGAACTGTGCATTACTGTAGACCCCGTGAAAATTACTCCCTGTGGGAAACCGGTGTGTTTTGGATATCTTCAGACTGTCTCCACAGCAGTCATAGGTGGGACTGGAGCTGGTGGAGACACTGTTTCTAACTTTAAACTAGATGGTCTGAGTAATGACAACAGTGTAGCTATGGCAACACACAACCCTGCTTGGGCTAGCCACTTCTTAGGCAACTTTTGGAGCCTGTGTTGAACTCCAGCTTGTCATAGTTATACTTCCGTCAGTACTTGGCAGAGATGATTTTAACCTAACTAAATGCCTATCTACCTCATATTGCCTGACCAATCTAGTGGCTTTGTACAATGGAGTAACTGCATCAGTGGACAAGCAAAGAGCTATGAATGTCATCTATATTTCTGCAAGGCCTTTGACACAGTCCCCTACAACGTCCTTCTCTCTGAGCTGAAGATATATGGATTTGATGGGTGGTCTGTTCAGTGTATAAGGAATTGGCTGAATGGTCAGATCTGGAGGGTGGTGGTCAATGGATCCAAGTCCGGATGTAAGACTGTGACAATCGGAGTTCCTCAGGGGTCTGTGCTGGGATGGGTGCTGTTGAATAAATTTATTAGTGATATTGGCAGTGGGATTGAGCGCACCCTCAGCAAATTTGCTCGTGAGTGGTGAGGTTAATGTGCCAGAGGGACCTGGACAGGCTGGAGAAGTGGGGCCTCATGAGGTTCAACAAAGCCAAGGAGATGATGTGCTTGAAGGCAGCTCTGAGGAAAAGGACTTGAGTGTACTTGTGGATGGGAACATGGACATGAGCCACCAATGTGCATCTGCATCACAGAAGGCCAACTGCATCCTGGACTACCTCAAAAGAAGTGTGGCCAGCAGATCAAGAGAGCTGATTCTGCCCCTCTGATCTGGTGAGACCTCACCTGGAATACTGTGTCCAGCTTTGGAGCTCTCAACACAGGAAGGACATGGACCTGTTGCAGTTTATCCAGAGGAGGGCCACAAAAATGATCAAAGGGCTGGAGCACCTCTCCTGTGAAATCAGGCTGAGAGAGTTGGGCTTGTTCAGCTTGGAGAAGAGAAGGCTCTGGGTGGACCTTATAGTGGCCTTCCAATACCTGAAAGGCGTCTGTAAGAAAGCTAGGGAAGAACTGTTAATGAGGATATGTAGCAACAGGACAAGGGATAATGGCTTTAAACTTGAAAAGGGGAGACTTAGGGTGGATATTAGGAAAAAGTTCCTCAGTATGAGGGTGGTAGATCGCTGGTACAGGTTGACAGGAGAAGTAGTGGAGGCCCTATCCCTGGAGCTTTTCAAGGTCAGGCTTGATGGGGCTCTGAGTGACCTGATCTAGTGAAGATGTCCCTGTTTACTGCAGGGGGGTTGATCTAGATGACCTTTAAAGGTCTTTTCCAACCTCACACATTATGATTCTACCTCAGGGGTAGCAAAAATCTGGTGGATGCAGAACTTGACCACTTGGGTGCAGTTCTGCTTGTTCAGGAAAAGCTGTGTGATGCTGGTGCCTTCAACCAAGACTTTGTGCAAGAACAACCTCACAGCAGGAAGGAGGATGTGGATGGTATTGCTGATGGTAAAGAGGGGGGACGATGGGTCATCATTCAGTTAGGAAGGTCAGGAGTTTTAGTATCAGATGAGGAGGGCAAAAAACATTGGGATTGTTTAGTGAAGTTTGTAAAAACGTATAAAATGTATTGTCATTAAATCCTGTACTGCGTTAGAGGATGGAAAAGGTAGCAGTAGTGGGGAAAATAGTGCAAATGGTTATTTCTGGATATATTTCTTGGATATTTCTTCTAGAGATAATACATTATTTTTCAGACCAAAATATTTGGCATTAGCTATTGGAAAACTTCATATTTTCTTTAAAAATACAAAATTCAAAGGAAGAAACCCTTCTTATTAGGAAATTGGGAATATTTTCTCAATAATCTCTATTATTCAACACAGAAGTTAAAAATAATCAGAGTGAAGTAGGTCATTCTAAGTTAAATTAGGGCAGTTGACTGTAGAAATGTAAATATCTTTGGTAATAGATGGTGGAAACATTGGTTATCCATATTTACAATGTACAACATGTACTTTATGGAGAGGGTATTGCTGTCCAGAAGACAGATGATTGTTTTGTGTGGTCCAGCCTGCAATATTCAGGGTCGGATCACGCATCCCATGTGTTTGTCCCCGTGAGAAGAGACTCTTTTTTTCCTGCTAGCAATAATCTTATTCAGGTAGATAAAGCTTCAGGAGTGCAAGGTCAGGCAGGCAGACAGATGGAGCATAGTAAGAATTAGGAATGCTGACAGCAGGAAGGCCTATCAGGAAAAACTGTGGTGAAGAGGGACCTTGGCTTTCCATAAAAAGCAGACTTGGAGCCAATTATAAGACATTTTAGTAGCAATGTGGAGGCTTATTTCAACTTCAGAAACAACCAGGAATGGATCAATTGGAAAGCAAGGCTGGTAAATGGGTCGTGTCCTTTCCTTTTTCCCATCTGGTGTAGCAGATGTCAAATTGTCTTAAAGGGCTACCGTTTTCCAGTTTATTTTAGTTATATTGAAACATTGCTGTAGTAGTTTTTAATCTTTGTAACAACTAACAGCAAGTTTGCTTTTGTAAATACGGTTATGAAGTAGAATCTACAGAAGCAGCCAAATCTCAGTTCGCTTATATTTGGCTCAGCTGTGAAGTGCCATTCAAAGGAAAGAAGAAACTTCTTGTGATCAGAACTGTAAAAGACAGTTATAGCTTCTTTGGAGCTTTGGGTCAGTTGTAGGAAGCCCAGCTGCTTTGGCGTTGGTGAGGGAGGAGTATGCCATTTGGTCCACCTTAAACTGTTTTGCTTTCAAGGAAAAGTGATGCTGTTCTGTCTCAAAGGCTGGGTTGATTCTGGAGCTTATCTGATTGGTCTTTATTTAAATTTTCATAATAGTAGCGTCATGTACAGAGTTGTTCTAATCTACATAAGAAATGCAGAGGTGCAGTATTTTTTAAATAATCCTTTCCATTGTAGACATCGGAGTGGGAAGTCCTTAGTTCATAAATATTTTTATTTTATTGCATCTTCTCAAGGGACACATGCATATTTTGTTTTACTTTCCTTACCCAACTGGGAAAAGAAACTCCCATTACTTATTCAATTAAGTTTAGTTTCTATAAATTAATCAGGAATAATTGTGTTTATATGGGCCAAAACTTCCTCAAGAGTACACTAAATGGCAAGTGATTTAAAATATATTTATTTAGAAATCACTGGTAGTGACTTCAGGCTACCCGTTGAGATAAATGTGGATGGCAGTAGTGCAGCACTTGGTAAAATTTATTACAAAAGTTGCAATATATCAAATGTTATTAATCTAGTTCAGTAAATAACAAGAAACATGGCAGGTTTGCTAAACCACAATGTTGACTTTTGTTGAAACTAATAAACCACAAATGGGATATGTTAAAAAAAAAAAGTACCCATAGGTGGGATTGTGTCCTTCCGGGGTACAGGCAGTGCAGTCCTAATTCAGTCTGAAGTTGGTGTCACTGGAGTCCCAACCCCATGCTTATAGCTGGTTTCTGTGGCAGTTTAACAGTGTACTTGTCTGGTTACATAAGTATCTCTACACATAAATAAAAAGGACCTAAAGCACATTTAAGGGAGTGAAATTGTGATGAGGCAGAGAAGTAAGAAAAGCAGTTTCATGTCCTCTGCTCGGAGAATTGAGTTGGATCTGCTACCTGCCATTTTGCCTCTCCCTTGTGCTGGTCATGTTGCTCTTGTTCCATCTGCCCCTCGTGCTTTTTTTTTCCTACTCTCCCTACTATTTTTACTGTCTGTCAATAACTCTCTTCTGCTTTTGGCTGACACTCCTCTAATACACGTTTCTATGCAGCAACTAAAATGGAACTCAACTGAAGCCAAGTGAATTAGCTTGTGGAGTAAGTGCATATATATACTTATATATATATCTCCATACATGTATATATACATATGTTTAACTATATATAAATATATATACATACATGTGTATATATATAATTATATATAAAATATATATACATGTGTGTATATATATGTATTTATATATATGTATATATACATGTGTGTATATATATTTATATATATGTATATATGTATATATACATGTGTGTATATATATTTTTATATATACACAATATATATATTGTGAATTAGTGTTATGTGGAATAAGGATATATATATAAAATTATATCCAGCACAAAACAAATAAACAAAATAATAAAGCCACCTAAACTAACTTTTTTTTTGTCCAAAATTTGTCTGGGTCTTTTAAATTTACCATAGCTACTTAAGATCGGCAAAGAATTATCTGTTGGGAATTTCTGTTTGTGCTCTATTTCTTTTACCTTAATCTTGCTGTTAATATTTTATTAGAAATACAAGGTAAAAATGGAGCAAATAATTTGATTAGTACCAGTTCATTAGGCTTAAAACATGAATTAGAGCCAACTTCAGCTTTTAGACTCATTCACGTGTCACATGCTGAAGTCAGTGAGAGGCACATGCATATTCACAAATCCACAATTTGGCTCTCTGCCTGCGATTTTTAGTAGACCAGTGTTCAGCGAAGGCTCTGAGGTAGTAGATCATCTGTTATTTACAGCAGATAATGAAACGTTACTCTGATTTTACTTGAAGCTTTGTTATATAAAGGCTTTTAGTTGGTAGAGGGCAAAAAATACCCTCCCAATAAATTAAATAAAAAAGCTAAAAGCAGCTCTGCCCACTCTCTATATGAATTAAGATTTTTAAAGGTGTTTTAACTGTAGATACAGGATGAAAAAAAGCTTGGTTAGACTTGAGATTTTCTTGGAGTTGCACTGGGCTCCTCTGTATCTGTCATAGGTGTAGTTGCTTTTCTCTAGCAAAATAGATGCCCCCAGCAGCTGGCTGCTCCAGAAATGCCACTTGGAAGTGGAAACTTTCAAAAATATTTTACAGCTTTCTTGTGGTGAGAAGTGCTTCTCACCACGTGAAGCTTTTGGATCTTTGGGTTGAAGGGAGTGGCAGGAGCATTCCTGTAAGGTGAAGCTGCCCTTGCTGATGGCAGAAGTGGCACCCAGCTCATATGGAGTAGGTGTGTTTCTGAACCCTGCTGATGCTACCTGCTCCCTGTGTACTTGTCCACGGGCAGGGGGATGTGCCCACCCCAAGGGGAGAATGGAGTGTTCTCTGTGTGCACCAGGCATAATTTTGTGAGAGGCGAAGCACTTACAACAGTTTTGTTGAAAAAAATGTAGGAAATGTGTATTTTGGGGGTGGGGAGTGATGGTGGTGAGAGGTGGGGGTTTGTTGGGTTTTTTTCTTTCTCTCTTTTGGGCTGGGTTTCAAGATTTCTTCTAAAGTACAAATGGTAACAGGGAGAGCAATAAGGGTTCAACTGGGCACGGAAGAAGAGCATATGTTTTGCTGCTCAAGCATGGAGTCCCTTTAATGATTGCTTTTGAAGTAAGTTGTTGATCGCTAAATGCTATTCTCCCAGGGTCAGCCCCAGTTTCAAGGTCTCCCCCACACCAGGTATGTTTGGAGGAGTCAGTGCAATATTTCATCATCCAGTACTGTGGGTGTGTTATCCATGTAGTGCTGCATCATATGTAATTACAGTCCAGATGTCTTTACACTCCATGTAGCCACTGCAGTAAAATTATGTGATGTCACTGTGTGCAATATAGCATGTGAGTTTGGTATGATATGTAGATTTGTAAAAGATGACAGCTCTCAGATCTTTTGTAGGAGATACAGTTATTTTTCCACAAAATGCCTTGTTGTGTCCTTGCTCCTACCAGAACTCACTTTATTGCTGAATGGTTTTAGTCTTCTTCAGTAAGTTTTCATTTAAGGAGTTTCCCCTTGCTTGCCTGCACACTGGATAGAACAATGCCCTAGAAATTAAAAATAGAAGTAGTGTCCCAAAGGCAATGTCTGTCTGCCAGAAAGTATGTATGACTTGTTTGGTGGCAAGTGTTTCAGAATTGAGCATGAACTCAGTTGGAAAAATGTAAAATCTGATCTCTTCTTTTAGCTTTAATACTGTTCCTCTTCCAGTATTTTCATTCTTGCATTGTGTCCTATGAATTTAATATTTTTAATTTACATCCTGGGGCAAGTGTGTCTGTGAAGCATCTTACCCACAGTCAGGTTCTCTGCAGCAGATGCTGACAGACTTAGTGGTTTGCCCCATGGAGATGTGCATCATACTATGCATTTACATTACAACCTAAAATATCCCTTTTGGAAATTATCCTCAGTGCAGCTTTAAATATCACAAGGTGTCTTGAGATCTAAGAAAATGGGGAGATCCCTAACTCCCCTATCCCCACCAGTATTTCAAATGAAAACAGAAGCATTCTGTCTGTAGCAGACTGAAGGTGATGGGGAATATGTGGCTTTATTTTAAAATGTATGGATTGCTGTTTGTATCAAATCTATTTTGAAATCGTGCTTTTTCCTGTTTTCCTTATGATAAATATGTTTTTTTTTAAATTGTTCATTACAAGAATTGGCCTTTTAATTAACCAAACCCACACGTTTCCAAAGTTACAATTTGAATAATGACACATGAGCTAAAACTGTTTTTAATAGGCAGCAGTGGTAGTTACTGGTAGTTACATGCAAAATATATCCGGTTGGTACCACACAAGCCAAAATGCACAATACTCAAGCTTGCCTCTTTATGTTATTTTTGTATTTTCTTTTAAAATTTAATTTGACCTTAGTACTGTGATACATTAAAAATAAATTACACCATATTTCTTGAAGTGCGTATCTTTACTGTGGATCAGAAATCTAGAAGCCATCTTTGCGTGTACATGGTTCACTTAACAGGGATGTATGGGTAAACCTGAAAGCAAGATTCTCTCTAAAAGATGGTTTTTCAGTTGAAACACTATTTGCTGAAATGCTCTGAAGGAATTTCTAACTCTGAAATGAATCTGGTTTTCAAATGTAATGGTTACAGTTGCACAGGAACTGACAAATAATTTAAATTCAAGGGTAGCTTTAGTTTTGTCACTGAAGCCGAAATAGCACTTCTAAAATTAAAAATTTAAAACTAAGACCTGTAAGACTGCTCCCCGCCCCATCTGTCCTTATCTAAGGTAAATTGAAAAGATCAAGTATCAGTTTCAATTCAGGCTATCACTAGCTAATGCGTTGTGTGTACACACACACCACTTCCATCTCCCAAAGAAATCTTGTTTTGAAGAGATTTGCTTATGTAGGAGCTACGGACATGCCTGTTTATTTTATGATGTGTTTATAGTTTTAATAGTATAGCTTTCTGGTGTCTTCTCAGTTGAATCTGTACCAAATAGCAAGGACAGAACAAAAACCTGTCCTAGGGGTTGTCTTTATTAAAGATTGTGATTTCAACCCCCCAGCTTCATAGGGGGCAAATGTTAAAATTAAAATGAGTACATAGTAACGTGTGCCCATAATTAGGGTATATAAGTTTAACTCAACTGAATTATTGTAATGTGACAAGAGAATAAGCCCAAGAAGGAATTAACTCAGTTATGTGACACAAATTGGTATCAGATAACCTCCCAGATGAATAACTGGCACTCTTCTGTTCTTGGCTGTATGGCGTCATTATGATACCGTTCTACTGCTTTTTGTGACTTTCTACTGACTTTATTAAAAATGAAATGCTGCTTTTACATACTTGTCTTTAAATTCTGAGGTCATTGGAAAAGGCTTCACTTGCCTGACTCACTAATTAAAGCCAGGTAGTAGTTTCAGATACACCAGGGTTTAATTTAAGCATGCTAAGGTGATGCTTTAAAAAACTTCTGAAATCTACCTGTATGCTGGTAAATGAGTTAAAAATAAATTTCAATGTAAAGCTGGAGGGACAAGAACTTGTATGCAACAATGTTTTCTAAGTGCATTGCATACCCAATAAATACCTGCCAAGTCAAAAGCTTGCTAATATATGAATCTGCATAGATTTAATGGTTTTGAAACTAAAACCTCACACAAGGTACAGTGTTTATTGCTACATCTCAGAGCAGACCTGTACATTTCTAGTGGTAGGCTGGACAGCACCCATCGTGATGCAGTTGGGATTTTTCCTCCAGGCTTCATTAAAACCTGTGTTGGTTATATGTGAGAAATATTGGTTTGCAGGGTAATAAATGACAAACTAGAGTACTAAAGACCATGGGTTTTTTGTTTTATTTGAAGTGTTTCTTTTAGGCAGAGCTGATTGAACCATCAAAGAAAAAGAAGGCTTTAGAAAAGATGAGATCTCTGCTACATCTGGCTGGCAAAGAGCCTGCACATTCAACCCTAGTTTATGGATTATTGATTGGAGAGGAGATGAAGTGCAGCTCCTATTCTCAAGCCAAGCAGACTGCCTTACACAGAGTGCAGCTTAACTTTCTTCATTAGTGTGGAATACATAATGTGTGTGGAAAAAAGGAGGCCTTGTTGACAGGGTAGAAGAAGTTAGGTTAGCCTCTGCATTGCCTGCAAAGTCATGAAAATGAACCTAGATTTATTTTTTTCCTCTTATTGAGGCTTATGTTCACGGGCTGTATGTATAAATATTTTTCAGTCTAGTACCTCATCAGATTTACAAAAATGAGGGGTTTATCACAGAAGTCTAAATTTACTTCAACAGTGCAACTGAAATATTCTAAGCAGAACTGGTTCTGCAGAGAACAGACACTTAAAACCTAGTTAGAAATACCCACTCTCCGAACCCAAACCCAACAAATAACCAAGGTCTAAAAATGATGCATTTGAGTTTCGTGAAAAAATATTAAGTGATATCTTGGGAAACATTTTGAAATCAGCAATTTAGGCAATGTATGAACTAAATAGTTTTCACTAAAAAAATGAAGCATCATCATATTCCTTCAACTCCTCTAAACTTTGTTTTCCTATTATTAGGCAAGTTCCTGTCTGTAGTTATGACTTGAATATGTAATGGGTTTTTTTCTATAACAGCCTATGGGATTTGAAATCAGTTAAACTCAATTTTCATATCTAGTTAGCAAAGAATTTGGGCAGAAATTAAATTAAAGGGCTCTGCTGGCTTCTGCCTATGCTGATTGTGAAATAAGCGTGGGTGAGTGTAAGATTCGTATAAAGAGGCAGAGCTGCCCTGCCCTGACAGTGCCGGAATAGCGGGATCCCCTTTTCAGGAAACTTGGCTTTTTTTCATGTGGGAATCTGCAAGGGATATTCCTTTGATATTCTTTAGCATACTGAAGAGGTCTGTTTTCTATAGTTAAGATTTCACAACATAGTGGGTATTGACTCTTACAAACTAGAGAAAAGTTGAAGTACTTGAGTTACTGTAAGGAAGATTCTTGAGCAGGAGATCTAAGTAGATTGGCTAAAGTGCCTGATGGCAAAGCAATAAGGTAAAATGTAACAGTTGATACTGCAGGTGAGAAATATGTGAACCTTTACTTAGCACAGGATGTGTGTCAAAAAAGGGTAAATTCAATATGAAACTCTTTCATAAAGTTGCAACAAGAGGGGAAGGATGAGGTCAGCAAAAGACATGCTAAAGCATACAAATATGCTTCTACTTTATTTATAATATATTTATTATTGTTTGTCCCCTGTATAAAGTCTAGTCTGACAACTAAGTCCTTGTTTTGAAGAGTAAGAAAAGGTCAGGGAGTCATCTTGAATTTATGGTAATTGTTAGAAACATAGACGCTTTGTTTTGCAACATCATGTTTTTAAATCAATTAGTAGTAACTTGAAATGATTTGACATCTGCAGGCCACTCCTGTGGGAAAATTTGTGGATGAACTGTCAAGGTGGTTTATTGGGTGTCTGGCAGACTTGACAATGGCAGATAATAAGCTCGGGTATAAAACTAATTTTAATGTGAAGTCAGGAAGAATTTTTATGCAGTTTACTGATCTACAGGAATGTGGAAGTATGGTAAATGTTACTTGATATGTGTTATATTAACTCCTCCCCTCAAGAAAAACCCACAACGAAAAGAAACACTACTGCTTGTCCTTGAGTCCTGTGCCTAGCAGCCTGAGTTGCCAAGGTGCCCTCGCAGAGTTGGTGAGCCTCCTTCCCACTTAGGCAGTGGCTTTTGTGTGAAGTCTAGTGCATGTCAGTGGAAGAAGGCCATTGATTTCAAGTGGGGCAGTGAAGTACCTGGTCACTTGACTAAAGCATGTTAGCTACTGCAATAGAAGTGATCGTGTTATGTGACCTTCTGGTACTGCTTGTGAAGAGTGAACTGGTATTTTTCTGGACCTGAAAAGGCAAGGTGCTAGCCCAGCTCTATGCAACTAATATGGTACTTACATCAGATGTCACTTACAAAAAATAAATCTATTGTTTTGCCTTGAACAAAGCTCACCAGGAGTCCTCCAATGAAATGTGTTATTTTTGTTACAAAACACCAGTTTGTCAAAACTGAAAGTTGTTTGTCTTGACGAGTGTCCTCAGGGAGACAGGATGACTTTTGGAAACTTCTTTCTTGTCAGCTTGCCAAGAGGTAAGAAGTATTTTGTGTTTTCAGCACCTCCTACTCTGGTCTGAGAGCTGTAGTACTGCCAAAGTCCTGCTCACAGTGCTGGGGACTCTCAGAACCTGCTGGGCTCGAAGATGTGCTTCAAGGTCTACTTCCCAGCTTTGCATTAGCTTTGGTCCCACATTCTGTAGAAAATAATGTTATTTTAAACAAAAGTACTTAGAATTTTGCGCAGCATAGAGATTGAGCTGTAGATACCAGTATTGTGCAGATTTTACAGTGCCGATGGGAATTACAGCGTACCAAGAAGCTGCGTGTTTAGGCCTGTGTAGTAGGCTACAAGTACTTGTGGTACAAGTAGTAGCCTAAAGTGCCTTTGCAGCTACAAAGAAGGCAGTATGTAGGCAGGAGGAAGGAAGCATGTAAAATTCTGGTATGGCATTAGAACAGTTGTTTCCTCTGGTTCAGGGCAGAGGCCTTTTAATAGGATGGTTATCTGGAATATTTTCTGTTACCTTTTTTGTACTTAAGTTTCTAATACATCATCTCTTCCAAAGTAGCCTTTTGCTATTTCGGTATTGCACTGATTATATAGGCAGCATGCTTATATAAGCATCAAGGCAATGCAGATTCTTATGTGAACAACTTGCAGCAGAACGATTGTATATGAAACTCTAGGATGTAGTTGGGAGTAAGAGGTCCTGCTGTGCTGCATTAGAAAGAGGATTGCTGTTTTCCAGAGAGTATGGAATTCTTTTTTAAAAATATATTTAGTAGTTTTGTGCATGAAAAAAATTGCAGCCTAAGATAGCTTAAGATAACAGTTCATAATAAGAGTAGGTATAAAGAGATCAGTAATGCAGATAATGTCTTCTAAATACGTCTAGAGAAGAGTACTTTCATTGTTAGGGTTAAGGAACAACTAAGTATGAAATTGTCTAATACCCTTTATAGAAAATATTTCACTTGGAGTGATTTACTTCTAGCTTCTGGGGTCATACTTGCCAATTAACTCATAAGTCACTGTCTTATATTGCTTTTATGACTTTTTATTCCTCTATAATCACAATACATATGTCTAGAAGTGTACTACCTTTGCTTGATTAATGCTGTGATAGTCAGCAGGATACATTGTTTTGAAATTTCTTTTGTAAGGTTAAAATGTATCACTGACAAGGATTGACAGCTGCTGTGATACAATAATGAGGATTTTACTCCCACTGTCTGTGCAAATTTATCATTGAAGTTCATTTTCCTCATTTACCTGTGGAAGCATTTACCTCTGCTGCTTCTCTCATGATCTATGGCTGTATTCCTTTCCTTACCAATAGCATGTTGGTTTCTATTAATTATTTTGGTTTTAATTTTAATTTTTTATAATATTCTATTTATATTCTATTACTATAAAGATACAGAGCTTGTGCAGTAAAGCATTCTTATGAGGTAGAAAGGCAAGGGAGGTACTCCTTAAAAATAATTAGGAGCTTATTTTCTGCAGTGGTTACCATATGTAGGTATGGGCTATGGAATATGGTTTGAAAAGATCAGGTGTGCTTTGTGTGCCACTTGTTGTTCATCATGTCGTCAGCAGCTGACCTGTTTTTTTTTCCCTCACTGATACATGTGCTGCAGGGAGGTATCAGTAACTGGTATTGATGAACAGGAGGAACTGTTCACCATCATTTGACTGATGCATTTGCAAACCAACTTGCAGTGCTTTGTTAGGAAGTGTTACAGATGTGTGTGTGTCTGCTTCCAACAGTGTGAATGGGAATTTACTTCTTTCCAAGTAGTCTGTGATTAGAAATGTTATGGAGCCTTATAGATGGTTGCAGTGCTGGAAAGGTATAACCAATATCTTGAATCATGTCAAATGTCAGTGCTGTCTTTTTTGAGGTGAGAGGCTGGCATCCATGCATTTTCTTACTTCCTGGCTGTTACTGCTGTTGTGTCACCCTGACCATGCAATGCACAAAGCCAGGCTTCCCTTTCTCTTTATGTGGTTTGGGCTGTTTATTTTAATAAAGGGGTGTTGAGGGAGAGTGCTATTATTTTACTGGAGTCATGTATCATAACATAGAGCTTTGGATAGTCTTCTACTTGACCACATACTATGAAGATTTCTGTCTCTTCTCAGAGTCCTACTGACCTTTTAAATGGTATTTCTTAAAAAAACCCAATTCAATAAAATCTGAGTGCTAGAAACACATGATTCAAATAATTGTGGGACGCAGAACAGAAACCATAACAATATATATAGAATTCTAGAAAGGAGGATATGAACACATACTCAGAGTGGCAAAACCTTATTTAGCATGTAGACTCATCCAGGTAAATGAGTCATATGCAGGAAAGAAAAATAGGAATCATAGTCAAAGGAAATTAGTTGTGGAAAGGAACCTGGAGTCATAGTAACTGACACTGAGCTGGACTTGCTGATTGGGTGTCTGGTTTAGATTTTTTTTTAACCTCGGTAACTTCTTATTTTTCTTTTGCTTTGTCCTTCTCTCATGAGGAAAATTCTTCTTTTTAGTTGCAGTTTTGATCCTCAGATGCAAAGGAAAAATTCAGTGAAGTTGCCTTCTACTCCTAAATAAGTAAAGGAGTCTGTCAATGAAAAGCTATATAAGAAAAGTAGTGCAATATAAGTAATATTTAAAGAAAACATAACTATACAATTCTTCTGAAAGTTCAAAAGCGCAGACAGCTTTGCTTTTTTATCATAAAGTATTCTTTTATTATAAAAAATAGTAGTACACACAGGTAATACATATGTAAGTTTTTTTCAACTCTTTACCATCGATGGCCTACTGATAAAGTCCTTCACATTGTTTATCAGTCTCTCCTGTTGTGTTTTCCAGCAGTGTGACAGTTTAGCTTTACTAAGCCAGTTTAGGTTAATATATTTGCTATAAAGCATCCCAATGCCTAGTCAGAATCCTTTAAGCCCTACCAAAAATGAGATGGCCTGATCTGAAACATCTTTGATAAACCAGCATGACTCATCACTGCTGTGCCTGCTTCTCTCTAAAAAGCAGTGAGTGGAGAGGTATGCTAGATTTTCTGTTAGAATAAATGATGTGCTTCAGAGATATGTTTGTAGTAGTACTTGGGTCTTCATTAAAAGTCTTTGTTTTTAGACTTAATTGGTATTTGAATGGACAGAATGGTGGTGCTGGAAGAAAAAGATTTGCTTACCGTTCAGGAGAAGATACCTTATTTGGCATAAGAATACTAAAACCTAACTGTCATCTTGAGTATTGTCTGAATTATGTTTTTTCCTGACAGAATAGCAAGTTAATATTTGGGAAAGCAAGAACATGTGGCTACCTTTGTCTTGGACATTAACATATCCTACTTCTACAAAGAATCAGCCCACTGTTTCTTCTTGGGAGTAAAATGGTGTATTTCCTTGTGTTTGCAGAATACCAGCGAATAACTTTTTCTGTAGTGAATAAAGGCAATGTGACATCAAGTGGTGGAAGCTCCTTTGTTTACCTTCCACTTCACTCTTACAGTGGTCATCACTTCTTTCCTCTAAAAGTTGCAGCTTTATGTAATAAATCATCTTACTGGAGCACTTGATTTCCTCAAGAAGAGCGAAGTTACGTTCATGTGACTTGAAGCAGATTTACAGATGCCACACAAGTAGCATAAATATGAATTAGAAGTTTCATTTCATACTTCGCTTCATTGACTGATACTTCAGTGCTCATTAAGCCCTCATTAAGTCAAACTATATTAAATGAAACTGTTCAGGTATAAGATTACTTTGCGTGACCAAAGGTGGTATAATCTAGCCCCAGTGCCAGTTTCCAGTTCATTATCAGCTGAACAATAATAAAAAATGAAATAGCTTAATTGGTACTTTTGGGATTTGCTGAAAATATGCTATGGAGATATGGATTGAACTATATTCAAAATAGTAAAGCAAATATATGTGCTGTCATATTTAAATTCGCTGTGGTTAGAGTTGGGGGACTGCTTTTTCTCCCATCCCCCGCCCTTCCCCTTCCTCTTGGCTTTTCCCTCTGAAACTGTATTTGGGTTCTGGTGGACTTTATAATGGTAAATACAGTTTAGTGTGACTTGACATTTTTTTCAGGAAGATAATGTACCCAGGAGTGTCTCCTTCCTGGCCCGGTGACTCAGAAAGCTCTGAAAATATACCACAGGGTGGGAAACTTTAGAAATGTTGCAGGAAGAATTTGTGGTGACTAATTCAGTGACAATGCAGTGGGCATAAAGATGCATTTTGTGCATGTTGATCATACTCTATTTAACTTAATAGATACTAGCAGTGTATTTCTGATGGACATCAGTGTGACTTTAAATTGCTGCTTCCCTTCTATTTGTAACCTCACAGTATAATCCTGATATATATGCAATAATCATAATATTTCATAATCTCTAATATCATGTATGTACATTTTCAGGAATCATGCTGAGACTAATTTTTGTCTACTGTAAAATCTGTAAAAAAGATAAGAGATTATTTGTAAAGTTAAATGTGAATAAAGCACCTACTGCTAGAAGTTCAAGGTCTGTTACTCAGAACAGATGAAGAGTAATACCTTCTTTTGTAGAAAGTTCTAGTTTCATTTCCATGGAAAACAGTCAGTCTTGAATGGAGCTTGAGGTGTAGCTTTGTATAAAGGGGTGTGAAGACCTTCATTCAATCTCTTGTTATAGACTGGAGAAAACTGGACAAATATTGTTAAGGTGAGATCATCTTGTCTAGTGACTAGGGCTCTGCTGTCTTGAAATATACAAGTCAAGCTCCATCTGCCTGCCCAAGTTAACCTTTTGGGGATTTGTAATAAAGATGGTAATTGTAGTCTTTTGTTTTTGAAGGTCCTGATACAAAACACTCTCTTCTGTTATATAGTTGGATGCTGACATTGTGGTGCTTCTCATGTTTATTTCAGTGTTTCTGAGAAACATAATTTTAAATTGAATTTTCTTTGGTTCCAGCTGTTGAACAGACTTTTGGAAATAACAAACTAGCAAACAATTGAAAGGTAGTGTAACACATGCAAAGGAAGAGAGGAAGAATAGTAATAAGAGTGCATATCAGGAATCAATCTGTCTGTTCATCAGTAAAATTATTTGACTGCAGAGTTCATATAAATACGGGTTCTAGAGCTATCTCCTTGACCTTGGATAATGCTTTCTCTGTTACATCCTTAATATAGCAGTTGTTAGTATTATGGAAACAAAATTGTGATGAGGTTAAGAAAAAACAAGGATTGTCTTTGCTGCTACTCCTTTTTTTTCCACTGCCCATCAGTGGTTTTGCCAGACAGACCATAGACAAACATCTAAGTATCTAATTAAAAATGAGTCAGTGTCATCAAGAAAAACTCACAGGAGGCAAATAATGTCAAGTGAAGACAACATTTCTTGTTCTGTTATAAATAATGTGTTAGAACTGAAAACACATGCATATTGGGACTTAAGGACAGCCCATGTATCAGATGATACCTCAGAGGTACCCTGATATTAATGAAATAGGCTTCTTGCTGCAGCCATTCGAGACTAAACCCCCTAACAACTGACCTTGGCCAATCTTCAAGAGCATTTCTAGTAGTCTCAGTTTATGGTGACTTTAGAATAACCCACTGAAAAACTATGAGTTTGTGTTGAGTATTCCTAATTTTAACTTTTGAGGTGCTTGGAAAATACTGCCATGTTAGAAGTTGAGAAAGCAAGTTTGAGACACTTCAAAGTTACTGCCCTTCACAGTGTGATGCCAGAACAAATCCAAGTGGTTTAGGAACTGTTTCAGAACAACACAGGAAGGGTTTGGACTGTGCTAATATTTAATCAGTGTTGAAAATGTATGTTGTAACTCCCAGATAACTTACTCAGTAATCCACTAAAAGGAGGAAGTAGCAACAGTGGGTCGGGGCTACAGAGACGTTTCAAGATAAAGAAGTAATAGTAAAAGATAAAGATGGGTGTACGTAAAGAAATGTCTGCATTGATGCTTCAAATTATACAGCATTGACCTAACTTGGGTTTTCCTAAAGTCAGTGGTAAAAGGTAACAGAATTGAGCCAAAGCTGGATCCTTGGAGAGTCACTTCTGTAGACATTTAATTTCAAGTATTTTTTAGTACTGCTCTTCATTGTTGTGCTCAATCCTGATTTTGTCATTCCACTTTAGCAGAAGGCACAGTCTTAGCATGGTTAGGACCCCTTCTTTTGCCAGGCAAAAGAAGAAAATATCTGTCTAACAATGAAATAATAAATTCTTTCCCTATTACAGTCCTCTTTCTTGCTCTCCTGACGTAGAAGAGGGAGTTTGGGGATTTGCCACAGAGGACGGAAACCTCCTTAATCTATCTGGTAGTTTCCTACCTTTTCAGGAATGGATCACAATTTTTACTTCAGCTTTGTGGCATGCGATAATAAGGTTTCCCAGGTTTTATATTTTCTTTGTTATTAAAAAGTTCTAAAAGACTGTCAAGGCTTCTATGATGTACGTAGGAGTTCTGTGGTTAAGAATTTTAGTGTCTGCATCATAAGTGTTAATGTTGATCTTTTGGGTAAAAACTTCTTTTTTTCGAGGCATCTATTTTCTTGAAGGTAATAGGATGCTGGCAATATACATATATTATTTACGTAGTACAGAGTAATTGTTAAATCTTTAAAATGCCTTTATATTGGTGGCTTTTAGTAAGAACTATAAGAACAGTAACTAAAACAGATACTTTTATATAAGAAAGAAATCAATTCCTATGATTGAGGGCAGCAGTTGTTTCCAGGAGTTTTTGCAGGTGTTTTACTTCAGCAAAAGCTTTATCTACATTTGTAGTCCTCAAACTATTTGTGACTGGTGGCTTAAATGGCTTTTCAGGGCTTGAGAAAGGGTTCTTGGACGTATTAAAAGAAAAAAGGCAGGAAGAAGAGATGTGTCTAAAGGTCACAGTGATAACAGCTGTTATTCAGACCTGTTAGATACTAACTCTGATTTCTGGCTAGTGTACATTAACAATATTTATGCATTCCTATGTATGCTCATGTATGTAAGCAAGTTATAACTTTCCTGGATAATAGAACAGAATTGATTTTGAGGCCAGCATGTTGAAGCAGTGTACTTTCAAGCTTGATCTTTCTGTGTTTTTTTTACTGTCATCTCATCAAGCAATGCAACTGGGATTTAAAAAAGCCCATCAACCGAAAGCACAACTGCCTCTCCCCAACAGAAAAACTCTTCCAGAAATGCTTTGGTGCTGCCTAAATATGGGCTCCTGAAAACAAATCTAATGCATCTTCTGATTAGTGTTAAAACTGATGAAAATAAAAGTGTTTATTATTAAAAGATATGTTTTGCTGGAGTGAATGGGATTTTACACCACAAAGAGGTGTAAAATAAATTAGTGATTATCTGGATAGTATAAATTGAACATCTATTTGAGGAAAATAAGGTTGCATTGGGGTTTTTGGAGGTTTTTTCCAGTGTTGTTTGGTTTTTTAATGAATTTATTTGCATGGGAGCATATGGAAAGGAAGAACCCCAGAAAATGAAAGTACCTCTCTAGGCTCCTCTGTTTGAACAACATATCTTAAGAATCCTGGGAAAAAGCAGATAGTGGGAAAACCTTAAAAGCCATTGAAACCAACATGAGTTATGCTTCCTTATTTAATTCCAAAGTATTTCTTTGAGAACTGCTTTGATGTCTTCATGTTTCACTGTGTCTGTCTGCAAAAAAATGAGATTAGGCTGACTCACAGTCTGTGCCAGGTACGGAAAGGTGTGGAACTTGCCAATGTCTGGTGGAAACCTAATTTTTAAAAAGTAAAAGTTAAATAAAATTAGGAATTCAAGGTAATCCAGCACAATATGCATTTCGTGCTTTTTTGTTTGCATCACAAGAGAATTAGAAACATAAACATTTAGAACTCTTCTGTTATAACCTTATCAACAGTTACATGTTTTTAAGACCTTAACAGACATAGCAGTAACGGAAGTCTATGTTAATGTGTAACCAATATCAGCAAAACCACAAAATAGCTGTTGTTTAAAATGTCTGGAAAGGAATTCTGCAATGCTTAAGTGACACTATGCATCAACATTGTCAAAGACCCAGTCAAACTCAAGAGCTTGTTCTGTAAATGTTGATCTGACTTTCCAGCTTCAATTAAAACAGTTGGAATGACTGGTCATAAAATGAAATTAGTAATTGCAATAGAATGTCATGGCAATGTCAAGAACTATGCTGTTAACCAATGGGAGGAACAATAACATGGTATTTGGCAGACATATTAATTGTGTTAGTGGAATTCAATCCAAAAAAACAGAATTTTAAAACTACTTTGACTTTTATTTAAATCTTATGTAATTTATCTTTTTAATCCTTAAAATGCTTTTAGCAAAGTATTTGTTTAAAGTAGTCTTAAAACAAACCTTTATTACAAAACCATATTTTTCAGAGAATTGTTGGAGTACTTTTTTTTTTTTTTTTTGACTGAATGTACTTCCCTTTCAGTTATTAGTGTTCAGAGCCTTCCTGGGAAACCTGTTTTTCACTTGCGTTTTTACTGCTATATGAGGAAAAAGCTTCTTTTAAACACCAGCATGCTTATATGTTAATACAGACTCATAAGGATGTTGTTCTGCTTCCTTCCTTTCTATCTCTGCTATCTGCGCTTTCTTACTTGAGAATATGTGGTTTTGAAGGGTGCATCTTTAGTTAGTTTCTAATTAGTAGGCAAGCAATTATTTTGAAAGCTCCTGTTGATATTGCTACAGGAAAAATTGTGTTTAATTTATCCCTATTAAGTGGATTTTTTTCATAAGGCAGAAGCCCCTCCGACTGTACAAACAGCTGCTGAGCAATAGAAGATGATATTTTTTGCAGATATTTTTGAGGTAGAGTGATTTTATTTTATCCCTTTATAAGTCACTTTATCAGTTTCGCTGTGGACCATTTTTGGCAATATTGGAGCCCTGACTCTCCAGTTCTATTCAGTTGTAATCTTCCCTCACACCTGTACATGTCTTAATGACTTTCAGAGTTTTCATTTTAACTTTCTAAATTATTTCTATGGTTATTCAAATCTGTGTTTCTCTGAAGATGGCATTAATAAACGTTTCCAGCTGTGATTGCAGTGTCAGCACTATTTCAGTTATTCATTCAGGGAAAGAATGCTGCTTTTGAGTTGCTCTTATTACCTGGTCTGGATTTGTAATGACTAATATCAGGGACCAGACTCTGAATCATTTCTGAATCCTTGAGATGGCTTCACTCCTTAACAGTCAGTGTATCAGTGATTTGTATTTGCTATTTTGTTTTCTGATATCAGCTGCTGTGCTGTGACACGTCAGTTTCATCTTTGGTGTAGTTTTCATCTCTGTTCTTAAACTTTCCAGCTCTTACTAGCTAACTAGAAAATTAAGAAAGATGTAGCCTTTGTAATTCAAGATATGAGGCAGAGAGAGCACAGCTGTCCAGTAATGCTAGCTGGAAAATACAGAAGGTTGAATCCCTTCAAACCTACTGAAGACTTAACATGCCCTTTTAGTAACTTGCAGGATTGGCACAGAGAAATAATCGTTATGCCAGTTTGGTTCTCTTGCCAGAATTCTCTGAGTGGTGATGGTCTGTGTTAGTCTTGAGAGACAGAGAAAACTTTTTTTTTGAAATTAGATAAAAAAGGAATTTTTTGAATCTCGAAATGCCTGACAGAAGGTTCTGTGGAGAGTCCTCACTGTAGCTATCTTGTATAACACACAAAGAATTCTAAAGACTGTTGGATTGGACTGATTTACACTTTTTCTGGCTTGTTGGTTGATACATCCAGGTGGCAAAGACTGACCTATTTTTATAAGCGGGATGAATGCTATAATTAAACTGAAAAAAATAATTGTTTCACATTATAGGTCATTCTTAACGTCTTGCACCCAACTTGTGCATCTGTGCGAATGTGAAGTTGTGAAATCTCCAGTCAGATGCTTCACTTGAACTTCCTTTTAAATGCAACATCGCATTTATTTTTGAGTGTTTAGATTACTAGAAAAATTTTTGCGGAATCATCTTTGTTTCTGTAAGTCATCTGCAACAGGTTTTATTATTATGTCCCGTACTTCAAAATATCTTGTACATATCTGCATGAAATATTCTATGCACATGCTCTCTCTCTCACTACTACTTCCTTTTTGTCCAGCCAGCTTATAGACCAAGATTGAGTGGCAAGCTATACAGCTGTAGAGGTATAATTCTAATTTAGAAGCTTAATTACACCTTAGCTATGAATTACAGTAAAATTATAGCTGTGTTTCAGTAAATGGCACAATAACAGCCAAGAAATTAAATTATATTAGTAAAATGCAGTGTTCCTGTCAGGAAGATGGGAGGGAAGAGGGTAAGAGAGTGAAAACATAACTGCTGCAATGGCTCTCCAGGAGGCAAATTTCTGCAAGAGAAAGGGAATGATATTGAAAAAAGAAATAGGATGAAGTAACAAATGGGATGGAAGAATATTCTAAGCAGGCCAGAATAGAATGAAGTGTGTCTGTGTGGGGCAGATATAGAAAGGTCCCTTTTCAATCGATAGAAAAAACCCAGCAAATCTGGAGTTCTCTCTTTGGTTTCCTACATGTAGATAGAAAGATTGGATTATAAAAGGGAAGAGGACTATTTCAGTGGAATATACTATGAGCCTGGGTTTCTTCAAATGTCTTCTCAGTTTGGGCTTTATGATTGGAATTTTCTGCTCTTCAGAGTGGAAAAAGGGCACAATGAAGAGAAACCTATTAATAGTAGAGCTTAAAAATTCTTTGTGTTTATGGAACCTTAGGACTGTTGACTAAGGGGAAGTTTGATTTAGTAAGTTAATGTATTACCTGTTTAGAATCCACCGGTAGAACCTAACATGGGAAGATTTTTTTTCCTTTAAATTGTGTTTATCTGTATAAACTCAGATTTTAATTCATAGCAGTTAAAATTTCTAGTTCTTTATTGAAGTAATACTGAAAAAAAAACTTCTGAGGATGAAGTCCTTGCTAGCTTTAGCATTTGAATCATGTATTTGTTTCTCAGCTTTGAATCATGATGAATGCTTTCAATATATATTACAATATAGTTTCCTACATGCTATCCTGCCTATAAGCAGCAAGTCCATCAACTATTTAGTAACCACTGGTTTTTTCTGAGGAAGCCTTTTACTTAGCACTTACATGAGTTGTTTCCCACTTGTCACTATCTTGATGGAATTAAGGTTTCTTAATGTAGTAAGTATCTGTTATTTACTTTTACTTGGTAGGAAGGAAAGTCCAACTTGGATTAGAATTGTTTCTGTACAGCTTTAGCTGGTGTTTGGTATTTTACTCCTTCCCTTTCTTCTGGAAACAAGAGATGGCTTTGTAACGTACTGCTGATAAGATGTGATGTATATTTAATGTGTAACAAAAGTATTGTGCAAAACTAAAAGATTTAGGAAATGTTTAAAGATATGTTGATTGTCTGAGGGACAGCGCTCAGCGTGAGAAGATACACCACATTGGCAGCTGGGAATCCAGCATGGTTTAATATAACCAGTCATCTTTTAACCTGGAAAGTGGAGATTAGCTCAAAGTAAAAAGGGGAAAAAGCCATAATTTTTCCTCTACAAATTAAAACATCTTTTGAATGTTCAGACAAAGATGAGGAAAAGGTTCTTAGACTTTGAAGAGGTGAGAGTAAAACCAATGTGGACTAACCATGGGAGAGGTGTGGTGGGGCTTGTGCCTTGCATGAAATGGGAGCTTGAAGGGGTGAGGGATTGAAAGGGAATGAGGAAATGGGGCCTCTTACAACTTCTACAATAAACCTTGGCAGAGCAGAGTGGAGTTAACCTCATTATCAAATGCTTGTTCCTTCCTAGTACTTATTCTTTTGTTATTGTTATCAACAAGCTATTTGTCAAATCCTTAGTCATTGATTAAGCCATAATTTCTCACCCGTGTAATTCTACGAAATTTAACTAAAACAGAAAACATCGTATCGAAATGTTGTACCTTATAGTAAAGGCTAATTATGTATAAGGTGCTCAAAATTGGATTATTTGCATAGGCTATGCTCTATTAAAAAAAATCTCTGGTTTGTACTAAATTTAACAACTATTTCTTTTTCCATTAAGTGTAGCTGTCAAAATTGTTATTTCTGTTTTATTATGTAGCATGCTTTGAAAAACCCTTGGGAGAAGATGTAATATCTTCCACTTTTTGGCACTTAATGTCAATTATATTGGTTCTTATTGTTGGCCTTTTTCCACTTTAAGTAACAATCTATTTTTCTGTCCTGTTTAGCTAGTTCCCAACAGTTACAAGGAATCTTTCTATGTCCTCCTGTATTAATATCTCTCTTAAAGATTGTAAATAAGCTTTTCAGACTAGTTTCTTCTGGCTTAGAAACAAAGCATATTGGACAAAACTATTTTTCTTTCGCTTTTCCTTGAGAATGCTGCTTATTTGCAGTTGGAATATTTGTAAAAGGATTTCTGACAAGTTGTTTTATCATGCAGTATTTCATCCTTTACTTTGAGAGAACTACTTTAAGATTCAGACCGCTCCATGGGGTATTTCACGCATCCAAATGAATGATGTGGACTGTTGGGTTGCATGTGTTCATACTGCTTAGAGATGTAAATTCTACTCTGAATTTTTCCCCATTTTTCAATTTCAGTTATTCTTCCACAGTAGCCTGAAGACTAAAACTTGTACAAATGACCGTTTTATTTTTTTAACACCCACTTAGTTACAAATTATACATGGACAGAGGCTGTCACTTTTTTGTAATCCACCTTTTGTCATTTTCCGTTTTGTGTTTGCATTACTACTTGTGATACAACAAAAAAGTTGTTAAGAATGTGAAAGATCCAGGATAAAAACCTAATTTTGGTTTAAGATCGGTGAAAAGTTATTTTGGTTCTGTAAAGCAGAGATTTTGCTCTGGCTTGACCTATAATCAGACAACAGTGGGTAAGATAATATTTTCTTTTTCATCCCTTCCCTTATTTAAAATACATCTTGTGGAAAAATATTTAGAATTATTAGGTCACTAGTGTATATCAAATTCCTTCCAAAACCATTTGGTAGTGGCTTTTCCAAGCATTGTAGCTGCTCAGGGAAGAACATGTCTAGATCTGATGTATATACCAGCTCCTGCAGCTGATGGTGTGCTGCTGCTTCCAGCAGTGCTTTGAATGGCTCTAGGGAGAGCAGCACAAAAAGTATTTCCCACTCAAGCTGACAGAGCAGGGAAGAGTGCAAGTAATGTCCAGTACTTCGATAGGTATAGACCTTGCTTGATGATTTATTAAAATATTTAGTAATGAGAGAGAACATAGAGAGTAAAGTTATAAGCAGTTTTATCATCCTAAGTTATAAATCAAGATGTAAAATGGGGATTTTTTTTAGTTTTTCACCTTTTTTGTTAACTATCTTAAAATAACATTTTTTGAGCTGATCTATGAGTATTTGTCTCTATATAGTACACTTTCAGTTGAATGATTTTTATGATTCTCAGACCATAAATATTCATATCTGTCAATTGTAATTTCTGAGAAATGACTAGAAGCTGTGGTGGTGATGCATAGTAGACAAACTTTCAACAGATAGTAACTGTTAGTGTCGTAGTTGGGTTTCTACCACTTCTTCTGATTAGAAAAGGTAATAAAACCAATTTATTTTTCATATTGCTGTTTGTGGATATTGTCTTTAAGGTGTTTAATTCTTATAAATGCTGAAGCGTAAACATGTTTAATGATAACAAGTAATTAAGTAGACAGTAAAAGATCTTGGTTAGAATTGTAGCCAATAATCTGATGTGACTTTTCTCTCAGAAGCTTAAAGTATTTCATGATGACTTGGAAAGAAGGTAATTGTGAAGTAAGCAATGCATTTCTTTGTATTTATAAACTCAGTGGTTTCTATAGCAGGGATAACACATTCCAATCAACCTTGGTTACTGTTTCTCATATGAAGCCATTGTTTAGACCAAAGTAGTGAGTTTTTTCTATACCATATTTGTGTGTGTATACGCATACTATGTAGTGTGTCCTGGTTGGTGACAGGTTGGCCATGAGCCAGCAGTGTGCCCTGGTGGCTAAGAGAGCCAATGGGATCCTGGGGTGCATCAGGAGGAGTGTGTCCAGCAGGTCAAAGGAGGTGATCCTCCCCCTCTACTCTGCCCTGGTCAGGTCCCACCTGGAGTATTATGTCCAGTTCTGGGCTCCTTGATACAAAAAAGACAGGGATCTCCTGGAGATTGTCCAGAGAAGGGCTACAAAGATGATTAAGGGCCTGTAACATCTCCCATATGAGGAAAGGCTGAGTAAGCTGTGACTGTTCAGCCTTGAGAAGAGAAGACTAAGGGGGACCTTATTAATGTTTATAAATATCTTAAGTGTGGGATGCAGGGGGAATTAGCCAGCCCCTTTTCAGTGGTCTGTGGAGACAGGACAAGGGGCAATGGCTGCAAGTTGGAGCACAGGAAGTTCAGCACCAACATGCGAAAGAATTTTTTCACAGTGAGGGTGACAGAGCCCTGGGACAGGCTGCCCAGGGAGGTGGTGGAGTCTCCTTCTCTGGACATATTCAAGACCTGTCTGGATGCCTATTTGTGCAATATGAGCTAGGAAGCTGCTTTGGCAGGGGGGATGGAGCCAATGATCTCTTGAGGTCCCTTCCAACCCCTATGATTCTATGATCTGTTCTGTGTGAAGTGAAATTCAAAAACTTCCAAGTCCAGCAAAAAGCATGCGATACACAATTCAGCAAAACATTGCCCATTGCTGCAGAAGGTTGTAGCCACATGGTATTGGCAGTTAAGGGGTGGGAACAGGCAGTGGTGGAAGGAAGGTTATTTGTCCCAATTTTAAGGAAGGCAAGCAGAATTTAGGAGCAAACGTTGTTTTCTTCTTAGAGGAACAGGTGTTGTTTTTGTGTTGTTAAATACATGTAGCAGAACTGACTTTATAGTTGTAGTAAATTTAGTTTCTTCTGTGTGGACATGTACCAACCCTTGGTAGCTTCTAACATTGGTAAACAACGATTTTGCACAAGGAAAGAGAGGAAGTATGTAGCCATAGCTGATCCCAGATTTTGAGAGAATATTGAGAAACTTGGCTATGCTTCTGTTAAGATTTCTGTGTGTCAGGTCACATGTTCTGTACTGACCGCTGGCTGTGCTGCCAAAGCTGCTTTGCTGCTGGGCTTCAGCAACGAGGGCTTCTCTGGCACAGCATGCTGGGGACTCTACTTTTTCACATCACTTGTGAATGTTGATTTTAGTGGCCAGAGGTCTGTAATACAGATCTTGCTGTTGTCTCAGCAATGTGTCCCAGGCCGCTTTTACACTGAGCTAGTTAAGTACTTGGGAATCTTTTTTGCTGTTTCCCCTGTTTAGCTGCTACATTGATGCAGTGCTTCTACTACTGAGTATTTTCTCTGATGTCTGTTAGATACCTGGTATTTGTAGTTGGCTACAGTTCTGACTTTCTTTGGAGTTGTAGGGAGCTAATGAAAAGGAGGGAAGGCCAAGACACTTACTGTAGTGGTGCCAACCAATAAATTTTGTTTCTCCACCATAATATAGAATTAACTTCGAACTTATATTGGATACTACAGTTATTAAGTAAAAATGGAACCATATACTAATGGTATGAAGCATGGTTAGTGTTTTCTGCTTCCATATTGTCAGGTGGCTACTTTAAACATGTTCAACATCAGGTATACTGAAATATTTGATTCTGCCATGAAAATTCTGATTCCATTTTATATATAGTGGTTTCTGTGTTCCACAAAGATGCCACCTACAGCAATAGTTACATGGTAGAAAACCTGAAGTTTTACCAAATTTGGAGCAGTATTAGGGTCATACAGTGCCCTTGATGTCTGCATAGAGCTCACCTGTGAGTGAGAACTGCCTTGCAGACCAAGGTAGGGGATAAGTGGTTTAATATGTAGGTTTTAGCAAGTGCTGCAGTGTCAGCAGCACACGAGGGATTTTATGTGCAGTGAATGCTGAATGCATCGTCAGACTAAAGAGGCAGGCACAAGCAGGTAAGCTGTTTGTCTGTGGCAAAGCAGAGCAGAGCTGCTGCTGAAGCATCAGGAGGTGGGTACTCTGTAGCTGATGCGTTTCCTTGCCTGCAGAATGACTAAAGATGAGAATGGATAGATCTCTGCTGGCACCATCTGTGATTCACAGCCATTTCATGGCATGCTTGTTGCAATGTGGGAGTATACTCAAGCTGGCAATTTTCTATGTAAAAGGGGCTGCAATATAAGGGCTAATGCAGAACTTTGAGTCACTTCAGCTGCATAACAACAAATGGCATACATAATTATTAGCTCTATCAGAAAAAGAGTGGCTTCTGCCTTGTTCTCTGACTATTCTATTAGATTATGCATCTTTAATATTTTTAATTGTCTAGAACAGAATAAATTAATTGTAAAATTTTATTAGTTTAGAATATTGGGGAGGAACTTTTATGTGAAAGTATCCCTCTGGATTTAACCCAATTTCCTTCTGTATACTTTCTCTTCCAATGTGTGAATGCTTTCAGTGCTTTTTGGCATTATGACAGTCTTCAGGTGGGAAGCTTGCTATACTGGTGGTAGCCAACCTGACTCTGTGGTGTCATTTACCATCTTTAGTTTTCAGTGGTCAGCAGAATACCTGATCAGCAGATAGGTGGCTCACTGTTAAGTAGATAGGCGGTCCATTGTTAAGCAAGTCCTCTCTCAAACTTAGATACAAATTATTCTCTTCACAGCATTGCTAATGTAGCTTTGTGTCAGAAAATTGGGCCTTTGTAATATGGAAAAAGAACACACTTATTTTCCTCATGTCCTGTGGACATGAAATGAATAATAAGATGCAATATAGATGAAATTCTGTCAGAATTCATTAATTATATTTCATTACCTATTCTGAGGAATGCCTATTCTTCTTGTTGATTCAGAGCTGACCTCCCTCACAACACATCTTTCCAGTTCAACTATGGGATGATCTTGGAGGTGTCTGGAGCTCTGAAATCTCTGTGCTGCTGAGTCCTCGCCAGGGGCACTCTCTACCCCAGCCAAACCACCTAGTGACACCAAGCTGCTCACTTGCTCTTGCAGCTGGGCAGGAGGCATATGCCTTTGAACTCGTAGAACCCCATTTGAGTTGATGGTGCTTCAATGGAATGCCCAACCCCACACTTCAACTGCTTTCAATATTAGTAGGAAACATTGGTAGTGTGCTTTGTATGCTGGCTTCACTCAAGTCGCTCCTAGTCTGAGACAGGTTTAAACAAAAAATTCAGCCTCATGCTAAACTTAATTTCAGTGTATTTTTGTAACTCTGTTAGGATTCTTAGTATTGTACTTTCTTGTTATTCAATATCCAATTATTGCTTTGAGTTATTCAGAGACTACTTTGATACCTACAAGGTTATTACTTCGACAACTTAAACTATTCCCAGCTTATTGATGTGTGGCTTCATAGAGTTACATTTGGACAAAAGCTGTCCTGTTGCAACTAGCTGGCAAACAAATAATTTTGCTTAAGTCATCAGTAAGAAATCATCTAAGAACTTCTGCACTCCTGAGGTATGAGTAATGTACAAGTGGTCTTGTATATAACATGGCTTATAACTTCTCTCTGGAGAATGGTTTAACTTCTCTGTTGAATGGCTCGGTACCTAATAACAGCTATAGAAACCTGCCAAGTAATAATTTATAGAACTAGTATTTAGTATTTCAGAGACTTTTTATGATATATGCTTACAATGAATATGAAAGGATTGAACCGAGAAGCTACTAAACATTTTGATTTTTGAGCTGAATATTTAAGAATAATTTCCATTTTACTCAATATGAGATGTGCTAGTACAAAAAAAGTGATATAGCTATACAACCCACACTGAAACTGGATGACTTTGAATTAGGCATCTGGCAGTGATAATGGTCTTTACTGTAGTGGGGGGCTGCTTCCTCTAGATAGTAATTCTCAGAAAGTTATTTCTGTCACAGCTAGCTGAATGGCGATATAATTTTCAGTGAGTCTATTGTAATTCGAAAAAGTCTCTGTGTATTGAAGAATTCAAGATGAAAAAAAAATCTGTTTTTGACATAAGGTCAAATAAAAGATGGTAAAGACCTCAGATGTTAGATATTATAGACGTAATGAGCTGATAGGCTTTTTCCACTTAATGTAAGCACCAACTGCTATGTTAAAGGAAGCATGTAGTGCATTTTCCTAAAAATTATAACACAGCATTTGGAGGAAAGACGTGTGTGTCTCTGAGATTGTGTAGCTACATTCCTTTGATTTGAAAGTTCTATTCAAAATGTACTTAGAAAATATTTTTCACAGTTTTTCTTTATGCTTCTTTTACTAACAAGCAGTTAGTATCACTCTTTAATAAATTCCAGTCAACTGAAACTCAGTTCCTGTGTTAAAGAATTGTTTCAAGAAATTGGACTGAATTGAATACTTTTTGCTATTTTTCCCATTGCTTCATTATACAGCACCTGTGGCATTTGTCTTATTGCCTTGTTAGGGGAAAGTGCACTCCTGTAAAGGTAATTGTGATCCCTCTTGTCTCTTGTGTGGTTTGCATATTGCACAAAGAGTCAGGTCAGGCTTTATTTTTATCCAGCTTTCTGAACTAGTTCACTTGTCTCTTTTTGATTTATCCTTTAAATGGCAGTGTTCTCTTCCCACCTACCCCAAATAGATTTGTGAATACTTAATTTCCTTTGACCTAATACACAGCAGCCCTTTGAGAAGTATGCTACATAAAGCTAAAGATTCTACTGCCTACAGTAAAATGTAAAAAAACCCCAAACAAAAAACTCAAACACCAATAACAAAAAAGGCAAAAAACGCCCCACAGGTTTTCTGGTTTAAATTCAATGCATCTCCAGTACGTGAAATTTAGCCCCATGAACAGCCGAGCCCTCTGACCACTATAAATACTAGAAAACAAAGTATGTGCATAAAATAATTCACTGAATTGATCTGTCAGCATATAAATGTGACCTGACTTCTGAAAGGATCACCTTTCTTCAAGCCTGAGTGTCCATAGTGATGAACTCTTCCTGATTGTAAAGGAGAGGAGTGGCACTTATTCTTCTGATTACCCATAAAGGTGTTACTGGGCAGAAAAGCATGAAAAAAGGTAGAAGATCATGCTTACTGGGAGATCAGACTTTTTTTTTCCTGGATCCCTCCATTCAGTTGGAGAATTGCATGAACTTAGCCCAATTTAACAAGCTTAAAATCATTGTGATAGGTACCCTTGTTATTACACATGCAATTAGGAGGCTGCTGCTACCAAGCTTGCTCTTGTTTTTCAGATATCTCTGTAGAGGCTATTTGGGAAGACGTATTTTTAATGCTGCAGTGGTTCGTACCTTTATTAGTTTTGCAAAATTGCTTTTCCATGTGGTTGAGTAACAACCGAAAACTGTTAATGGTTTCCCTCTTTCTCTTCCTTTATTTTTCTGATGATGGTAATGTAGGCACATTATGTGCATAGTGAATTTTAAGCAGTGCCTGAATGTGAAAGATTTTGGAACTGAAGCAGTTGGGGACAGGAGCAAACGTTACTGTTCCCTTGCAAGTGTTCTTGGAATAGCTGTCAAGGACAAAGCACAGTTCCTTCTGGTGTCTGGCTTCTGTGGAGAAGATTTAATTTCAAGCATTCAAGAGTGTGCTGCTTTAGTGAACAGTTCAGATTTTTACTGATGGCATTATCATTTGGTATGCATAAGTGGGATGTTTTAAGTGGGATCACTGTTAAGTTTCCTTGCTGGCTCATGACCGGTTGTTGCTAAGAGATGTTCACACGTATTTGCTGTGTGAGGGAGTTCATCTCTGTTATGTAGATTTTGATAGCACGATCCAGAAAATATGAATATGCTAATGATTGAGCAGTACTGAGTGGGGGAAAAACATGAAGCTAAAATCGCTGGATTTTTTTTAAAATTGATTTTATAATAATTTTTTTATTGTAATTGCAGCCAGTTTCTCAAATGTTTCTTTGGCCTTCTGAAGTGGAGCTTTCCAAACATTGAATGATGTGATGCCATATAAAGCAGAAATTAATGCTGCGTGAGAAGATGGCATCTGGAAGGGCTGGTGGTGTGACCTTTCAGCACTAGTGTGAACTGGGCCCCTACAGCAAATAATAGTTCCAGGAATGGTTAATACCTGTATGTTTTGGCAGCACATGTAGAATATTTTCAGTGAGGGTAGGGCTTCTCTTATTTGGGGCATGACGTTTATCAGTGGTAAAATCCTTCTGAAGCCCCACACACCTTCAGTGGGCATACTGTATTGATTTCTGTATTGCTATGTTTCTTACCAGTGGGTAGCAATGGATGGTAGAAGTATCTAACCAGAGGTTATTTGAAAAAAAAAAAAGTAGTTTAGCAACTGTGTCACTTTAATATGTTTGAAATAGGAAGTGGATAAATAAGATGGTGGAATCCTCCTTCCCAAGTTTTTAATTTGAAAAACAAAAGAGGTAAAGGTGTGATGGTGTTTTTAAAAAAGTAAACTTTGTTTACTTTTTAAACTTTATACCTATGCAGTGAATGTCATGCTGCTGACGTTAATTTCAAGAGGGATTTCTTTATCCCTATAAACAGATAATATTTTTCTATGTTCCTCAACTGAAAGATGAGTTGAAATGATTTATTTGAGTTGGAACTACCTTTCTGGGGAAAAAAATAAATTGTGGTGATAATGATAATTCTTTATGGTAATAATTTTGTCGTAATAAATAAAGATTTCTCTTTTGATTGCTGAGGAAGTATAGAAGTATTGGTGTCCAGAGAATTAAGAAGCTTGTGCAATGATGACCTTGTCTGATTTATGCGTACCCTTTTTCTAGCATTTTTCTGAGTCATCAGAACACCTTTTTGCTTCTCCTTTTCACTCAGAAATGCTTTCAAGCTGTTTTTATCAATATAAATGCATTCAATTCCAGCAGCCTAGCAAAGCTCTATATTTTGTCTATTAGTTTCAGATAGAGAAATCAACTTTTTCATTGAAGAAATGGTTTTCGTTTTCAAGCTTGTAAGCAGTCATCACAAACTGTACAGATATTTTTTTAATTAGGAAAAATTACCTTGGCTATGTGTCCTTAATTATTCTCAGAATGACAGATAGATAATGAACAATTCAATACAGGCATAAAAATAACTTTACATTTCACTGGTTTGACTTTGAATTAATCCTGAAGTACTTTGACTCTGGAAATTTTGTCAGTAAAAAGGTCACTGGGGAGCTAGTCAATGAACAATGTGCAATAACTGCAGAAGGAACAGGGTAAAGATGATGATTTACTTAGCTAGGAAAACATCCTAGTACAATTTTAAAAAGCTGGGTAGTGTTTTTAGAAAACATATTAAGCTAACTTTCTGGGATAATTCTCCTCAAATTCCAAAATTATTTAATGACTTAGTCATTAAATTTCACGTTTCTTGTGAAATTCTCTAAGAGCATTGCTGCAACCCTATGGAAATAACCCTGATGTGTGATTGTAAGGTAATAGTGCATTGAGAATCAGGGAGCATTTCTTCTACTTTGATCAATGATACTGATTCTAATTTTGTGGAGAGTCTTCAAAATGTCTGCTGTAGTTCTAGTTTTTGATTTCAAGCTGTTAAAGGACAAAAGATAACTGGGATAGTTACCTTCATTCTCCAATATGTCAAGCTTCTGTTTGGTCCCCTGTGCTAGATATTTTATGTTTGTAAGTGTCTACACAAATCCATGTCCCTCAGTTATTCAGTTACAAGCATGAGAAGTACTGGTTGCCTCAAACTCCATTCCTGAGAGATGATGTGGTTTATTTGATAAATCTGTAGGCAGTGCACAGCACTGGGATGCTTCAGCTCCAGAATCTTGTCAGTAATGCAAGATAGGTGATGAGTAGTGAACAGATATTTGAGAGCGGTTAAAGGCCCAACTTCAAAAGCTGTCAAAGGCCCTTCAATAAAGATTTCTAGTAGAAAATTCCCAGCGTTCATCTTGGGCTGTGTGTGTAAAATAGGTTTTGAATGATAGCTGGCATAGAATACTGTGTTAGACTGGATCAAACAGTAGCACTGCTGTTTAGTAGTGAAGCTCTGCTAAGGTTTACCAATACAACAGAATGTTACTGTGAAATAAATTAAAATTATATTAAAAAAAAATGTAGTTGTCATAGTTTTGCCCCCAAGGACTAAATAAAAATTCTATTCTGTAAAACCTTAACAGTATTTGATGTTTTAATCTTACAGTTTCTCCCTAAGAGGAAAGACATTAAAAGGGGGCTCTCATTGCAGCTCTATTGTGATATGCAGGGTGTGCTCCTGTCCAGTAGATTTGTAAGCTTGGAGTCTCTTTATTGTTCAGAAAATTATAATCACAAGATGCATTTATTCCTAATCTTAAATAATTTCTTACAGGTAATGTTGTTTGTTAATTGTAATGTTAATGTTGTTTGTTAATTTTGACAAGATTAACCAGATATATCTAGATATGAGAAAAATAGCTACAGTAGTACAACTGAGAATGTTAGCAAAGACAGTTTAATATAGATCTGATAATTCAAGCAAATGCTTTTCTAGTGGTAGCTTAATACTGCATTTGGCAGCTCAGTAACATCAGTTTGGAAGCTCGGTAAAAGATCAATTTATGTCTATGTGGAAAGGCCTTAAGTTTAGAAGGTTGATGGGCCAACCCTTATTTTTGTATTTGTGCTTTGAAGTGCCTTGCTGTACATGCTTGTGCTTGCATCCATTCTGTTTGTGTATTTGGCTGCTTATTCTACTTTGCCCCACCTCTCCCTTTTCAGCTACACTGGTAGAAGCAACTGTCCAAAGATGGTTCAGGGCTGGAACTATCCATCACCAAGAGTAAATTATGACTTTGATAACTTCAAATCACCGGTGTGTGTCTCCTCCTAAAAGCTAATCTTGAATTTTTGTATCTTTGCCCACAGATATTATGTGTCCACTTCATGTACAGTTTATATCAAGTATGTGTCTTGAATCACTGTATCACCAAAGGTTCCTGTTTTATTTCACAATGTGTTTTTTGTGAGTTTTTTCCTTCCCCCACAGCCTTTAAACAGATCGAAGGCATTGAAAGCAGCTTATGGCATTAGATGTTTTTAAGCTGCTTTAACACCTTAGATAATTTTATGTTTCTGTTATTTCCCTTGTCCTATAAACGTTTTCCTGACCCCAAAACTGAGACCACAGTTTGAAAGTGAACAATAAGGTTGCATGCTAATGGATAGAAATACTTAGACAAAACCATTTTTGGTTTTTTATTTGTGTATTATCCTTTTCCTGAAGAGCATGCACCTGGACACTGTATTTGATTGGTCTGTATTTCATTGGCAACTTCAGGTCTCCTGGACAAAGACACTGTGTTCCCTCATATTAGTATATAAAGACTTTCTTTAATTGATTATTTAAGAAAAAGCTTAGGGCATTAAAAAAGTAGCCTTCTCTTGCAGAAAGTTGGTTTTAAATAAAAACCAATTACTCTAATGGTAGTTATGCATTGGAAATCAACAAGTATGTATATATGAAAAATATGTTGTACTCGATTTATTACTAAATGTAATCTAAATTCTAAATCTAAAAAAAAAGTAAATTGAGGGAAATTTTCAGCTCCAGGACTTGAGGAATAATCATAGGCTTTCCTGAATTTTTGTCATTAGTAGAAAACTTCTGTGTGGGACTACTTATCTAATACAGAAACAAATTAAGTGGAAAGGGCAGAACTAAAGGGCAGGACCGAGGTACTACTGGCAATGACAAAAAAACCCAGAATTCAGTTGTGGGTATTTTGGCATGGGTGGGGAGGGGTAGAGTGAAAGCTCTGCTAGAAAAGAAAATACAAAACTTTAGATTGCCCTAAGCTTTTCTGTATGAACAGTTGTGGGCCTGAGCTTCAGCAGGGAGTGAGCAGTGAGTCTGCAAGCCAGGGCTATACAAACCTTCAGAGTCCTTTATCATTCTGCGTGGCAGGTAAGAAATTGCAAGAACTACTTATAGCGCTTTGAGATCTGGAGATAATATTTAGGACCTGCTGAAATAAAGATACAAATCCTACTAGATCAAAATTGTGGCAGCAATTAACTTAATATTCTTGTACCAGGAGGAAGAAAGAATATGTATCTGAGGTTGCGAAGTAGAAACAGCTAATTGCATAATTTTCTTGCCATATCCTTGAGGGTCTCCCAATATAAAAAGGTGGCATGTAAGTCATTGTGCCTCTTATGCAGTCTTACATTCTTTCGATTACAAATGTTGTGTTAAAACTTTCAACTGAGGACATGTTACCTAGCTATTTCTGTCTTCAAAGCATCATATAAATGGAGAATTTATGCTTGCTTGCAAAGTGTTTATTCAACTGGGTCAATCTGTTTTACAAAAAAAACAAGCAAGCAAATAGTGTCTAGGCTACAAAGGTGCCATGTCAGACTAGAATTCAAAATACCTGATATGTGATTGCATGTTCTTTTCTGTTCCATTTTAAATGAGAAAATGATGTAGAAAAGCACTATTTATACTTTATTCTCCACAAATCGTTTCCAGACCTCCTTATAATTCTGCAGGTTTGTTCTTAACCACAAGCCTAAACTGACCTGAACAGTCATTAGGATTTAGATCATGTTCTTCCATCTCTGACTGGCATTCTAATTAGGCGTTCCAAAACTGAAGTGAATTGCACACAGAATTTATATTTCTTCGCCACTAGAAAGCAAGAGAATTATTTAAGTACTGAAAAAAATAAGTTAGTCTGCTTGAGGCAAAGATAGCGTTCTAATTCCGTCCGGCATGCTATTCAGCACTTCTCAGCCGTTGGGCTGTCTGTCTTGCTGCATCACAGGATTCATGTAAAATTGCCTGTATGATGTGATGTACAGGCTGATGTCTGGGCTGCCACCTTCAAGTTTTCATATTAATACAATCAAAATACTTTTTTAGTATATGGTACACAGCTGCAGTAACAGAGTGCTCTGAGTGTCTGACTGAGAAGACTTGTAGTTCCAGTTTCTGTATTTGCCAAGTTTTATAATTGTTGAGTAAATAAAAGTGGCTTTCTTATTGAGTAACAGGATGTCCTTACTGTCATTTTTGTGATACTGGGAACACCTCTGTGTTCTGCTTGTACTGTTTTCTGGAAGTTGAGTACATTTTTAAGTATAGTAGATATACTCCTGTTGTTGGAATCATGTAAGCTTACTTGCTGCAGGTGAGCCACTCCAGTTTGGATTTTTATTGTTAATGAATGGCTAAAAGATAGTGAGTTAAAAATAAATGTTTCAAAAAATGAGGACGCTTTCTGAGCCAAGCCCACATGAATCAGAGCCAATAGGGGAATTGTGAATATAATCACTAAACTCTCAGTAAGTGGTTTACATTTGCAATAATCACGTGTCTGTTTAGCAGACCAGTGGCAACTCCAAGGCTTGCTAAACTACTCCCCCCGTTCCTCCTTCCATTATCATTAATATCTGCAGTATGAAGGCTCCTGATTCTTTGGGTTTCAGATACATAAATACTCTGAAGTCCAGTTACATCACAGCCAGATAAATGAAAAGACCCACAGGAAACTGACACCGAATTAATTCTGTCTGATCAGGATCAGAAGGTAGCACTTGCACATTGACATTTCAGCGAGCCTCTGATCTCTTTAAGATACCTGAAATTTGGAACTTTTGTCTGTCTCTTCTGTGACATTGTGCACTAGATCCATAGGCAAAACTGTGCTAGTACCGAACTTGTAGCTTTCAAACATTGGTATAATAACAAATACTGGGAAACTAATCACTGAAATTACGAAACTTTGCCTTTGATTTCTAACTGGGACAAGAACAGAACTGCTGCTATAAATTACTAGATTCTTTGGCTGGTGGTATACTTTATCTTCTGTGGTCATTTTTGACCTGAGAGTGTCTGCAACAACATTTTCCAGTTCTGTATGTTTTGGCACTTCCAAGGACTACAGATGGATTTCTTTGGCACCTGTTGTTATGCATTCTGCCCCAGCAACATCTGAAAGGACTGATGTAACCTACTTGAAAAAAAGCAATGATGGACTCTGTTTTTCATCACTTCTTAGCTAGCCTTTCATTACAACCCAAATGTGACTAAGGCTGTGGTACCAGCGCGGCAGTGCCAATGCAGGGAAGAGCCTTTCAGAGAAGGATGAACTTCTGCACCGTTGTGCAAACGTACTCTTTAGTATGTAAGCGAAGATCTCAAATTTCAGTTAACACAAGGCCCAAATATTGACTCATAGAAAGGGCTGTTCTGTTTCTACCCCACAAGGCTGGTTATTCCTTCTCTTTTAAGCCTTTCAGTAAAGAATCCACCACTTACTCATGGGTGGTTTGAAGTTTTTATTTTCCGTGGATCAGAGAGACAGGGGCTGCATTGTTCCTGTGTGATCACATAATTTCAGTGCTAAATTTATTTTATATCTTCAGAAATGCCTACATCTTGCAGACCTGGTTTGATACTGTGTTACGGGATAATTTTTAATTCTTGAGGTGGCACAGACTGTACCAAATACCTCATTTACTGCTGTTCTAAGGGTATCTTCTACTACAGTCTTTTCTGTATTTGGTTTTCACTCTTCTCCCTTTTCCTCACTTTTTCATAGCAATTACTTGGTATCTGACAGCTTGCTCAGGAGCTGCTGACTTGAGAACTGGTGGTCCCTCTTGTCATTTTAATGTCATAGCAGCAAAAGCGTTTACAGATTTCTGCCTGTAGGATACCCTTTAATTCCAGTTTCATTATCCCTGTCTCAATTTCAACTAAGATCCCACTTGATGTGTTTCCAGCCTAATTAACCATATTTTCTTCTCTAAGGTTAAATGCCCTGCAAATCCAGGCTTGCTATAGTAAGAGAGAGAAGAATCATCTCAATCAACTATTTGCATAGAAAGGTGTCTGTAATTTCTGAGTTTATTAGAGTAAGTTTGAGGCTGATCCTCACAGTAACACTGGACATAAAAACCATCCTAGAGAATGAGTTTGCTGTCCTTCAGCTGCCTTTTATTTCAGAGACATCTGTCACATGCAGGACATTAAAAATAACCTAGCGGTTAATAGCCATCTCAAAATAACAGCCAGCGAAGTATTTAGTAAAAAGGAAATGAGAACTAAAATTATATTTCTGAAAAGGGTCACTTAATTACTGATTTATTTTAACTTCTGGAATTGATTTTTCTTGGCTGCTTAAATTTGCGGTGTGTTAACCTATATCTGTTTTAGCCAGAGGCAGTACGTCTAAGACTAAACGTACATTTGTCAGTGTTATATCTAGCTGTCTGCAGAGAACTATAGCCCTGCAAAATGTTCATTATGTTTTAATGTGCCATCAGCCACAATTTTTCAACACATGCTATGCTTTTAAATACTATTTAGCATCTTTCTTCTATACTTATCATTGTTTTTGTGATTATTGTATTTATGCAAATCATGGTAAACTCGAGCATTTATGATGAGCCATTGTTTTTCTGTGGAACAAGAGAACCATAAAATAGAGTTGGAATGATGTTTAGTTCTAGTATGCTTTTCTTTAGAATGCATTTTTGCTTGAAAACACCAATTTATAATTAATTAAGAAAGGAAACTTACCTGCATCTGAATAACCTCCTATGAGGAAATGCACTTGTCAAGATTTAGCATCAGTTTTATTGTAGGACCTACACAAGCTGCAGTTCCTAGTATAAATAACCGCTTTGTAGCCATAGGTGTTATTTACACCTGTGCTTTTTTGAAGTGCTTCCTAAGAGCACTTCAAAGTAAAGTAAAGGGTAAGAGATGTGAAACTGTAGATTGAGAAAAAGTCTAACCGGAATTAAAATTCAGTGACCTCTTGAAGAGGCTCTAATCTTTGTATTTGTCTTGTCTCTATATAGAACCATAGATTGGTTTAGGTAGGGACCTTAAGACCATCTATAGTTCCACCTCCACTGCCATGGGAAAGGACACCCCCTACTAGACCAGGTTGCCCAAAGTCCCATCCAACTTGGCCTTGAACACTGTCAGGGAGGAGGCAGCCATAGTTTCCCTCTGCAGCTTGTGCCAGGGCCTCACCACCATCACGTTATGTGAGCTTCACTGAAAAGCTGAGCTAAAAAATGTATTTATCAGCTGCAGTGTTGTCATTTAAATAGAATTAATATAAATGCTGCTGCTGGTGTGTAAATATACCATGCTTTAGTCACAGAGGACAAATTGCTAAAATGGAAAAAATCTCTATGTGAGGGTGACAGAGCACTGTAACAGGCTGCCCAGGGGGGTTGTGGAGTCTGCTTCTCTGGAGATATTCAAGTCCTGTCTGGAGTCCTCCCTGTCCTAGGGAGCCTGCTTTGGCAGGGGTGTTGCACCCCATGATCTCTTGAGGTTCCTTCCAACCCCTGTGATTCTGTGATTCTTCTTGTATCTAAAAGAGTACAAAAACTCAGGTCATGGTCATGTTTAAATACTATACTGGAATTCTAACTTTAACTTGTTTTTTGACTTTTTAGTTCATGTAATGGTTGTATGGCTCATGCACAAAGATGTTTTTATGGCCTTTAAGGGGACGGTAAACTAATGAGACAAAAGAGAAGGATGGAAGTGCAGTAATAAAAGAAGCAAAGAAGTCTTGCAAGCCATGTATCACTATTGCACACACCGTGAATTCTGGCAACAGACCCTTTTGCACCATTGGTTATGAGAGTTGAAGTCACCAAGTCTTTTGCAAAAATGTAAAGCTGAAGTTTTCAATAGTGTGAGTGATAATATGATCCTTCTCCCACTCATAATTCTCATTTTGTGTCATGTCTGACTTGGACTGATTGAAAAAAATGTAGCCACTATTGATTGATGATATCCATTACTTGGTAAGTGCAAAGTGCGTGGTCAGCCATGCTCTGTGTCCTACCTTGTCCCTAGAATATTAAACTGTGTCATCAAAGGTCACGTGCCTATTGAGTTACTGTCTGTCTGTTAACACATTGAAAGAAGTAGTTGTTAAATAATTTGTGTTCCAAACAGTATCTAGATTCCAATTTAATTTGAAAGCACTTGAGAGTAAGATTTAGTGCAGTTATTTCTTATGAATCCTATCAATCATTTACTGTGAGACTAATGGAATGTGAATGTGACTTAGGAAATTGCTGCTTTCGTAAGGTGTAATTAGCTGGCAGACTGGGGCAAGGTAAGACCAACAAGCTTGCATAACAACTAGAGAGCTAGAGTAATGTCATGCCGCTGCACTTCAGTCTTCAAATGTTCTGTTCTTGTTTCCCTGTTTGTTGTGAAAGATGCCTGACTTAGGACTGTAAAGAATGGCTTCTGTTTGATTGCAAAATTTATATCGTGAAGAGAATTGAAACATAACTTGTCCTTTGTTAATGGGTGTGGCTATGCATGTCAAGCCATACTGTAAAGATACCTCCTGAAGCTCTTTAAAGATTTCCTTGTTGCTCTGGCCTTTCCACCAAGGTTTATGGCAGAAGTGCGTATTGTTGTCTGGCCTAGTATAATTGGCTATGGAGACTTATGAAATATCTCCAGCTGCTAAATAGTTGACAGATTATGCTAACTGGGTCTCTGCTGATGACTGAAAGGTTTGAGTCTCTACTGGTTTCAAGTGTGTCCTTCAAATGACTGTGGAAGTTACGGACCAGCCATGTACCTAAACTTAAAAACAGTCAAACACAAAGGTTGCTCTATCCCTTTTTGCTTTTCTAACTATTCTGGTAGTCTAATTATTCTCTAAATACCTAGGTGTTTTTGTAAGGTTTCTCACATACAGCCTGTGTTTTTTCATTTGCTAACTCTTCTAGTCATCTCTAAGTTTTGGAAGCTTCATTTGCTTTTCCTCTATAGAGGGAGTTTGGGCAAAGGAGAAATTATCATTCTTAATGTGTAAAAGCTAGAACTGTTTTGAAGAAATAACTAGTAGAGAGATCAGCTGATATGTCTTCATATTTTTGTTTAATCGTATTTCCTGGGTTTTAGTGAGCTGTATTTCAGTATACTCTGGTTTTAAGACCTGAGGATTAGTGTTGAGGTTATGGAGTTTTGTCATACAGGAAGACTTTTTTATGAATTCATTATCTTAAGGAGTAACATTATTTTGTTTGTAGCTGTATAATCCAAAAGTGTAAGTATGGAATAGTTAGAAGGATTATTCAGTATCCTGAATGCTGCTTTGATATTTCTGCCACTGGATCAAAGGCAAGTAAGTTACAGAAAAGTACTGTCTATTTGGAGTCATATATGTTATTTTAATATCCCTTAAAAGCATTTAAGATGCTTCTGTTTTGAGTTTTAAATTAGACAATATGCATAGGGAAAATAACAGATAACTTCTGTCTTGAAAATAAATCTCTGAAAAAGCACAAAATGGTACAGACATAAAGGTACAATGCCTATTAATACATGCTCTGATTTAAATGGTTCTAATCCCAAATGCTGCTCATGGTTTCTTGGTGACTAACACAATACATTTGTCAAAAAATTTCAGCTTCTCAGTCATATATTTTTAAACCCTTTTCCTGTTGTTCAGTTGATATAAAATGCTGTAAGACAGAAGCATCTGTTTTATACAACTATATGAATTTTTGGTAGGGGTTTTAAAAAAAAACTAAATTAAATTTCTTGATGGTCTTTCTGCAAAGGCTTTCAAGGTCTCATTATTTTCAGTGATCTTGTAGTCTCACTTCAACTTAAAAGTCATTCCTTGTACATGTCACTTGTTCTTATTTGGTCTTAAATTGATGTGCCAGTGTACTTAATTGCACTTGAACGAATCACCTAAAATGTTAGAAATATTAATCTAAATGCTACAAGCTTCCAACTTAATTAAAATAATGATAATCTAAAGTTTTATAGAGATTTTATTTCAATACACTGAAGAAAATTCGGAGATTTGTGATGTTTCTCAAAGACCCAATTTGATTTAGCAGGAAATCTACTGAAATAGAAGATAAAAATATGCTAATTATTCAATGTGGTAAACCTGGAAGGGTTTGGCAAAGTCAAATGGAAGTGTTGCTTGAAGAAGAAGAAAAAAGGTACTACAGATGGCTGAAATATTACCAACTTCATAGTAATGGAAAGCATTTTAATGAAAGTTTGCTCGTAACCTCACTTAATCTGTTTTTATACATGTAGTGCAAAACTGAATGAGCGGCATATGTTCATTCTATAATGAATCCGATAGGAATGACTCATTGAACAGGTCAAGTTGCTGTAGACAGTATAGGTTTCACGCTTTTATTTCTAGCACTTATAACTGCTAGCAGAAACTATTCAAAAAGAGCATAAGGGTTCTCTTCTGCCTACAGTTTTGAGAGAAACCTTGATTACTTTGAATAAGCTGGTAAATAATTAGGAGAGGTTGGGTGCATTCTCCTTTTGTCTCCTTAATTAAGAATGACTTTTGAAACATAAACTAGGTTGGATCAGAAACAGATGTTGTCTACCTTATCCTATGTTCCCATCTTCCTGAAAGAGTCAAAGCAATGTAAACCAGGCAGTATGTAGATATTTTTTGTGAGTTTGCAAAATGGGTTTATATGCAGACTGAGAGCTGGAAGCTGATCTGTTAGTTCAGACCTTACATGCAGGTCGTATTACCCCTTCAGAGTTCTTGGATGTGACTAAGAAGCTGATGTGGAAGCTGGTGCCACCAATGAAATGTTTCCATTGGTTAGAAAACGTGGTGAGACTGGAAGCCACAGTGGAAAAAGTCTTCCTGATGTACTGGATGAACATCTGCTAGGTCTTGAATGCAGATCTGCCCCATTCAACAACCAACCAAAAAACCCCAATGACAACCCTTTCCTAGGGCAGACTTTCAGCAGTTGAATGGAAGCAGAAGACAGCAGAGACCCCTGTGTCTAAACTGTCTTAAATTGCTTACGTAAGCTAGAAATTGCTTGTCTCCAGTAGAACTTTATGATGTTAACATTAGTTAGGGGATTAAGAATACTTGCCTCTGTTTTTAGTCAAGTGTTTTGCCCAGAAGGTCTGCACACACCAAATGTGAAGATGTGAAGGCAGTTTTTTTAGCCAGTTTGCCACCGAGTTACTTGTTGAAGAGCAGCTGAATAACATGCCCCAAAATCATTTGATGAATCAGCTAGGAATAGTGGTCTCCAAACTTACCCTATTTTGCACCCCTATTAGTAAGAAAAAAAAAAAATAAATTTCCCAGCATGCATCCCCAATATATGCATATTTATTCATAAATTACATAAATGTGCTATTAAAGCTCTAGTATTTTCTTCCTGTACTCTACTAGATTGTCCTGCACACCCCACTTTGGAGACCACTGGGGTACTCATAGGTCTTCAACATTTCCTCATACAAATTCCTAAAAGACACATTTTATCGCACTTGATGTGTGAATGACCAGAGAAACAGCTTGCTATGAGTTAAGAGTTTTGGAGGAGAGTTTTGGCTCATTTTTCAGCTCTAATTATCTTTAATACTACGAAAAAATCAATGCCATGTTTAGGAGTTGGGCTTATGCCTGGACATACCTGAAAATAAGTTGGTGTCTCTGTATATTATTACAGGTCATAAATTGGCTATGGAGCAAAGAAGCAGAAGTACATGAGTGTAAGGATTATAAAGAAACTCAGTCAAAATCCTTTAAACAATTCACGTGACTTCTAATTTATGTGGAAATACATATTAAAAATTATTAATTTTATGTGGTTTAAATAAGGATATGGGATAAATATTTGATTACAGTGACAGGGGATTGCACATAGTTTTTTGCTTTTAGTGCTCTTGGAGATAGATTCTATTTGATGCTTTTTTATTATTATAGTAATTGAATGATAACAGCTCAGACTGAATCCTTCATTTAAGTAAAAAGAGAGACTGTCACAGATCAGCAATTTTTAGTGTTATGCAAGTCAACGAGGAAAAAATCACTTCATGATCTGGATGTTTCCCTCATCCCACTGGACTACAGGCAATGAAACTCTATAAACCCAATGCTGTTGGTGAAACTAAATTGAAGATATATATATATATATGAAAACTGGACACTGATTGTATGTGCTAAGACCTTGGTATGATGCATAACTCAGATGCAGTTCTTTTCCAGTAATCTTAACCAGCCTAAATACCACCTAATTTTACCTAAGTCCTGTTGTCTAATGTTTCCTACTGTCTTATGTTCCTTTGGAAGCCCAGAGCCAACCAGTAATCACCAGCAGGCATGGGGCCTGTTGTGGAATTCAAACTATGTGAATCTGAGCCATTGCTAGGCTCTTATATTTGTGTGGTTTGTTACTGTTTTTTTTTTTTTTCTTCTGGAGCTACCAAACAATGTAGGTCTTACCTGACACTTATGCAAACCACAGTGTGGGCTGCCCCAGTGAAAGTGCTAAAGTCCTACAATGTCTTTTCAATCACCCATCCAAGGCTTAACTCTCCATCAGTGCCTGAGGATGTGGGTGTAATTTTTGTACTTCCCACCTTGGGAGTGTGGAGAAAGATTTGCTGGGATGCTTTCAATGGCTTGCAGTGTTAGGAACAATGTTGTTTAGATGCACATCTGGGTGTTGAAATAATATACGCAGATATACTCTGTGTATAGGAAATGGTAAAATTTATAATTTCATCTTTTTGGGGAAAAAAAACCCCTGAAAATCTATTTTACCTTCCTCTGTGATTCTCGAGTATTAGATAAATTACAAGGCAGGTTTTTCTTCATATTTTAAGACACAAGAATTTTGCAGGAATAGCTTAACTATGGATGAGTTTGTTTTGCTGCTTTATTGTTTTCTGTTGTTGCTGCAGTTAGAATTTCCCCCCACACACACACATTGTTGGGGGTGTATATGGTGTGTCTGTCTTTTGGTTTTTTAGGGGCCTTAGTGGTTTTTTTTGTTGTTGTTGTAGGTCAATGAGGGGAAGTATACCATCATCCTGTATTTTAAATATAACATCTTGGTGCACACTGTGTTTTAGTCTGGAATATAAATTTTGTAGTTTTTCCACTGTGGATGGGACACCTTGCCTTGCTGACCTGAGTGAATTTAAAATTCTTTGATCAGGGTTCAAAACCAACCAAATCTAATAGTTCTGGTATTGTCCCAAAGCAATTCTATTTCCTGTTGCCTCAAGCAGTCTTCATTCTGGATGGAGGAATTGTTTACTCAGATTTCTATTGTATTAAATCCCAATATCTGTGCTGGAATTCATAGGTTTATGCAGAAGCACTCTATAGTAAATTAGGTCTTTTGCATAACATTTTACTAATGGGAATTGAAAAAAGGGATTGCATTATGTTCGGATACTAATATAATGGCTTGTTTTGGTTTTTTTGGGGGGTTTCCTCAGTTTTTTTAAAAGGCATCTTTTGCCTTTCTTTTAAGTAGGTCGGCAACCTAAGTGTTCTTAATTAACCAAAGCACAAGATATATTGATTTAAAATCTTTCCAGCTTGAAATACATGAAAATATATCTTAAATTTTGGTCAACTTCAGAAATGTAGCTGCCATCAAAAAGTTAGTGTCCAACACTTCAAACTTAGAGAGAGATGGGTTCCACATCTAGATTTGCATGTTTTGACGGAAGCTTACTCTTAGAATTCTGTGGTGACTTCTATAAATCATGTCAATTCAGACTAGAAGACAAAAATTGGTAGTATGGTGTTCTATATTTTTCAAATGTGACTTATCATTGTCTTTTCCAAAATGTTGTGATAGGTTGGAAAATAACAGGCATGCTCATCTATTTTTGAAGGTAGAATGTGTAACTGCATGCTTTATTAGAAAATTACAGCCATTGGGAGTTGTATATTTGTATATATTCCCTTTTAAAAAGTTTTTGCAAACATGTTTATATATGAAAGATTTATATCTGCATAATACAAGATAGGTTGATTCTTTTGTGAGAGTACTGATTTCACATGTAGTATTTTTCTGGTGATGTTGAGGTACTATGAGAGCCAAAGTAATTTTTTAGTTGTCTATAATAATGGTTCAATTTTATTTCTATGGAATATAGTCAGTCTATATTCAGATATAAATACTGCTCCAGTGTGGTAGGCCTTGTGTGTTGGAGACCTGTGTGGTATATATATTATTGGGAAACATGGCAGATTCTTGTGCTTATTCACAGATGCAGACACACAACATTTTTTATTCCTTTAGCTCTATTATGGATTAGAGATAAACCAAAAAAACCCACTGGTTTGCTGGCAAGTCTACAAGGAGACTACATCTGAAATTTCATTAGCAGCACAAGCCAATGAAATATTATTTCTCTTCCTATTAATTACTAAAATGAATCCAGATGTGTATGACCTTGACAAATAAATGGATCCTCTTATTAGCTTTTTGGTAAATGGAGACAGAATGAAAGAATGATTGTGTTAACTTGCCTGCTTCATAAAGCAGTCAACAGCTGCTGCTGCATTTTCCACTGTGTATTCTCACAAGAATTCCTAGAGAAATAGAGGAAGCAATGTCCAGGGCAGGAAGTGATGTTTGAAGACCTGATTGGACAAAGACCAAATCAACCTGTTTTGAATTCAGTATTGTCTCTGTTTTGAGCAGGAGTTCTGGTGAGATGATCTTTTGAGGTCCCTGCCAGCCTGAATGATTCTGTGAAAGATTTTGGGGAAGTTGGTATATAAAGTTGCTTTTAATGCGTCTTTAATGGAGTGTTCAATTTATAAGAGAAAAATAAAATGTAAATCTTGGCTGGCTACATGATTTTAAAAAAATGTGCTTTTTGGTCAAATTAGTTAGATAAATACTGAATTAAGACTAGTGAAACTGGAAGCTCATCGGAAAAAATATCACATACCTCTGCTTTCTCTTCCTGCTGTTAAATAAGTTATTTTGGGAGTAGCTGCAACAAATGCCATATTCGAAAAAGAGCATTGTCTGTGTTGGGAGACTATTTGCACTTATATTTTATCCATACAAATTCAGTTAGACATGCATTTTTTCTTGCTTTCTTAACTTATTTGTTATAATTTAAAGTACAGATGGCTTTGCATCATAATCATACAATACAAGGTTGGAATGGACCTCAAGTATCATCTGGTTCAATATTTTGTGGCAAAAGTACAGTCTAGACAAGATGGATCAAAACCCTGTCCAACTGAATCATAGAAGGATCCAATATTGGGGAATCAACCACTTGCCTGGGGATATTATTACAACGTCTGCTTTGTCTCAGTGTGAAAAACTTTCCTCTAGTGAGCAATGGGAATCTCCCCAGGTATAACTCGTGCCCTTTATGCCTCACCTTTTCCATGTGACTCCTGGTAAAAAGAGAGTCTCCATGTCCTTTGTACCCACCCTTTAAATACTGTAACACAATGATAACGTCTCCCTTAAGCCTTCTTTTCTCAAGGCTGAACAAAAGCAGCTCTCTCAACCTTTCCTCATACAGCAAGCTTCCAAGATCGTTGATCAGTTTTGTTGCCCTTCTCTGGACCCTCTCCACAGTGCTTTGTTTTGTACAGTGGGGACCAAAACTGAACACAGTACTGCAGGTATGGCCTGACAAGCATTGAGTAGAGCAGGATAATGACTTTTTTCTCACTGCTGGTGATGCAATCCAGTGTCCTGTTGGCATTCTTTGCTGCAGCAGCACACTACTTACTCACATTGAGCTTGTTGTCCATCAGGACCACCCAGGTTTCTTCCCACAGATCGGTTCTCTAGCCAGGTGGATACCAGTCTGTGCTGCACTTCTGGGTTATGTGTTCCCACATGCAAGACCTAAAATACTTGTCCTTGTTGAACTTCATAAGATTTGGTTGATAGGGCTACTGGGAGCCATGAACCTTGTGCCAGGAACCCTTAGTTCCAATGCAGTCTGTGTGACCATGGGTGTCTTAGGAACAAAGACTTCAGGACTTCTAAGATAAACAACTGAAATAGTAGAATACAAAGGTTAGAAGATTGTTTTGTGGAGAAAGTTCAGAAAATCCAAGATAGTTTTCCTAAATGCTTATTTTTGATGGAATAAGTGTTTTATGGAAAATCACAAATCAAAAATGTCTGTAAAAGGGGTTCTCTTGACCTTTTGGGACTATTGTTGGTAGGATTCTAGGTAAGGGAATTTTTTTGCGTCTGGAATATATGAGAAATTTTGAGGGATAGATTCTCAATCAAATTTGTATGTTCCGCTAAGGAAGTTTGATTCCTGGATTCCACGCTTTTGTTTCTATATGTGCTGACTTACTACTTTGTGAATATTTATGCTCAACTTGAGGCTTCATGAATATTCTGATAATCAATGTTTTATAGTAGCTGGTGTTTCTTTTTCTCCAGTGCTTAGGCCCTTCAGTCTGTCTGGTGGCATGGAAATTGGGAAGGCATAAGAGAAGCAAGTGCAAGGGCTATTATACTGCAGATGATCATGTTATGAAAAATTTAACTATGGCTTATCAAAAATTTAATTCTGTCTGATGAATGAACTGTGCAAATCTAAAATGAATTCTTTGCTTTGATTAAATAAAATGGAGGGACTTAAGAATTCATTCCAGTACTGTAGAATAAAGTGCTTTTGGATTGTCGTAATAACCTTCGAGCTCTCAGTCTTTCTGATGTAACTATATGGAGCACATGCATGTTCTTCCTCTCTTTCTTACAGTAGAGCCATCTAAATGAGAGCTGAAGTACTGTCAGTAGAGGTCATTGTTACTATTCTTGTTTCCAGTGTATTATCCAAAAAGCAACATGGAAAATGTTTAAACTACATCACTTGAGGAGGGGGTATTACATATAACTTTAAAATATTTTAGTTCTGGAATATGTTACTGAATTATTCAATACTTTAAAATTCAGGAATCCTTGATGCAATTATTTCTTATACTGCTGCATGTGTATTAACTATTAAATCAGCAGTCTGCTAACATAAATTGAGTTAATTTCATGACAGTGATGCACTAATAGCTGTATCAAGTGCAGAGCAAAAATTTTAGAGCTTAATAGTGCCATGAAAAGATAAAGCTGCTTATATGTGTACTTTAAAAGGCTAATGGCTTTATAATGAAACGGAATAGTTAAACTTAGATATTTTGAAAGTGTTTTAATGATTTTATCATTAATTTCAATCTAGCACATAAACCTTCAGAAATACATAAGCTATCATGTATTTTTGGTATGATTTATATGGAGTGATTTGGTGCTATTGAGTTCTTAGTATATGAATGTCCATATTGAAGCAAGAACAGCTTTCTGTATACTTTGTCTTCTCACAAAAAGTCACTAAATGAGGTAGAAATTATTTTCTCTTGCTCCTTGTATTTTTCATAGGCTACAGTGCTTTTGAATACTGCTGAGAGCCAAACCTGCCACCCATAGGCATATTAGATAACTGTTCTGCAGGTAATATGAAGACAGACTGAAGTACTGGCTGTTTGGTATTGACATTAATTGGGGATAAGACTGTTACATTGTCTGGCATGTTTTATCACCACAGCAGGGATAAGAAGCAAATGCCTAATAAATCAAGCTAAGCTAACATATGCAGTAGCTTTAAAAGGGCATAGCAGGTGATATTAAGATGTTGATGTTTTAAGAATAGGTAATGCAGGCCATTGAAAGAAGAGGAAAACTTGGGCTCTTTGAAACAGTACTTGCTGCCTCTTTTCCTATTGCCTGATCCAGTGGTGAACTTGTCAGATACATCTAGTTACTAGTTCCTTGTCCTTAGTAGTTATCTGAAAATAGGTTTATGATTTTTTGATTTTTTTGTTTGGTGTTGTTACACCCTCACTCCCCCCCACCCCCTGCCTTTTTTTTGGTGAGGATTACAAAGAAACAGAATACAGGGATCTTCAGTCCTGGGGTGTTCCCATCTCTCTGCATTCTATTTCTTTGTTATGAAAAAAGAGGACTTCTCCATGCCCATTGCTTCTAATGAAAAAAGAAGGAAGGAAAACCTTCTAGTAGCACTTTGCCATGCTGAACTACAAAGTAGGTTCTTGAATTTTTAGTGGTCTAGGATTCTGGCCTCCTTAGGAGGATAATATCTATTAATTGTCAATTTTCAAAGCATTGCGCTACGCTCTGATTTATACCAAGAATTTCAGTATCATAGATTATCCCACCTAGTCCTGCTATCAGCAGAACTCTGTTTTGCTGTCCATGGAGCCAAATAAGTTCCCCAAATTGCTACAGGGAACCCTGACATAGAGTGATATACTAAAGTATAATCTCTGAATTATTAATACATTACTGTGCCGGGGGGGGGTGGTGTTATAATTTCATCAGTAAATCACTGTAGATAACAATAATGCTGGGTCATAAGAAAAATGTACATTAGCACTTGGAGAGGGATAACAGCCAGGGCTTAGAGAGGAAGCTTGCTTCTGGGAAACAGCAGTGTCTAGGGAATGAAATGGGATCAGAAAGGTGAATCAAATGGTCTTCAGTAGTCTGGAGGCAATGGTTTAGGATTATGGAGCAGGCAAGCATTGGAAATCTAATGAGAAAAAGCCTTTGCTGGATGAGAAATACTGATGGCAACAACTGAGTTGAAAAATAACAACCGTTTTTCTCTGAATTAATAATATATGTTACTTTTCCATACATTGCTGTACCTGTTGACATGTGACTAAATTAATTAAAATTTTTTAGAGATGACATCTGTGAATTAGAGTAATTACAATGTACATGTATAGTCCACCAGGTTTGAATGACTTAAACCAGCTTTTCTGCTGAATGTTTCTGGCAATTAGCTCTTGACACTACCTTCAATACTTTTAATCTAGTTCCAAGAGACATTTCTGTACAATTCAAAATATATTTGTCCTTTAAGGCTAACCTGATAAGCAATCTGTATAGCAAGAGAATTGTACTAACAGAATATTTATGTTTTGAAAGAGTGAGCCCAAATTACTGATTTCACAGCCTGACTTTGGAATACCTGTTCTTTGATCTTGACTTGCCACTGAACAACAGTTCTGGTATATTCAGCAATGAAATAAAGAGCTTGGAAAAAATTGAGGTAGTTTTCTTATGACTTTTTATTCCTGACTGACTTCCTCACCTCTAAAACTCCATGCTCTTTAAATACATCAATGTGGAGGTTTCAGTCTTTAAATCCTGCTACTGGATGTTTTGACAGCACATTGGATCTATGCAAATTTCTTAGAGGTGAGAAACTCCAGATATTAGCAATATTTAAGTATAGGAAAAATAAAACTGAGAACCTTGTAGTGTTTAGTATATACTGGATAGAAATTTATTAAACATCATCAAATAAAAAAAGAATTTTCAAGGGTGGTATTTGTGTAAGAAAACTTACGACATAAATGCTACAAATCAAGTGCCATTTGACAGCTACTTTTAGTAGTTTAAATGTATCACACAATCTACATGTGTTCACATACACAAAAGTTATTTGGCTTCTGATCTTAGCAGAATAATTCCAGTTATGTCCCTTGCCAGAAACAAATGACTCTAATATGAGATGAGTTATTGTGCTTGCCAGCAGTTCGTCCCCCCCACCTAAAGACATAATTTGAGACTTCTGATCTAAATCGAATCCTTAATAGCTTGTCACACTTGCTATAAATATATCTCCTTAAAGGCCAGCTAATATAGTAATTTTAATTAGGAAATAGTTTTAATATGATTGCACTCCCTTGTTCTATTAATTGCTCATCCCCAACAGAACTGATTCCATTTTTCCATAGTCCTTAATACTATCATTTTTCTCCTTTTCTCCTCCCTGTCCATCTACATCAGCTACCATCTCAGAAGTTATTAGGCAAATGGAGATGATTAAACTTCTTGCCATGTTGGCAGTATAGGGGTTTGTTTTGTGTTAAGATCTCAAATTGTAGCTGTTGGTTTCAGTTGCTTGTCTCTTTCTTAGGAACTTTTCTTCCTCATTGTGCTCTCCTGTGTTTGCAATTTTGTTTGCAAAGTGGACAAGACAAACATTTTCTCCTTGCGCCGAACTTGTGTGGTACTACTGTTCAAGTGGGCCTGCCTCATATGCCTTCCCTTTTGTAGTTTGTGGTCATCCCAGGAGAGGCCATGAGATGGGCTGTTATACCTCTTCTGCTTGAGAGCTATGCCTAAAATTTAACAGATTACGTTTGTAATATCCTTTGTTCACTGCCTTGCATACTGTCAGACTGTGTCCAAACAAAATACATCATCTGAATGGATGCTGTGCTGCCTGTGATGTCTGTTAGCTTCAGCAGCCTAGTTGTTACAGACTGAGGAGCAATATTAGTTACCAGGCTCTGTCTCAGTGCCTAGCAGATATAATGCCAATGTTTACCCTTGTTAGAATATATGTATTTCAGAATAAGGACTGCTTTGAAATCTGCAGTGTATCAAGTGTGACTTTTTTTTTTGTGGGAGATAGGGTGCAGAAGGGAGCAAAACGAAAATTCTCTCCTGGAAGCTCAAAGACAGTTGATATTGCAGATTATTTTTGTCAGAGTTTTCTAATAAAGATAATCAGCAAGAAAGTGGTGAGTATAGATAATAGCCTGCATGTATTTTCTGTCCTGAAAGTCCACTTGGATTTCTGTTTGATATTTTAAGAAGAAAGGGCTTAGTTTGTCTCCAGCTTGATTCTGATCCCCTTGATGTTTCTAGAGTGAGTCCTTGTATTGCCAGAATCCTTTTCCTTGTGCCCTGCTTCTTTGAATTTATTTTAAATTAATGTAATTAATGCTAGTAAAAGATGTATTTGAGGGGGTGGGGAAGTGAAGGTGACCCACTTCTGGGAGGAGAACATCTGAAAATAACCTTAGGGCTTTAAGAAGGAAAAGTTTAATCAGTTTTTATAATGAATGAATGTTTGTGCTTCAGCAATATTTCCCACAGGGTACTTAAAGTTCAGATTTTGGAGCTCTGTTTGCATCTTGTATAAGGGTAATGTGTATGCTCTGTATTTTGTTTAATGTCTATGAAAAATTTTGATGCATGAAGAGATGTGGAAATCTTTAGTTTGCTCATATATAAAATATGAGCATACATAGAAGGGATGATGGACGGAAAGAAATTGGGTTCTTGTGTGTATTTGGAAAAAGTGATTGTCATCAAACCCCTTGTGCTGTGTAGTCTCTGCAGAGAAGCGCTAAAAGCTCGTTGACTGAAATCTGTGCTCTGGAGCTTTTCCCTCTCAGTGGGATATTGAGCAAAATTAGTACAAGAAGAAGGAAAGTTTCTTTTCTTGCTTTTTTTAATTAGAAAACAAACAAAAAAATCTGTACATAGAAAACTTAAAGGATAAAGATGGGAGGTTTATTTTTTTTACCTGCAGGAAAGTGAAATTTCAGAACAGCTTGTTGAACAGCTCAAAATGTTATCAGTAGTAAAGCAGACATTAATTTTTGTATATACAGAGCTAACTTTTAGTAGCTCTAGAAAACTCATTCTAAATAAGTTAAAAACCTTTTAGGCTGTTGTGCACAGAGGTTAAAATAAATGAAAACTCCAAAACAAGCAAACTGGTTCATACTGAGCAGTGTTTTCCCTGAAAAAATGCTGGTGTCTTTAACTGTGCAACCTGTGTATTATTTGACTGAAGCATATTACAGTATTTTTTCCTGCCTGTTTGATTTTCCTAGTGTTTGCAGAGTGAGAACATTTTCACAGTCTGCGCAGTTTGAGGGAGAACGATGCTTGGAATAGTCCCTGTTGCTTATTATCTCTGGAGGAAGAAAATACTCTTTTTTCCTAATGATTTTATATATCTTTATTACTTATACAACTTAGGTAGTTATTCTGTTTCTAGTATTTTTTCATTTTATTTGTTCTCATTGAAAGGAAAACATGAAAGAAACCTTTGTAAAGAACTGTGGTGCTCTACCATAATGGAGGCATCCTGATGCCTCAAATCAATAGCATTTATCAGATATGCGGGCAACTAATTGATAGTGGAAACATTCCTTCCTATTTGCTCCTGCACATAGTTATCTGATAGCAACTCCCTAGAACAAGTTAATTTGCATATACTGTAGTTAACAAAATGGCATGAATGGCATAAGGAGGAGAATTTTTACATCCCTGATGTGAAATGTAAACTTGAATAAACCTTTTCACCTACTTCTAACAGTAGACTGGAAATCTTTAAAGACTGAATTTAGAAACCTTTACAGAATGATTTTGGAAATCTTTATTTTTGGTATGTTTGAAACACGATGTTGATTGCCACCAGTAGGCCTCTTGAGGTAGATTTATCACTGTGTGTGGTTTTATTTTTTTTTTTTTTAGGGGTGGGGTGAGATGGTGGTGTTAAAATGTAAGTCACAGATAAACTTTATCTGGGTTTCTGCAAAGTGATGCTTTATGTTCCCATTCTCTCTTTGGCAGGCAGTTAAAGATAAGGTAGGTTGATGAGAACACTGGCTGGCAGTGGGATGTTATGGCTGCCATGGCTGTCAGAGAGGCCAGAACTGACGAAGGAGCCTGGTTTACTTACTGATTCACTGGTACCAAATCTGGACACAGTGAAGTTCACTTAAAAAAAAGAGTGTGTGTGTTCCTAATGAGCCTGGAAAGATGTAAACATTGTAACTAATGTATAGATTAATGTTCGTTTATTATCCTTGCATTCTTTAATTTCTTTGCTGTAGTCAAAACCTACTGTGAGGAGTGTTTCTGAATCTGCAGAGAAGTTTCTGGAAGCTAGATGCTTGCCAGGAGGGGACAAATATCGATATTGGCTTGTTATTTTGTGGTTACTTTCATTTCATCCACTAGAAAAAAAAAAACAACCTCCAAAACCATGAAAACTTAGGCTTTGGCCTTGAGAATCAAAAGCTACATTCTCATTTTATTGTTGGTAACTGTGTCTTGACTTTACTAAAATGCTAGTACCTTCTGTTTCAGAATCTGATTTTTTTCTGTTAACGTGTGTTTTTAATTAGGTGCTTCACAAGAGGATAAGTCCCATGTTAAAGTGACCCAATATTTGAAATTCTTACCCTCTGAGGGAAGCAGTTTTCTGTATCTCCACTGTTGGGTTTCAGAAAAAAAATTGAGTTGCTTTATATGGTGCGATCCAGGAAGGAATTGCATTTCTGACAGTGGTGATGATCACTTTTGGTAGCTGGGCAACCTTCCAGTGTTCATTCCTGTTCAGGTATTTCCCAATGTTAGAGACATACAGACCCCTCTGCCAATCTCTCTGGGAATACTGCCAAAATATTTTGAAGGCCCAGCTTTTTTTTCTTTATCTTGTTTCCTTTCCCAATGGGTTTTTTTTTTTTTTTGGGTGGGGGGAGGAAGTGGTGTTTGTTGAGGGGTTTTTTTTTTCCCCTGCCTCTGTCCTGTAATGATGACAGTGTGATAAATTTTGTGAAGGCTAATTTCAGGAAGATGAGTGCATAACTGAAAAATTATTTCAGATTGGTTAACTATGTGTTTTCAGGATGTGTTACAGTTTTGTGTCATGAAATATCGTATTAAAAAGAATTGCGGTTAACTTTGTACAAAGTGGAAACAATGGTTAAGCCAGTTCTATGATTTTAAATATTTCCAGTGACGTGAAATAAAGCCATAATAAAATACTTTGATTTTTGTCTAATAGAAAATTAAAAGAACTTAAGAAAAATTAGTCTAAAATAGCTTTAAAAACAGCTAATAAGTAAGTGAAGAGAATTGTTAGGATCCCTAAAGAGTTGATGCAATAAAGTGAAGTAATTTGATTTGTAGTGCTATTAAGAGAATAAAAAGTGTAATGAAAAGAAAGGAAAGCTGGGAAAATTGAGCTGACTTTTAGGAAGGGAAATGCCTCACTTTTAGCATTAGCCAAAATAGACTTACTATTAGCATCACTGTGTGGTGGCATGTTTAATATAAACATATTTAATTTTGGCTGTCCCTTAGAACATTGTTTCTAATCTGGTCACTTCATGGGCAGAAAGAGAAGAAATCAAGAGATGCAGAGTAAGTTGGACATACTGCTTTCCCAGTAATAGTAACCTTGGTTCCATTTACTCTGTATGATTGTCCTTCTGCAAGTCAAAATTACTCTTTGAGTTTATTTGGAGATATTAACCATCACCAATCTTGAAGTGCTATTGCCTGAAAATGTTGACTTGCTGGAGAACACTTTAGCCTTCTGCTGGCCATAAGTGGCTTAGCATTAGGAGCAGGTCTGAACATATAAATAAATAAATAGAAGGGATCTGGGTCTCTCTAGGAAACAGTTTTTGAAACACGTAGCATTTCAATTCCTGCATGGATATGCCATAAAATAAATCTAGTTTTATATGCACAGTGGCTGTGCTGTGGCAATGTAAATGACAATTATTAATGTAACTACTTATTTACAGCAGAATTAATTTCAAATATTATTCCACTTAAAAAGAGTCAGCAGGGAGCCCATCCCTTTTCTCTAGACACTTTATTTTATCATTCTAGTTTATAACTTTCATTGCTTCCTTCAACCCTAATAAAATCTATATTGTTGTATACTATCTCTATGCTCACTGACTTGAAGTAATTTTCAAAGTCAATGTATAATTATTATGTTTTTAATTAAATGCAGCTAATCTGTGGAAGTAAATGATGCATGTCATGCTAACACTGATAGGACATGACATGAAAATCTGTTAATTTTACCATTACTGAGATTTTAATGTCTGTATTTACCCCTTTCTGTAATAATAAATTGTCTCTATGATTCATTTAGTTTAGATTGTCAGTTCCATGTGAATTTTACTGTGTTTGAAGAAGTCAAAACACCTCTTTCCTTATACATAATCAATGCAGTTATTCCAATGTGACAAATCCATGAACAGAATAGATAAGAGAAAAGGTCTTTATGATTCTACAGGTAGCCATGGGATAAGCAAGTAGTTTTGAAATATTGAGAGTGTTAATTCCACTCATCACAAAGGAGTGCTTCCCAGCATTCTGTATTCATCTACATATGCTGACAACATAAGAAAATCAGGGAGAAGCTCAATTACATGCAGTCCTGACAACCATAGCAAGACACAGAAAAGTTTGATCCTTGTAAACAGTTTGACCATAAGGTTTTTTTTCTGTGGCTGAAGGCGAAGTCTTTCTCTTTGGTGACCAGTGACAGAACCTGAGGGAACGGCATGAAGCTGCGACAGGGGAGGGTTAGGTTGGTTATTAGGAAGAGGCTCTTTACTGAGAGGGCGATCAGGCACTGGAACAGGCTCCCCAGGGAAGTGGTCACAGCACCGAGCTTGACTCAGTTCAAGAAGCATCTGAATGATGCACTCAGACACATGCTCTGTCTTGGCTGGCCCTGTGTGGGACAAGGAGGGTCTCCCAACTCAAGATATTCTGCGGTTTTTTTTTTTTTAAAGTAACAAATTGTTCAGACACTTCTGCAGGAACCTTTCTTTAGTTAAAAAAGTTGTGTGAATAGAATGCACACACACTAACTCATGAAGTCTGTATTCATCCAGTTGTGTTACTGATTCTCAATTAACTCTGAAAAAGATCTTGTACTAGAGCTCTGATTAGCAAGTGAGAATACTTGCTAAGCAGGCAGACAGGATATCACAGAAGCAGTCTCTCTGTGATGAACAATTACCTACAAATAGAATACATGAGTTGCTAATGAACAAAGGAACACAAAAATGGGATCTAGTCCCTGGATATGTCTACAAGTTACAGTCAGTGGAGAGGCAATGTTGCACATCCTTTCTTGTACCTGTGCACAAAGTAGAGGAGTTTTGCAGTAATCTGTTTTCATAAAATTCCTAGGTTTAGGCTGTAGAGGCAGTGAGAGAAGAGAAAACTGAGACATTTGAGGTCTTCTACAAGAGTCTCTGAAAAGCCACATTTCCCAGTCTTGCACCCTAATTTGTCTCTGGATGTTTGCTGCTTTGCATTTGATTCTCCAGAGCTTGCCAGTCATGTCGCCAGGTACCTCTCATTGGATTAGATTGTTTAGCTCATCCTGTCTCTGAGGAAGAGTAATGCTGGCTGCCATTTCAGAATATAATTTCTAACTATTTTTACATTTAGTTAGGATGAAAGCTATGAGATACCTGCGAAATGGAAGAGGCTTTGATCCTATCTCCCTTGAAATATTTATATGGAAAAAAAAGGGGTTTAAAGCTTCTGAATCACAGAAGCCAAGATCTCGGTGGGATGCCAATTAAATGTCTCCTTACTTGCTGTCCTGTTTGCCCTTCTTTCCATGGACAATGCAGATACACTTGCTGCTTGGTGAATAAGCACTGGTATTTTATTTATTGTGGAACATACATAATTTATTCTGTAGTCAGAAGTATCAGAGTAAGGTGACCAGAAATTAACTTCTACTTAGTTTGTGATTGCATTGTTCAACCTGAGCACATTCTCACTGCTACTAATAGTGATTTCTTCTGTGACTTTTAATATGTGAAATTAACCTAGAATTCTAGGTTAATGCCTATGCTTAGAAATTCAGCCGTGCATTTCATTTATCACTTCATAAGCTTGCATACTACTTCAGGTTTTCAGAAAGCTCAATTACAGTTACAGTGCACATTTATTCTGCATGAGTGTTGTAGAATGTTCTTCTTTGTGACATAGCCAAGTATAAACTTTTCCATTGCTATCATCCTGGAAAAATGTAGGGAAGTTTCTTCTTGTGTTTTGATTTTAAATGTTCTGTTGGGCTAGTCTTAAAAGGCTAATTTCCACTCACTCTCTAAGACGACTGTTTCATCTCTGTCCCTCTATCACACTATCAGAAAGTCTGCCAGGGTAGCCAGATGACAATTCTGTCTAGTTTTTGCCTTGTTACTTCTGTTTATAAAAGCAGCAGTCTTTAGATACTTCAGACGAATATCTTGATCTTTCTTTAACAATCAACTACAAATACAAATTTGTGGTCCTTTAATCTTCCTTCTTAAGTAATTCTTTCAGAAAACTGATGGATTTGAACGTTTTGTTTCTCTGAAGCTCCTTTCTTTTTCCCTATGTAGAAAACACCTGAGGAGTGAAATTACCTGCAACCTAAAGACATTAAAAAAAACAGGCTCATAAGTGATTAATGACTTTCTAAGGTGCTTGAACTCTTTTCATAGAAGGTTTATGCATAGCCATTTCAATTTCTGTAAAACCAGGCCATTTAAGGCAATACAGATTAAAAACTTAAGGGTATCTATAATGGTAAATGTTTTGAAACTATTAGCTACTATTGCTTTTATGGCATTATAATAGCAGAACTCTGTAACTGACCAAGTCTATAGTTTCTGAAATGATCCAAATTTAGTTCTTTTATACTCAAGTTTTATCTGGTAGCAAGGTAGTCTTAGTGAGCTAAAGAGGATTAAGTTTTCCATTCCTTTGAAAGTGACAAAGCATTAATGGTGCAGACTGTAAAACACTTCAATGTATTTCATCCAGCATTATTTCTGAGCTTCTAGTGAGATAGATTTGTGCTTTGCATAGTGTCAGTTTTGCTTAGCAATAAAATAGCTACACCTTTGAAGATCAGTCTTCAGTCCTGTTCCAGTAGAAACAGCTCCAAAACACCCTACAACTTGGAAACCAGACCCTTTTGTTACAGCAATAAATGGTGATGGCCTTGAAACTGGAAGACTCCTTAAATGTAGTTAGCTGTGTTGTGAAAAGATGTTTTCTTGACTTGTGTAAGCTTACGTGTTAACACACATGGAGTAATATTCTAATGAAGGTAGTGCAATTGATAGGATTTAAATGTGTTAACACTTTAAGGCAAACATTAAACTGAATCTTTTCCTGGTAATTTTTTGTAAAACAAATTTTAAAAAGCCTCTTTTTTTTGAGGAGTTTCTGTTGATTATTACAATTCCTGAAATAATATAAGCTTGAAGCACAAACTTATATTGGAAAAATAAGAAGGGGAGGGGAAAAAACCCAACTCTATAACACCAAAAGGCTGAAAACAATGCTCTCAGAAAAAAACCTGTTGTAATAATCTGCTTTAATTGTATTCTATACTTTGCACAATACTTCCCATCCAAAATTGAAAGCTTTCTGATAATTTCTTTGGTGGAGTATTAAGAACATTACATGGCATAATTGCTCTCTTCAAAAGCATAAATATCAAAAGCAAATGATTCTAAATTAAATATTATACTGGCATAACACATGGTGGAAGCTGGATGTGTGAAGTTAGGTGTGAGTAGGGGTTTTTTTGGTAGGGTTGTTTTGAGGGTTTTTTTTTTTTGGATAGTCTAGCATAAAAATTAAAACACCTTTCAGAGGTTTTTATTTAGAAATAATTTTAGAAAGCATTTCATAAGCTACCAAATGTGAAAAGCCAAGTGAGCGTTCAATGCAGCTTTTATTCTCTGATGGAAAACCTATATAATGTGTGGTTTGTCTCTAGTTTTGCCATTTACTTAAATGTGCAATAAATGTTCAGTAATTGTTGTATTTCTGAATTGAGAGGTAACTTTAATCTGTCTGAATTACGACTAACAATAATAAAAGTTGGCTATTTTCTGATGCTGTAAAATAAGATTCACTTACAGGTTTTTTAATTTCCTTCATACACTTGAACAAATCCTAAAGCACTTATCAACAAATCTAATTCATTACAAGTCCTCCTGATGGAGAGTTCTGAATATGAAGATGTGTGAAATTGCTCCTGCTGCTGTAATGTTAGCTGCACAGTTGAGACAAGTACTCTAATCTTAGCATTTTTTTTTTTTTCATGAGGAGAATGCTAATAAGTAAAACCTTATGGGTTTTATTCTTCTTCTCATTTGGAAAACCGTATTTACTATGAACCTCATCTTGTATCTGTTGGGCTTAAGTTCACTTGTTCTTAGCAATACTGAATTAAAAAAAATAAAATCAAGCTTCTCAGTTCCCATTTATTTTTTGAAGTAATGTTTCCTTGGGTTGAAGTGACAAAAGAATGATAACTGAATGGAAAGAGAAAAACAGAATTACATGAATGAAATTATATGGTCTGGCCTAGTTTTCATAGACTGGCTTGAATGACTGAGGTAACAGCATTGTTAAAATGTGTAGGTATGCTTTGATTTTTATTTTTGTTTTACATTGTAGATATCGAATATAATAAATAATGGTTTTAATTTTATTATTTGTTGAAGCTCTTCAAGTTTTATAACATATTTCTCAAATATTCTTCTGTTGCTTCATTAAAGAACACTTCTGTTTTTACAGACAGGTTTAAGAATGATATGCAACTACATCTATTGGTAAATACTTTAGCCAAGGACTTTATACTCCTTGATTGGGTTAGTAGTGAAGAATCAAAATTATAGTTTCATCATCTAGCTAAACTGGAGTGGGCAGTGTTCCGAAGGGAAAAAATAGGAGGAGTAAAATAAAAAACCAAAACAAACCCCAAATAATTAATGTAGCTATTGATATGAGATTTTTTTTTTAACATAAAGGTTACTGACACCAAAAGGTTTATAGACCTCTTGGAGCTGATTTTTCCCAATTGACTTGTAAAGATCCTGGGCTGCTGCTATATGTATTTACTTTTTATTTCTTCTAAAAATGTGTTGGCGTTACTCTTCATTTACTCTGCCATTACCACACACAAAATAATGTTCTAGAAAATGTATGTAATGATAGAAACCTAGACTTGAATAAACTGAAAACTAGGACGTATCTTTGGGAAATAATTCGGTAGTTTGAGGACGTTTGATCTTATTTGATGACTGTTGGAAGAACAGAGCTAACATAAGAGATGATAATTTTCAACTATAATAATACTCAAAGCTCCTAAAAGAACATATAACCATTGTGCATCTAAACCAGGAAGAAACTTTGTTGTATCACTGGATTTCTTTGCCTCTACTTGTTGTGGAAAATGATACTTTAAATGTTTTCAGTATACTTACATAGGCATCCATGTGGATGACAAGTTCTGCAGGTCTGTCCTTTTTGACACAACTTTTGCACTGAATCCTTAACAAAAAAGTAATTGGTTTAATAATAGCCCAAATAAGAAAAAAAATCTTCCAGCTGTCCACCATAATTTTGCTAATAAACAATATAGAAAAACAAAGGCTGGAAGAAATAACATAGGCTAGTGAATAGACTAATGTTAATTATTTGTTGGCTGGGACAGTTTTCTTCTGAGGGGAGGTTTATGCTTTCTGAGACTGTCTCTCTTTTGTCTGTTTTGTGTTTTTTAAAATTTTAAGTATTTAAGGGACAATAATTATATGTAATATACTTCCATGTTGCCTCAAATTTCAAAAGTTCTGATTGTGCTTGGAGATCCCAAAGGCAGTTGGTACATGTAATATTTGCTATGTTTTCAATTTGGGGAAGAGAATCCAATACTGCCTGCTGTGTAGCATAGGAAATCGGTCTTGCCTATGAAGTGCCCTGAAATTCTGATTAGAATTTGTTTGTGTCATCTTTGGCTCCTTGTCCTAGTCTTCAAATTGTATTTCTACTGCAGGTGATTTTTATATAAGCATCAGGAATATGTTATCTTAATACCTTTTACTTAATATTAACACAGCATTCTCTATAATAAAACCTCTGAGGCTAGCACTGACCCACCATGATGGAGGACAAAAATGAACATTCATTAAAGGATGAAATTGTATTATCACTTTTTTGCTTTTCTATTAATCCATAGATTTTTCTAAGGGATTATAATTAATTTCCTCAATTAAATTAAATTCCTCATTTCTTGGGCTTCAAGAGTTTTCCATCAAAAAATGCTTTCCTGCAAGTGCTAAAGAAAGAACTAAAATTCCCAAAGAGACAGCTGAGAAAAGGTACCATGTGTAGTCCCGCTGCTGGGAAAACCCCTTCAGAGTAAAGCATCTTTACAGATAGATATATAAAGTTTTAAAAAAAGATCCACAGTTACTGCATAGTGAATAGCTTGTAGATCTCATGGTTAAGAAACAGTTGCAGTTGCCTTTTGATTTATCAAATTAATATTAGCTGTGTTCTCCTAATTACATTCTTGTGATCATCTAACCACTCAATTTTTTTAAATGTAGCACATCTGAAAGTAACTAGGTACTTTAAGCTCTTCAAATAGCCCCTGAACCCTAAAATCAGTGTCCTTGGGAAGTGTTTCAACTTCCATGTGTTCCAGTTTCCCTGTTTCTAAAACAGGGCTACAGTTTATCTGGGAGGAACCTGTGGGTTTTTATTATGCTAGTTCTCATATTTGTACTTGAAGACTGTATAGAAGGTGGCTGTATGGTGTGGCCAAAACATATTATTTAGTTGGAAGCGGTAACCTTGCCAGGAGAATGCTTTGATGTGTTTCTGTAGGTTTCTTGCTTATATATATTATTTGCAGAAAACTGAAGGTAAAGGTGGTATGTTGGTTCACCTTTCCCCCAGGGATTTAAATCCTGTGCATTTTCAGATTTTGTAATGTTAACAGCTCTTGGAATTTTTTGTAATAATAATTGCCATACCTACGTTGTTTTACTTTTTGGTACTATATAGATGCACCAGAATTTCATCTTCCACTTAAAAAAAAACAACACCATGTGTTTCCACTCTTTATTCTGATTTTTTTCTAAAGGTAAACCTTAGAATATGTTAAAAATAAAATAAATCTGAGTTGAGATATGTAGGAATATATGGAAGATGGTCTTCAATATAGCTCAAGCAGTTTAAATAAGCAGGACCAAGTCTTTTAATATATTGTATCTTCCTGATATACTTGTGGGGATGATATTTTCACAAAATATATTAAGCTCTTTTTTTGTTTACAGGAACAGGCTTTGGATTTGGGAAAGCATAATACCTGGCTTGTGGCTTTAAACTACTATCCATCATATTTGTTGTATAATTCTTGTAAGGGAACTTCCATTTCAGTACAGAAACCTAGGATAATAGTATTCATTAATTTCTTCCAGTGATTTTTTTTTAATTAAAATGCAGTATAGCAGTTAGTAATGTTCAGTGAAATGCCTGTTATGTCCAAGATTGTACTGTTAAAACTTAGCCCTTAAAACAGGAATCAGTTGTGCTACACATCATTACAAAGCATTAGCTGCACAGACCTTTTATTATTGCATCAAGGCCTACAGAGGTTCTGAAAATAGGAAATATGAATTATAGTAAACCATAGCCATACATGGAATGACAGTAGTGTTTGCTACATCATGTCCTTTTCTGTCACTAAGATCTTTTTCCTCAGACGTGGATTTTATATGCTGAAATTGTCCAAAGTTTGCTCTTGAGAGGGAGGGATTTTTGATATTGAAAACTTCAAATGTCAACGTATTGGAGGGACAAATAGGAAAAAATGGTTTTAAGTGATCTCCCCCATTCCCGGATCTCAGTAAAGGCAGCTGTGAAATGTTGAATTATTACAGTTTGACACAAAAATAGCTCTGGTTGCTAGGCAATGATGATTTGTTCTATAGGAAACCAGATTTGTGTTGCTCAGGAACTAAAATTATATGCTTGTTGTATGTGTTTATTTTTATGTATAGAAATGCATATATATATTTGCTAAATTCACAAATAAGTATAAACTTGAAAGTTTGGATACAGTGGGGTTGGGCTTTTTTGTATTTCTTAGATTTCATACGTGAGCATACTAATGACTTACTCATTCCAAGTCCTCTCATTCTTGACGTGTCTGGAGTGCCTCGGTTCTCCTAATTTTTGTTTCTCATCTTCAGTCCCTATTTCACTGTCTGGCTTTTAGATAATCCTTGATTATGCAAAAAAAATATTTCTTGGGGGGGAAAAAATCCCAAACAAAAAGAAGGGGTGGCATTTTACATTAAAAATGTAGGAATGCAAGAGTTATACATTCTTTCATAGCTAAAGTATTATGGCTACTTCCTGGTATATTAGTGGGCTATAAGAGCATGTAATCTTAGTATAGTGTTTCAGCAGAAATAAATATCGATTTGTCTCATTAGACTTGCTCTTTAGTTTCATTCCACTTATTCTTCATTTCACAAACATTAATTTCATTCATATATGGTCTGCTATTATGTAATTATCATGGATTTGATTTTAGTATTCTTGGTCTCCTTTTACTTCTTTTAAAGGTAACATTAGAAATGTTGCTTCACTTTGTGGTGTTTAAATAATTCAGGGACCAGCCAAAGCTTTAGTTTTTTCAGCTACCCTCCTAGGCTGTTATCTTTGATCTTAGAACAGTCCTTAGACCAAGATAGGTCTGAATTAACTAGAGTAGCAATACTTGCTATTCCTAGAAAGAATCTGAATATCAATTTGAATTGCTAAGTTCAGTCGTACACATGAACAGTACAATTTCTTCAGTGTTTATTTGTTCATCTGCAGAGAAATGTGCTGCTGTTATTCTTTTGAGGTTTTTTTAGAAGTATACAGCATTGTATGCCCCCACCTTAAACCTAAATACTCTGCAGACACAACAAATTTGTAAGAGGATTTAGTTAAACAGGAAATTTAGAATTCCTTTTTGCATGGTGACTAAGCCAGAAGCATATATAAATTTGGGTTGACAATGGCAAGAGCATGAGGGGACTGTGTTAGGCTTTATAAAAGGGAAGCATAACAATGGGTGAGGAGTTTGTCAAACATATTGCAAAGGGGTGGAATACATATTTATCAGCCTATTTGAACGGGGTACTAGAGCTTCAGTTGCATCTGCTTCCATAAAGAAGTAGTATCAGAGCATGAAATTAGCAGTCAAGTAATACATATGCCATAGCCAAAAGCAAAACAATTAGCTTCATGGATCCACAGAGTTTATCTAATGATTCTATTGCGTTTTCAACTCCAAACTTCATGGTTTTTCTCTGACTGAGCAGCAAAGGCAGTAAACAAAATTCATTTGCTGAAAAAGAACTATTATTCTACCCTGCAGCGGCAACCCAGCCTTAACTTTAGTGGCCGATATGATGCATGTAGCATCTGTAGTTGATGGTAAACGTGTTTGTGTGCTGCAGACTAAACCACATTAGCTTCTGTTAAAATCAATTGGAACTTGTACTCCAGCCTGGATCTTCATCTATTTATGTGTTATAGAACCAAATTTCTGAATGGTTTTCTCTATTTGAGACCAAAGCTCATGAGCGCTGTCTTGTGGTCTTCGTTTACTTGGCATGAATTGTATTTAGGTCAGGATTGGAATTTGCTGCCTTTTAGGCACAGGAAAAGTATAGCTTACGATCATTTACACTGTAAACGACAAAAGTACTCTTATGCACTGTTGGGTTTTATAAAGTATCAAAATATGTTAAAACCACAGTTTGAGCCCATTCTCCTTTCTATGCCTCTTGTTAAAACTAAAACAGTGAAAAATTGTCAGGATGAGTAAAGAAATTTTTGATTGCAGAAACACCATTATATGAGAGTTCTTGTAAAAATAAATGATGGCCAGTAGTGTAAAAATAGCCTAAAAAATCGTTGTAGTGCTCAAATGCTATATATTAAGTAAGGAAATCTTAAGACTTTTGGCATTTTTCCAGTTGCAGTAATTTTGCCAGACTGTAATAAGGTGCACAGCATGTACTGTATCTCAGTTAATAACCATTTATAGTGTAAAGATGTTCCCTGTAGCCGTGTTTTTGTTCTGCTTGCTTGCTCTTGTGGGCAGTTATGGAGTAGCATCCACTGTTCTGTGAGAACAGGCATGCACATATGGAAGACAAGTCTTAAGCTGAGGCTTTCAAATCCTTATGAAAGGGGCTTAATTCTGGGAATTTAACCAGATCAGGGGTAGCAACATATTCCAGTGGAAAAGGTCTTCATCTGACATATCATTATCACAGTAACAGCCAGCTGTCCCTCAATTATGGAATGACACTTTCTGTCAGCCTTTGTAAAACAAAGTTAATTAGGTTTCCCTTGATATTTGTCTAAAGACAATTTTTAAAAGGAGCATGTGAAGAACAGCAAATTAAAGAAATGAGAGCACCACATTCGATCCACATGCGCCACTTGCCTTTTGAAAGTAATAGGACCTAGGTTTTTTGGATCTGTATCTTTTTTTTCCCCAAGATCTAAAAATGAAGCAAATGTGAAGACAATGAAAACACAAATGTGTACAGGGTAGATTTTGTTCATTGTCACTGTATTTCTTTGATGTTTTGGCTTTCTTTCTTCTTTAGCTCTTTTTGCTTCTACCTGTAAGCTGTCTAAAACAAGGAGCTAATTCCTTGACAGTCATGTGTATAACTTGCAATTTTTGACACAAACCTTGTATGTGTGTGCTGTGCCAGGTGACTGTAATTGTTTTAGCTTTACTGATTACAAGGATGTAACTTCTGTATGAAGGTTTCCTTACCCTTCTTTCTTCCCTGGGATTTTAGCTAAACCAAAGCCAAATACTTTTTTCAGCAGTCTAAGTAAATAATTCCCTTTTGATTAAAAACATAATGAACAGGTTTGTATCAAAGACCTACATAGCCATATATTCTTTAGCAAATAGTAGCCGAAAATGGATCCATATATAAGGATATTTAAGTCAAGCAGGCTTATATAATAATCTCTCCAAACCTTCAGCAGTTTGTGACTTGTGATTTTTTTTTCTAAGCTTAATATAGTTCATGTACATTAAGTAACTCATGGTTGACTTATTTTCCATAAGTTTGTTCAATTTCTTATAGAGCCCCAAAGAATTCACAGCATCTACAGCATCAAGCTTCAGGTTTTTTTCAACTGGAGTGCTGTGACCAACACCATTTAATTTTTATAATGGATTAACTATGTAAATTCTACCTTGTCTGATAATAATCCAAACACTATGCAATACAAAATTCAGGGCAAACATAACTGGCATTAACAATTCTGAAAACAAAATTGAACCTTGTGAATTGAAGGTTGTTTTCAAAAACGTCTATTTTATAGGTGTTTAATACACACTTGCATTTCCATGTGTGAGAGGAGAAATTTTTACTTTACTCTTGTTCAGGTTGTGGAGATGCAGAAGCTGTTCAGTGGCACACAACTACTTAAGACTTTCAGATCAATATTTTCTTTACTACACAAACCAAATCCTCAAGAGTGCAATCAGACTGAGTAGGAAATCATTTCCTGCCCTTTTCTAAACATGTATCTGCATTCAGTTATCATAACATCGGTTATCTAAGCAAATTAAAACTGGATGGAAGACAGGGTATTGCTTTAGCAATAAAATCCAAGTGCTATAGTTTTTGGTTTTTTGCTCATGCTGTATGAAAGTCTGTTTCATGTTTTCATAGAGTCACAGAACATTTTAGGTTGGAAGGGACATTAAAAATAATCTAGTTCCAACTCCTCTGCTATTGGACACCCTCCTCTAGCCCAGTTTGCCCAAAGCCTCATTCGACCTGGACAGGGAGGGGTAACTGTAGCTTCTCTGGGCAGCCTGTTCCAGTGCTACACCACCTCATGGTAAAAACTTTTTCCCTTATCTAATTTAAATCTACCTTCTGTCAGTGTAAAGCCTTTTGGTCTATCCCTATGCTCCCTGATAAACAGGTAGGGGTCCCCAGCTTTCCTGTAGGCTTCTACAGGTACTGGAAGGCTGCTGTGTGATTGTCTTCAAGTCTTGCCGCCTTCAGGCTGAACAAGCCCAGCTCTCTCAGCCTGTCTTCACAGCATAAGGTGCTCCAGCCCTCTGGTCATCTCTGTGATTTCCTCTGGAATCAATCCAACAGATCCAGGTCCTTGTTGTGTTGGAGGCCCAAGACCTGGATACAGTTCTCCAGGTGAGATGTCATTTGAGCAAAGTAAAGGGGTCGAATCACCTCCTTTGGCCTTCTGTTGATGCAGGCTAGGATAAGGGCTACAAGCACATGTTGCCAGCTCATTATGTCTTTCATCAGCAATGACCCAATGTCCTCCTCAGGGCTAGTCTTAATTATTCTTCATCCAGCCTGTGTTTGTGCTTGGGATTTCCCTAACCCATGTGCAGGACTTTGCACTTGGCCTTGTTTGACTTAATATGGAAACTTCTATTGTTGTTTTGCAGACTCAAGTTCATACAAGTTGTTTCTTGTCTTAAAGAAATGTATTGAAATGGCTCCTTGGTGTTTTTGCATATTAAGACATTCTTTATGGTTGCCTCACAAACCTTAGGATTTTTTTTCTTTTCACAGTGAAGTAGCTATCTTTACCTAGAACTTGTTAGTTGGAAAGGAAAAAAAGGAACCCCTCCCCTGCCATTTAAACTACAAAAGCAACAATAAAAACTCCCAATAAAATCCTTTCGTTCATTAACTTTCTAAATATTGAATTAGTGTTTGAGTTCAGTGAAACAAATCTTGGTGTCTGTAGTTTCATGTGATGTATATGTATTCTTAATTTAATCCAGCAGCAAAAAACCCTGCAAGAAATGTAAGGAATATTTTATATAGAATAATGACAAGTTGAGCCCTATATGCATAATAAGAATAGAAAGAAAAATGTAATCTGATGTTCATAGAGACATGTGAAAGTGTTCAGTAGTAGAACTCATGACCAGTCTTCCCTGTTATATGAGCATACCTTTCAAAAGTGTTGCTGCTAAATATTAAAGGAATTGCTATCAAAGGTCTGTTTGGAAATTTCCATGTAGCCTTTTATTTGTTACTGTTAACTTAGTAGCTGTTAAAGAACTTCTTGGCACTGTTCGCACTCTAGAATAATGCTCCAGAAATGCTCAAGGGGATTTTTGTTTTCCATAGTTAAGAGTTTGCTTTCCTTGGCATGTATTAAGGATTGGGCGTACCACCTTTCTGCATTGGTTACACACTTAACTGGTTACAGCACTGGTTAATTTACTGATAGTTTAGCTCGTTGAATGCTGGTATTTGCAAACCTGGGACATAAGTTCAGATCTTAATACTCAGAAATCATAGCAGATGGAAGCAGTTATTGCTCCCAATTATCCTTAGTCTAATGTTCAGCTCTTACTCTCTACGCTACCAAAAAGAATAAAACACAAACTGCTTTTCTGTAGTTCTCAGACAGTAAGTCGGTCTCATTAAATTAGGAGATGATGTTGCTTTTGTAGACGCAACAAATCTCTGAAGAAAAGGGTTGCATTACTCTGTATTTAAACCTAAATTATTAGCTCTTGCGTTATAAAACTCTACATGGAAAAATAAATTCACATTTGGAATGCAAATTTTTTTATTCTGTCATCCATAAAACTCTATTTTCTTCACAGACTGTAGTAACAGGGTTTTTTTTAATAGAAAAAAAATATAGTTGTTGATATAGCAGGCAGAAGTCTAGATGGATTTTAACCACTGTGTACAGAAGTTTCTTTAACGTGAACTGAAGTAGTAGTTCCATTTTATGACAGAGAACATTTTTTGTACAAGTGTATCTGAAAGTAATTAATATTTAAATGGATTTCTGCATAGTAAGGACAACTTTTTCTTGGGCTAAGTCTAGGATTAGTGTGTGAATGAAGCTTCTGTCCTGGCTTTGTGCAGTTTTGCTGTATCTGGGAGCTGTCCATCTGCTCTTTATTACGTTTGAAGATTGAGTTGCTGGTAGTGCATACAAGGAATTAATCAAAGAATTACATTGGTAATCTGTTTCCTAAATGGCAACTTTGCTGTAGGGGTTCTTATGATGAGATGTCTTACTAAAACACTGGCAAAATTTGCAACTAGCTTGAATTTTATGATGACACTTTCCTTTTAAGGAAAGGGAAAAAAAATAGGAGATGGGATAAATTTATAGTCCTGAGAAGTACTGTTTCCTAGACAAATGATAATTAGTTAGAGAAGGAAATTATCAAAAGACCCAGATGCATTTTTTGTATACACCAAGTAACTTGGGGTTATTTTGGAATGATGACCTCCAGAGCTTGAAAAAGGTTACTCTGAAGCAAGTTCAAGTCAGTGTATGGTTTATTTAGCAAGACAAAGGATTCTGCTTTCTTACACCCCATGAAAGGGGGAGGTTATTTCCTTCATTAGTGTTGTGGCTTAAAACGTATCTTCTGATTTCAGATCTGTATTTTTTTATAGGCTTCCTTCATGTCATTCTTCATGTATTTCTTTGTACTGTTTTTTTCAATTGGAAAACCAAGTCAAATAACTATTCCCTGCTTTGACTAAATAATTGAAGGCAAATAGTTCAAGGCCATGTTTTCAATAAATCCTGAAGTCTGGGAGATGTTTTGATGCTATTGTAATAATAGTAAGATACATAAGCAAAAATTACATATTTATATAATCTTCAGTCTGCTTGAAATATTTTATAAGTGGCGATGATGATCATACTATGAAAACTCTTCACTTCAGACAATATTAACTAATCAATCTCAAGTGAGCAAATGATGTAACTGAGGCTGCACATTGCTATCTTAAGTTCTCTCAAAATTCTGCTTCTCTATTAACAAAGGCAGTTTCAGACCTCAGAGTCCACCTCCTGTCCCTTAACTGTTCAGCTTTCTCTTCTCCAAATGCCTCTTGATCGTAGGCTAGGGTGAAACTCTCAGACTATGTTAGTAAATTGCGCCGTGCAAAAAAGCAGTTCCAATTTTACAGGGCCACTGCTTTGAGAGAAGCAATTGTGTGAAAATGAATTATTTTTGGTATTTAATTGATACGAACTAGTGATCTTAATGTAGGTAATTGACTCACAGTGTTAGCATAGTGATTTCTGTTGGAGAGTGAATACTGTAACACATAGATATTTTTATGTTTAATGCTTCTTCTGAGAGAATTCTCATTAGTTTCAGTTTTATGCTCTATATCAGTATTTAGCAGCAAAGTTAATTGCATTTCAGGGGATCAGTGTTATCAAACATAGTCTATGCATCAGGATTTTCAAAAATACCTGGAGAGAGAGTGTGTGTATGTAAGAGAGTAAGTTAACAGTAAAGACAAAGACACAACCCCAAACTCCCACCAAGGGAATGAGGGAGGGAACAGTTTTGTTACGGTGATCTGGGACTCGCATACAAATTGTATAGAGTTCTAACTTTGCTTTTTCTGTTAATAATTTAATCTGGTTTTTATACTTCTTTATTGTTCTGCTCCAACCATCTCATGAACAGACTACCTAACAACAGTTTGAGTCTGGCTTCCAACAGGGCTGACATTCTCATAATTGATATGCCTATGTTGATGAAAAATTTCCACTACTTGGATTCCAGCAGAACTTGCTGATTACAGGGAGTGCAGAGCACAGCAGAAAATCATACATTTTTAAAAATGTTTTTTTTTTGGTGACTGATGATCATTTTTTTAAATATCACTGTTGTTAGGTCTTTCAGTAATGAAAGTGTTTTTCTAAGCTCCAGAGTCTGGAGCACAGCAAGCCAGTTATGCCACCATCACTGGGATGCTGGGTGTCTTAAGATATTAGGAAACAGACTCAAAGCTGTGGTCTAATAACCTAGAATTAATTGTTAAAAGGTCTGTAAACTCTTTGCAAGATGTTTAAGCTGAACTGAATAGAATAGATGGAAACCATCGCGTGAAAGTGAAAGCTGTGTGGCTTTTTTTTTTTTTAAGAAGTAGACATGCTTCAGTTTTTCAAAATAAAATAGTTTGATTATCTGTAAGAAATTTATTAGCATAGAATTTCTTATGGTTTGAAAATCTGTCACAGCAAATGAGTTTCTTCAACTTGTTCCTTAGAACCACTAAGAAAATTATATATAATTTATTTTCTGTGTAATTTAAAGTAGTTACTATATTGAGCGTGTGTAAAAGTTTTCAGTTTGAAGTTTAATTTCTTCCTCGAGTGGTCATTATTTCAAAATACATTAAAAATGTTCATTTATAGTATTAAATACATCTTCAGAGAAAGTTAACATAAACCAAAACCATGTGGTTATGAACCTGTGACAATCCCGGTACTGTTCAATTTTCCTTCGAATTCTGGCCTCACTAGCAGAATATTTTGCCTGTCAATACATGAGGTCCAAGTTTCCTATAAAGTTCTTAAACATGATCACTAAATTTACTAAGCAAAACATTTTATTTTTCAGAAATATTAATGAAGCGGACTCCAAGCCACTTCCATGCTGATAAAAACCTAAAATTGAATTGATACAGCTTTCAGTTACTTTTTCCTCCCTCATTCCTAGAAACTGTACATCATCAAACTGTGTCTGCATATGGCAATTCCTTTATGTTTGCTTTTACATTTAACGAGTCAGAGCAATGCAACTTTCATCCTTCTCCTGGAGTCTGATTACTGTATCTGGTAGCTTTTATTATTCCAGTGCTCCAGTTGCAGTAGCCTTGCCAAACACAGTACTGCTAATTTTTTTATTACAACTATATATATGTATATATAGTATATATATGTATATATAGTTGTAATATATATATATATATATATTTTTAAGCAAAAACCCCACAACCTTTCCAGCAAGCTGAAAGGCTGTGTAACCCCTTTGGTAATTTTTGTCTGTATCTTCCCATGAATGCCTTATTTAGTTAAACAGTGACCTCAATGCCCGTTGGACCATAATATTATTCCTGCTGTCGCTCTTGCTTTCAGTTTTTGGCTCCTTGGGTTAATATTGGCTCATACAAGACGTGAGAAGTAACAAAAACATGTGCCATCACCCCAGGAGACTAGTGGAGTTTCAGCCAGAAAGATGTGTGCTGATGTTAATTATCTTTTCAATACTCAGTGCCACCACAGTTGATGGCAAGAGTGGAAGATGCTCAGAAAGAAAGTAGAGGCCAAACTTGTGGACACTAAATGAAAAATTGTTATATATTGAATGGGTGCATGTGTGTGAACTACACTGCCTCAAAACCACCCACTCTCAGTCAAGCAAATAGAAAGTACCACATTAAGAAGGATGAAACCTCCCTCTCTGCTGAATAAATGGTTGACGCGATAAATCTTGTCTCGTAGCATATTTTACTTTGTCAGCAGACACTTCCTACTGTACTATTTAGAAGCTCATATGGGGCTGGACCCGTGCAGTGTAGGCTGGGGCAATCCCCTCCCTTGGCCAGCTAGGTACGCTGTGCTCGAAGACTCCTAAAGCACAGCCCGTTTGGCTGCCAGGGCACACTCTTGACTTGTGTTCAATTTGCCATCAATCCAAACACAGTCAGAGGAATCAGTAGCTTTATCTCTGTACTTCTATGGTTCTGAAGAAAGTGATATCATGGTGAACTTGGTTTCACATGGTACTTCACAGCATTTAAAATCTCTTCTAAGGTATAATCTCTCCAAAGATGGTAGTATCCAGAGAGATGGCTAGTAGCAAAATCTAACCTCCTTTTTCCCCTCTTCTGACTGGTATTATGTTTAAAAAATGCGCTACAGTCTTTCACAGAGTTTGCTTTCATTTTCTAACAGCTGCTGTAGCTGATCATAATGGGAAACATTGCTGGTGAGAGTTCTGAGAGCTGGGAGTAAGAGGTCATTCATTCCTCCTTTCTGTTTGAATTGTATCTATTCTCATAAGAGAGATAAGAAAGAAGCTCTTTAGCGCCATATTCACAAAAATATTGCTGGAGATCAAGAAAGCAAGAGAATTAATGATGTGGTGTGTACTTAAATAGCACCTCAAAAAGATGACTTCCTGACCTGTAAAAGCATTAAAGTTTTGTAGGTTTGGTGCATGTGGTGGACAAACCTAATCAGTTTAGGGAAAAAAGCTGATAGAAAGTAGATCCATTACTGATCTGTTGGGTTTTTACACTAGCCTCTGTTTGGGGCAATTCCTTGGAATTTAGCATAAAACGCTCTTTGCTTTATAAAAATGAATTAGAGCTTGGAAAGCTCGCTTAGTTTATAGCTTTCTGTTACTCATGGGATTATCTGCATGAACGGCAATTGTTAACAATGTGGAGTGATTTGAACCTAAATTGATATGGCAATAGTGGTGGGGTTTTAGAGGAAATAAAATTATTCTATAACTTTTGAACCCTGAAGAAATGAAAACTGAATTAAGGTGATTTGTTCAAATCTTTACAGCTCTTTCTATTGATCCAGTCAATAACAATGTTTCCACAGAATGCCCTTTAAAATAGATTTGATGTAAATTTTTATTGAAGCAACATAGTACAAAAATCTTAATAAGGATGTAAGGAAGAAGCTTTCTTCTTCACAGGAAGTTAATTTTATTCAGTGGAAATTTTTTATAACCTAGGGTGAGAGCTACTAGATGTCCAGATCTAGTAAAACAGTATGGGCATCATCAGAAATTGAATGTAAAGTATTGCACATCACTTTTAGTGTGTTGAGCACTTTACAAGTGTTGTTAAAATCAGGCAATGAAGTTATGAACAGTGCATCCCATGGTGGCAGTGAGAATTTAGAGAGTCGACCAGGAAGAAAAATATCCTTGAATGCTCTTCTTAGAGCTGTGTCTTTGCAGACAAAGTGGGAATCATGTTGCATATGAATTCGGCCTTCATAACCTGCAGATCCTATTTCCCTTGCTAAACTAGGTTGTGAGGATCACAGTCATACTTTTAAACTAGAACATACAGCTGATCTTAGTTCATGACTTTTCTTCTGATTTCTGAGCTGAATCTGAAGTAGAGAGATATATTTATTTCTCAAATGTATCCTCTAGTAATACGTATTGCTTCAGTCTCTTGTTCCTGAATAAACTTGAGTCAGATATTTGGAAGATGTGAGTTACTGACTGATGGATTAATCATTATTTGGTTTTTTTCTTTACTAGGGCTTAAGTAAGTCCCTTTTTCTATTTAGAAGTACTAAAGGTAATTTATTTTTAACTTTGTGATACTTGGATGAGATTGTCAGTGAGTCTTATTCACAGATAAATTAGGATGGGCACCTGCATCTTGGGAAGATGTGTGAGGTAATTATGCAGCACTGTAAATGGAGAAAGACCCTAAAGCTTTAAGCTGATGAGTAGGTTCTGTAAAACACAGCTTGTGAATAGCGCTTAGTGTGACAGCCAGCTTTGATGAGCTGTTTGATCTTTATGCTGCTGCAAACTCATTTACCAAATAATTTATATAAAATTTAAAAGAAAAGCCTGGAGTTCTAGGCCCTGCAATAAAGTTACCAGATTATCACAAAACTGTCAGATGTAAACAAAGGACCTGGTTGATTTCCACCCCTTCTCAAGACTGAAATGCCCATCATAGCATTACCTTTATTAGTGACCATTGTCACCTTCTGTTCCCTTAAAGCAAATTAAAAATGCCTCTGATGAGTTAGCAATTATTACCCTTTCATTCCTTTCTGATTATTATTTAATCTTAGACAAGGAGCTAAAAACTTAATTGATCTATTCTCTCACCTCTGTTTGTTATTTTTCCTGGTCAGTGGATAATAAGTGGTTGCAGTATCGTGCATAATTTATCAACAGAGTCAGCGTTCAGAGCTGATATGTTTTTGACAGATGCAGTATTTGCTGGTTTGATAATCTTGAAGCCAAAACTGGCAAGCTCATGAGACACAACAATATCTGCCTTTAAGCACCTCATGTGCCTGCTGCAGCTAATACAACTGTCAGAGCTGGTTCTCACCATTCAGGACTCTGAGCAACCTCAAATAGTTGCTCTTTTCATTTAGAAAATGACCTTTTAGAGTAGGAGCTTCATCTATAAGTTTTGGCACAGGCAGATTTAATCCTGTCATAACCAAGAAGTCTTAAATATAATTTTTTGTGTTAACATAGCTAAGGATGGAAACCATGTCCCTCTCTTTTCCAGTAGTCCCATTTCTGATTGCTTACAAAGGCTGTGTTTAATGTCACAGTCATGCATCAATTCCTAGCAGTGTATCGCTGGTACACACACAAGAGGAGGAGATGATCTATGTGACAGTTAGTCTTGTTATTTAAAATGAAGAAAGTCAAAGGTAATTAACTGGTATTGTTCTCATTCTGTATAGAACTATAGACTGACTTGTGTTGGAAGGGACTTCAAAACCCACCATGGTTAGGGACACCCTTCACTAGACCGGGTTGCCCAAAGCCCCATCCAACCTGGCCTTGAACACTGCCAGGGAAGGGACAGCCACAGCTCTTCTGGGCAACCTGTGTCAGTGCCCCACCACTCTTGTAATGGCTTTCTTCCTAATATCTGATCTAAATCTACCCTCTTGCAGTCTACAGCCATTACTCCTTGTCCTATCACTACACTCCTTTGTGAGCAGTCTCCAGCTTGTTTGTAGGCTCCCTTAGGGTACTGTAAGGTTATTAAAAGATTGTCTTTTTGGACCCTTCTCTTCTCCAGGCTCAACAAGCCCAACTGTCTCAGCCTGTCCTCATAGGAGAGATGCTACAGGCCTCTGTTCATCTTTGTAGCCCTCTGGAAATGCTCCAGGAGGTCCATGAACTTATGTTGGGGGCTCCAGAGCTAGAAAGAGTACAGTGGAATCTTATTTAAGCAGAGGTGCAGAATCACCTCCCTCAACATGTTGGTGATGCTTGAGTTGATGCAGCCCAAAGCTGATAGGCTTTCTGGGCTCCAAGTGCACTTAGCTTGCTCACGTTGAGATTTTCATCAACCAACACACCCAAGATCCTTCTCGGCACGACTCCTGTACATTTGTGTGCTCTCTAACTCTCATTCCCAGAAAGTTCTTCTGGTCTGAAAGCTACATTACACTGTAATTTCTGAGGTTAGAAGACCTGTCTGCTATTAAATATTTTTAATTACTTGTTGGCTGACCTGCTGCTCTTCAAATACTTATGTGCTGCACACTGGAACTTAATTTCCAACATCAGTAAAGCCTTTGATATGGCTTTATATCTTAGAGAGCTACTTTTAACTAATTATGATTTCCTTTATAATTTTAATACATTAAGCATGAATGTTATATACTACTCTTGAATCAAAAAAGGCCTTAGAGATGACTGATTTGTCAGTTGGGCAGATGATGGAATGATTATCTGGCATTCTTCAAATCATCATTGATTTGTATATTTTATGATATTACCAAGCATTTATATTTGTGAGTCTATTATTTTTAAACCACTGCCTCCCTCCTCCATCTTATTTCTTGTTATCTCTAAAACCTTCTGAAAAAACAGCAATCTCTTTTTAAAACTGCAAATGCAAATAAATTCTGTTTGACGGGCTCAGCACTGAGGAAGGTTGCTTATACTCCTACGCAATATTAATAATTTGCTGTTGCATATAAAATAAAAGTGTTGAGTCTATTCCTCCTATGTGAAAATGGTTTTTAATCAAATAAAGGCCTAAAATTCCTATCACCAACTTTTCTAGGGAATTCTACACTTCAAGGAAGCAAGTAGTTAATTTCTTTATGTGAGGACTAAAATCTCAGTTTTGGAGTAGTGCTTTGGTACTCTGTCCCTTAAGGTGTGTAATCTGTTTCCTAACGTACAGAGGCTTTGTGGCTTTTGGGCATGAGAGAAGCGGTGTATAGTTTACTGGCGGCAGCTGCACTGGTTTCCTCATCTGTTATACACAGAAGAGGGCAAGAATTTCCTTCTACGATCCAGTGTGCTTCTCTTTCTCTCTGCTGCCTCTGATGATACCACAAGCAAGAAAGCTTTATGCCATTAATAAAATGAGATGAAGTGTACTGTGTGTAACATAAAAATTTATGTAATTGAGCAGGGTGGAGAAAGTATGCAAATGAAAATATGCCCTAAGTTTAATATTGCTGACAAAGTAGTTTGATGCTCATTTTTTATATTGTATTTATATATATATCTTTTAGTGAAATAAATCTTCTACATTTGGAACCTTATAATTATCTACTTCAGTGTTGATTATACCTGGCAGAGAATATTTTTTTCCAACAATTTTCTTATTTCAGCTTCTACCAGATAGTTTCGTACTTTTTTTTTTTTTTTTTGGCCGGGGTGGGGGCTGTGTGTGTTGTGGAGTTTTTAAGCTACTCATAATTTAGATCATATAGATCATAAAAGATTTACTAGTAATTCATCTTTAAGTTGGGCAAAATCAAATGAATTATTTTTCAATGTATTTTTCATACTGTCACAGTAGTAAAAAAAAGTGGCAAGAGGTGATGACTGAAGAACTTGAAGTTGGGTATTACTTAATGTTAACAACAACAAAATTATAAGCAATCAGCCTAAAGTATTTCTTCTAATCAAGATAAACAAGTTAGGTAATTCCCCCACTGTTTGTTTACCTTTTTTTTCCCTAATTTTTGAAGACATTTGACTTTTGGATTGCAGTGGATCATATAGTGTCACAAAAAAATGTGAAGACAGTAAGTGAAATATGCTTTTAGTTGTAATAAGTTTTCATTGAATTATTGATATTTAAAATGTTTTATCATCTGTGACAGAATTTTCTCCAGGATTAATCAGTCAATAGGATGTATGTAATTTGGCAGTGTTCATTTCATTATAATGTCTGTATTAATTTTATTTTCAATTGTATGCCTTTTATTAGATAGGAGAAAACGAAGTGAGAGGATTACCGAAAACCTAGGTGTCTTTCTTAACCTTCTCTGTGCTTTTCTGTTAAGGAACTCTTCCCTTTCTGTAGTTTTGGTAACTCGGTCTCATCTGATACTGCTTCATGTATTTTTAAAAGTTCAGTTTCATATTTAAGATTAGTGAACTGGCATGGCTATGCTAAAGTTTATTTTAGAATACATTTGGAAAGAATAGTCTCAGTATAGTGCTTGACCCACAGAAAGGAGAGGTATTGCCCTCGTCAGCTATTTTGTAATTACACAGGGGCTTTAGGGAATGCTTTTAATGTGATAATAATTTGATCTTCACAAAGGAAATTAATATAAAATGTTCTGTCGACTGTAGAATAGGGAAATAAATTTATAGATATGGGTTAAATGCTAGTTTAAAAATTTATGAAATATTTTCAGTAAATACTCCTAACTTGTACATCACTGACTTGTCCTGATTTTGTGTGTGCATTTATGTATTGCAGAGAGTAAATGAACTTGCTATAAAGTTTTATTACAAGTTCGTTAGTAATTCAGTGGTCTGTGGGGATAGGACAAGGGGCAATGGCTGCAAGTTGGAGCACAGGAAGTTCCGCAACAACATGCGGAAAAACTTTTTCACAGTGAGGGTGACAGAGCCCTGGGACAGGCTGCCAGGGAGGTGGTGGAGTCTCCATCTCTGGAGATATTCAAAACCCACCTGGACGCCTATCTGAGTGATATGTCCTAGGGAGCCTACTTTGGCAGGGGGGTTGGACCCGATGATCTCTTGAGGTCCCTTCCAACCCCTACAATTCTATGATTCTGTGATTCTATGATTTCTATAAATGTGGTCTGATAAACGATCAGAAGTAACAAAGGAAAACTTAAGGTTTTTTTTATGAATGAATATAGATTAAATTATTTTCACAAACTTCTGAGCTTACAGTCAAAGCTTACATAAAATTCCCATAAGCCATGACTAACTTGAACCAAGAATCATTTGAATGCACAGAAGTTTGAAGTGACTTTGGTTTTATCATCTATTTTTATGTGAGAATCGTGCTCCCCTGTCAATCTCATTAAATGTGATTTTATTAATTTTAATTGTTTTTCATTATTGCTAGTTAATCATATTATGCAAACCTTCTGTATCCCTCCCCTGTTTACTCTTCTGTAACTCCAATGGGAACTGTATTAAGAATATGTTTTTTCATTTCACTATAATTACAGGGGGTCTTCGTTGCTTCCCTTTTACGTTTCTGTTTTAGTTACTGAATTGTCTTATATAGCTAGTGCAACAATCTTTACCAGTATGTTTTTCATGTGTCTTACTGTATTTCTTATGTCTGTGTTGTCTGCTGTTTGCGTGCTACCAGAACGCTAGAAGTCCTAGCAACAGAAACCATCATTACTCTTGTTCGGTAGCTGTGGAGTGAAGATACAAGGAGACTAGATAATGTGGCTGAGGATTTCAAAAATTTGGTGGCAGAACTGGGACTTCAATATGTTTTCAATTTCTTAGGCTGGTTTGCAAATCCCTCAGCCAACTTCCAAGTTACTCAGAAATGCTGTTTTAGGTCAATGGAGGTGTTACATCATAACACTTTGTTACATCATAACACCTCCATTAACTTGCAACTTTTTAAACTTTGAACTGAGTCTTTTTGTGCTTTCCTCAGATTTGAGATAATATAGGTATCTGCTGTTTTGTATTTTAAAGTGAGAACTATATCCAGGAACTGTTCGTTTAACAGACTATTATGCTGTCTGTGGTATCATGGCTTGCACACTGTATTTTACTAACCTCATCTTCCTTGTCTCTCAGGTCAAGGTTTTAGAGTTAATTCCTCTACTATGACAGTTTTTGTCGATCAAAACAATGACATGGAAAGGCAATTTTATACAAGTAACCCATACTGGAAATATGAAGAGCATTGAAAAAAAATTACCAGTCAGGATTACTGAATATATGCAAAAATCAAAAGAGAAGCCAGTGTCTGGAGAAAGAGAAAAATGTATTTGGTATTCCAACCTAGACTCTACACTGTGAAGGGTCGGTTTTGGTAGGTTTTTGTTTGTTTGGGGTTTTTTGTCCTTCTTTGTCAGCACAGAAAGGAAGGTTCTGGTTTAAAGTAAGGACTGGCTGGCAAGTAGCTGCTTCAAATTTCTGCAGGAGTGCAGAAAACTAAAAGACTTGTCTCACAGGAGCTTACCATCTCAATCTTAAACTAATAAGAAAAGTTTTAGAATCTATTTTGGATTAAATTTTTCTTAACCTCCCAAATTTGCAAACACCAAGTTACGTAGCTAGTGAATATTTTATGAGAGAAAAATGCTTGGCTATCTCATCAGCCATGTTTTCCACAGATCATTCTGTTTCCTTTTATTCTGTGAATGGAATAATGTTTTTTCTGTATCAATAATTAATCCTTTGAAACTAGCCAAACCCTAGCTGCAGTATGATAACTGATGTCAATGTAACCTAATATTGACGAAGAACCTAGTATTCAAAGAAACGCTTTGCATGGACCAGTTTATAAGAGTACTACTTATCTCACATTTAATTAGTTTAACTTACGCTTTCTCTTTCCTACAGGATTGACTTTTTTCAAAGAGGTTTATAAGTCTCCATACAGCTATTTATTTCTTAAATTACCATTTGGTTTATTAAAATTCCAGTGAAATCTTGTGCAGAAGAAATCTTGTAGTAGAAGAGGTGAATTACTTCAGGTTTTCTTTGTTTTGCTTCTTTTTAGCACTGAATAAGATTTGGTACTTAGTAACTATTAAGACAAAGACTACAGATGATAAATACATCTGATAGGGAACATCTGCTGTGGCAATGTATTCAGCAGGTACCTGATGTCTTGCATATACAGTACATTGCCCAGCTGCTGGGAATGCTGCATAGTATTATGGTATTATATAAATATAACCCCCCTGTTTGGAGTTAACAAAATTATGAGAGAATGTATTGAAGGGTGTGTAATTTAATTACTGATAAGAGTCTAATAATTTTAAACTCAGCGTTAGAGTTCTGCCTAACAGGAGAAATAGTCTTTCATGCAAAATTATTCCTTAAATAGCATCTGTTTGTGGCTCTATGGAAACAGGAATTAAAAAGAAAGGAATGTAAACATAGATTTCCAATGTGTAAGAGTGGTCAGTATGAAAGTGGTATTGATCTGATAGAAAACAGTTCTTAAATGCAGACTCTAGGAATGCAATGCTTTTAATTGAGGGGCAGCTAATAGAGATAAACTTGCAAGTTTTCAGCATCATTGTGTAGAGCAGCCCATTCCTACATTCCCCAAACTATATTTTATTACTGTAGACATCAAATAAGGTACAACTGCCATTCTAGCAGGCCCTTTCTTATACCCTGTTCTCTAGGGTGGAATACCAAGGCTGGTACTGTTTCCTCTTGTGTGATGTAAGCATGACTCAATCTCCTGTATCGTCATCACAGTTGATAATTCATGTTTGTTATGTGCTGTTTATACTATTAGATAAGCAGGAATATCAGAAATCTTGTTTCATCAGGATTAAACCCGATTCTTTTTCCTCACATTACCTGCCTGGTTCCTACATTTTTGAACTTATCTGCAGTTGTCTTCATAGTGTCCTGGTTTTCTTATGCTTCCAGAAAGGCAGATTATTCTCAGATGGGTTGAACGGATAATCTGTGCATTAGTTCTGTGTTTTTACAGATACTCTAGAGTTAAGTGAAGCAGGCAGGACTACATTTTAAAAAATGAAAACCGTTTTTGTGTCTTTTCCCTTTTTGAAATCTACTTTCTTGAGGTAACAGCATTTAAGCATCCCAGCAATTGTGTAACCTAAAACAATATTTATTGCTTAAAATAAAAGACAAAGCATTGAAGTTTTTGGTCCAGGCATGTATCAAGCCATTGGTAGAGCAGTGAGTCCTCATTCCCATACATCCCTTCTTATCATGTGTTCTCTTCCGTTTTACCGAGTTTAAAAAAAAAATAAATCACAAAATAGGCTGCTTCTCACTTAATGTTCCTGTCATCAAGTAATTAAAATAACAAACACTTTGCGAAACAACAGGCAAGCAGGGTGGATAAAGATAGTATTATCTTACTTGTAGCTACTGAGCCTGTAAATAATTAAACGATTACTGTCGCTGTCAGGTTATTGTTTTAAGTACCTTTTCTGGGTTGGTGTGTCAATACTTTGAGGTGAAGAAATAGCAATGGAACAGGACTATACCGCTAATAACATGAATGATTTGTACACAGTGTAAACGACAGTAGCCTTTAAATCTCCCTTAGTGATCTCTGCACAAATGCAAAATGACTTGGGAATAAACTTTTTTTAATACTTAACTGCCAATTAAGTAAGCTAAGAAGATAGCCATGTGGATGAAAAATAGAATATCCCAAGTGAATACAAATACTACATAACAGCAGCTAATCTGCATATTAATTATAGCTACAATAATGACAAGAGTTAAGCTTGGTATGTAGCTGATCATGAGACTGCTCCAAATGATACTTGGCAGGGGATGATTGTTTTACTTATATTTTAATTAAGAAATAATATGTGTGGGAGATTTTAAATAGAGGTGAAATAACTGGTATAAATGCAGAAACACAGCCATTCAAATGTATTGCAGACTTTAATGCCTTCAGAGAATCAAATACTTAATAGGTTTGTCACATCTTGCTGCTCTATTCTATTTGCAACCATAAGTCAATACGGCAAAAAGAACTGTAGGGTAACCTCTTGGAAACATAAAAACAACCTTTCTCCTTCAATGAAGTAAGCTGTGTAGTATTTTACTGTAGATGTTACACCAGATGTGGCCTCACTAGGGCAGAGTAGAGGGGGGAGGATAATCTCTCTCAACCTACTGGCCATGTTGGCTATCTTGGCCACAAGGGTATATTGGTGGCTCATGGAGAGCTTTTTGTGCACCAGGAGCTATGAGCTCAGTGTCATATAAAGGGGATGAGTCTGATGTGTAGCTGAGAGAGGCCCTCCTATTGAGTCACGAGGTTCAGAAGGGACCCTCTGGCTTTCTAAACTCCTTGTCAGAGAGGAGCCTAGGTGCAGCTAGGTCCAGTCTTAGTCCCAGGCTTGGTCAATGGATTATGTCTAAAGGGTTGTATGTGGCCCTGTATCAGAATGAACATTTGCCTGTAAGAGCCCCCAAAGGACTTTTGAGACACTTTCACAAAGTTGAAACTGCTAGCAAGTTCGTTAAAGCGACAGATATAGAGTTCAGAATTGCCTCTGATAAATGCACTTATTGCCATAGCAGTAATGTTAGCAAAATACTATCCCAGATATTCTTCATTAAAAAGATGAAATTGCAGTGTTTACCAGAAGGCATCCCTATCTTGGGTGGAGGAGGAGAAGCACAACCAGTCTAGTGTGTTTTCAGGGTCTTCAATTTCTTCTTCTTTCTGTCCCCAGGGATAACTTCCTCAATATCTCCAACCTTAGCTGTCCTCTCCTGAGTGATGTTTAACAGGATTTGAGTGGAGAGTTGAGAACTATAGTCTTATGTTTAACATGTTCTCCTTTTATCTCATTATCATCTTTAGGGGTGTCAACTTTAATATTCAAGTCATGTTTAATGTGAGAAAAAGGTCTTATTCTGGGCACTGAGGTCTTCAAGATTCAGTGCAGAAATTGTCTGTTAGTCCACATTATCTAGCCAAAACAAGGATGTCTTGCTGCTGTACAACTCTCTCCTTTGGCTGCTTGTCATACCAGCCTTCTGGATCTCTCTCCACAATGTATTAAAGATAAATGGGCACCAGTGTTCTTTAACCTTTTACATGCAATTTTCACACTCAGCCATTCTAGCCAGTCCACCTCACTGTCCACCAGAAGTGAACAAGAAGCTAAGTTACTCTTTTCTGGTTTACAGCCAAAACACTGATGATAGCCAAGGGGTTTCTTTGGGATTGATCTATATGGCTTCATGATGAAATGGATCTCCAGTTGTCCTTAGCTAAGTGCTATTTTCTTGGAAATGCCTTATGCTGCTGTACCATACGTCACTGGAATAAGCAATAAGCTCATTTCTATAGGTTGTGCTTTATGTGTGAGCAATGCAGTATGTGTCTTTCAATGCTGAGTGAAAAACATGATTCACTGTATCCAAATTTGTTAGGGAATGAGGTCCAGTTATGCAAATGCCAAGTAGTTTTTATCCTCTGACTGGTTATTGGCTTAGGAAGTACTGAATTACTCCATAACTCTGAATAATTTGTTACTATCGATACAGCTGCATCATGCTCTGTGCTCTAATTGCTAGTCAGAAGATAGGGCCCACATTTTGGGAGGGAGACTAAGAGAGAAGAATCTGATTAGCTAATTAAGTTGCAGTACTGAGATTCTCTAAAAACAGCTGTTGGTCTCCATATTACATTTTTAATACTGTCCTTTGGTGGCAGATTTAGTGCAACTGCGTGATTAGTTCAGTACTGCACTCAGGAAGTGCCCTTATCTTTATGTTGAGCTATATCCTCAAGGCCATCTCACAGCTATGCATTTTGACCGTGGTAGTGTAGTATTCCTACTGTAGTAATTATCACTGAATTGACGTCGAACATCTTTGCTTGCATAACAGATATCCCAAAGCGGATTAATGGCAATTGATTTCCTGCTTAGTGGCCTATAGGCAAGTCATCTATAAACAAGATCTTTCAAGCTGTTGGTCTGTGCAGAGCACTTGAAGAATTAATCTAGCTCTATGGGTGCAGTTTGAGTGCTCAGTACTTGCTTCAGCACTGAGTATTGCTGCTCCCATGTGCCTGTTTAGCATAACTTGTCAAGTATTCAGGAAGTCGTTAGTTTTGTGCTGTCACCAAAGGCATGCTCATGGCACAGTCTGATACTTTGCATATGATGTGTTTTAAACACTGTACAATCTAGGGTGGCTTTTCCTAGCATTTCCCTTGAGTTTTGTGCAGCATCCGTGACTGTAGCATATAGCAGGCAGTTACAGAGCACGACATCCTTGCTGCAGCATCCGTGAGAGACTGATATGAATTCCAATGCATGTGACTCATCAGTCAGCTTAGTGCAGCTGAGGCTTCTCTTTAAATTCTAGCTCTCCATTCTGCGAGAGCCGCTTACTGACAGAAGAATTCCTGTGATATATTAAACACTTTCATTGAAACAGTGGTTCACTGATAGCATGGCAGCTCCCTGCAGATTCTCTGTGGAGCATTTTGTTCCCCTCACACTTGATAATTACTGCCTTGTAACATCATGCTTCTCAGTGAAGGTTTACTCAGATAATTAATTCTAGTGGTAGTAAATTAAAGTTGTACATAAATTATATTCTCACACCTAGTACTTACTGTTTTGAACTAGTACATGAAAAGGTCCTTCAGTGTAGTGTATCTCTGACGAACTCGCATATAGATCTATAATTGCATGCATAGCTCTTGGAAATTATGCTCCTTATAAGGAAGGAACATGTAGCATATTTGGTGCCAAACATGTTTTTATGATGTAGTGTCAAGGAGAGTACTACTATTGGTTAGTCTGATACCTCATGGAACGTTTCTGTTATTTCTAAAGAGGTATGTTCAAGTAGGTGCTTAATTTTATCTAGTAGAAATCCAGAAAGACTGAGTGGCGTTTTTTCATAGCATTTCTTAGCAACAAATGTATGCTGACTTTCACTGTCATATTTATAAATATTAACTAACCTCAATACTTACTTTGCAGGAGGCCCAGAAGATCAATGGTGGTGGAGATACACAGGCAGATGGGGCCTGCAAACCAACAGATGAAAAAGAAGAGAATGTGGCAGCAGAAGTGGGATGGATGACCTCCGTGAAGGATTGGGCAGGAGTCATGATATCTGCCCAGACATTAACTGGCAGAGTACTTGTAAGTTTTATATGAGTTTTTATGTTTCTCTTTTAAAGAATGTTTTTTAACAAGCACTGTGTCCCAGCTTTACTGGAGGATTTGTGGTTGGTTGGATCACTGCTGAGTCAGTCCCAATTTTCTCTTTTGGAAGTAAAACAGTGGACTAATTCTCACTGCAAGAGAGAAACAGACAGCAAGCAAGAAAAACTGACTTCCAGCCAACCCCCTAGCACCGTGATTTTGAATGTGCTACAAACACTGAGTTTATTAATTTCATATTACATGGTAAACTATAGGCTAAAACTAAAATTGCACTAGCAAAAGTGAAAGTCAACTTGGAAAATAAACAGTGTTTCCAATGTATGTAGTGGTCAGAACTGTAAAAAAATGACAAGTTTGAATTGGCCATGCAATGGGATTTCAATACTTTAAATAAACTAGTAATGATTTTATGTTCTTTTGATCTTTTTCTTTATTGACTTAGGAAATCCTTCGATGGGTTTTCTGTGGAGCTCACTGCAGTAAAGGGTGTCTCCTATGTGGCTTTGATTAGTTTCCTTGTTAGAATGCATATACTTACAAACTAACGCATAGTGATTTAAATCCTATTTAAAACTTTTGAGAATCCCAGTGAAACCTTGGACCTCATTTGGGTTAAACTGAAACCAGAATTTTTGTCCTTGATTAATTAATTTGGTTAGGTCATATTTTACTGTGAGTCAGTTCTGGTCTATAAGTTAATTTTTTCAGTCGGGGGGAGGGAAGGAAGGGAAAGCATAAGAAATTGCACTTCACAATCAAGTCTTTCACAGTGAAAAATTAAAACAGCTCAATTTCTATTATCTTCTTTAGTTCTGCAATAATAGTATTTTGAGTATTTTTCCTAAAAATATCTTCAAGCCATTTGCTTACGTTAAATGCTGATTTCTGTCAATAGCTTAAAAGTATGTTCCATTGTTGCTTTTAGCGTTACATGTCTTCTATGTGAAGCATGTATGGATCTTCTTATGAAAAGTGACATATCAATCTTTTGCATGTTTTCCTTATGTCTTCAGCATTGAAAATGACAAATTTCAGAGCTGTGCTTCTTGTTCCAATTTAAGCATCAAGGCTAGGAATCCCAAGTCCTATGCTACTAGCTAAGCAACCAGAAATTAGCCTGTGTTGTTTTTTTCAAGAAGCACACATACAAACCAACAATCAAGACTAAAAACCAGAACATATCTGAGTATGTATTTTTATTCAAGATACTGAGAGAACTTATCCAATTTCGTTTGATGACTTTATCTCTTCTAGGGCAACTTTTTTATAAAACTTGTAGTTTACCATTGCATCTTAAAAGGAACTAGATTATTTCCAGAGATTTTCTAGACATTCGGCCAACTTAATTGAGCTTTTTTTTTTCTTATTGGGTAGTTGCATTCTTGTCAAGGTGTAACAGCAGGTATTGTAGACACCTGGTCTCATCAATATAATGAATTTGAAATAATGTTCAGTTTAAAAACCACTCACTAGTTTCTGTATGTGAATTGATAGGATGTAATATCTGAGGACCATTTTTGGTATGAACGTTTACCGTTAATTTAGGATTTACTTCATGGTTATTATTTGCTAAAGGTTATCTGCTTCAAAAACATTTATGCTAGTGAGAATATTCATGTTATCTGTAGCTATAGGATGTAGCTAAGTCATGTCAATATTTGTATCAAACTATATTGTTTGAAAATATTATGACTTACTCATGAATCCCTACTATGACAACACAGACTGTTCCTGACAGCTATTACATTTCTGAATCAAAGTATGGAATAATTTTTTTTTTCCCCCAAAGAAATGGTGGCATCACAGTGCTATGAAATCAATATTGTAGGAGATATCTGGAGCTAAAGAAATGATTGTACGTTTGATTAAAATCAGTTTTATGCATCCAGTGCTTACAAAAAAGTTTTAAAAATAGTCCACTAAAAATGGACTCAGGGAAAGAATTATTATTCATTTTTAGTTCAACATGATCACCTGAAGGCTGTTGTATAACTGCTGCTTGGGTTTATTTAACAAGTGAAGGAGACAAGTTAGCAAAGTGTGTAATACTCATCAGTATGAGGCAGAATCTTATTTGTGTTCTCTGATTATGGAAAAAAACTCACATTATTACCTGGACAGTAATTTTCTGGGAAGTAAATCTTACTGGAATGTCAAGTGCTGCTTGTGGAAGCAAACCTGAATGTTTTCTGGACCCCTCTCAGTTGGAGTCTTTCACCATATCTTTGACATGTCTGATCTAGCTTTTATTTCTTTCTCAGTAACCTTACAAAACAACTTCCTAATTTATCAAATCAGCTTGTCCAGGTGCTTTGTGCATGTTGGAACAAATATTTATAGAGTGGCTGTTCCTATAAATACCTGTTTAATATTTAAGCTTTGTTGCTACCCACAGGTGAAGAAAATAAAGGACAACAGCATGGAAAATACAGGACAAAATTCCTTTTTAAAAGTCACAGCTTCACATCTATGCAGTTTTAGTACAAAATTGGACATTTACATCAACAGAACCATTTGCCCAATTGTATTGTGAAATCAAACATTTCAATTTAGACAATAGATTCAAATCAGTAAGAAACCTTTAAAATACAGAGTAGAAGCCCTTCTTCAATATTGTAGCTGTAGAACTAGTTGAAGACTTTTTTTTTTAGTTTGAAAATTATTTTATGAAAAAAAACATGTTCTGAATCATCTGTTTCCATGCATTTGCTGGAAGGTGAGAGATGCCGCTTGTTATTCATGATCTGGGGCATTGGAGACAGTGAAATGATTTAATCCATTACTGACAAACACAGTGGCTCTGAAATCTTTAAAAGTGAAATTTCCCCCATCCAGACTAATTTTTTAAAAATTTTTACTACACTGGTGCTCATGGGGAAGAGTTCTGTAACTGAAATAAAGAGAAAACCAAACCTACATATGCTTAGTCTTCTCCCTTCCTATTGACAAAAGAGGAAGAGTTACATTTGAAGACTAAACAGAGGAGAAATTAAACAATTCCAATCCTTGAAATAGTTTGGTTTTGACTTCAAATAAATGTTCTTTTTAAAATAAAAATAAATCAAGCTTTTAAATATTTGAAATGTATTTGTGATAGATATCTGGACCTGCCAGCAGTGTTTGCTGTGAGTTGTGGAAAAAAATCTAACCTTGTGATTTAAATTTTGGCAGTATTTTGTACATCTACATGTTAGAGCTAACTATGTGAAGCCAAGGATACGGGTATCGTGCAAATTAATCTCTGTGTCTAGAAAACTTTAACACATTCTTTGTGGAAGTGATTCTGAATTCTAGCAGAATTAACGGTGTCCCTGGCACAAAAGCTTCTCATACTGGCAGTTGTATGTAAAAATCAGTATTTTTTTGCACCTACTTTTTATTAATTTTTGGAGCACAGAAGAAATAGTCCAGCCAGTTTCAGGCATTTCCAACGAGTGCAGTCAGTTATGTCTGGTTCTTCAGTATGAAATATTTCTCTTGTGTAATTTCTTAGTGTGCTGCTCCAACATTGGTATTTAAGAACAGATTTCGTAGAAGGGATAGGGTCTCAAATATATCCTGTTAATACTTCCACTTGTATGCCTAGCTTTTGCTTACATGAGGTAGGAGTTGCCACTGCTCCCTGCTCCTCAGACTGTTTTTGTACGAGTTCCACGAAAGAACCATTAGAAACCAGATTTCTGTTTGTATTTCTTGTCTGTTAATGACAGCAAGATTAGATGGATTAGAATTAAAAGTGTCATTGTGCTAATATTGTAGTTGATTCGGTAGTTTATGTGAATGTTGCAGAGAGAAAGTACTGAAATAGAACTAGAAATTTTTGCTGCCTTAGGAGCTAAATTCTACACAACATTCAGAAGTGGGTTTTGCACAAAGGGGTGTTCATACTACCCAGCTTCTTCTGAAGGGCAGGCTTTGGAGGAAGACATTTCTAGATGGTGTTCCAAAATGTCCTTCAGTTAGAAACCCTTCTGTTTTCTGAAGAAAACACTGCTGGCTAGGCATGGTGCCTACAGTTGGGTGGTCAGAATACTCTTTTTCTCCTTATTCTTTAGGTTTTACAGGTATGACTGGAGCTTAATGTTCTTGATGGCACAACCTTTGAAAACATGACTTTTGCTCTTAAATATTGTAGATGTTCAAAAATGTGTCCATATTAAATTGCATATACACCTGATTTAAGAACATACTAATTTAGCCCATGTAGTTCTGTTTGCAGTTTATGTTGAATAAGTGGTGTAAATATAAATAAAAGTTAGCAGTTTACTTAAAATCTGTTCAGAGGAATACTGATTTTCTTTGAAATGCTATATAAAGCTGTACATGATGGGAAGTATCAGATAAAAATTCTTGAGGTGGGTATTTCAAAGAATCAAACACATTCATAATTAATCTGGAAGCAGGAAATTAAAGGTGTTTATGAACTGATTTTGTTTCCTGAAATTAATTCTTTTAATCATTGAAGTAAGAATGACAAGGCTTCCTTAATTAGATAAAGTGTCTGATATGCAAGCGAAAGTCATACAAATATTGTTGTAAATTAACACCAATAGGACACAACTGAGTGTGGACTCTCCTATAAACTGACAGTGTGTTGAAGTTTTGTGTGGCTGGGTCCTAGTGGAGAAGGGGGAGGTTCAAGAATGGCTTCTGCAAGAAGCACCTAGAAAGCCTTCTGTAGGCCCAAGAGAGTAAACACCAGCGGACTCAAGGCTGGAGTCATTGCCAAAGGCCAAGCCAATCAGTGATGGTCGTAGTGCTTTTGTGAATCACATTTAAGAAGTAAAAAATTGCTAGCAGCTGCTTTTTACAACCAGAGAAGGGAGTGAGAAGATGTAAGGAACTCTACAGACACCAGGGCTGGTGAAGGGGGGAGGAGGCGCCCAGGTGCTGGAGAGAAAGATGCCCCTGCCAGTGCAGAAACCCATGGTGGAGCGGGTGTCCCCCTGCAGCCCATGGGAAAGGAGACCCCACCTGCAGCCTGTGGAGAGGCCCTATGCTGGAGCAGGTGGAGACATACAAGAGATGCTGTGACCCACATTGGAGTAAGCCTCTACCAGCACTTGGAACCCATGGAGAGAGAGAAACACAGGGATGAGAGAGAGAGGCAGGCAGTTTTTCTGGGGCGGGGGGGTGGAGGGGTGGGGCTTGTGACCTTGTGGAGGAGTGGGACTGAGAGACATTCTGTGATTTTATGACTGCACCCCCATAGAAGTGATCCATGTCTGGGGCAGCTAGTAAAGAGCTGAAGCCCTGTGGGAAAGGACTCATGTTGGAGAAACTTGTGAAAGACTGTCTCCTGTGGGTGGGACCCCATGGCACAGCAGGGGGGGGAGAGTGTGATAAATGCCCCCCCCCCCAACCCTGCCAAGGAGGAAAACAACTTGTGAGGAACGTGTCCAGCTGAAAAGGGGAGTGATAGAGTGACTTTGGTGGGCATCTGGCCTCCGGCCAGGGTCAAACCACCACACAGTGAAATAATCTTTTTTCGATTGCAAATCCAGAAGGGAATATGAAGGGCTGAATTGTTTTGTCTAATTTTTACTTAATGCATGACCTGTAAATGCATAGCAGAGATAGGAGCTCTACCTGTCTTGTGCTAAGTGCCATGTAGTGATTTTGACTCCTGCTTTGACACTGTCATTACCAAAAGGAAGCAGTCACTCAGAAACAGGCAAATTGGTGTTAAAACTGAGTGTATAAAGATTTTGTTCTTAAAGATGATGAAAATGTCTTTTAGACTGGCATCATTGAAAGAAAGAGAAGAAAAGCCCTTTGTGGAGAGACAAGGGGACAAAAGAGAGAATGGCCAGTAATGGCAATAGCATGTTAAGTTGTTTATTGCTAAGTTAGTCAATTAGAAATTATTTAGGCTGCTTTCATAATCTTCATAAAACTAACTACATTAAAAAACCTCAAGATGAGGAAGTGGTACATGGAAGTGCTTTCTTAAATTAAAAAATGACTACGTTCCCCAGTATACACTTAAATAGAAATTGTCTGCAACATATTTTGGTTGGGAGGTATAATTGTTGCTGCACTCTTTTTATCTATCTATCTATCTATCTAAAAAAAAAATAAATTAAGCAGTCGTCCTTTTATTTTTCCCCAGCTGTAACTGTCTTACATATTCAATGCTTTGTGGCTAGTACTAAAACTTGGAACTCATTAAAAGTTCCACACATTGCAGTTTCCGAGAAATTGATGTCAAAACTTTAAAATATGCATAAAGCTCTGACTTAAGGACCATGCAGTGAGTGTGCAAATGTTTACTATGCAAAGATTTACATCCTTGACTATATGGTACTGAAATGGAACTAATTTGAAATAACCTTGCTCAAGCAAACATTCTTAAGTGTAAGTCTGTTAATCTTACATAGAAAAGACATAGGTTTAGTATGCTATAAAGAGGAGATTCATTAAAATGGTAGCACATAAAAGTACTGCAGAAGTGGAAAGAACATATGCAAAACAGTAGAATTAAAAGTACTGTCAGTTCTTTGGGTGGAGTTGTTTGTGTTTTTAGTCAGGTGAATTTCTTGAACTGGTGTAGTGTTTTGAAAAAAAAATACTAGTAAGGAGAAATAGTGGATTTTGAAATATGTAAATAATAGATTTTCCTGGAAAAAAATTAAAAATGTAAATATTCTTTATACTACTTGGGGGTTTTTTTCAGGATGTTTTCACAGCTTGCTTGGCTTCTGCTGCTTTTTTTTTTTTGTGTTAAAGAGGACTCAAATTCTTTTCACAGTGGGGGTGTGTGGAAAAACCATCTCTTGTAATAAGTTACAGTTGCCTAGCAGCCAAAATGAAATTTAGCAGCACAAAAATTAGGGGTGGAGGTGGGGGGGTGTTCCCTGCTTGCAAAGCTGGTAATGGTGTTTTCATTATTTTAATGAGAACAGGTGCTCAAAGAATAATTTGGTATCCTTGACAGAGATGAATTGGGAGAGAGGAGGTACGTTTGGTATACGTACTGATTTTTTTTCACAGTGTTCTTGATAATATCAGTTCCGTTACTGTTTGTAAAGCAGAGGAGAAACCTTGAGCAACCTTGAATATGAAAAAACTCAGAAGTTGAATATGGAGTTTAACAAGCTTTGTTATGGAAGAAGAAAGCTACCATAAATTTTGGTCTCTTTTCATTCTATTGTGGGACCCTATCATCCTGGAGACATCTTGCAACCAAATTTGTTGTGGAATTAGCATACGGGGGTTTTTACTGAGCACCTGTAATGTTCTTAGGATGTAGTGAATCTGAATAGGTCTTAATGTAGAGTAAAATCTATTAATTGACTTGACAATAGAAATTGAGCGTATTCTTCAGTGATTCAGTCTTTCATACTCGTAATATTCCAAGCCTTTTACAAATCCAAACCCGGCAGTAGTTTTTCAGCAGTGAAGCACATGCATTCTTGGATAACAGGATTTGTTTTGCTGTCTATTCGTTCTGACATTAACACTTTTTCCTAGGTTGTTAAGGAGGAAAGTTTAGCATGACTTATAAACTCCCTTAGTTAGGTATAAATAACTACTACCATATTTTCCTTTGTATTGTGCTCTAGTTTTCTGAACTAGACCAGTCTCCTGGTCTGTCTGCACAGGCAGGAGCCATGGGATGATCTATGTGCTTGTTGCTGGTTTGGTTTAGTTAGGGTTTTTTTTTTGGTTTGGATTTTTTTTTTTTCTACTCAATTCTGAATGTGCTTCCAAATTATAGCATAAAAATGAGATTTGATGACCATTTGGGATGATAATGATTTATGAAGCATTAAAATGATTAATTTCCCTTTTTACATGCTCCTGAGCATGACAGAACAATAAGTAGCTGTTAATAAATTAAGTGTACAACTGTCTGTTAAGGCAGGTGACTATTTTTCTTTTATGGATGAAGAAGGTAAAATACAAAGGAGCTAAGGATGGCCTCTAAGTGTAGAAATTAGTAGTACGCTCATGCCCATGGCAGCAAGTGTGTGGAGATGAACTTCAGTGTGTGAAGTAGGGCAATGTATCAAGGGGAAAAAAATAAAATCACACTTAAATGATTTTGAAGACAGGAGTAGTAGGTATAGCTGAGGAAAGACTTTGACATTATCATGGATAATGGTTCTCTGAAATAATTGACATAATCTGGGCATCGTCAAGAGCAAAACATGTTTTTTCTAGTATAAAAAAATCTTTATATTTCTATACCTAGAGTACTGTGAGGAGTCCTTTATTTTTATATCTTGAGCGGCAAAATAAAGGACAGAGGAAGGCAACAAAGGCAATAAGGATGCAAACCATCTGCCTTACAAGGTAAAAAATTGCTGTGAGTTTTCAGTTTGGAGAAAATGCTGGTATGGGGTGTGGTTAGCATTCACAAAAGAAGTTGGTGGACAATCTGTGCCAAACTGTTATTAACCAGATTCTGAAACCAAGGGTGATTTTTTAAAGTTGTTAGAGGTCAATTTAAGATTTTTAAAAAGTAGGGATTTTTTGATACAAAGATCAGTGAACTTCTGCATTTGTTTTTTTTTTTTTTTTGTAAAGGGGGACTGTGTAGACAGTGTCAACAGGTTAAAAAAATGGATTGGACAAATGGGCAACAGATACCAAACAGGTATTACTGAGTATGGGAAGAGGTGATCTTCCAACAGATCCATTCCAGAGACTGAGTGGAATGGAGTAGAGGAAGTTACTATTCTTTCTTGTTCTTCCTAAGAAACATCTCATATTAACATGGTTAGAGATTTGTCTCTGTGCTAGACAACTGAACTGTTTCTGGGGGGCATTTTTTGCAGGTTGCAGTCATGCCTTCTAATTACTAGATCAACAGTTTATATCTTTAGGTTAATATGATAAGAAAAGGAGTTTAGTCAGAAGGCAGTGATGGGGAGTTATCTTGTCATTAATACATAGTCATTCAAATATTCATGGACCTTGTTTATTTAACAGTGCATATATTTCTGAATCTGTGTGGCAGATGTTTTTTATTTTAGGTCTTCTGATATGGAAAGAGTTGTCTGTGCATTTTATATTGTATACTATTACATCTATATAAAAGTTCCTCTTTCTAACCTTCAACAAGTAAGAGAAATGTCATAAAGACTACTGGCATAACCTTAATCATTACAGATCCTGTAATTGTAATTAGTCACTGGTTATAAACTGCTTGCCAAAGTTTGTTACTTACCTGCTGTTCATAGCATAGTTTGGATTCTACTTCTCTCTCTTGAGAAATGGACTTTGTTTAGTTACTTTTAATCTTTCATGGGCCTTGGCGGAACATAAATGAATCCAGAAGATGTGTTCTAGATTGCTTTAATATCTTGTTACAGCAATGTGGGCTATTTCCAAGGTTTCCATAGGAATAGAAACAATACTTCGTTTTGAGTTCATGAGATACTGAATGATAATGGAATAGAGTAGGAAGTGTTGAGTAAGTCCTGCTGGTTTCTATGGTAACTGCAGCTAGTCTATATCCCATTTCAGTGTTTTCTTTTTATCAATATTTATTTATTACTGACAATACCAAAGAATGTGTTGCTGGGCTTTTGCTTTGGATCAAAGGGTGGGCTTCTGCCCACAGTCCTGTGGGAGAGAAAGTTCTTTTATTACATCTCTTTCTTTAGCCATGCACTTATTCAATTGAGCAACATAGCTATAGGATTTCTGATTGTCACTATGCCTTTAAGGTAGGCACCTTGTGTCTTGTGAAACTGCTGTAATTCAATGGATATTGTCTGCTAAAAAAAAAAATAATTAGCAGTTAAATAATAAAACCAAGAACATGCTAATTTCTCAGTATGAGGCAGTATCTAGGACCAAGAAGTTACTTTATTATCAGATAAGACATAGTACTATGGGAAGAAAGCTGGGTGACTAATTCTTTCTCCATCAGCTTGCTTTTAGTGTTAGTATATTCCAATCTTAAACTTTCTTTTCTGTTAAGCCTCCCATGAAGTGTATGGCCAATCAAATATAAATAGTATTGTTTATCCTCCAGTTTACCAGGTTTACATACCTCTATGTGGAGGTGAGCATGAGGTAGATGTGCATGCTGAAATCAAATCAAGAAAATGATAAACAGTATGTTTCATAAAAGAATGATGTGAGCTATACTGAGTAGTTGATTTAATTGGATAATTAAGGCATACATACAATTCATAAATGTTTGCCTTAATTAAAATTATGAATTTTTATAAACATTATTTTTGTAAGTCAGATTTCAGTGCAGTCTAATATACCCTGTTTCTGTAGTGTTTCAGTTTATAGCTGCTGCTATGAGAATTACCTACTGTAAAGAAACTTTCTGCTGTGCTTTCTATGACCTCTAGATAGATGGCCAAGCTTGTAGAATCTGTTCTGATATTATTATCTGATATTATTTTGATATTGTTTGGGGGTTGGACTTGATGATCTCTTGAGGTCCTTTCCAACCCCTACAATTCTGTGATTTTTGTGATTTTAAAGCATGTGACTTTTCCTACGGTGGGGATAAATACACTCTGCTGACATCTGCCACTTGTTTTTTTTTCCTTTTCTGTTTTCTGTAAATTAAGTAGTCTGTGGCATTCCATCCTTAAAATGAAGAAAAGCAAATGCATTTAAAATAAATTTAGTCTCTAATGTTGAATGTTGTGATTATTTGAGGAAAGTAAATACATTGATAGCATTCACTCTGTTATAGTAAAAGTACTTTTGTAGAGGGTGACCCTTGTTATACGTGTCTTTATTGTTTAAAAGTGTTTTTAAAACTGTATCACTATATTAATGCTAAACATAAGTTAAGAAAAGTCCTTGCTACTTCTTTCTTAAGTACAGCTCTAAGGAAAATACATAAATATAGAAGCGTTCCTTCTAGTAACTCTGTGTTGCATCCTCATGATACGAGTGTGGTACAGAGGAAATTTACCTTCTGCCTGTGGGCCACTGACAATAATCAAGTATGGAACAAAAGATATGGACGTAACTGTTGCAAATTAAGGATATTTGCAAAGCTCAACAGAGGAGACAGATGGCTTCCCCTTAAGGCATTTATGTGGTTCCCATGCAGAAAGGCTGCTCTGATGATGCAGTTGGTAGTATTGTTTGCTTAATATTTTTTCTCTTTGCATTTAGTATATTTGATAAAATTGTGCTTGTAAGCAAAACACTGATGTGATAATGTATATTTTTAAAGATAATTCTGCATATATGCTTGTGCAGCTCTGACATGAATGATTTGTTCTGAGGTGTGGGGTAAATGGAATGAGCTGCTAAGCTTGTAGTTTAAAAAAATGATTCATCTCTATTTTTGTATTTAGAAGAAACCAGTAGCTAATTTCTAGATAAAGTATTGTCTATCAAAATCAGTTTTGATTTGCTTCTTAAATAATCAGTGTTTTTAAGAAAACAGAGAAACTGTTGTTTGAGCTACTTGAATATGTACGAGTTCCCTGAGAAGTGTTCTCTGCATATTGTGCTTGGATTCAGTAGTTCTGTGTGGCTCCTATGTGTATTGCATTGGCACAGGGGGTTCCTGTCTGTTTCAATTAATGCTTTATTTCAGCTTCAAATGCTCCAGGAAAGACAACTTCATGTCTTACAAATAAAGCTGTTGAAAGTCCTGCTTTCCTGTGAAGTATAATAATCTCTGTCCTGCTGCTGGAAGAATAGCATGCTATTCAGTCAGAATCAGTTAAAATGCTGGCTACTGACATCCAGGACTTGCAAGCCCTATTTGACATATTTTCTAGGTACTATATACTACTATATTTTTAAAGGTTCTCTTTATTGGTAGGTTCAGAAGGCTTGGTTCTATCTGGATGTTCTGGTTCTGGTCAGGCCAGAGTCCCAAACAGCCAGCACAGGTGATTGGAGTTAGCACAGGTGAGCTGAGTTAGCCTGGGCTGTTTTCCACACCACCTGACATCACTCCCCCATAAAAGGGGCTGGCTGAGGAGGGGTATGGGTTTGGTGCCTCTAGGACAGTCTCAATGTGGCTGGGGTGTCAGGTCAGTTGGTCCTTGTGTTGTGCAGCACTCTGTAATCATTGGATTGGTAAGCCACTCTGTGTTATCACCGGGGGTGAGTGTAGTTGGCCATTATTATTATACGTTCAGGTAATTTTGTTAGGAAACTGTCCTTATCCCAAGTCTTCCAGGAGTGAGTGAGAGGTGTGTGTGGTGCTCAGCCACTGGTTGGGGCTGAACCACCACACTGGAGTAATAGTACACAACATATGTCTCTTTGAGAAGGGAGCAGAAAATCTAATGGCAGAAACTAGGACAAAGATGTTGTGAACTCAAAGTGAGAAATAGGGAATATTAACTGCTTGTGTGATGTTTCACGTAGCAGCCAAAGGTTCTCAGGGTCTTCTAGAGGTATACAACAAAATTCTAGAAATTTGATGGGGAAGCTATCATGGCTGTTCTTGACTGGTCCTGTTCCCTCATTCAGAGGAGCTAACACGTCCTGTCATCTCAGGATGAGGATGAGAAATGTTTGAGTAGGGAGGATGGGAGGAAAAGGAAGAGCTATTAATACATTTTTCAAAAGGGATAGGACTTTCCTAAAGTTTGAAGCAGTCATATGAAGATTGTTTCTATTCAGCAGAGTTAGCCAAGACAGAGGGGTGAACAGGCAATTTCTGCAATGTAATTCCATGCCTTCTAATGAGCCTCTTACTGTGGTCATGGAGAGGGGCTCACAAAACTAATTTAGCTGAGGTGGACTATTTCTAGGCCAAACTTCAAAAAATTTGATTTTAAATACAGTGTAATTGTTATTGTTTAGAGTGGGAATACCACATTGGGAGCTAGGGTGACACAGGGAACTTAATCCTGCCTTATGTGGACGAATACTCCTCACTGCACACTAAATAAGACATGAAGTTCTGGCAGATTCCCACAGTTCTCTCATTGAAAAACATCTGACTCCTACATACAGTTAAAAAAATATGAATTATGCCTGTCAGGGTAAAATCATGCAAAAATTACTTTTGTAGGGATGAGTAGATTTAGTGAGCCATCTGATTGTTGTGATATACAAAATTTGATACTGTCATGAGTTTGCTGCAAAGGGTAACAGAATGTGAAGCTTTTCCATGGGGATGCACTATTTTCTTTGTTATGCCAACCATTGCACTTAATCCCATAATATGCATTCTGAAGGTACTGAATGTACCTTGAGAAAGTATGGCTGGGTGTCTTGGTAACAAGCAAGAGTTTATTGCCTGTGTTTTAGTGTCAGCGTGAAATGTTTGCAACAGCTTTGTAAGCTGCTTAATTTTATTATTTTTCCTTTTTAAAAATCTTTACTTTTCCTCAGGAAAAGAAGGGAAGTCTTGCCTTGTGACTTTCACTGCCTTGTTTTTGATATTTTAATCTATCCAACCCAAATATTGTAAGGTTGAAATTCACACGGAGAATTTTGTACTGGAAGAACAGATTGTGCCATTAGGGCAGTTGATCTTCATGTGTTTTGGGTGTCATTAGACTGTCAGGACAGTGTTGCATGCTACTGCTTTTACACTGTGCTCCAGTTTAGCAACCATGACACATGTGAACAGAATCTGGAACAATCAGTTCCATTGTTTTATTGGACAATTTAATGTTCTGCTCGAAGTGATATAAACAAAGCTGAACTGTCACATTCTCCTATTCCTCAAAAGCCTGGCATAGTATTATGCATGGAAACGCAGCACAAGTATGAAAAGATGAATTCAGCAGGATCTTTCTTGCACATGATAGTAATTTGCTCACTTTTTTTTTCGAAGACTGCATTTTTTTTGTTGTTCTTAATGAAGGCCTAAACAAATTTTGTTATTGATGCTTATGCCTAAGGATTTGATTCAATGAACGTGATCAATCTGAGTTCTGTCAGACTAGAATTTGAAGTCCTGTCCTGCTATACTTAAGTGGTTGTAAAATGTTAAAAAATGAAGTACATGAAAATCGGGAGTTCTACCGTATTATAGAACAGCAAAGTAAATCAGCATGGTGAATATAAAAGCCTTGCATGTCACACTAACAGAAGCAAGGTTGAGAAATCTGTAGATGTTTTTCTGTCAAACTAGAAAATTGTGGTAGGAAAGTTTCCTTACAGGTTACTTTTCAAAAATTTGTGTTGTTTTTTTCTCATTGTAAATACTGCAGAGTTGTTTAGGGTGAGTTCTTCAATGGTTTCAATTTGCTGTTGTAGAAATCTGTGAAAAGTAAATAAAAAAAAAACCAAAAAAGTTGGTTTTCAGTGTTTGCAAGTACAACGGAAAATTTTTAGGGGTCTCCAGTCTGGAAAAGTTTGCCAGCCACTAGCTTAAATCCATTGGAGAAATTAGATGGGCAGAAAACTGTGTTCCCTCTTTGAAGTATCAGCTAGAAGATGTGCAACAGGTGGTACAGTCCATAAGAGTAACTCTTAATTTCCAAATTATTTTCAGTCATACTGGACAAATAAGGTGATTAGCACAGATGGGAAGTTTGATGTGGTTTTTCGTTACAACAGCAAAATAACCTCGGTAGTTTTGAAAATGTAGCAAAAATTGCTACTTCTGTTTCTGTGGAATCTAGTGTTAAAAATAATTACCCATACTTTTGAAAAGTATTGAAATCAGCTTTTAAAGTGTACTGAAATCAGAAATTCACTTTAGTGAAATTTTTTAACTCTTCTCTATGTTTTCAGGTCCTACATAAATTTCTGTGCTGTACAGATAAGTCCATCTAGTATTATGAAATGTGTATTATGTTCTCTTTATATAAATATATCTGCACACATGTATTTCTGTGTGTATATATATATAGGAATGATTTTTACTTCCATATTTTGCAATCGAAGATGGCATATTCATGTGTCAAAATATTTTTCTACTTTACAGACTCTTTTTTTCTTAGTGCTTTTGTTCTGCAATTCTGCTTTTTTATCTCTTCTGTGCCTGATAGGTGCAGACAGATAAACAATCTGATTTTTTCCTTGCCATTCAGCCCATTAGGCTCATTAGGTATTCTCTTTTGGAAAGGGCCTTGGGCATCAACACTAGTTGCTTATGGTCTCCCTATAACTGATGGCTCTTGCTATGAAAGACCTATTTTTTTAATGGTGCTGTTCTGTCGCATATCCAAACCCACTGTTTTACTTTCATAAATGAAAAGCTTGCCTATGTGAGATCTTTTTTTTATTTCCCTTAAGAGAATGTATCTTGTAAAAGCAGTTTTAACAGTTTTTAAAACAATACGAGTTATATTGTTGGTTGAGAATTAGTCTGGTATAGAACAGCTGGTATGGAACTAGAGGAGTAAGCAAAATCTGAGGTTTAAAAACTTTTTGTTTTGCCACAAAGTAAGCATTGGATTGAGAAAAACTTTGTCTTATCTAATATAGTTTAGAGTACTGACATTCGGTGCTTGCACTTTGAAGATAATTCTCTAATTTACGGTCTTTCTGATTTTCAGAGAATAGAAATATATGAAAAAGCTTGGAAAATAACTTTTTGCACTTTCAGAATTAGCATGCTAACTGTAAACAGCTTTATTAGGTCTCATTTGCGGTACAATGGGAAGCATAAAGGAATGCTCTTTCCTGTTTTGTTTTAAATAAGGTTTGATATTACAGTAATATTTGACTGAGCATGAATATTATATTATTTAGATATTTATATAAACTTACCTTTATATAGAATGGAAATACTTCAAAATAATTTGTGTTTTTATTTTACTGGTAATGTGTTCAGATTACCATTGGGTAAACCCTTGTGGCTGTTAAGTATGAAAGTGAATCTAGAAACAGATGGAGTTGATTCATGAACTGTATCTAGCCACTAGAAGGTGTTAGCATTTTTGTTTGTGTGAAAGAACTTTTTAAAACCCCTCCGACTTGTTAAAGAATTCAGGAACCTCATTTATTCCTTTGTGCCTTATAGGTAATGCCACTATTGTTGGGGAGTTCTGTTGGTTTCATCAATATACAGAAAACATGGAAGAAACAGTTTAAAATACTGCTTAAATGCATATTTGTTTGACCAATAGAATTTTGAGACAACTGAGATATTAAACAGGGAAGTTTTCAACACTTTGTATACTGCAGTGTGTCACAGTAGAATTCATTCATACTGTCTTGGCCAGAAAAAAAATTGAGAGGAAGTATTTCAAAAATATATACTGTCATCAGTTCCAAGTGGTGTGGTGTTTTTTTTGGGGTGGTGGTGTTTGTTCTATTCCATGATCTTTTTGCAGCATGTTAGATGGCATCATTTGATACTGTTGCATTCAGATTTCAGGATTCCCAAGCGTTCTTCAGCAAATAATGACAGCCTGAACTGTATGAAAATTTAATATATAGTTGTCATTAAAATAGTCTACAGAGAGAATTTTAGTAGGCATTTGCAAAGCCACGTGCTTACTTTATGGGAACTCTGGAGACTGGTACTGTTGATACGGTATTTCTCTAGACTTAGATTGTCATCTTGAGTATTCAACCAGTTCATTTGGTATGAAAGTAAGATAGACTTTTCTGTTTCTTTGGATGTGATAGCTGTGAGCACCTGACTCAAATTTAAGTACAGTAAGATGAACTGACCATTTCTCTGCTGGTTAGTCATATAATTTATTACAAATGAGGGACTTAATATTTTTTTAAAAAATTTTTATTTGTTCACCAGCTTTATTCTTGGACTTTCAAAATTCTCAGTCCTTCCTGTTCTCTGATCTTGACCACACTTTCTTTTTGGATTGAATGTGTCAGATGGTACCTGACTGGGAGGTTTCAATGGTAGTTTCAAGGATTGTGTTTCAGATGAGAAACATTTTTCTGTATCGGACTAACTACTTTTATTGTAAAATTGGATTTTTAACTTCCTCCTTTTTCTTATCTTAAATTTACTATGATGAGGGGTAAATTAGCAGCAGACATTGTTGTTTTAAATACTGCTTCACAAAAGGTAATTTCTATAAATGGTAGGCTAGTTCCAGTCTAGGAGAGATAATCTGAGAGAGGAGATGGGGATCTGCTTGCCAAGGAAGCTTTTTCTAGGGAGTTCTAATTCACTGAAGATGGCGATCAGAGTTGTCTTTGACTGAAAGGCAATAAAATGCTGGAGCTGGATAGTGTCTACTTTACTGGTTCCAGGTCATCAGCAGGAGTGGGGAGGGCCTGCCAAAGGAGTAAACCTACTGTTTTATAGGCTGGCAGATTCTATGTGACAACAAAAGGCAGTATTAGTTTTAAAGGTGCAGTTCATTTATGAGAATTTTTTTTTTCGTGATTACAGCATGCTGTAATCTCTTCTGCTTTACCCATAAGTAGAAAGAAGCAATAAAAAGTGTACTTTGAAAAAAACTTATCTCTCTGGTTAAAAAGAAAAGGCTGTACCTTCGCTTCTCTTACACCTTCAGGAAACTATGTGGCTGCCTTTTATTTCCTAAATCACTGAAAATTCTATGACTTTATTCTAGTGGATGATATAAAGACCTTCAATTTCTATTACAAAGTACCAAGTTATGTCCAAGAATTCTGATTTAGACATTAAATGAAGTCCAAATGGTGGAAGACAGCAAGTGCCTCCTCTTTTATAGGTCTTGGAATGTTGGATTAGTTTCAGTTCTAGAGATGTTAAAAGAAGTTTTAGCCCTGAATAAATGTGAAAAGCTGACTAGAAGGAATTTAGTTAAAACATGACTTTCACTAATGAAATCTTCATTAAACATGAATGTCTATGAATAGTAGTTCTTCTGCATTATCTTTCAGCTTGTACTAGGAACACTGTATTATTGACTTTATTTTCTCCACCTTCAGATATTTTCTACTTTTTAGACTAGAGGATGAGTATTTTGAAAATAGGAGAAAAGGTATTTTCCTGACTATAACTAAAAAATACCCTTAGAAGTGTTTGGTGCTTGCTTATTTGTTTTGAAGTAATCCATTTTAATTTTAAACTCTCCATGGTAGGTAAAGGTGACAGGATTATCTGCTGTGATAAGCAGTTCAAAGTGCCATCGACACACAGTCAAGCATTGTAAAGACAAAATAAATGTTTTTATCGGCCAGCAAAAAGACTAAAAGACATAATTTAGCTTACAGAATTGTTTACAAATGTGTTATTTGAATTACCTTTTCCTGCTTACTGCTTTGGGTTAAAAAAATGCATAGTGGGGTTCATTATGAAAATGTCAAAAATGGGGCAGAAGGAAAAAAAAATAAAAGGGTGAAAAAGAAACAAAGCAAAAAGTTAATTTTGTTTCAGCTTCTGGGTCAAATTTTGGTCTCATCTGTATCAGTGTAATTTAATTGAAGTTAGTGCTGTAAATCCACATTTACACTGGTTTCATTGTGGACAGGTGTATTCTGTTATTTTCAAGGCTGAAAATAATATCATTGTAAGAACCTGTTCTGTTAAACACACAGATGAAACTTTATCAGAACAAGAGCCACCTGCCTTCTTGCAAGAAATGTAAAGGCTAATATACACGCAGGCTTGTTGTTAATGTAAAACTAATTGTGGGATGTTTCTTGAAGGGCCATGAATGGGCTTTGGAATATATTAAAGCAAAAAATCCCTTGTCTGACAAAGACCTCCAGAGAATTTTCTAGGCTCAAGGTCAGATGCTATTGAATAGAAATAAAATCCTATTAGAACTCATGCTGGCAAGCCTTCCCCTTGGCAGGACCAGTTATACACATACAATTTGTATTTAATGGTAACAGGAGATATAAGTTGAGCAAAAATTTGGCTGAAGCAAGTTCTTGTGTGTTTGATGCTACTCTCTTTTTTACGTTTCTGTATAGCATTTCCAGGTTTCTATACATCTTTTCAGTTTTGGAATGCTGTGCGCTTACTGGCAGACTGTATGAGTTACAAAATGGGAAACTGATGCTGAAAATATAGCAAAGAATTTCTAATTTCCCAGTGAGGTCTCCCATGTGTGATGATAGAATTATGTTTTAATTTCCAAGCCTTAATTTTGTCTTATTCTGGAAGTCCTGCCTTTTTTTTTTTTTTTTTTTTTTTGACATATAAATAGTGAAATGTTCCTTTTCCCATTTGTGGAGGAAGGTAATGTGAACTAGTAATTTTCAGGAAAGATATGGTTTCTCATGCAGTTATCTAATGGCATGCTTTCTGCTTACAGACTGCTGAACTTAAGTTCCATTGAATATATGAATCTGCTTATATGGAAATAGATCAGTGTGATAATTATTTCCAGGGATGCAAGTGTGTATATATGTATATATTTATAGCATGTAGTACTTCAGTAAGTAGTTTATGAGAAGACAGCAATGGAAACATAAACTCATGATTCTCTATGTATTCTGTTGATTTCAGTGCAAACAGGGTTTAGCCATAACATTATTTAAATCATATGTGTGGGTTTCAAAGCATAAGGATTAGATTTGGTTAGTGTTCTGAAGTAGTACTTGGTCATTTGCACAACAGCAAGACAAAGATAGCTGCTTTTAATGCAGAATGTGACAACATTCCTTTTTTTACTTTACCTTACTAAATGTTACCCCAATTTATTTCTCATACATATGTCCAATGCAGAGATTGTTATACTCTGCATTTCTGTAGTGCATTTACTAATTTCATAATAAAATACTTAACAGCAAATTTACTTGAATGAATAAACATTACTTAGAAATTTTTCCATTTTAGAAAACTTTGTAGCAAATAATTGAACTTTAAAGTAATTCCTTCTCTGTTTACAAGTAATGAGTTGAAAGCAGGATGTTGCATTTTAGTAAAAACGTTAAAAGCATTGACATGAAATCACAGGAAAGAAGTGCTTTTGGACTGACTTTAATGATATGCGTCTTGCACACAATTTCTGTTGCATATCCTGTAGGAGTTGACATGGGACAGAGTAAGGATGTTTCTTTTATTGCCGTACTGATTACCCTTAAACTGTCATGGATAAATCAATATTAGATAATAAATAAAGATTAATTTCAGTGTTGTGGTTTAAAGGTCAAAAGTTTATTACATCTATTGACAGATCCAGTGTTCTATGAGAACAGTTTCAAAAATACGGCTTTTGTATGAAATATTACCTCCTTTCCTACTACTGCATGGCATATTACCTATTGGTCTATAGATAAGATTTTTCCAGTAAACCTTTTCACACAGCCATATAGAGACTTTAGTATTGGCTTCTAATATAACAAAGACAAGGGCATTTGTATTACAAAGCTTGATGCTTGGGTTTTTCTTCTTTCTTCAAAATATTTTCTTTTTGTAGTTATGCAAAACAACGCATTTAATGTGACCGTTACAGTAATGACGTCTCATAGCATTTCACTGAATACAGACATTAGTTAGAAGTAAAAAGAGGGTTTTTGTGTGTGTGTGGGAGACGTATTTCAGCTTTAATAATGGTAGTTGAAAAAGCAAAATGAAAATTATGTTTTGTTTCTTGTCCTACTATGCTAGAGACCCCCATATTTAGCAAGGTTAAACCAGTCTTCTGGAAAATGTAATACATTGTATAAGGAAAGCATTATGACAGGATCAACATTTTCTTTTAAAATCATTAGACCTTAATTAGCATAGTAAATTGCAAAACATTTCTTTTGAGAAGTATTTTGAAATAGTAAGAAGAAAAGATTATCAATCCACTATTAATATTATGAAATATCTTGACAACATAATGATTTCAATTAACTGTGATTGGAAATTTAACTTGCACTGATGTAAAATGCCACAGAAGAGAAGTGGCATAACTTAACATTCTGACAGGTATGTAACACTGCTTCATCTGAGTTACGTGTATGTAAGATACAACCTGGAAAATTGCTTCAAGATGGAGCCAGTAATATTTGACTTTTGAAAGCCACATTTTAGGTGGATATATGGCACCATTTATGTAACCCAGTATTCCAGGGTATCTTGTTCAGTTGGATGATCACAGAGCACTGAACTATCACTTTGATATCCTGACTTTATTACTAATTTCCTCCCTGATTACCAATACGGTAGTCAAGAGTATGATGGTTAAAATATCTGTGTTTACTGATGTCCCACTACAGGTGCAGTTGCTTTCAGGAAAGTTGTCTTCCCATACAATCTGTTTCTAATAGCAAAGCCAGTTACCTGGCACAATTGTTAATGTAACACACTCGTTCATTGTGGTAAGGATTATTTATTGTATAAACTTACGGATATTAACATGGAACAAGTGATAAAATTCTGTTGCATTCTTCAGTTTTAATTCAAACACTCAGGTTAGATTTTAGATTGAAAGAGTGTAGAATATTCAACAACAGCAAAGAAAACCCAAACAAAAACCAATAATTTCCTTTTTCCTGAAAGACAGAGGTAGTGTCGGAATCATGATATATAGGTAAAAGTTTATATAAGAGGCAGAAATATCTACAAGTGAAAGAAAGGAAGGAGAGAAAGGAAAGAGGAAGATGATGACTGAAGTTTTTCAATAAAACTCCCATTTTTGATTTTTCCCATTTTTTTTAATATGTGCTAAGATTATAAAGACTTCATTATTTATTTTTTCTTTATATTGATTTATTATCTATATAGGTGCTCTTCTGTCATATCAGTCTTACTTAATGTTGCTGTTCAAATGCGACAGAAAGTTTTAAGCTCTTAGTGTTTTATTAATTCCCTGTTGGCAAAAAAAAAACAGTAAAAAAAAAAAAACTTGTCTAGGTTTAGGAAACAAATATATAAAAAAGTATAAGATTTTCATGATGTCCATAAATCAAAGTTATGCTTTGTGAAGCACTGCAAAGACAGAAGCACATAAATAGACGCTTTCCTGGAGAGCTTTCGGTTTTATTATTATGGAAAGTGGATATGAAACCCAAACTCAAATTCTATACTGAACTGGAATTGGAAAATCTACAATTTGGAACTGACCCAGGAAGTCAATACCAAAATTCTGAAGTGAAAATTAAATACCTGGTCAATTTTCCCTTATTTATGATCTTACACTGCACCACTTTCAGAAGCTCATGACTCATATACTCATTTTGTCTCTATTTAGTAAGGGTCAAAATCAGTTGGTAAAAATTCTTAGCCAAGTTTTGCTATTTGGAAGAAATCTCACATTTGAGTAGTTTGTCTTGCAGTAATAAGGAAAAGGCAGTTATGAGATGCTTTCATTCTGAAGGAGACCTCGCACCGAAAAATAAAATGTGATCCCCCCTTTCTAGCTTTGCATGGCAACAGAACATCTTCAGAAAAAAGAGCATTGCCTCAGTTTGCATCCTGCATAGCCACTTTGTGATTGACTTGGCGTGAAGCTGACTTGGACAAAGGAGACGTTTTATAGCCCATACACATTATCATATAGATTTTTTTTTTTTCCTAGACTTTTCAGTAAAGGTAACCTGCCTTCAAATAGTGTTACCTCTAAATAGAATGCCTGGCTAGTCCCATCAGATTGTATCAAGAAACTCTTGTTTTACCTTTTTTTGGAAGAAAAGAGTGGTATTACTGCCTAACAGCAGACTTGGTTCCTTTTGTGTGTACATAAAAAACCCCTAACTAATAAGGTTAGAAGAAGAAAAAAACATAGTTATTCTAACTGCGTTAGTAATTCTTAGGCTTTGAAATATATAAAAAATTGTATCCTAAAACATTGTAACCCGCTTCCCCCAAAAAAACCCCATAAAACACTCCAACACTTAAAAATAAAAACTGTAATGTGAGCCGTTAAAACAAATTCATATGAATATAGTTTCATAGCTGACCTTTCTGCTTCGGTTGGCTGAACGCTTTAAGAATTTTATTCTCCTATACCTTTATTTTTGACAATTAGAAATGAACTCCATGCTTCTTTTAAGTAACGTGGCTGTACAGTAAGAGTTTTAAGCAGTAATCATTGTGACCAGGAAGTATAGAAATTCCAAGTTTTCAAACCTACCTACCATTGCACACATAATTTTGTGCTGTGTGTGAAAAGCCAACAATATGATGGACAGGACTGCTGTATGAGCATGATGATGGGAGAATGAGGTTTTTATAAATGTTTGCTTTGCAATGCTCTACTTTGTGTAATGGTAACAGTCCCTTGTTTATCTTATTGTATGTTACTTTTTAGCATATTATATTTTAATGCTGAATTAAACAGTGGAATTGGAGAGAAATAGCTGTCACCTTCTGTATTGTATGTATGAGAACATGGAACCTGTGTTCCTCACTATGGGCTTGCCTACATTTCCAGAACAGGAAACTTCAGGTTCATGACTTAATGTTGCAATGTAGTTTTAATGTAGAGATAGGTGTTCTTTTGACAAGTTAGCATTCTTCAGTGGCTACAAAATATTTTACTCCATTACAATGCTCCTTTACTAGGAAAATTTGCAATGCACATTTTGAAGAAGGGTGAGAATTATGTCATTTGATTTCTGCTGAGTGTACTTAATAAAACCCCTGAATTAAGGATGATCTAGGGATGTTTCTTCCCCTGACCTGTAGAGAAGAGATTTTGAGGCTTCCTGCCTGGTGTTTCTGTGACTGTTTAGCTCACGTACTCTGATTGAAGACAATAGAAAAATCAGTGGTGTTTTTGTTTCTTTTTGTTGGAACCACTTACCTACCAAGTTCAATAAGGACTTGTAGCTGTTCCCTGAAAATCTGTATTTTCTGTGAATGTCCTATATGAACATAGAATTACTAAGTAGCTTTTTATTTCTTTAATATATTAAGTTGCATGTGAATTTGTTTAGTCATTTCTAAATATTTAGTGCAACAATGGGTAGTTCCTGAGAACTGTAAATATAATGTAATCATTTCCTTGGAAGAAATCCTGGCTCTAGTTTGTTTTCATGATAAATAATTAGTGAAGTAAATTTCTTTGGTTGATCTTTGCAATGATCTCATCTTTAACCAAAATTATTCCTACAGTCTAATGGTTAGCATTGTGGTAGAACCCTGTTCATTCAGATGTATAATTCTTCATTTTTCCTCAAAGGGCTTTTGACATAAAGGTTTCTACTTCGTTGGCATTTATTGCAGGAGGATTTGGTGCTTTTTTATCCACAAGTGAAAATCTAAGTTGAAGAACTTTTAAGTGACGTTTCTCATCATAAAATTAATTTTAATGTCTTTTTAACCTTTGGCATCCTATGTGGAGTGAAACGTGAATTATACTAGGTTTAATATTGGACACAGTTAAAACAGTACCACATGCATAACAAAACACAGAAAGTCCCTGCACTTTTTAATATACAATTCATTCATCTGCCTCTTCAGTACATACAAAGCAATAGTGATAACAGCATCACTCTGTGCTGCCGTATCTGTCTACATACTCTATACTGATTAGATACTGGCTTGTCTAGTCTAGTTCAAGTTACCCAGCTGATCAAACATCTGCACTCCTTTACAGAGCTAATTCTGTAATTTAATAGGCTGCAGCAGAAGGGATGGACTTGTAAATCTGAAATTTATCTGCTGGCTAATAAATTTATGTGTTACTTCTAACTTGTTACTAAGCAGATTTAAGGGGTTTATATCTTTTTATCTTTACATTTTTTCCTATCATGTTTAACAGTGGCACAAAGTTAAAGCATTGATTACATCACAAGCTGTATGTGTGTAAAATATCCTAAAAGTCTCTAGGTTGTTGCAACTTCCATTTTTTGAAATGAAAGTCACTTTAAAATTGTTTAATATCTGGGGACACTGACAGTTTGAAATGAGTTTTTCTGTGCATAATGTCTGCTGGGTTTAATACCCAACTTTAAAGTTTTAATGAAGCATGAATGCTGTCTTTAGAATGGCTTTTATGACATAGTGCAGTAGCAGTGTACTATTTATTACCCAAACTCAGAGAATTTGGAAAAGGTAATCTGTGATTTCCTAATTAAGTGGGAATATTTTAATGCCTCAGTGCAAAAAGACAAATTAAGGATGTAAAATAACAATAATAAATGTTACCCAAAACTAAATTTGTGTTATTTTTTTTTCATTTTCACTGTGCTTATATTGTTCAAGAATAATTCCATTATAATTCTGTGTAGCAGGATGATAATTTGTGTAATTTGTGGAATTTTTTGACTATATATGTAAATAATAGGCTTTTCCAAAATCTAAGCTTGTCACTTAGATTGATTAGACTGCTGAAAAACTCTAGGGGATATCCCATGTGCTCAGTCTAAAACAATTGACATAACAGGACATATCTGCCAGTTTTACAAGGAGGGGCCGGGTGCAGGAGTTGTTCTAATACCAGCAGTGATTATGAGAGGTGCTTCGGAGTAGTGCTCTGCCTGGAATGGTCAGGCAAAGTGATTATTGTTAAGGGGGGTCTAATAAGGGGGCTTAACATATTCTGAAACATTATGAACAAAAAAAAGCTCTGTAGCAAATTTCAGCGACTAAAAATGACAAGGTAATATATTTTAAACTTATTTACTTGTAAATAGTAAATTTCATGTAGTGTTTAATAACAAGGAATTTGAAAGAATCGATTTTAGCTGTAGTATTTGGATTCTAGTTAAGTAATTAAACAAATTTTAAAGTATATTTAGGACAATCCCTAAATAAAAATGCCTGTCTGCCTGCCCTAAGGTTTATTTTGATTTCTTTTTTTCAACTAATTCTCTAGCAATTTGTTTTGACAGGACATTGAAAATTAGAAATTCTTTTTATAACTGTTAGTTATTTAATAACTCCTTATGTCCTTAAAACATTTTCTGAACATTTAATATGGTTGGTAGTCTGTTCAGATGACTGAAATTGGAAGAATCCCTCTATTGTAAATCCTATGCATTAAATAAACTAATTGATGTTATAGAATAATGGAATGCTTTGGGTTGGAAGGGACCTCAAAGATCAACTGGTTCCAACCTGGCAATACTATTTGCTTATTTCTTTAACCACATGTTCAAATACTTAATTGTATGCAGAGAGCTATGTTAGAGTTACTAGAAGCATAATGATCAGAATTTCGACAGAAATGTTGCATTGCAGGAGTATTGCAGATCTGTGCTGAAAACAAGTTCTTTAGTCATCAAGTCCTACTTCCTTGATTTGCATTGTTATCACATCTCTATTAATCGAAGTTCCCGTCAAATATGTAATGGTAGAAGTATCTAATGACTTTCCTGTTTTTACTTTCCAAGTGTTCTAGCATCTCATTTTATTGTAATCTTAATGTTTCATTCTTTTGTTTATATCCAGTCATACTTTTTGTATGATTTTTATACTATCAAGTGAGTCTCCATCTTTGTTATATTTTATCTTCTTTGGTGTTTTATTTCTTTAAGGTGTAATACAATTTTATATTGTTTCTTTTATGACTCATTTTTCCTTCTAAAAATAAATGTAACTTTTAAATTTTTTTCTTTTAATTGCATATAGAAGCTTCTGGATAGAAATGCACTAAAAAGTGCTATCTGTGAAGCTGGATAACTTTTAAAACTTCTTTTCCATGTTTTAGAGAGAACAAGGCTTGATTTTTATTGCTGTTCCTCATCTTCGGTGGATATGGACATGGGAAAGTTGTCATGAGAAAAGGTGGTTGTTTGGACTCACTGGAGTCACAGTATTGATGGCTTAGTAAAGACTAATAAGTAGTGGTTATAAGAGGAAAAGTCGAAGCTTACCTTTCAGGAGTTGTTCATGTGCCCATTCATTGTCAGCTCTGTTGACAGAGCCACCCCCCACATCAATGAGCCCCACCGATCCTTAGAGACTTTTGTTAAGGCTGAAGGGCCAGTTGCACAGTAACACGTCATGTTTGGCCCCTACAACTCTTCGATCTCATCCAGTTCTAAGGGGTAAGAAAAAGGGAGATGATCCTTCCAACTGAAAAGATTTCACTAAAAAATACAAATGAAATCTCTATAGTAATTCTGTGATGATTTTCTTGGACTGCATACAGGTGATCCTGGAAGCGTGTAAAACGTGCATGTATTTCTTCCTGTTTGGACTATTTTAGAGAGTTCTTTGCAATTTCTAGAATATGCTGCTTCATTTCCTTTCCAGTCTGATTTCACATCTTCAGTGGAACTCATTTAAATATTACAGCTTATTTATTTTCTAGTTTGTGAACAGCTGGAGCATCATATCAGTTCCAGCTCCTGTATTCCACCTTTTTTCTAGCTTGACAAATTTGTAAATATTTTCAGCCTGTTTCCTTGGCAGTCTTAATATTACTGTAGGAAGGCAGAATTAGAAGTAAGCCCTTAAAAGGATTTTTAAAATTAAAAGCTTATACTGCCACATTGTGTTTTCAATTCCTGATTAGCATTAAAAATTTATTATGTTTCTGAGTTGGAAGAAAGTTTTCCCATTATGCTGAGTTCATCTGGATCTTTCTGCTTGCTGTGGTAAAGCTAAATTGCACTTGATTTTCTTTTGATTATCAAAGCTGAGGTAACTGCTTTAAGATGCAAAAGTAATAGATCCTGTACTGAAATTCTTGACTAGGAAATGACAACAACAGGGTATGTCAGTGGCTGAGAGAATATGTATAATTGTGTGTGCGCATATGTGCACATGCTTGAAAAGTGTGCGTGCATATTATCTGTGGTTTAAGGCTGGAAATTGGGACTGACTGCCACTGACGTACTGTATGATATCAAACACTGATCTTGCTTGGCTTTAGTTTCCTGTTTATACATGGAAACTATTGCAGACTTCCACCTTGAACTTTTTGTTGCTTGCTGAGGCTGAAAAATATTTAAATATTTAAAGGCACCTAGAATCATTATAGCTTCTACATACTTAAGTAATACAACCTATGCTAAGAAACTTCTATCCAAAAAAGCTACAGACTAATGTCTAGAAGGGTTTACACTGCTGTAGTTTGAAGCACATGTTTCATTGTAGTCTCTTTGTTGGCTAGCAGAATTTACTTGGGTAGAAATAAAACCTAAATTTCCCATATGAAAGAGTATATATAATGGCTGCAAGCATGTTACTTCAAAGCTAGCTGTTTGCACATGGTGCCTATGGGAACCAGACATTTTCCTATACCCTCTTAAATAAGTTAAACTGAGAAGAATGCGTAAGTGTCATCATGTTCCAAAAAATTTCTAAAATCTTTGAAGAGCTTGTACCTTGAAGAATATGGGAAAAGCCATTTGCACCTCACTTTATAGTTATGTTTGAACTTGCCTGAATGTTCAGAAGGATCTCAGCTTGTTAAAATGGTATGAAGAGCTATAGATTTTTACCTGCAGATCTGGAAGAACTCCACCTCTCTAATTTCACTCCCCACAAAATGTAAGATGTGATAATATAAAGAGGATGGGCTTCAGTCTGATGTACCTGGTATATCCCTCATCTTTATTCTTTAATACATTATGTTCATGTTAAGCGTCTTTTATCAAATGTGAGAGATCCCAGTAGTTTAGCAAAGTTTATTTAACCATTTCAGACATAGCTAGCAAATGAAGAGAAAAATTCCCAAGAAGTTTTCCTGCATGATAGGATGAAAATCTATGAAAAAAATCACCCTTGTGAGACAGCCCAAAATGCATGGTCAAATATAGCCAGCCATACAACTTGTACTAGGATTTATACAGGACTCCTGTTAAACTAATTTTGACTGTAGTCTGATTAGTCTTGTTTGTATCTCTAATGTCACATTCACTCCTTTCCTTTCTACAAAACATTATGAATGATTTGAAATAGAAATACAGCTGAATTGTTTATATCCCTGGATGTAAGGAATTGATGTTGATTAAACTTACTTGACATTTAGTTTGATTTAATTATGGGAAATTTCTCTTAGTAACTATCAGAGAGTGTACATAGTTGCCTCAATTATCTTGCTGTGATAGTATGTAGCTGTTGTATTATTTCTGTTTGCTCATTCTTGTGATGCTTGTTTACTAATGTCCCTGAGGGAAACCGCATTAAATAATTCTGCAATCATTTTTCCAGAATGTGGTGGTTTAGCCCTGGCTGGAGGCCAGACGCCCATTGAAGTCGGTCTGTCACTCCCCTTTTTAGTTGGACAGGGGAGAAAATATATATTGAAAGGCTTAGGAATCAGTGTAACGAAAGGGAGAGGTCATCCTGTCATCAATGACATGGGCAAACCAGACTAATTTATTACATTACACTACAAAAACAGTGAAACCGGAGTTGGGAGCATGACCAAATCTTAAAACAACGCGGCCAGATCTTAAAACACTTTCCCTCCCCCCCCCACCTCCCTCCTTAGCAGACTTTAGTCAGGGTTTTTTACTCCCTTCTTTCCTCCCGTTGTGGCACAGGGTGGGGGCGGGGACTGGGGAAATGGGGGCTTCAGTCAGTTCCTTGCAAGTTGGTTTCCTTCTCGGCTAGGGTGGGGGGGCCACTCATTCCACACCCTCCCCCTGCTGCACTGTGGGGGTCCCACCCACAGGAGACAGTCCTCCACGAACTTCTCCAATGTGAGTCCTTTCCCATAGGGCTTTATCTCTTCATCAGCTGCCCTGCCATGGATCACTGCTATGGTGGGCAGTAATAAATCACAATGTCTCTCAGTCCCAGCCCTCCGTGGGGTCACAAGCCTCCCCCCAGCAAATCTGTTCTGGCAAAAAATCTCTCTCTCACTCATCTCTGTCTTTGCTTCTCTTCATGGGTTCCAAGTGCTGGCAGATGCTGTGGGTCACAGCATCTTCTCCACCTGCTCCATCCAGCATGGAGCCTCTCCACAGGCTACAGGTGGGGTCTCGGCCTTTTCCATGGACTGCAGGGGGACACCTGCTCCACCATGGGTTTCTCCAGGGGCTGCAGGGGCATCTTTCTCTCTGGCACCTGGGGCACCTCCTCCCCTTCTCTCCCCATCCTTGGTGTCTGCACAGCTTGTTACATCTCCTCACTCCCTTCTCCTGTGGCAAAATGTGTCTGCCAGCAGTTTTTTTTCTCCTATATGTGATTCAGAGAGGTGCTATGACAGCTCCCATTGGCTCAGCCCTGGGTCAGCAGCAACTTTGGCCTTTAATTGGCCCTTGTTTACAGTTTGAGGCTGGCAGAAAACTGTAACTGCTGCTTACAAAAACCGTCTCAGCAGCACAGCTACACAAAACTGCAACACTGAAGCAAGAAAAGTCTTAGTGTTTTCCTGTTTTCAATACTGACAAAAGCCAATGAAATTGAGCTACTGTACAGTAGGCCTTCAGCATAGCTGGAATACATTGGTTCGGATTTGATTGGAAATCTCAGCTGAAATTCTTATGAAACAAATATTTTTTTCTAGAAATAATCTTGTGGAAGTTGATGGAATTAATGCAGTATAAAAACAGTGTTTGAACACTTTTTTAAATTTTGTTTTATTTTTCCATGGGGAAGCTGCATCACTGAGGAGCAACCACATGTGGGTGGCATGATGTGGCAACAGAAGGCTGTAACTGGTGGAAAAGCTAGTGCTGCATTAGGCCTCATGAGAAGTCAGTGCCTCTATACTTCTCTAAGTGGTTTTTAGGCTACTGTAACTGCTGTTGTGCCTGTGATTTCTGCTGGGTTTAAAACAGAACAAAATCTTTCAACAACTGGAAGATGGTTGCCTGTTATTTCAAGGTGACTCATAAACTGATTAAACAGAGACATACAGAGGGCTGTTTTACTGACACAATAATTCAGCTTTCCAGTTATTGCAGCTAAAATTCTCATCGCTTTCATGATGTACATGGTGTGTGTTGTTAAAGAATCCTCTGGTTTTAAAGTTCCTAGTACTTTAGCATTTTATATATATAACTTTTACATATAAAATATTTTTATATATGTTTATATATATATCAGAGCATTTGTATATATATCAGCATTTGCTACATGCATCTATAGCACATAGAATATCTTTACAAAGATGGATATTTTTAATTTCATGATCCTTGGAAGAGATTAGGATCTGCTCTTCCTCGCATTGTGTGGCACTATAAATCTGAAATAATTTAATTGATTTCAGTGGAGTTCCAGCTGTGTAAAGCTAGGTCAATATTAGAATGACTGAAATAATAAAAAATCCATCCATATATATATGTGTATATATATATCTCGATATATGCAGGACATTTGAACAGAGACCTTGTGGCTTGAATTCACATGAAATTTAGAAAGTCGAGCATATTTAGCAGTTTGCTTTGGAGAAAGTGAAGCCTCTTTAGTGACTAGAATGTCACCTGGGGCTCATTTGGTTTAGCTGTTTCCTGAATACATTGAATTTGGCTTGATCTACAGTGGGCATCTCGTATGAGAATGTGGTTCAGAGGCAGACAAAGAAATCTGGCAGATGATAACATTATTTTTCATTTTGGGAGCCAAGACTGAATGTTGGCAAAGAATTGCAGTTTTGTTTTTTTTTTTAATACTTTTAGCAGTAATTGAATAAGAAATGTAGTAGGGCAGCTAGGGACCACTTTGGACATTTAGTGCTGATGATTTGAACATCTATTACAGATAGTCATATATAGGTATGGTTGTATTGGTGATTGCTTTTGTAGTCCTAAGATATGTAACCCTAATTATACTTGACTGATAAATGATGGAGTAGGTGGAAAAGGAAACAAAAAATAATTATAAACATTGCAAATTATTGCAAGATGAACCTCTAGTAAATCAGGATGTGATTGTGGATTGTGACAGAAAATCAATGTTTTCTTCCAAAGACTTTGGGTGGGGTGTTAGGGGGAGAATGGCATTTGACTTTAACTGAAGTATGAATTTGTTCTTCTGTGGTTTACTGTGATTTCTGTATGGAAACAGAACGTGATTTTTCATACAAGTTACCAAAAATATGAAGTTGAGTTTACCCAACACCCAAATTACTCCATCCAAACAATCAACACACTCAGACTCCAAATTTATTGGCCTTTTACATTCGCATTGGACATTTAAGAGTGCAATATCTGAAAAGAGAGGAAATCCTGTATCTTGACTGACTCCCTTCATGATGATCTAAAATGTATATATGGACTACATTCTGTATGAATACATGTGAGCATGACTGTCACAGAAAACAGCTTTGGAGCCTTTTTGTGGTCCTTAAAAGCACTGCATCCTGTCTGTTTCTGGAAGATTGGGAGGTCAGGAAATTAAAAAGATTTTCATAGTTCTCTTGCTTTCAGTGCCTTTAAATAATTTTTTTATTGCTTTCTCACACATTACTATAATCTGCTTCACTTCCTATGGCAGGCTACAAAAAATATTTTCAATATTTTCTCAGTTTTTCCAATTAAACTTTATCATGGGCATAATCATCCCAGTAAATGCTGCTTCTTGTTAGAGAAATCCTGAGTTTCCCCACTGCTTCTTAGGGTTAGCATTTTTACAGTTAACAGCATTAAGATGATATTCAGCTGGAAGATTCAACCATCTACAAGCTGTGATACTCAGTTCCCATGTCTAGTGTGGAAAGACGATAAAAGCTTTAACAGTCTGAATTTTATGTCCTGTTTTGGACATTTTAAGCTCTCAGTTATATTATACCTGTTGATATTGCAAAGTGTAACTAGACAGGATATGTACAGTAACTATGAGATTATTCTTACTAGTTCTTTCAAGTCATGCATTAGTATAACAAGGGAAACGCATTGCCTGGGTATTATTAAGAACTACAGAAACCTTCTGTCTTGGGAAGTTTGAAATTTTTAGCTGTTATCACTCTCTAATATGCAGACATAATTTAGTTTGCATAGTTGTCTTTTTATTCTTGTGTAATTCTTCCAAAATTAAATGCTACAATTTTCAGTCCTTTTAAGAACAATAACTAGATTTCAATAGTTCTTTTAAGTATTTTCATCTATTTGAAGAAATTTCAGGTGCTGTTTTGGTAGGTTACTTTCAAGATGTACAATCCCTTACTTGTATAAATACGGCCTCAAAAAAATCTTTCATTAGAGAGAGTGACAGATAACTACTGCAGGCACATAACATGGTAGATAACAAAAATGAAGTAAATAGCATGATTGAGACCTAAAAGCATTAAACTTTTGAGTTATGTGCCTCTAACACTGTTTTCTAACCCTCACAAAACTTTGTGATTTACACATAAGACAAATGGTGCCAGTACTTAGTAAATTACCAAGCTCAAAAATACCTGAATATATGTATAACTGTATGCTATTGACTTACCCATGTCATTTTTGCAAGACTACAATATAAATCTGAAGAAACTGTAAGGGGAGAAAAATCTATGTAATCTTGACTAGGAAAATTAATTCCATTCTCTACAACAGAATTGTTTTGCTACCAAAAGGAGTAATGTTTCCAGTAGGTCAGCATCACTGGGAGAATTTAATCACATCATGCTTTTGCACTACCCAAAGATACATTCACACTCTCATGTCTACAGAATAGTCATAGTTATTTTTATTCTGAATTTATATTCTTACACAGAATATTCTATATTCTGTGTTTATATTCACTGTAAGTATGTGAAAGAATTAGAAGCAAATAGTTTCCTGGAAAGAGTGAATTTTCTTTTATGATTTTTTCAATTAAAGAAAAAAGAGAAACAGGTGGTTCTGAAAGTTAATCACCTTTTCAGAATGTTAGCTCACTTTCCAAATGTTTGTCTTGTATTTGTGATATAAAAAAAAAGGTAATTCAAGCCAGCGCTATGGCTGTGTAATTTCAAAGAGAGGAGTGTTGACACACCAGTATACCTGTGCAAATCATCAGATTTGAGTTAATTTGGGGAAGCTTTGACAATGCCAATACTTACATTCTTTTTGAAGATCTCAGGGGAAGAAAATTTTAATTGCCGAAGTCTTGTTAGGAGCAAATGTCTTGGGACTATTCTGGACAGCATTGGACATGCTGGTAAGACAAGGTTTATCAAAAACTCTGAAATTGTACTGGGTCTGTTTGAGATGGATTTGATTTTCTCCATAGCAACCCCCATAGTGCTGTGCTGTGTACTGGTCGCCAGCAAGGTGTGGATAACACACTGGGCTTGTGGCTATTACTGAGCATCGCAGGCACAGCACCAAGGCTGGCTGTCTCCCCAACATTCCTTCCCCCTTCACCAGCAGGCTTGGGTGGGCAAGTTCTTGGGAGGGGACATAGCCAGGACAGCTGATCCCAAATGACCAAAGGCGTATTCCGTATCATATGACATGTGCTCAGCAATAAAAGCTAAGAAAAAGGAGGAGGAAGAGGGGGCATTAATTATTTACAATATTTGTTTTCTGGAGCAGCTGCTATGTGTACTGAAGCCCTGCTTCCTGGGAAGTGGCTAGGCATCTCCTGCTGATGAGAAGTAGGGAATAAATATTTTCTTTTTCCCTTGCTTCCACATGTGATCTTTGCTTTTGCTTTATTAAACTGCCTTTATATTAGTCCACAAACTGCCTTTATGTCAATTCCCATCCTGCTGAGGAGGGGAGTGATACAGCAGTTTGGTGGGCACCTGGCATCCAGTGAAGGTCAACCCACCACAGATCTTCACTCTTCCACTTCTGTCTTCTTCATTACTTTGCAACAAGAGTGGTGTTTCATGCTGAGAGCCAGATAAGCCAAATACCTTTGTTAAGCTCCATTCTAACAAGTACCTTAGTCTTACATAACACAGTAAAGAATTATTACCTATCTGCAGGGCAACATTTCCTTTACACTTGATATTAATATCAGAGTCAATCAGGGCAACATCCTGTTAATAAGAGCTGGCAATCTTACATAGCCCTTATGAAGCATGCAAAAATGTCAAAAAAGTAAAATCAAGTGACGCATACGATTTAGAGTGGCCCTTGATAAGAAGGTCTTTGTGTTTTCAGGAACCTGGTTGGGTTTTCAACTCCTATCTCTAGTCATATTAGAGCCCATGGAGTCATGAAACCTGTTTTGACTCATGTAACTACTTCTGCACTGATTTCAATGTAGGAGGCATGAAGCAAGTTTAAGGTAGAACAGTTCAATCAAGAAGCCTTCAGAAAAACTTTTCTGTTTATAACATGAGAGCTTCTTACAAAGCTTAGTTAAACTTTGCTCGACTAGATAGTGTACATAGTGGTTGTGTGCTCTCAGTGTATTATGAATAGTACTGATTGTGTCACCTAAAAACCCAGATTTAACAGAAATATAAAGCATGTGGAAACAGAAAACAGCCATAGGAAATAAATGCCAGCTGCCTGAGATAAAACCCAAGTATTTTTAAAAGATAGGTATTTCTCCATTGTTTTAAAAATTCCTCCTGAAGGCTTTGATGTCAGACAAAATAATAAGTGGGGAAGATATGAACCTGACCACTAACCTAATCTGATTAATGGCACGGTGCTTTCTTATTTAATATATCTTTGATTTTTACCTGCTAGATGCTTTTTTTATGTTGGCTTAAGTGAATTGTGTAAAGCAAATTTAAAGTTATTGTTGTTTAATAGAAATTACAGGGTTAGCAAAGAGTTAACTGTGGCAATTCTCTATTGTAAATTCAAGTGAACAAAAAAATTTACTGTGTAGGAAGACAGTCACTTTGACTAGAAGGTCATTGTTCTATTAATAGGGAACTAATAGGTTTTCCAAATGAATGACTCTTATTTTCAATTTGAGGAGAAGCGAGAGCATTAGGTGTCAGAACTGAGGTTGAATTGAGAGTTTAATCTATGTATCAAGAACCTTTGTCACTGAAAAGATAGTGAATAGATGAATTCATTTACAAACTGTAATGAATTCCTATTGAGAATTAATTATCTTGGGACTTAGTTCTTAAACTGGAAACATTTCTGACCCTTGAAATCAATTCTTTTTTTCTGCTCATACCACCATAAACTAGATACAGCTTTACAAGTTTAACATGATGAAACTTTAAAATTACAGTTTTAAGAAATGTATTGGAATGCAAGCATGGGTGTTCTTTTTAGTCCCTTTTAAGTTTCAATACTCCTATGTCTCAATTGTGATTGCGGTTCCTCCTGAATATCCTGAGTGGAAACTGCTGATTCTTATTTAAGTGAACGTATGTCATGGTTTATGCTTTTGAGAGGTGGAAAACATTCTTGAACCATATTATGGTTGAGTGCCTGGAGATGTAAAGGGAAAAGCATAGGATGGTCTTGGAACTTAAGGTAGAGAGCAACAGTGAAAAGCTAAAAGCCTTAGATATTGGCAGGAAGAGAAGAAATATCAGCTGAGAACCAGGGTCTTCCATCAATAGAGAACTTCAGAACAACAGACTAATTGGCAAGGGAGTGTACAGCACTTGTATGCATTTAGTTTCAAAAACATGAATGCAAGGCTGTGTTAACCATAACCTATATTAATAAACAGAGAAGATCTTTAGTATCAGTTTTACCTCTACCTTTTAATCTCTAATTCTATGTTTATGATGCATTCTTAGGGAATAAATCCGATATTTTCTAGAATTTGCTGATGAAAGGTAAGGAAAGAGTTACCTCACTCTGAAAAATGTTACATGCATGGAAGAAGAAACACTGGTGATAAATGATGTTTTTGTCAAGTTCAACTTATTTTTGAGCAGGACATATCACAGGTCCTGTTGTATCAGTTTTTACTTTATAATAATATATTTTTATGTTGCTGGTTACTAAACAACTGCAGAAAGAAAACTGCTTTCCAGCGCTTCCATCTAAAAAAAGATAAAACATGTTACTGCAGGAGTCTTCTCTAATTAGAATGGTTTCCAAATTTTCATTAGACAGAATCAGGTTTGATAATCAGAATCATGTAGAGATGAATCTTTGTCTGTTGCCTTTCTGCACCTGTCGTCCCTGAAAATGCCATGCCTCTTAGTAATGCATCACTGTAAGTTCAATAAAAGACCTGTGTCTCAGGTATAAGAAACTTCACACCTCTATTTTGATTTCCTGAAATAAAAAAAAAATATTTTGGCATTTTAATGCTAGAAACATCACCATTTTTCTCAACAGTTCATATAAAATAAGAACCAAAAGTGGAGTGTTTTAATTATTTTTTTATATACCTCGCTTTTGTACACTGTCAGTTCAGTGTTGCTATAGAAGGAGTAAGTTACAAGTTTAAGTCTCCCTGTAGGAGGAAGTTGCTGACATGATTTTTACAATGTAATTGTAATTTTACTGCTTCAGCCCCTGTTTCAAAACAAATTATGAAAACTTAGGAGATTTTCAGTCAATCTACCAAAAAGTGTACTTCTCACCACTGTTCTTTCTGAATGGCTAAATATGTACATATTTTGAAATAATTCATAAGATTATCTGATTTTTGAACGAAAATGGATACTTCAAAAAAACAAGTGATAGACTCATGATAATAATGTTCTTATTTCCCTTTACATAGAGTTTACTTCAGATACACTCTGGTAGCTTCCAACAGAGAAGCAGTTTATGATGCTTTCCTGAAATAAAATACTCCTGATGGAAGCTGACTGTAAGGATATTTGGATAAAAAGCAATGAGGTTCTCCCACCAGAGAAAAGTGATTTTAAATGTAAACAGAAGGAAAATGGCTTTTACTTCCTTTGGAAATGTCAGTTTGATGGAGACCTTTTCCATAGAACTGAACAAATTAAATGATAGCATGCAACGTTTTAGGTCTTGTAATTTGATTATTCTTGAAAATTGGGGATCTGTGGGCTTGACAGAGTTGGAGGCAGTTAATCTGACCTTTTGGAAGCTGGTAAATGATGCTTTTCCTCAGTGTGCCTACTATTTATCGAACAGTTCAATCCATAATATTTTGAATGAACGAAAAAGTGTCACAGCATTGCAATTCTGCTGACAAGAGTACCATGGGACTGGCTTGCCATCTTTTTAACATATTGTCCTTTCTAGAAATTGCAATACAAAACTATATAATTTCTCCTTAAATCTCACTTGTGTTATGTATCAAACATCTTTTGAAGTCTAGATAAAGAGGATGATAGTTTCTTTACATTTATTCTGCCTTTCATTGAATTCTTTGCCACAGGTGTAGAGAAGAGTCTTTTTAAGAAGACCTTAAGTGTCTTTATGTTATAGATGACAAACATTAATTAAAGTGTTTCAGTAGATTTATTTTTTTTATTACCTCTCTCAAGGTAAATGTTGTCTGGGAAGCACATAGTAAAACACAAGGCAAAACTCCAAATCAAAAAATCAAAAAATCAACCCCCAAAACCCATGCAAACAACAAACCCCCCCAAAAAATCCAACCAGAAAAACCCCAGATGTGATCTTTAAGGTCCTTTCCAATCCAAACCATTCTGTGATTCTCTGACTTAATGTCACATCAAATAGCTTAATTTACAGTGCTGGAACTAGCAAAACAACACATACTGATGAGTTTTTGCAATTTTGAGAGCAAATAAATTAATATGCTTTTGGTGGTGTAGATTCAAAGTATTTAAACAGATTTAGATTTTATTTTCCCCCTAATTCAGTACTTGTGTGGATGTGTAAATTAAGGATTTTCTTATGTGGATTCTAAGGCAACGAACCTGAGCTGTTGCATCAAATTCTGTTGTTCCTTAAAAGTAGGTAGTATTTGCAAGGGAGGAATTTTTTGCTTTAGAAATTTAATTATTTTCTGCCTCCCAATTCATATTCTTGCTTCCTTTTTTTCTCTCTTCCAACAGTACTGTATTGAAAGGAAACTGAAGCTTCAATTGCTGTGCATTCTGCATAAGATTTTAAATGATTTAAAATTGGTTAAGCTTAAAAAATGAAAATCCTTTGAAATTTAGATTTTTAAATTATTAAATTAGTATACTAAATCTTGTGCTTAGACTTTTTATTAGTTTAAATTTTCACTCTAAATTGCAGGTTTTGCTTACAGAAATTAAGTTTAAATGTAGGTCATTTTTCAGTATTGATTGCAAGCATTCTTCCTAACTAATTGTAGATTATTCTTCAGTTCTTCAAATTTTTTTCTAATATTCTATGGAAAGTTGATCAAAATTTGGATATTGCTGCAAACTTGGTTGATTATTTAGTTTAGATTTTTATTGGGTTTTAAAGATGCAATTGCAGAAATCATTAATCTATTTAAGTTTGTATGTATGCATACAAATTTCAGAACTATTCCAGAATGTTCTCTAAATAGATAACTTAGACTTCACAACCAATAAAAATGTTGCCTAATCCTATCTGTGCTATGTGGTACTGGGAGTAACTAAAGAAAATGCAAACCTTTGTTCATAAAATGACAAATCAGTTGGAGCATTCTTCAAGAAAAGTATCATTCTGAGTGTAGGGACCAAACTTCTCTGACATTCTTGTAAGATTTCTTTAACCTAAAGGCGGAAATTAGAGGTGCAAAAAAACCCAATTGGTATTGCTATGTGCTATATGTGCTTTGGGAAAAGTTTTTCCTGAAGAGAAAAAGTGCTTGTTTTTTGGTTTTTGTGGTGGTTTGTTTTTTTATTTGTTTGGTTTGGTTTTTGGTGTTTGGTTTTTGTTTTGGTTTTTTTTTTTTACAGCATGCCTTTTGAGGCATTTATTTAGGGTGTGGAAGATAATTGGAATTGAAAACTGTTATTGGTGCTGGAAAGAAGAAGAAGTATTTACAAAATATGTGAGGTAAATTCTAGGTCTGCCATGTGTTGACTACCTTTTTTTTTCTTCTTCTTTAAAGATTTGCTGTAGTTGCATGACTTGGCTGAGTCCTGCAAGGATTGATGTCTTTAGTGGCTCACACAAAGAAGTTGTTACTGAGAACAGCATGGGAATAGTTGTCATCTGTACAATTGTATCTGACTATACAATAAGTCCAACTCCTGTCACTCAACTGGGATTCAGCTGATTGATTTTCTTTTAATGTTACCACCAGCTGTTTAAAGCTATTGAATTTAAACTGTTCTACATTCAATAGCAATTATGTTTAGATTGTTATATATAATTATATTGTATATAAACATTGATGTTTAAATTATTAACACACAGTAGACCCACTTCCAGTTACCAAAATGTCATATTTGTTTACCTAGGCCTATTTTTATCAGAAAAAGAAATCTCCATTTTTACCTTAATTTTGTTAACAGTACAGCAACAGGAGTTGGAAACCAAAGACAGGGTGCAGGAATTACGAATAAATAATAGTTTTTTATCTCTAAATTATTAACCTAAAAATTTTGTAGTCATGCCTCACCTGATGTTTTGGTGTGTTTGCATGTATTGTTTATATATTAAAGGAAAGAAAAAAAAAAATCCCCCAACTCAGCTTTCCTGATTCTTTAAGCAGTGCTAGCAATCAAAGGATTTGAAACCTAAAGTGAAAAGCCCCTATCTTTTTGTTATACAATTTCATCTTCAACTGTTAGACATTAGAGGTATCTCAGCAGCAGCTATATAGTCAGTAGTTATCTGTTCCTTTCTTGTTCCTTCATTGTTGTTCCTTCACTGTTGTTTATTCAGTATTGGTAGGATTTCTACACCTGAAAATATAAACCACCTTAGATGAGAAGCAGATATAATGCAATGTCTTTTCATATTTGCTAATAAAAGTTTTGGGAATTTTAAGCCGTGCAGATTTCTGAGAATGTTTTACAGTATTTAACCAAAAAGCACTAGAATGAGCTTCCACTTTGAATCTTGTGTATGCACAGAATATTGAGACCCCTCAATGATAAAGGGAAAGTATAATCCATCAAACTAAGTATTTGCATGGTCATGTTAGGAGATAGCAGTGTGATCCAGAGTTGAATCTGTGAATTGTTTCATGATCTAACGATAAATACTCTGCTTTTTTGTAGAGCTAATATTTTACTTCACTATAAAATTCCATTAAAATTAAAGCCTTTTCAGAGGGCCAGAACAGAGGTTGAACTGTCCAGGAACAGACACAGGTTTTCCCTTGTGTATAGTCTAATTACTTAACCCTCCTGTGTCCTTAGGTCGCTTGCTGTTATGAAACATGCTTTTCCACCCTTGCTCTGTGTTGACAAAAAATGATCCCAACTGGTGGTTGAAGAAAAGAATAAAGATGGCCTCCCATCCACTTATCACTAGAATTATTGGTTAATTCAAGTTAATTTGAATATATTTATAAGTAGCCCTCCAAAATAGGTCTTTTAGTCCTTGGTAATTGACATGATAGCTGAACGACTGGCACTAAGTAGATGTTCAAAGCAATATATTCTAGCTGCCTTTAGGGATCCTTTCCACCATGGTGACCATGCCTTGCTCGTTATCCTTTAAACTACTCCATCAATGGTCTGCCAAAGCCTGTCACACAGTGTTTTGAAATCTGCTTTTTCCAGTCTAATAGAAAGTTTCCATTGAGAGGAGCATAAGCTGAAATCAAAGAGGATGAACACTAGAGTAGTAAATCCTGTGCTGTTGTGTGCAGTTTAATAAGCATCTCCGGCACAGATCACTTTATTGAAGCAACATCTGTTACAAGCACAGTACTTGGATTAGCGATGACAGCCATTTGCAGGCAAACAAACTCTTAAAAATAGAAGATATTTAAGTTTGACAAGATTAATATTTTATTGGCTTGCAAAATTCCTAAGGTTTACAGTAGTATTTTATGTGGATATTTATATTTATTGTAATGTGAGTGTGATCAGCATCATCAGTTTTCTCAGTTTACCTTATAAATTGATTAGTCTTATATGCGTCTGCCATGGGAAATCATGAGGAGCGGGGATATGGTGGCAATACTTTTCCCATTAGGGAAACACTTAAAAAAAATTGGCTGGGAGCCAAGAGGAGTTGTGTTTGTTCAGACACTCCTACCAGATGTACTGTCATTGGGACATTTATATCCAAACACAAATTTTTATTCAAGCCTTTACAGTGCTATTGCTATTCCTGCCACAGGATCCTTTAGTAAGTTGAATTATGGATGGTTCAGTTATTTCTATATTTATTTCATTTTACTTTTCATTTACAACACCTCAAGCTGTTAGGACATAGCAGTTTATTCCAATGGCAATGTGCCTATTGACTAGAGTTTGTCTGGATCTGTTTCTCAAAGCTGCACTCCTATGAGTAGACTTTGTACATGCTAGGGGAGACTTTGACCTAAGAAAAAAAGCCAAGAAATGAATACTGCCATGCATCAAATACAGACAGGGAAACCTCATGGTGTTGCTGGTCATATTATTGATTCAGTGTGTTGATTCGTTCAATGATAAATATGTATTTTGAAGGCAAATCACTGAATCCATTAAATAGCTCATGTCTATGTTACTGTTAAGTCCTGCATTGACACTTTGTTGCTCTTCAAAAGCCCCAGCTGAGTGCCAGGTTGTCATTTCTGATAGATTTCCCAAACCTATTGAAAGATACCTGTGCTGTACTGGTAGGAAATGCTTCCTCTTTTCATTCTTCCTCCATTCGCAAGTGGAAAGGCAGAAATTTTCCTTTTGTGAACTAAGCTAGTCTTGCTCAAGGGAGATCTGCCAAATATGAAATAAGAATATAATTTCTTTTCATTTTTTTTGTGAAGTACTGAATGCATGTAACATTGGTATGGGACTTTGGATATTTTTTTCTAATTGATTGCTTCCATACACTCACGTGTTAAAAGTCTGAACTTCAACCAGCATCACAGTATTACTTTTGGAGAATATGTAGACTTTGTCAAGGAAGAAATTATGTAAATGTTTTGCTTTATAATCTCTAATCAACCTTTGCATAAGTTCAGAAGAGGGGCTTTCCCCTTTTCTTGATTGATGGCAGCTTGATAGCCTGTATACAAGGAAAGACAGCCTAAAACTGCTCCTGAGAAGGGTGTACGTATATAGACCTTTCACCTTAAATTTGCACTTCTGTACTTCTGTCTTCCATAAAAATCCCAAGGCTCCTCAAAAGTAATGTGTTTCTGTCAACATGGAATATTACTGACAGGCAATGCATCATATTATTCAGATAGCACTACTTGCCTTGTAATCAGATTTTAGTTGTGTTCTCCAGCAAGGAATACAAAGTAAAACCATGACACTCCTTTTAGTTCTTTTTCTTTTTCCCCCCATATAATCTGAGACCTGGGGTCACAACTCTTCAGGTTTTTATATTGTTTTAACTGAAGGGATATCTCTAACAAAAAGATTGAGCAAAAGCTGTTACTATTCTTAGCATTTGTTCACTCAGTATCCCTTTCCATTTAAAATGGAGAGATAGTCAAACAATGCATACAGAAATTTGTGAGACACGTTTATTGTTTTCCTTTGCAGTGGGCTTCATAAGTGACCTTGGGCAAGCCATCACTTAACTGCTTGGTGTGTCTTCTGCCTGGCTCCCCATCCCCACCCCCCCCAACCCCCCCTAAAATGTGGTAGGTCATTTTCTTACCTTGTGGAACCTGGTGTTTCACTTAACTGGTGGTTAGATACTATGGTAACAGGGACTATATAAAGTAGGATACTTAATGTAGAATTGCTAGTGAAAAGGCAAAGCTTTAGGATTGAAAGAAAGATGTGTCAGAAAAAGCTGTAGATGACAATCTCTGTGTTGATTACTTAAACTTTCCTCAGAGGCTTGACTATTATTTCCCTGTTAATCTAAGTCTAGAGTGTGATTTAGTATCTATCCAGAAATATTTCTTTCCAGTTTCCATGCTTATTTAGCCCTGTTGTATCATTCCTTTCTTATTCCAGGTACTTCACATGCTGTATGAAATGTGATATTAACCATAGAAAAATACAGAAAGATAAATGTACTTGCTCCTTCAAAGATTTATGTAATCACCAGCTCTCTGCCCCCCACCCCCCCAAGGCATCACTGTTATAGAGTGTTAGAAAAATGAAAGATTTTTCAGGTTTAGGTTTATAACAAGTTATTACAAAAATATTGCTAACCATTTCTCAGTTAAAGAAAAAATTAAGAAATTGATGTCATTCAGAATTGTTTCAAATAAATTTAGTTATGTCAACAAACCCAACCTAATCTGGTGTCTGTACCTCAAAATATATTTTCATGTAGAATCATAGAATTCTGTTGGAAGAAACCTTGACAATCATCTACTTCTAACACCCTTGCCATGGGCAGGGACACATTCGCTAGACCTGGTTGCCCAAAGCCTCATCCAACCTGGCCTTGAACACTTCCAGGGATGGGGCTTCCACAACATCTCTGGGCAACCTGTGGCAGTGCCTCACCATCCTCACAGTAAAGAATTTCTTCCTAATGTCTAATCTAAACGTAGCCTTTTGCAGCTTTAAGCCATTACCCCTTGCCTTATCACTACAGTCCCTGATGAACAGTCCCTCTCCCACTTTCCTGTAGGACCTGTTTAAGTATTGGTAGGCTGTACCTAGGTCACCCTGGAGCTGCCTTCTCCAGGCTGAACAAGTCCAACTCTGGAAGCTTGTCTTCACAGGAGAGGTGCTTCAGCCCTCTGATCATCTTTGTGGCCATCCTCTGGCTCTCTTTACTGAGACCTCAGAGCTGGACACAGTACTCCAGATAAGGTCTCAAGAGAGCAGAGTAGAAGGGCAGAGTCATCTCCCTTGACCTGCTGGCCCCTCTGTTCTTGATGCAGCCCAGGACACAGTTGCCCTTCTAAGTTGCTAGCGTACTCTGCCAGCTCATGTTGACTATATATTTTATAGTCTTATTTTGTATTTATAAAATGCCATAGACTTTCCTGGATTCTTTGTTTATTAAGAACAGTGGCTTCTTTGGGGAAAAGTATTGTGCATCACTTTTATGTAAGGCACAGCATTTTGGCTGTGAAAAGCTGATTAATAATGTATAGTTTTATGAGCAATATAAATAATATTAATTCTGTCAAATGTCATAGGAACACTTGTCTGTCTTGGGGGGAAGGAACATGCATGTTGGATTTCTTTTGCCCTTGCAAATTTGAGATGCAAGACTAAGCTTACTTTGTCGTGTAAATCACAGTGGAGATTTTCATAGATGTCAAATGATAATGCATTTGTTTTGATAGGGAGGAAGAATGATAGACTTCTCTTCTGATTTTTACAATTTTGCTTCATTAGATATTTCAGTGATTGCTATTATTGAAAACCCTCAGGCAAATACATACTCTTGAAGACATACCATGTGAACTATTCCACTGTTTAGAAGATTTCAGCCCATGTAGTCTTCCGTGTTATATTCCTGGCTCTTTTAAATATGTAGCTATTCCTGGGATGTAAACAACTATAGTTTTGTTAAGTAATAGCATAAATCATTGTTGTAATTTGTTGGCAAAACTAAAAGCATTACACTGTATTTCATTATTATTCATTTCAATCTCCAGAAAAGGTTTTTTTTTGTGGGATTTTTTGTTTGGTATTTTTTTAGTTGATAGATTCTTTCTGTGTTTCAAAGAGAAATAAGATAGAGTTCTGAGATGCTTTAGAAAAATGGAAGTGCTCTTATAGAGTCAATGGAGCTGTCCTTCAGGCTATTGACCCTCAACCCTGTAAGCCAGTGAAAGCCCAGGTTAATAGCTTCATGTCATGAGAACAAACTCTTAGTTGCCTAGTCAGATATTGAAGTCTTATCATGGATACTTTTTCTGAACAAGCTCCTTGCTTTGAAGTATGCTGTATTCAAAGTTGCAGATGTAATCAGATGTTAATTAACTAATATTATTGATGTAATGAGCATTTGAGAGTTAAAAATATGCATAGTATTATTCACCCCTCTTTTTTTTTTGTAGACTGTACTTTCTAAATTATGAAAACCTGTAAAAATAAGTGTTCTTTAGAATTTTGTAATGGACAAATGTATATCCTGAACTGTTTTCTGGACCCTGGATTATTTTCTGTCACTATTTTGAACCAAGTTTCTCTCCCCTGCCCTTTCTGGTTAATGCAGCAGTACAAATGAATAGGGCATCTTTATAAGTGCCAAGAATTTAATAAAAGTATAAGCATGCAGTCATTTTGAATTACACTGTTCCTCTGCTCTGAGGTGGCTTCTCTCAGCAGTTTCTGGTAGTTTCAAATTGCATTAACATCTGCTTTGGAGCCTACAGAGCATGGTTGAATTGTGTGATTACTTCAGCATGCTGTTAAGAACTGGAAAGAAGGCAAATAGAATTCTAGGAATCTGTGTTTTGAACTGGTGCTAGGAGGTATAATGACAGTGAGGTGCTGATCCCGGTTGAATTGTGAAAATATTGTATAATGAACTTGAAATTTAAGTATGAACAATCAAATGATTTTAAAGGTTCTAACAAGGACTGTGTGAAACCATGCAGACTCAGTTCTTCTCAAGAACTGGGAAAGTAAATGTGGAGGGAGCCTGATACAGAAGGGAGTTAGGCACCTGACTTGGGGTTGTAGATGTGTCCTCAACATCGGATCCTCATTGAAGCTGCAAAGGCAGCAGCTGTGACTTGCAGCGTAGGTTGGAGTCGTACAAGTATGACTTAGCTGAAGTTGGATGGTTCAGGAAATAATGATCAGTGGGCCCTTCAACAGCTGAATTGTTTAGCTGTGATAATTTTGACACATCTACTCAGTCTCTTATGCTTGTTAATAGTAGCCAATGAGTTGATCTAAAATATACTGAAGGGAAGCCCAGGAGAGAATTTAGCTTAACACCTTCCAAAATTGACAAGAGAACAGTATGGAATACATAGCTTATATAACAATAAACATTTTAATTATACACTTGTATCAGCAGATGGATGTGCTATTTTGGGACTAAAGAACAACTGAACATTTACTCTAGTAACTCTGTTCATGGAAAAAAAGCTTTTTCTGTGATGGCAATCTGGACAAATGTGCTGCAACTTCAAGATTCTAATGCAGCTGGTGGAGGCAGAGCTCACGGCAGGCTGGCAGCCTGCTGTGCTCCAAGCCCACACCTTTTTGTGTGACTCACTTATTGTTCCTGCTCATGCACAAAGCCCAAAGCAAAGTATTGATCTGATTGTGTAGTAGGAGTGGACAGAGTAGGTTCTGTTTTATCTACACATCTAAAATACCAGACGAATGATCAAATATAAGAAAATCCACCCATGTATAAGTGTTGGGTGGAGAACCTACACACAGTTAAGCATATTTGGTTGTATGATAAGCCCGGTGGAATGACTATATACAGTTTCACTCACATCTGTCCTCATGCTCACTCAATTTTATGACTGAAAGACAATACTACTTTGAAGCTGTCTGCAAATTGCAATGACATTTACACTCTAAAATATCCAATTACTTTGTAAATCTAATCTAGATACTGGTTTTATCCCTATGTTTTACTATTATAGGGTTTTAAAATGAAAATTAATTTTAAATATCTTTAAATATGCTATAGTATCGAATCTTGCTTTGGGAAGGGAGGGTATCAAGTTCAAACAAGTTTTGTACTACAAATTCAGAAAGTTCATAATTTATCTTACTTTTGCAACTGTAGTTTTCACTTAAATTTTCTCATATACTTTTAGTGGTGTGTGCTAGTTAAAGTCAAGTATGTTCTGCAAGCAGCAATGCAATAAAATCAGATAACATGAGACTCTACTCTGTTTTAAATGTTGATGCAGCCACCGTAAAATGGTTAACTAAATTCACTAGTCTGACAACTTTAGCTGTTGTTTCACTCTAGTCTGAAGAGTTATATAGTGGCGGTCCTATTGCTTGTTTGATCCTTCAGTTGGTGTGGAGTTTTGCATGACTGAGTGACTTCTAAACGGTGGTTAATCTAGCAGCAGACTTAAATGATGCTTTCAGAAAATGCCAGACACGTCTGCAGAATATCATTCTCTCTGGGGGAGAAAAAGCCACTTACCTGTTAACCAAATAGTTTTGAAGCTGAAAGCTCACTTTCCTCAAAAATGCTGTTGTTCTACTTTGATTTTCAGGAAGGAAAAATTTTTTGCAAAAAAGTGAAGGTCTTCCAAAAGAAGGTATTAACATAAAGTTAACAGGGAAGCTATTAGAAAAATGTTGTTTGCAGTGTTTTGATTTATGTGTGATAATGAGTAATTGTTTTATACTGAAAAAATACCTTGGTGTTTCGCGAATGCCAGAACATTTTCAGGTACAAAGCTTCCCTTTAATATTCAGGTTGTCAATGATTTGTAGCCACCTATGGCAGCTGTTAAGACCACAGGGCAATACTAAATGTCTGTCAAGGACAGGAAGAGAAAGAATACAGTTATTCACACTGGAAATTTGTCGGGACATCACTGTCAACAGCTAGATTTACATGGAAAATGGCATTATCTCTTTCATGGCAACAAGAAGTCAGAGTCATGTTAAACAAAAAGCTCTTCAAAGGGTATTTCAATACAGTAATGCTCCCTGCGCTGTGAAGGTCTAGTTGGCTGAGTTTTGGTTTGCAAGTGTACCCCCTCTATACAAAACACAAATATCAGGTTCCATGTTTGTTGTGTTATGTTTTTCTGCATATTATTCTAATACAGTGCTCTAGCTACCATACAGTTTTTGAGTCATTTTCTGAGAAAAGAAAATATTTTGTTCGATATTTTCTGTGAAGGGACCTACCTTAAAAGTTTAAAAGAATGAAAAAATTATCTTTCAAATGGAGAAGAGTTATTTGTACTTTAATGTCAAATCCAATGAAGAACTCTAGAAACAACTATAAAATATCCTATAATAAACTTACTACTTCTTTATTTACACAGGGAGTAAATCTTCCTGACTACAAAATGTCCTGTTCTTGTTGCCCTGTTTGGAGAATCACAGCATAGCTGGTAATGTGCAAGAAGTGATGTGGAAGTGATTTTTAGTTAGATGAGTGGCTTACTAAAGTTGATGTTGATTTTTAAAGGGTTTTTGTTTGTTTGTTGTATCTATGATGTCCTGACAATTCCATATTTAGTATATTCCCAGATTAAACGTACTAAATATTTTTCAAAATAGCCTATTCTGAGAGTTTCTGTCTACAGAACCTCACTGACAAAACCAAGCTATATTCTTTGTCATCAAAATGCTGTTTTGGCATGAGAAGAATACTCTCACAGGCTTTCCAAGAAAATCAAGCATCTTTCTTTTCTGCAGTGTGCTGTCAGGTGATATGGGACTTCACATATTTTTATGGTCGCTTTTCTTTCCCCAAAACCCCTAGTTCTACTTCAGTGAAACTTCTACTGAAAACTAGTGTCACACACTTTGTTATATTAATCACAAAACATATAACTGTACCTGGAAATATATTTGGTTGCATAAGCAAACTGTCTACAGGTATTGATTATCCTACAGTCCAGTCTTTGAACTAACATTACCTAAGTAATGTTAGGGTAACTAAACTCTCTGTAATGTTTTCTTTTGGGGCTTCCAAATGAATACCTTTATAAGAATTGAACTGCAGGATGAGTATGTCTCTACATTTTGGCTTAAATCTTTGACATCAGCATTCATTGCAAGAAATCCAAGTTATTTTCAAGTTATTGTCACAATACTGCAAGAAAAGGCAGCTGTACAGTGTCATGTGTTCATCAATCAGACAAATTTGTGTTAATAGAAGTCAACTGAGCAGGTTCCATCTCTATTTTCAAAGCTGGACAGCTGTGAATTTTATATTGCTTGGAACAGGTATTTTTCATGTATGTCATTGTTAATGAAGCTTGATTAAACACTTAATTCTTTTAACTTAAGAATGGAAAAGAAAGGGAAAATTATGGTATTTGATGCTACTATTTTTAAAAAGGAAATGAACTACCAGCTATTTGGTAACTAATGCTAGACAGCTCCATTGCAAGTGGTTTAAAAGTCAGACCAATGGCAGGGATATTTTTTCAGAATAGTAATTGTCCTACTTGTAATGGTTCTATGCCTGACATACTTATTCAGAAAAAACCCTGAATTTGATTAAATTGATTTCTTGGTCTGTAAAAAACTAATATGGACTGGAATTCTAATGCATGCAAATAAAACCCCCCTACAAAATATACATGACTATAAAACATCTGTTTATTCAAAAATATTAAAACACTTGGTAGCATAGCAAGCTACTAAAATTTGTATGACATTATGAATAGCATACATACAAGAATAAACATGAATAACATTCAAAGAGAATAAGGATACAATTGAAGTAGTTATTTTCTATTTCTGGTTTGGGGTATTTTTGGGTTTGATTCAAATTTATCTGGAGGACAGTCATCTTTTCTTTCCATTTCTTCTGGGTTCAGGAAAGAGCTTAACAAATGGTTGTAAAATTGAATGTCTGAACAGAAACAGGTTTTTTTCTGGCTCAGAATGGGTGCCTTTGCTGTACTGAATATGTAGCATTTATTGTATAATGTATTTTAATGTGATTTGTATGAGATCAGCAAGGGTTTGGTAAGCAGAAGTATATACCAAATATAAATATGTAGCTATGTGTAAGGAGAGTTGGTCAGTAGTTTCACTGATGTTGAGAAAGCAGAAACTACTCCTTTTGTTTGTTTTTCACCCGATGTGAATTAGTTGGACTGATGGTGCTGATTCTCACCAGGTAACATAGCACTGAGGTGATTCCGTTGCTATTTATCTTCACTTTGATTTGATGGAAAGGAATGGTGGGGAGATTTTTTTCAGAATGACTGACAACCTAAAGATGTGGCTCTGAAACTGAGGTAAGCACATGGAGTCTCCAAGTATGAACAATGGAGAGAAAAATTACTGTGTAAGATGCAAAAGAACTTGACAGGGCTCCCTTCACAGGGCAATCTCTGCTTCTTGGTTTGACAGCAATGTCCCTGGGCTCCCACTGAGACAGCAAAAACTCCCAATATAGTAAGCCCTGTCAATTTAAATACAGCATTGGGATGTTTTGCATCCTTTTACAGCATCCAGACACAGCAGCTGACATGCATTTCATTATATAGGTCTGATGTTCTATGCATTCAAAAATTCATGAATAAGTCTGGGCTCCTTGTTCTGTTCTTCACATGGACAGTACAGACATTTTATTTCAATTTGTGACAAAGAAGAAATCCACAGATATTTACTGTGACTTCGTGTAGTGTTGATAAAGATATTTGGTGATGTATATAATTATGTTAGTATTTGATGTCAGGAAGCCAGATGCAGACATCATACTGTTTTGCATCCTTTTTCTTCCTTGTTAAGTGAATGGAATTGTAGAGAAGGGGATGAGATTGACAGCTCAGAAGACTGAATGCCTCAGATCACACTAAAAATAAAGTAAGGACACTGGCAGTGTATGCTTCTCAGTAACTGCTTACAGTCAGTTCTGGATAGTTTTCGTGATTTGTGAGGGCTGAGGATGCTAGCAAAAAGACTGAGCACTAATACTTTATCAAAAATTAGATGCAGATAATCACTGTGCTCTACCAGAAGAGCTTTATTTGTCATCATTCATTTGCTTCATTCTTAGGAACTGAGTGGAAATGTTGAAGGTGGAATAAATACTAGGTGGGAAGTTTCCCAACTTCAGGTTTTTTGCAGAGCTGTTGAGTTTGTGGTAGAGGCACAACTCCTTCTACAATATCAGATTAATAAAGTTCTCCATTTCAGTTTATTACTTTTAAGGACTGAATCCATCTGTTATGTTCTAGCAGACTTTTAATTATATCCAAGTTGTTGATGCTTGAAAACCCATCTTAATATAATGGGAAACCTAAAATATTCAATGAACTGTATGCTGGAGTGGTAGGTGGATGAATGTAACAAGTCATAAAATAAATTATAACATCTAGTAGAAAGAGGCAGAAACAAAATACAAACTTTGGATGTGTTCTGTGGACTAAGATAAAATTAGACTTTTAAGGTTTTAGGCATCCACTGAATGCAAGTACCTTGAATTACGCATGGACAGCTCTTAAGCCCCCACCAGCTAATTATCTGCATGTCAAGGCTCGCGGTTCATCCAATCATTAGGTGCTTGAGCCAGTGCTATAAAGTAAATTCTCCTTGATATTGTACTACACTGAAAGGGAAGAATAATTTCTCGCTGTGATTCCTTTGTTGTTCTTCCTCTTTTATCCCATTCTGCTAGAAACTGACCATAGGCTTCTGCGATTTTTGAATCCAGAGTATAGAATAAAGGTATGTCCACTCTAACACTTAGTATTTGTACAATACACTCCAAGGGGTAAATTGCTACTTCATGTGAAGGCAGGAATATGAGTTTAGTGAATGAAATTTAGTATCATTTTCTTTCTCTATATACTGTCCACGGAATTTAAAAATCAGATTGCTGCAGTCAGTACTGCCTGAATCATGGATATGCACTGCAACAGAGCACACTTCTCTCATGAGTAATGGCTAGTGAAGAAGGTAGGGTTTATACTAGATTTTTCAGTGACCACATATGGGCAGAGCAGGTGGTTCCTAGAGGCAATGAAGCGTTTATTGGTCTTTTTATTATGCAAATGGTTTTTAGGCCGTGCTAGACAGACAGATTTCAGCTTGCCTTGAGCTTTAAAAATCCTTGAGCCTGTCAACAGTTCTGCTACCACCTTTGGTGAGACCAGCCTCCTCATAAGTATTAGGAGAAACAACGAAGATATTTTTAAAGCATTGGAACATGAAAATGCTAATTAGGGGGTGTATCTTTATTTTTACCTTTACTTATGGTTACCCTATTGAAATACTGAAAATCTTTCTTATCAAAGTATAGATATGATTAACATTTGCAGCTCTACCTCAGTTTATCTTCATGAAAACAGCATTAGCAGAATTTGGAGAGAGGCACGAAGCACTTTCTGTAGACTGTAATACTTTGGGTCACAGCATTTATCCTTATTTTGTTTCATTTTGTTGGGTTTTTTTCCTACTGTGAGGCTCAATACATGGTGGGAATAATGTAATTATAAAAATAATTCTGCTTGGACTTTGAAAAAGTCTACCAACACAGTGAATTAGATCCTTCTTTGGACTTTTTGTGTGTTTATTTTGGGAAAATAGATTGTCATTTAATGTGGTAAAAGTCTTCTGTGAGCTAATAGATTGAAAGAAAAGTAAAATGTCTTTTGTTTAGTTTTTTAAGTATTTAGGCATTTGGGACACATTTATTTCTATCGGGGTAAGTTAAAATCTTCTGAAATACTGAGTGCTTTTTCAGGTCCAACTTCTTATGTACATATATGTGTATGTAGTCCTTTGTATGCATATAAATACTTGGTTTTCAGTGAAGAAGTAAACTTGAGTATCTCTAAATGGCCAATAGTCTCTAAATGTAGTGATATTTCAGTAATTTTTATGGGTTTAAAATTCAGCAGCAGCCATTCACCAGCTTTATTTTGGAGTGTTTCTGTTTTGCATTCAGGATGTTAGCAATAAGAAAATAAGAATAAGAAAATTATTTATTTTACATTATGTTTTCTTTATAAGATGTGAGAACAGGCATATTAGGAGTCTATGAAGTATTCCTCCTTGCCAGTCTGCTTCCCTCACCACATCACTTGATGTTTTTCAAGTCAGACACTTGTGGACTGCAGTGGAGATGGCTTTTAGTAATATAACCCAAAAATGGGTAAAGTAACTTGTCTAAGTGGAACATAACACCAGAACTGAGGAAGAGAGCATGTATCATTGAAGTTACTACCTTTTCATTCCCATTAAGAGGGGGCTTTTTAGACAAGCTACTGGCCACTTAGAGGTTTGGGGTTTTTTCTTTACTTGGGCTGAATTTACTAAAACAGACCTCCATGAGTTCACTAACAATGCAAAATAATAATTAGTAACAAGAAGCTGTGATTTAAGACAGTTTAGTTTTCTTGCATTGCTTGTTAGAGCAGCATTGTCCTACTGCATGGGGCCTTGAAGGCACAGGATAATCAGCTTTGGACTTATTTGAGCTAAAGGTAGAATGAAATCTAGCCAAAAATATTTATTTATTTACCTAACCTTAGGGAACTCATTGATCTGTAATCAGTATTCCTAATAAAGTAAATACATATGTGCTTTCTAAAGATACACATTATTTAGTGTAATAGCTTCCCAAAATGAAGACTCCTTATTACTGTGCTTTACAAGGTAAACCTCAGGCCAGTGTCATATCTGCAGGTGCACAGGATAATTTCTTCATTGTTTTGTGGCTCAGTTGTTTGTTGACTGATTTACTTTGTAATGATGCCCCACAAGTCTTCCTGAAACACTTAAATGTTTTTTTCTTCTTGTTTTAAAGTAGCCTCACTACCTTTTTAGAGGCGGCCAGATTTATTAGTTCTTTAAAGCCTGAAGCTCTTCTGGGCATCCTTTTTCCACAAAGCAATGTTTCTTTTCCAGTGCACTCTCATGTTAAACCTGTATAGGAGGATCTATTTCTGGATCATGTGATGAGTGTTAGAAGGACCAATGCTGAGCTTACAGGGCTTCAAAATGAAGATGGATCTATAACCCACCTCACAATTTTAATTGCTTGTTATTTATTCAAATGTGCCAGATCACAGAGTTGCTTTTTTTGTGGAATAGATTTAAGAAGTTTTTTAGACGTTATCACTACTGTCATTTAAAGGCATTATATAATTTCTGTTCTCAAACAAAATAGATTTTAAAGGTACCTTTTTCCCCCAAGGGTCATCGAGAGTGCAGTTTGCATTCAATGTTCCCAGATTCTCTGAAATACTTTGTTGCTATTGCTTTGTTCTTGAGCACTCAGATAAATGGGGTGTGATAGGCAAAAAGAATACCACCCCACAAAGATAAGAACAGAGCATAAAAGAAGGAAATCCTTCACAGGAAAGTAAATAAAAGTCAAGATTTCACCCTTTTCTATGTCATAATTGGCATATAAATCCTGATGTTTATAAGCTAGGATTTAAAACATGTTTGAATGGGTAAGGGATGTTGCAAAGTGGCTTGTTCTAGACTTGAAATTGTAAATGGAGTTAGACTGTTAAATTCCAAACACTAAATTTAAATGAAGAGCCAAAAATGATCTCATTGGTGCTAGCTGACTAAACCAAGATGTGGCACTAAGTGGAATGTAATGAAAAGTGAATATGCACTTGAATATTTCTATTGGCTGTGCATGCAAGTACATTGTTTGCTATCAGTTTGATAATATTACAACAGAAAAAGTCAATCCATTTTCTGTGACAGATTGTATGGCATTATAGTGACTGGCAGAGAGAAAACAGGGAACAAGAGAACAATTTAATGACCTCTGTGGGTTTAGGACCTGATTCAAAGCCAAATGACATCAGTGGGAAGACTACCATTGAGCTTACTGGGCTCTAAGTCAAGTCTTTAATTCTTAAATGTAAACCGTATTAGCTAATTCAGGTGTTACAAGATGCAAGGAGAAGCTTATGGGGATGAAGGAGTGTACTTTGTTATATTTTCAGGTTTTCCTAGTTTTTTGCTGTCTTTTGAACACATAGTCTTCACCACCTCAGAACTTCCAAGGCAGATCTGGAAGATATGAAAGAGAATGGTACATAGACTGTATCAGTTGTTTGTGAAAATGATCAATAATTGCTTCGAGACAACTAAAAGAGAGGAAAATCAGAAGAATTAAAGCAATTCATTTAAATAGTATGCTAAAATAATATGTTTATGTTTTAATGGACCCCTACTAGTGTGTGTATTTCAGTTGATGACCATACTGTTAGTTCTGTCTGATTCTGTATCTGTGATGTATACATGAAGTTGCTTTGTAATGAAGAACAGCTAAATGGCTGAAGTAACTACAAACCAAGTGTTGCATTTCTAATAAATCTATGCATATACACCTGTTTTGAGCTTCTGTATAATACATTAATGTTCAGGTTATTGCAAGAGATAAACATTTGAATTTTCTGCTTCTATTTAATTTGTAAGGATTACCTTGGGAGGGAACTGTTTAAAACTACTCCATTTTGTTTTACTTTTCTCCTGAATATTTTTTTCTTCTGTTGATTTTACTTGAATGTAAAAATATATTCATGTATACACAGAGAACACAGATCTCCATATGTATGGAAAGTTTAACCATTTTACATTTTGATTTAGTTTTTGAGACAGATGAGTTGGAAAGCATTAATGGCTATTAATTACAAAAACACAAAAGAGCCCACTTATAAAGATGCTCTCTGAGCCAATTTATAATAGCAGGTATGATTCAAAAGATGCCTGAGTCATTATAGGGCAACCTGTTCTTGTTTGCCTTGAGGAATCTCTGCAAAATGTGAGGTTAGGCACAGTATCAAGACAGATTTCTGCAGCCATCCCAATTTATTTTTTTAAGTAGGATGATAAGCGAAAATGCCCACTTCTGTGCTATTCAGTAATATTAAAGCTAAAAAAAAATACAGCTGACTGAGAGCATACTTTGTGTAGAGATTTCCATCCTAGTTTAAAAACACAGGCATAATTTCCACTGCAGCTCAAGATCAGATGTGTCTTTTCTCTGCCACTGACATGATGACCCCATCTAATTTTGTTTGCTTTCTCAATCCTGAAGGAGATGGATTCTGAAATATCTTTCTCTGTACTTATGGTTTGAGAATGGCAAAGCTAAAATTCTCTTCCTCTTTGGTTTCCTCAGCTACACTGACTTTGCTCTAGAAAGACCTCTTAATTCCTTTCATCCATCTAATTAGGCAATACTTGAGAGACCTCAGTGTGTGACTGAAGGATCAGCTTCTCAGACTCATTATGGCTAATGTATAGTGTGTGTGCATATGTAAGGTTTGATGTTATTCAAATTAACATTTCATTATTATTAATGGTTGAAGCCTCAAAAAGTCATAATGAAAACTCAATAGCCTTGGTGACTATTAAGCAGGTATTCTTTATTGTATCACTGGGCACACAACGAATTGCTCCTCCTAATGTGTGCGCCGTTTAAAGCAAAATTTTTCATATTTATACAGATTAACTATACATAGAGGCAGAGTTATGCAAATTATTTTCCAGGAAGTATTTTACATTAACTCCTCCCAGATAGAGCATGCTCAGTGACACTTATGGGGTCTTCAGGGATGAAGGCTGGATGTCTTTCTCTCAGTGCATGCTCTTTACGGTTTTCTCCACAGTTTCTAAAACACATTCCTGCACAAATTAGTTAGTAACACTTTTTAGCCGAAAGCAAGATAAACTGTCTCTTAACTGGTCATTGGTCTTATTTATTACTCCCCTATCTTGACTTTTTTATCTTCAAGGCTGTTCCACTGTTATGGCTAAATTTTGTAGCTGCTCTCATGAAACAGCTCAAATGACTACAGCCATATTCTACTAAACTCCAAAACATGCAAATAGTTTCTCTTCTCAAATTCTTCTTATATTAAAACTGAATTAATTGTCTCTTAAGCTACATCTGTATCAATCTACTCAGCATTATTACATATCACTGAATCATGATGCAACTAATGGATCTAGTGAAACATGGTTCCTACATCTGTAATACCCTTCTCACAGCAATATGCTCAGGACCTCCCTGCTTCATTTTTGACCCAAAACTGCCACTCAACTTATTTTCCATGTCAGATAAAACTTTTTCAGCAGTTATCTCTTCCATATACATATATATGTATATTTATATCCTTAAATTTGTTTCATTTAGATGTGCAACCCGTTGGGAATGGATGCGTAATATGTTTGGATGGCAGCACACATTTCACAGCATCACAGACTGGGACCTCAAAGACCATCTAGTTCCAATCCCCTGCTATGGGCAGGGACACCCTCCACTAGTCCAAGTTGCCCTAAGTCCATTCAAACCTGACCTTGAACACTGCCAGTGATGGGGCAGCCACAGCTTCTGTGAGCAGCATGTGCCAGTGCCTCACCACCCTCATTGTAAACCTGTTTTCCTAATATCTAATTTAAATCTACTGCCTTTAAGTATAAAGCCATCACTGTGTGTCCTATCACTACATGCCTTCTGAATTAGTCCCTCTCCAGCTTTCTTGTAGGTCCCTTTCAGTTACTGAAAGGAATTCAATTGTAATGAAACAATCGGGGGCAGGTAAACATATTATTAACTTTAGCAAAAGAAGTTCCTAAGGTTGAAGTTTTGTAAATTTTAGTTCAAAGTGAGAATGACATGAAATGCTTATCTTTTGGCCTCAGTCAGTGGGGATATACCATCTTAGTAAAAAATAGAAATGTGTGTCTTTAGTATATATGTGATTTTGTAATGCATTTTTTATTACAGTTCAGAACATTGAACTAGGCAAATAAGTGAAATATTGAACTTAGTAATTCAATTGCTAAAAGGAAAAAAAAAAAGAATTACTAATGTATGTTGCAGATCATTAGCTTTTTTCTTTAAATTTGCTACAAGCTAGCCAGACACCACAGTTTCAGGAACAATATAGCCTTTTCTGAAGAAGAAATGAGAAGGTGAGAGTCTCTTGACAGTCCAATAGCTCACTCAGTACAGGTTACTTCCATCTAATTATCAGTGATCTCTACTGTAGATTCATTTATTACTCAACAACTTGTCTTTTTACTGTAATTTCTTCTTTACTTCTGCGTTCAACGTTCTGTGGCTACATATGCAGTGTTCAAATTTCCTAGAAGTTAGTACTCTGTTTTTAGTGTTTAATACAGTAGATACTGGAATGAAGGTTAAGAGTTTTCTTCTGTATCTACAGGGATATGCAAGGTAATTGCTGGTAGTCTGTCAGAAACAGTGAACTTGTTTCCACTTCTGAGTGTCTCATTTCATACCAACATGTTAAGCATCCATTGTGCTTCATCCGCTCATGTGTCTGAAGTCTCGCATTAGAAAATCTCCAATTAGCTTCCCTTATTCAGCTGTGTCATCCACTGCCTGATGATTTTGCTGCTCCAAACTTCATTCTACTCTGAAAGAAAAGCCAAATATTGCCAGTAAAAGACCCAGGCATCTGTGTAAACTGTATGGGCAGTCAGAGATGTTTGGCGCTGTTTTAGCACAGTTCAAACTATATGTTTAAATTTGTTTGTTTTTTGTTTTGTTTGTTTGGGTTTTTAAAATTTTAACCTTGCATCTTTGACATGGTTTAGAACTATTTCACTGTTATTGATCTAGACAGGTTCACCAATTTAGATAAATATTTTCATATTTCTCACAGCACTAACATGAAGTAGTCTGCACCAGAAGAGTCTTTGTTTATTTTTGATTCTTTCTTGCTGCTACATTAGCCGCTAGAAATTCTCATTACACTTCATTCTCTTCATTAATCAGGCTGGTGTCTGGGACCTTGCATCTGTTCCTTTTATATAGTCATGTCACTGTGTTGACAAATCACCTTATGAATGTTACAGCAGAAATGCTGAATGGATTGTAATGAGCCTAGGTTCGCTGGGGGAAAGAAAGCATTAGCAATGGAAAAAAAGGTGTTCATCACAAATATGCAGCATAGTGGAAGATATCTTCATAGAATCATAGAATCTTGGTAGAAGTCCAAGCACCTTGTATGGCAAGAATTGTATGAGGAGAAAATGCACACACTGCTGTTAAGTATCTAATTGTCACTATTTTTTATTACACAAAATATGACAATAATTTATGGCTTGCACATTTTGCAAAAGACAATGTATGAACATACAAAAAAAAATGATCCTCTATCTGTAGAGCTAATCATCTCTGATTGCAGCTGTCTAAAAAGATTAGATATGTGAATAGATACCATTGCAAGAATCTTTTATTACGTCTAAATATTGATATTTCAAAAAGCCATATGATAATTGTGAAATATCATACAACTTTGGCACTATTGCCAAAGACTACGGCACTTTGGCTAGCAGTTTGCATTTTGTTTTGATATAATTTCTTTTATAAGCCATGTCCTTGACCTCTCTATGTCTGTAAACAGACATAATGAACGAAGGTAGATTACAAACTGAAGCTAGGGTAATGTATTTGTAAGTTTTGCCTTGAAATAAAATAATCGTATAAAATTCACCCTTTAAAAATTGAGGACACATCATGTATCTTTTAAACAGTCTGCTGTGGAATAAATTAGAAAAATGATGTCTTGAACGTTTTGCTGACTGCTAGTAAATAAACTAAAGACTATTCAATTGTTAGTAGCTAATATTAAGATAGCTATGCTGTTTCTGGCTCTTCTTTTGCCTCCAAAAATTGAATTTGTCATTTCACCCATCTTTACTGGCTTCTAATAATCTCCCTACATTTTAGAGCTTTACATGTCAGCCTAAAATCACCTTTGATGACAGTGAAGAATTGTGGTTTATTTTTAAGACCTGATCTTTTGTAATATAGGAACAATAGATAATTTTCACCTCAGAATGCTTTCCTGGATAAGACTTTGCTTAAGTACATATTTGTGGAAAGGCCATAAACATCTGTGTTACAAATATGACAATTTTATCATGTGTCTAAAAATATTTTTCCCTTCATCAAACATTAAAGATAATTAAAGGTATATTAAATAAACTCAGGGCCAAGCCTAAAAACACGCTCTCTAGACAATTCACACCAGCAGATGACTAAAAAGAACACTGAATACAGTTTTAAAACAAAGTCTTTTAATAATTGATACCTGACTCATGGGCCTTATACGTTTGGGAAGAGTAATCTCAAAAAATACTCGGTTTTGCTTTACATACAGAACATTTCTAAAATGACTAGAAGTTGTAATGCCAACCATGCCACATGATCATGTAATAAACTAGCTTATGAAATTAAAAAAAAATACATTTTCAATATTTAACAGAATAATATCAAAGGAACAAAGAAAAGGGTATCTGTGCCCTGATTTTTGTTGTGCCTGATTTTTTTTTGACAATAATTGAAAACAATGACAGTTCTGGTTTTTTGGTGTGGGTTTTTTTTGTGGGGAGGGAGGTTGTTTGGTGGGTTTGTTATGCCAAATAATCCAAACCCTTCAAATTAATTTAGTTATTTTAATTGAGTCACATTATAGAGTTAGACATTATCTTTTTTCTCAAGCCAATTGTAATAATTGGTGCTTTTTACTTGATGAGTATGTTCCAAACCAGCCATCATTTTGAGATTAATGGGGTGAATTTTCTCTGTTCCAGTCAAGACTGAAGTTGTCTGAGTCTGCAAAAAAACACAGTGGTGAATGAAGTGTACATAACATTCAGCTGCTTAGGCAATGTTGACATGTTGCTTTAAGTCCTGTTCCTGAAGCAGAACTGAGAGTCATCTGATGTTTGTGATAACTGGCTGAGAAAGCTCTGATGCCAAGCTAATCTTAAAAATTTTTCTGAGTCTGTATGTGATATTTTACCTTTAACTTGTGACAGAACTAAGCAAAACATTAGTTTTATACCCTCCATATTTATTATAAATATATCTATGTATTACACCAAAAATGTAAGTTGGTAAAATAGAGATTGTTTTCATAGTAGTATTCTAAATTTGTAGAAATCTTACAAGAAGTGCACCTGACAGAGTGAGAAATGAACGTGCTGATGGAACTAATATATATGTGTGATAGATGAAGCATGGTCTTGCTTAGAACAACTGCTGTTCCCTGGAGTTCTGAGGGGAAGATAAATGGTTAGTTATAGCACTTCTTGCTATTTAAATGTTAGAATATGTTGGTAATTTATCAAAATGTTGGTAGAGTTTTTTCAGTATAGGAGATCCTGAAAGCTTTAGAGTGTCAAAGCTCAAAGCACTATAGTGAAAATAGACACAGCGTAAGTGGCGTTAATGGGGGACTTCTGCTCACGCAGGCTCTGGGTATAGAGTATGCATTTCCATTTACTTCGGTGACTTAACCACAACTTTTAGTGTGGTAAAAGCTTTAATAAGTCCAGAAAGTATTTAAATGTAGAGAGGCATTTGAAGTTGGACAGAACTTGAGTCAGAAAAAGCTACTGAATACTTTTTTTTATACATTTTTTTTCTTTTGAAGTTTAGGAAAATGTTGACATCTCAAATATTTTCTGTGACATACAAATAACAGCTCTGACATTTAACAAGGTGAATTTGCTCAGTTACTCCTAATTTCTCTGACTATTTATTTTAGCTTATTTTATTGTGATACCATGTCCTTCACAGTCGTTCATGTTTTAGATATAATAAAAATGTACCCAGGAAAGTAGTTTCAAAGAATCTCAGCTCTACTCATCATACTGTCATTCCTACATTGTTGCAGTGGTATATTTTATCTTAGAGCAAAGGGAAAAGGGAAGGGAATTTACAGTCACATTCGATCACTGCACTTTCTGTCTCTCTGCTTGAATGACCGCATTATTTCCCAAGCAACTGCATTTATTATTTTAGAGAGATTATTCTTTTGGCTCCCATCACTGTTTCTCTTTCTCCTTGATAACTTCCTCTGAGGGCTGATGCCACAAGTATGAACTAGTGTGCAATAAAGTTGGACTAAATAGAGAGAAGAAACAGAAAACAAAGTGTTGATGGGCTTGGCTTCAACATCATGTAAATTGTTGACTTAATAAAATTCATATACATAATGCTATATTTACCGAATAAAAACTTTTACAAGCTCTGAGATAAGCTTTTGACAGCTTGTATTTTTCAAAGCTGTTGTTTCACATTGTCTGCAGTGTGAGGCAGATAACACTGTTACCTTTCCAGAGTAAATGGAAATGATAATTAAGCAACTTGAAGCTCAGATTTTGTATCCTAGTTCAGCAACAAATGATGATGCTAGAAAGCCATGGAATACTTGGAACGTAGTTATAGTTGAGAAATTTGCAAGTATTTTCAATGCTATGGTTTCATTAGTGTAAAGTAAAATGGCCTACAAGTGAAAAAATAGGTTTAACTTAGTCTGCATTCAAATTGGCAGTTCGTCAACGGGGTTATTTTAAATAATAATTTCATTTTCAAAGTGATTTCATAGTGTTGGTAACTTTTATTTCTGTGATATCATCAGGGAAACTAGCCTGGCTGAAGCTTAGCAATTTCTCATCATAAAGTATTATCTCCTCTCCTCTATTTCTTACCAATGGTATGCATTATAAGTTATTTATTCCAATGCCCTATTTAACTTTCTATCCATCAAAGGATATATTTGTTTTCTGCGCCTTTTCCCAATAAATTAACAAGGTGATTATACTACTCTTCTCTGTGTGTCTCCAGCAGAAGACTGATGGTCTAAAATGATGCAGTTAATCCATGGAAAAATACATGTGCTGTTTTCCCAACTCCGTTTACTAGGATACAATAGATAACAATGAGGAGGCAAAATTAATAACTTCAAATATTATTAAATTTAACTCTGTTTTCTGATTTGTTTTTTTTTTTTAGTCAGATTATATTTGTCATCCTCCGACCCATAAATTATAGGTAATGTTTGGAAAATTAACAAAAATCTAATATGGAGATATAAATGATTGTTTCCTTTTGTGTGGGCTTTAGCTAGTGCTGCATACTGAAGCCCAAGTCCTGTTGCAAATGTAAGTTGAATAGGAAGTGTTGAATAGGACTAATGAGTGTAATTAGGCTTCATTAACAATGACAGGAGTTACATATGCATTAAGGGGAGAATAGAGTCCTGAGTATCTAGCTTTCCATTTAGTGGAATGGAGCACTGCAAAATTTTACAATACAGGTGCCTGTATGGCACTTACTAAATGAAATCAAATATGCTGAGCCACATGGTTTAGAGAAAACTGGTGGAGAGAAGTACTGTTTTCCTTGTACAGATACCTTTCCTAAATGAATGTGACGTGTGTTAGATGAAGGTCGTAGTTTGGTATGAAACGTGACTACTTGTCTACCCTAATCCTCTGCAGGTAATGCTTTTAACTGTAACTCTTTAAGGGCTTGCCTAATCTCCGGATATTTAGGTCAAAGTCTATTTATAAGAACTGCAACAAAGACCTCAGGGCCTCCAGCTGAAAAGACTATTTAAAATTAAAATGCATTTATATTCGTGATCATTTGTAGCTATCAAAATCCTTGATTTACAGGAACATTACTATGAGAAGCAACATGGTAAAAATTGAAAATACCAGCCACCCGTGTTGCTGTCATTATCATGAAAGGGTTATGATGAAATACTTTAAAAAAAATTAATTTTTAGCCACTATATTTTTGTTTCTGTTTTTAGTTCATCTGTAGGGTAATGAATTGAACCTGCTCTATTTTGTTTTCCAGTTTTTTCAGCTTCTGTTTGTATCTTACTGATAGTTCTCTTGATCTCAATTTCAACTTTGTGTCTTAAAACATATGCTGGTTTTGTTTACTTTTCACATAAGTAATTATTTTTATGGTTTTTAACTTTTTCCCCTCCACATATTAAATAAGAATATTATATTCTGCAGTTAACTAATTATGCAGTTTTGTTTATCATGTCTTTTTATGCAGTTTTGGTAAAATATAATGTCATAATTCTGATGAGAGACAGGCTGCAGCTGTATAATAAAATGTTGACCATTGTGATCTGCTCATACTCTTTCATTTAGGGACTCCTAACAGATTATTTTAACATATAACTTAAGTGAAGTTTCTAAGTTTTTGCATGAATGAATTCAATGAATTACCAAAAACATTAGGTCATCTGTGGTTTTATTTAACTGTGTCTTGAAAGCTTCCAAGGACAAAGATTTGATAAACTTTCTGGGAAAACTGTTCAAGTGTTGCACTGACCTCTTACAAAATATTTTTCTTAATGACTGTCAGTGGACATATTAGGATGGTGTTCGGCTTCCTGGTGAAATTCTACATTTCAAACAATATTTCAGTGTTTGAAAAAGTAAGCACAATGCAAGAAGTGCCTAATCACTCCTGTGTCATTCTTCTCTGAATTCTGATGCTCTTAATGTAAATGTCTAAAAAATACAACAAAAAGAAAATAATTAGATGGGAATTCCAGTCCTGATTAATGCATGTTTATCCCTTCACTATGTTTATGTACAAGTGAAATTACCAAACTCTAGAAAGCTAAGATTCTCCCATCATTCTGAAGTAGTAGTTGTTTATTTCTTCGTTTATTTTACTGTAATACGGATGAATGAGTTGTTGAATTAAGTTAAATGTTGTGAGTATGGAAATCTGACTCAGCAATTAATGGCTTAAATTCTCTTGGCAGAAATTGAAGTGTGGGTTAGAGGCGGAGGAAAAAAATATCAGTGAAAAACATAGGGTGAGTGGAAAAATGCCACAGGAGATTTTGAAGAAAACACAGAAGGAAAGAGATGCCAATTAAAGTGAACATAGAATCAACATCATGTTGTCCAGAGGGAAATAAATTTTACACTTCTGCAAGGATTCTTCTAGCCCTTCAGAAAGGAATAAAAACACAAGCATCACCTCAATTAAGAAAGCACATTTTTAATTGGCTGATTCATAACAAAAAATCAAGCAATGAAAATCAGAAACAAAGGCTTAGAAATTTTTTTTTCTGCTCTGGAAGTCCTTTGACCACATTGAGTCAGAATATCCACAGCTTCCCCTAAAAGCAGTAAAATGGAGTACCAAAATTGGAGTCAAAGTAATGTCAATCAAGAAGCCCTGCAAATATGTTAGTGAGTTTGTGTTCTGGGCAAACATCTTTTCCACTAATAGATTTAAAAATTCCTTTCTACAATAGAACCAAAATTCTGGAGGCAAGTGTGCAATCAGAACTGAGCTTTTCAAAGACATATTCATGTTACAGTTCTTAGAGGTACAGATATGTATGCACACTAATACAATGCATGTTCACTTTTAGAAAACACACTTATTTCTCACTATCATAGCTATATTCTTCTTATTATTTTAATGTGTTTTGGGTTACAAAACTGTGCAACTTAGTAGTGAACATCTACGCAGGATATTCATGTAGGTTGAGTAGCTATTTGTGTGAAATTCATACGTGTGTGTTGGAAACACCCACGTATATCCCATTCACGTATTTTGCAATATAAAACAAATAAATCTTTCTGTTTCAATGAGAAATTTGGTATATAACATGAGCCAGCAGTGTACTGTTGCAGCTCACAAGGCCAATGGGATCCTGGGCTCCATCAAAAGAGGGGTGGCCAGCAGGGACAGGGAGGTGATTGTCCCTCTCTACTCTGCCCTCCTGAGGCCCAATCTGGAGTCCTGTGTCCAGATCTGGGGCCCCCAATACAAGAAGGATGTGGAAGTGTTGGAGATGGTTCAGAGGAGGCCACGAAGATGATTAGAGGGCTGGAGCACCTCCCCTACGAAGAGAGGCTGAGGGAGTTGGGCTTGTTCAGCCTAGAGAAGAGAAGGCTGCGGGGATACCTCGTTGCAGCCTTCCAGTACCTGAAGGCAGCATAAAAACAGGAGGGGAAGCAACTTTTTAAAAGGGTAGATTAGAGCTAAAGGAGGGAAGGTTTAAATTAGATATTAGGGGGAAGTTTTTTACAGAGAGAGTGGTGAGGTGCTGGATTGGGCTACCCAGAGAGGTGGTGGATGCCCCGTCCCTGGGGGTTTTCAAGGCCAGGTTGGATGGGGCCCTGGGCAGCCTTGTAGGTTTGTGGCCCTGCCTGTGGCAGGGGGATTTGATCTCTATGATTCTTGGGGTCCCTTCCAACCCAGCCCATTCTATAATTCTATAAAAAGTTTAATAGTATAAGTAGTTCTTTGAGTAATGCTCTTTATTGCTTTCATTTTACCCTGCAAATCCAGAGAGACACATGGCTATTATTCAGTTTGGCTAACACCAAGAAAACGTTACTTGTACATCTGTGTTACGTGTCCATTAGCACAGCACAGATGTTATTTTCAAGGCAGAATGAATCAGATCTGTTCTTTAAAGTATAATTGGTAGTATTGAGGTATCAAAGCTGTTTTAAGGAAAACTAGATAAGTCAATTCTGGCAGTATAGAAAGGACAGATGTAGGTTAATATATGTTAGACCCCTAACTATTTATCTAGTTTCTTGAGAAGTTTTTGTGTTGTGTACCATGCGTCCATTGAGCTGCTGTCATCTAAATCAAGTAAAGCAGCTTAGCTATATGAAATTGGCTTGGATGTGGCCTTGGACAGGGTTTAGATTATTGACATATCCTGCAAGTTGACATGCCCTACTTAGTTGTTATGAGTTAGGATCTTATTTTATAAACTCCTGTCTACTGTGAGTTAATTAGGAGAAAAAAAATCTATGCTAATATTATAGTTGTCATTGTCAATGATTTCAGATTAGTCAAAGAAACAGTCACCTGACTTGGCAAAGCACTTGAAGATGTTTTGACACAAAGGTTTTCGTCTCAGTATGCTGACAGAGATACCATGGAGCTTGGGAGGCTTAGACATGCTCCAAAGACATTATGCCAATGCTCTCAGTTACGTGAAGTTTCTTTTAAAGCAAATAAATCTCTGTGTGCTAAAAGTGAAAAATAGTTTTCCAATAATCAGATGCTTATGCAGTGTCCACTGTAAAAGAAATTGAAATGTTTCCTTATTGCTTCATCATCAATTAAACCAGATCTCTAAGTAAAATTTGCCTTAAAGTGTTATTTTTCATTACTGCTAAAAATGCAGATTTTGCCTGCTCTAAATAGAAGATTTGATCCTGTATATGTCACCATGTCTACCTACCAGTGTTATGTTTGTAAATTCAAGTGACGCTTTGCTGCCTGTCAGGAGATGGTAGAAATCAGTCTTTCAGAGCAGGATGTTTACTGAAAGTACAAGGGCATGTGTTGATTGATCTCTAGCTGAACTTTTGTTCTTGCTAAGGCTAACAAATTATTTTTGTAACAAAAGCTTTTCAGAGTTTTTCTCTGAAAAATATTTGGGTGCACCCAAAAATTAGCATCTACCAAGTGCCAAGCTTTATTACTTATGAACTTCCCAAGGGTTTTGTGATGACCAAGACTGTCATAAGTAATAGTATGTCTGTCCTTGATATACATGATAAACAAATTTGTTAAAATTTAAAATGCAATTTTGTTGCATGAGTCTTAAACTAGTCTGGGCTTTAACATCTTGCAAACAAATACTTGTCAAAGTCTACAGCCTGTTTTACATTTTTTAGTTAATGAAAACAACGTCTGCTTCTTTGATTTAAAATGTGCTTTGTATCTTGAGTATGTTCAATAAAATAATCCTTAGCCATTGGCATATTGAATAGTAGTGAAATGCTAAGACCTGTATGTTCAGCCAGCCCTACACAAAGACTGAAACATTTGCATTAGAATGAAGTAGAAGAGACTGTGCTGAGATTGTTGTAAAGATTCTTCTTTTGAGTAGACTGTCAGCTGCTGACTCTTTTCAAAGGGGAAGTTCTTTTACTATTCTGAGGTAAGGATATATCTATGGTATTCCAGATGCTATAAGTGTGAATAGCTGCATTCAGATCTCAAACTCTAGTGTGATATGTCCTATCCCAGATACTTATCATGCCACTTTCCCAGCCTATTTATTAGTCCTTTCATTCACTTTTAGCTTGTTTGCTTCCTCGTGCTGTTGCTTTTGTCATTGATTTTGTGGACTCTTTGTTATGAAGTTTCTTCGGGAAGCATTGTAACAGGTGATAAGGAAGCAGTTCATCTGAGAAGGTCATTTTAGCATAGTTAATGATGGCTGAATAGCTGAAGACTTGGCAGCTTGACTTGCTGAATTTCAGAATAGTATACAATAAAGATTATCAAATGTCTTTTGCAGGGAACATCTCATTCTCTTACCCACGCATGTCTCCCACAAACTACTATTGCACTCACCTACTTTCCTCATCGTTATATTGCACATCTCCACATCCCAAAGTTAGGACTCTAAACTACTCTTCCACCCAAAGTACATCTGGATTTCCTTCCCTACTTTCCTTATGTCACTATGTCTATGCATTCAGGTCCCCCTTAACTAACTGTGTTTTACCTAACCCTGTGAACCTCAGAAAGGAAGACTTGGTGTAGCCATGCATGTGCTCTCGAAAATGTTCTTCTCGGTCCAGGGCTAGTATTTATCTGTGTGCCATCACTAATCCATGGCTCAGATAAGCATGTCTGCCCAAATAATTGCTGTGGGTAGGAAGTCTTTCCTGTGTGGAAGCTCTTTTGTGAAAGGCAGAACAAGTGCATTTGCCAGAAGCAGTTAAGGCCAGTTAACAGGCAGCAGGGGAGCCAGATAAGAATCTCCACACTGGCAGAGTCAGACGCTGTCCCTAGTCATCTCAAACAGCCCAGTTGTACCTGTTTAGAGTGATCTCTGTACGTGAAACACAAAATTTTCTTACCTTAAAATCTTTCATGAAGAAGAAAATGTCTGTGGAAAGGGAGAACATAAAGCAAAAAATAAAAAAAAAGGAGAACAGACTTGGATAGAAAAAAAACATCAATGGAAGAGATGAGAATAGGCTGCCCCTTCTTCTGTCTAGCTCATGGAATGTAATTTAAGATGACAAGGTTGCTGAAAGTGGTTTATGGTGGTATGGAGCAAAATTTTGTAAGTAATTTTGGTTTTCACAGCTTCATAAAGGCTTAGAAGATGCTTAAGTTAGATACTGCTTGACAGAGGCATTACTTTAGTATAAAGATGCAGTTGGGTATTCAGTCGAAATACAAGTTGGATCTCTCAGAGGAATTGAAACTTTAATGTCACTACAAACATGAGAAAATCGAACCAAATGAATTTCCCTTTGCCCCAATACCAACTATGCAGAGTTTATAGAAAGGCATACACTGAGACTGAATGTAGATATGGTTTCATTCACATAATGGAAAGTGATCCTCATACTACTAGTGCATTATACATGAATTGCCTTGTTATGCTGTGACACCATATTGGAGCTAAGAACAATGAGCCAAACCTGATAATGTATTTTCTGTTTTGTTACTTATTCATAGGATTCTTTATATGGTTTGTTTATTTTCCTTCCCCCACCAGCACTTTCCAGTGTTTGCTTTGGGAACAAAGCCTTAAACACGTAAACCCGTGAATTTTAATGAGTGCCTTTGCAAACTGAAAACTTATTGAGGAAATTAGTTGTTGCTAGTTAGTAAATCATCAAGACCCTTGGGAGGAAAATGTATTTCCAGATAGATAATACTTTTGAAATAATAAGCAGCTGCACTTTGAAACAAAGTAGAGGCTGTAAAAGAATAATTAGACTGATGGAAATAGATAACAGGCCAAGTTATTTTTATGACATCTGACAAGTTGGTGCAATTAAAGTTGCATTTGATGCTATTTTAGATTTTGCACAACACAATAATTTTCTTACTTATCAAATAACAGTTCTTATTTAGAATACAATCATTTCTGAAATAAGAAAACCGCAAATTTATTTTCAAAATGGCTGAAATAATACTTTGATTGTCTTTTCTACTGCAGATAGTACAGGAAAAAAATAAAAGATTTCATAGTTTTGGTGACACCATCTATTTTTAGGAATAAAAATATATTGGACAAACCAGTTTTATCCAGTTGATGAATGTGAAAGAACAGTACTTAATTTTGTACCTTTAAATCTGGTTTAAATAAGCTTTCTCAACTGAATGATGCTCATAAGTATGCCTTTTTTTCCGAAGCTGGAAAAGCAGCATATAAATATATAAAAATATTAATATATTTTCATTATTTTTTGAGTGTTTTAAGTGGTTATGAATGCTATTTTCTGTTCTCTGAGTGCACCAGGTTTTTTACATATTTGAGAAACTTAATCTATTAAGATATCTAAGCAAGTATCTCATTTTGACACTGCTGAACGTGCGGTTTCCATCATCCTCAGTGTCCCAACTTGAAGCTTTTTGCCTGAATCAGGTTTATGTTTATTGTTGACATATCAGCTTTACTGGCCTCTCCAAATTATAACTTCAAGAAAGCATACAAAACTGTAAATGAAAACATACAATATAAAAAAAAAAAAAAGGAAAAGAGGGTATTTGATTAAGAAGTTCACTTTTGATTGGTTGGTAATGAGTGGCAATTTGCTTCCATACTGTGTAAAAAAAATACACGTTCCTGTATTATAAACTAGAATCCATGACGTTACGGCTAAAAGAGCTCTCAGGCTTGTGGCTAATGCAGCTTTATTGCAGTGACATTAAAAAGCTGATTAATGCATGCTGCTACACTGTTGATTATTAAAATTAAAGAGCTTGAATTTGTCATATAACTGAAAATCAAGATAATGAAGCTGGGTGACTGTGAAGTTTTGGTTCAGAATGGAGTTTGATTTGGTACAGGGGAAAAAAATAATCCAGGTTCTCTCAAGTTCATTACTTTAAGTGGAAGTTGAAGTAAAATTTAGTCAAACATACAATGGGAAGAAGAAATTCAAAATAAGCATAAAGCTTCTCTTTTTTGAAAAAGTTTGTATGATTTTAAAACAAGTTCAGTATTCACACAATCAAGGTTAATTGTGGTCTTCCAATAGGAAGTTCAAATATAATAGGTCACAGATTAAAAACACTTCTTGCTGCACAAAGGCCAGCAGAGAACAACCTGGCTCTTTAAACAAAGTGCCAGAACAATTTTTGAAGTAACTCTTTTCATGCAAAACTTGTATGGCCTACTTTTCAACTGTGTCAGCCCACATGGTGTGAAAGAAATAGTGTGAAGAAAATGTGCATGCTATAAACAGAAAAATTTGAGGTGTGGGATTTTAAAAGCTAAATAGAAGCTAATGTATACACTGGGCCTATTCTTTTACTTCCTGTAGAGGAATTGTTGTTACTCGTTTTTACTTCCTTTATTTCTGTGCCTTGCTTTCCTGCCTTTCCTCAGACACAGCCCTCCTCCTGTGCCACAAAGAGGAGAGTGGGTCTGAAGTAGAGAGTAATCTGTCTGCTTGCAGTAGACCCACCCAACTTGCACTTTAGTTTAGCCTCGAACCTGTGGAATTACCTATCATACTGAACCTCCAGTGCCTACAATGTTTAACCAGAATTGTTATTCATAGAGATCTGAATAATAAATTAGGGAGAATGTTCTGCCTTGTGCTAGTGAAGGAAATCTAGAAATAAAATACAAGAAACTATCTTAAAGAATTCTGAGATCTATATACTGGAAGATCATCATCTCAGAGAAATGGAGGTAAATGCAAAGGGATGGAGTTGTTCCATGTTTTTGTGGTGGGCTGACCTGAACCTGGCTAGAGGCCAGGTTCCCCCCCAACCTGCTCTATCAACCCCCTTTCTTCAGCTGCACAGGGGAGAGAAAATGTAACAAAAGGCTGGTGGAGTCAGGCAAGATAAGGACAGGGAAAGATCACTCACCAATTACTGTCATGGGCAAACCAGAGTCAACTTAGGGAAATTAATTTATTGCCAATCAAATCAGAGTAGGGTAATGAGAGATAACAGCTAACTCTTAATAGAAATTTCCCCCCAGCCCTTCCTTCTTCCCAGGCTTAACTTCACACTTGATTTCTCTACTTCCTCCCTTCAAGCGGCACGTGGGGATGGGGAGTGGGAGTTGCAGTCAGATCATCACATGTCTTTGCTGCTTATTCCTCCTCAGGGGCTGGACTCCTCACAGTCTCCCCTGCTCCAGCATGGAGTCCCTCCTACAGAAGGGCGGCAGTCCTCCTCCAGTGCAAGTCCTTCCCATCAGCTGCAGTTGTTCACGAACTGCTCTGGCATGGGTCCCTTTCATAGGGTGCAGACCTTCAGGACCAGACTGCTCAAGTGTGGGTTCCCCACTGGGTCACAGGTCCTGCCAGCAAATCTGCTACAGTGTAAGATTCCCACAGAGTTACAGCATCCTTTGGGCATCCATCTGCTCCAGTATGGGGTCCTTTATGGGTTGCAGATGGATATCTGCTTCACCATCACTCTCCATGGGCTGCAAGGGAATCTCTTCTCCCCCTGCTTCACTGAACTTGGTGTCTGCACTATTGTTCCTCTCACATCTTCTCACATATCCCTCCCAGCTGTTTTTGTGCAGCAGTTTTCCCCACTTCGTAACTCTGTTATACCAGAGGCACTGACGCCATCACTGATGGGCTAAGCCATGGCCAGTGGCAGGAGCTGGCTGGCACTGGCTCTGTTGGACGTGAGGGAAGATTCTAACAGCTTCCGGCACAAGCCCTTGTAGCCTTCCCACCCCTGGCAAAACCTTACCATGCAAACACAATACAGTTTTATAGCAATCTAGATCCTAGATGGTCTGGCATATTCTGAGCTTGGAAATCTGAAAAATGTCCTGAATTCTTTGGTTTCTACTATGGTATCAGGGCTGTCTTGAAAGCAGTATTTTGGGTTCTCTTTTGAATTGTGTATCACAGTCAGGCAGCTTCAGTTGCTGTAGTTGAAGGCAAGAGCTTTTGTCCATTAAAATGTTTACTATCATTGTGAAAAAGATGAAAGCCTGGGCTTTTCATCAGTCTGCTAGAGGCAATATTTTGAGCACATGACCAAATACAGAATAAACAGAACTAAGATTATAAAATCCTCATACTCTGAGTCTCTGTCAACATGAGAAAATGGTATTCATACACTGAAAACATTTTACTCTGGTGTGACAGAGTAATAACAATTTTTCTTTTCCCCTGATGATTTATCTTTTTTTTTCCTGTGACAAAGGGATAGCAATGCACTTAAGTAATGTATATTTTTCTTTTCTAGTTTGTGCATCAGGAAACTGCAGAATGAGCATCAAATATGTTGGACATTGATCTGGCTACAGGGTTTAAAAGCTTCTGAACAAAATGAGAAAATCATATAACTGAATCATTGCTGTTAAAGACAGAATTTTATAAGGTGCATAGATACTAACTTTGCCAAGCATTTTTTAGTATCAAGATTATTGAAATGGGACATGATTCATGTGAAAATCTTGCTCCCTTTTTAAAAAGCCTATATTGAATTGGCTCACAAGGCCAATGGGATCCTGGGCTCCATCAAAAGAGGGGTGGCCAGCAGGGACAGGGAGGTGATTGTCCCTCTCTACTCTGCCCTCCTGAGGCCCAATCTAGAGTCCTGTGTCCAGGTCTGGGGCCCACAATACAAGAGAGGTATGGAACTGTTGGAGGGGGTTCACAGGAGGGCCACGAATATGGTTTGAAGGCTAGAGTGCCTCCCCTATGAAGAGAGGCTGGGGGAGCTGGGCTTGTTCAGCCTGGAGAAGAGAAAGCTGCAGGGGGACCTCATTGCAGCCTTCCAGTACCTGAAGGAAGCATAAAAACAGGAGGGGATTCAACTTTTTAAAAGGATAGATAATGGCAGGATAAGGGGAAGTTTTTTTACAGAGAGAGTGGTGAGGTGCTGGAACAGGCTGCCCAGAGAGGTGGTGCATGCCCCGTCACTGGAGGCGTTCCAGGCCAGGTTGGACGGGGCCCTGGGCAACCTTGTGTAGATCCAGGCCTGGAGATTGATGGCCCTACCTGTGACATGGGGGTTGGAGCTCTATGATCCTTGGGGTCCCTTCCAACATGTGCCATTCTGTTATTCTATGGTTCTATGATTCTATGACAGGAACCCAGGGTTGGGTTATATCCAGCAGGTGCCTGGATATAGGTAAAGAAAAATAACTGGAGTGTCATGCACTCGTACTTCTACATAAAAAGGCATTGTCACTGTCCTTGAAGAATTTAAAAAAAAAAAAGAAAACACAAAAAACCCCAAATTATTATTATTATTATAACTTTTATTTAAAGTTATCGTGGTAACCCCTGGATTTTATACATTTGCTTGTTGTGCTTTTATCTTGCATCTTGAGACAGATTTAATAGCTGACTAAAATAGTAAAGCTTTTTTTATTATCATTATTACTGTGGCTTTATAATTAGTGTAAAATAATGAGCATTTAGGATCATAGGATCACAGACTAATTTGGGTTGGAAGGGACCTTAAAGACCACCTAGTTCCAGCCCTTCTTCATGGGCAGGAACACCCTCCACTAGCCCAGGTTGCCCAAAGCACCATCCAGACTGACCTTCAACATTGCCAGGGAGGGGACAGCCACAGCTTCTATGGGCACTTCCCAATAGTTAATCTAAATCTACCCTCTTCCAGTGTAAAATTGTGGGCCTTGTCCTATCACTACAGGCTTGGAGTACCAGAAAAAGATGTTATTTAGTGTTGGAGGAATTATGCTACTCTATGAATTATAAAATGTAATGCCACTTTTTAAATTGTAAACTCTCAGAATTTTGTTTGGTTCACTTGGTTTTCTGTAATAATTTTTTTGAAGGAAGAGATATGTAATAAATTTGACCGTGTAAAGAAAACACAAGAATTCAAACTCCGTAACCAGCTAAATAATACAGTTTGCACAAATCTGATTAAAATGGAGAACTATTTATTAAAGCTTTATGCTGAAGGCATTAAACTTTTCAATTTGTTGCATAGTAAATGGAGCTAGGTTTAAGCTGCCTGTCTTTTGATGTGTAATGGATCACTGTTGGTTTTTTGGCAGTTTTGTTGCAATTTGCTTTGATGAAATGAAGTCCTACATAATTTGCTAGCCTCAGCACAATGTCACTGCTTACATTTTCTCTGGCAAAAATTAGTATGGTTCAGTGCCAAACACAGATAAAAGAGAAAAACTGGCAACTATTAAAAAAAGAAAATAACTGTTTCTTCCTGCCACCTTTTACATATTCCCACAATTTACTTAGTGCTAGTTATTCTCTAACTTCATCAAAACGTTTGCATAAAGATCTCAATTTATGTTAAAAGAGTGAAATATGTACACATGCACATATATTTATTTCCAAATTGAACTTGAACAAACTAATAATGTCAGTTCAGAGATTTAGCAGACAAGCAAAACATAATCTTTCCTTTAATGGATGTGGAAAGAGGTGTGTCAAAATATAGGATTTGGCCTGAAAGTGGGGACATTTAAGGCTCAGTGTTAGCTTCCCTAGCAGAAAACTGTCCTGTAATGCAGCTTAAGTCCTTGAAGCTGGTATACCCCAAAGGGTCCGGACAGTTTTGCCCCAAGATATAAATAACTTAGTAAATCTCATATCTTGAAAAAGACTTCAACCTATGAAAATCAGAGACATCCCTACTTAGGTTTATACCTCGGTTATGCAGCTCCCTCTATCTAATAATAGAGAAACTAATTATAATGAGGTACTAGCTCTGCACTGTCTTTAGGGATGTATCTTTCCACAGGTCAGTTTCATAGTAGCTCTGAACAGTCCTGAAGTAAAAAATGTTTTAATGTAAAGGAGGGTGGTAAACTAAAAGGTAAGAAAGCAGAATTTCAGTAATAGGGAGTTGACCATTTCTGCAAAATTTTCAGTATGGAATAAGCCGTATTTCTTGAAAATAGTAATTCAGAATTAAAAGGAGGAGAGACTGAGAGAAAAGAAAGGAAACTAAGAAGAAGTCATCTCAGGAGCAGACTAATTATAACACTTAACTTGGTTGTGGGAGATGTGGCATGTTCCTCTTCAAAAGGATATATATTTACACGAAATAGAACATGTACTTGAGCGGAATTGAGAGAGATGCAGTGAATGACTTCATGTTCAAAGACTGAGATTTAACACCCTAATTTGTTTTAAAAATAAAAAATAATAATAAAAAGTATCTTATATGTCTTGGGTAAATAGTCTTCCCACTGACAATTGGCTGTTGTGAAATTGATGGACTTCCTACCTCTGATGAAATTCTTATCCCTATGTGTATGCTTCCACTGAAACATTGTTTAATTAATTCCTTTCTCTCTTAAAATGAAATGCTATTAAACACAAACCAACCTATTTTGGTTGAAAATTTTCAGGAGGACAAGTTGATTCAGTCATCATATGTAATCATTAATTACAATGCATGAAAACATTCTTCATTTCTTGGCATTTATGATAAGAAAAGTACAATTTTATCATTGCATAGCACTGACATATCTTTGTACTCATTCATCTCCATATTTTTTGGGTTGTCTACCTCTTTAGAAAGATATGGATTATGTGAAGCAATATATTTAGACAATTGTTTTTTGTCTTGAATATTCTTGAGATATTATTGATAGTTTTTAGATATTCTAAATATCATTGTATCTTACTATTACAGGGTATACAAGTGTTGCAAACTCAGCCATTTGCCAGTAACTGACTGTGGTAGAAGGACTTGAGCTGTTGCTCTAAGTTTAGCACATAGTATACCTGCTGGTAAATTTTGATTGTGGTAATTTTTCCAGGGGCTTTTATAGTATTAAAACTCCTCTTTTTTTTTTCAGTTTGTTTTAAAATTATTCCATAGACTGCACTGTGAAAATAAATATTCCTGTAAAAGTAGGTGATTTGTGTTCAGGATCACTGGCTTTGTAACATGTAATAAACAATATTGTAAATAACTTTAGACAGGCATTTACCAGGCCTGAGTCTATATTCAAATTATCTTCAAAATAATACGTTTTAATACCAGCGTGGTTTCCCCATATTAAACTCATGTATTTCAACCATTAAAATGAGTCACTGCGGTCAAATTTTATTACCTTCTAATTTATAACTAGATGAGCTGAAAAAAATTGTGGTGGTAGTTGGGGTTTTTTTGTTGTTTTGGATTTTGTTGTTTTTGTGTTTTGTTTTTTTTTTCAACTGAAGTCTGAGACATTCATATTATCATGTCTCTGGAAACAGACATAAATTGAAATGATAGACTAAACCAATACAGTTTGGCAAGACTCATGATAAACTACTACTAAGTGGTGCTGTCAAGAGTGGAGTGCAAATAACGCAGAAGAGATTAGTTTGATTTGTTTGGTTTGTTTAATAATACATGTTTCACTGAACATAATTAACATGCTGTTGGTCAGCTATAGCATTCCTTGGAGTTTTTGGTGAAGGGCAATGTTTTTGCAAGTTCACCAAACCTCTTGGTAAGAATTTTGCTCAAATGCTTCCAATCTGCATTTAATCCTGTTTGTAAAGGCATGTCAATGTAGGAGCTCCAAGGTATTTCTGTTTATGAACAAAACAGTGAGTGCCCTTGTTTTGGCTAGGGTAGAGTTAATTTTTACAAGGAGCCACACAGGGGAGCGGAACAGAGCTGGCTAAGGGTGATTACTGCCCCCATAAAAGTGGGCTAGGTGGGAGGGGTGACTCTGGGACAGGCTGTCTAGTTTGTCTGTCATTATGTCAGTGAAGCGATTTCTGTTAGCAACTGTCGATGCTGTTTCCCTCTCCCCATGCTGTCCCAGCAAACTGTCTTTCTCCCACCTGTGGTTGGCTTGTGTTTGCCCATTTGTTCTCCTGCCTGTTCTCTTGTCTGTTCTCCTGCCCCTCCCACCGTGGGAAGACAGAGGGGAATGAGCAGCCTGGGGTGCTTGGTGCTGGCTGGGGAAGCACCATGGCAGTGAGATGGGCACACACACTGCTGTATGAGTGCTATGTGAACTCCTTTGGGAGACTAGAGGTCTTTATATAAAGAAGTCTTTTTGTTAAGTCAATGGACCGACGGTGTCATCCTTTAAAATGGTATTTGAGCTTTGATCACTTGGTACCTCTTGGATTGCAGAAACAAAAAAATGAAGTTTTTTTTTTTTTCTTTTTGTACAGTCGCAGAGGAAAAAAGCTCTTTTATAAAAAGGGCACTGTTAACTTGGGGGTTTTCCTGGGTATGAGAATGCTTTCCCTGAAATCTAATTTTAACACAGCTTGTAGTCTCTATGGTCTTGAAGAAGCGTGATGAAATGTGAACTGAGCATAAGTGAAGGTACTGGCTCCTATTGTTTGCTGGGAATCAGAAAGCTTTTAATGAAAAATTAAAGTTGTTATACTTTAGATGAAGGGTTAGATATAAATTTAGAATTCTGGGGCAATTGGGAAGAAGTTTTATTCTGATACCTGTTACGTTTCTATATAAGAAAGTCTTTGCTTTAAAAGTGGGAGATTTTTCTAAAATGTTGAATTATGAAGAGGACTTGATTTTTTTTTTAACCTTCATTCTTTTTGCATGTAGGGGAAAGAAAGAAGGTGTTTCCTTTGTCTTTATACATCTATGCAATTGCTATTTTACTTAATCCATAAACATATTTCAGAATTTAAAATTATCAATAAACTATTGTTCAACTAGTTTAATATTTTTAAGTGGTCTTAACACCTTGTCCCTATTATTAGTGACATCCTACTCTGTCTCTTACGATTAAGAAAAGGCTGCAGCTTTCAAGTCAGGTGTATTTGGATGTGTATGTGATCTTCCTGGTGTTTAATATACCTGGAACCATGATAAGAAACCAAAAAAATTAATTGAGATGCAGCTTAATCAGGAGATCTCCAAGGAATGCCTCAGTGCTGTTTGCAGTCATGTTAATGAATCAGGAGGTGGACTTCCTTTCTGAATCAGCAGTGTTCAGTTGCCTTGGCAGGCTTTACAGAGGTCGTTGTCCTAAGACTGTTTTGATGATAGAGGGTTTCTGAGGTTTTAGGCAATCAGCAAAAGGAATTTTAACTTAATTTCATGTTTGAAATTACGAGTGCTGACTACTCCTTCTTCCAGCTCTGTCTGGGAGTCAGAGAGGAAGCATGTCATCCAAGCTGTTGAGAAAACAAATAATTTGTTAGTATTAGGACTTGACAGTGTTATTGTGCAGTGTCATCACTAGAGTATAAATATTTGTCATCTGCGGATTCATATTAGCATTTTTTTAGTGCCATTGGACTGCATTTGATATTCTTGTATTTTCCACTTTTTGGCCTCTTGTAGGGTGGTGCCTGTACAGTGAGATGGTTCAGTGGAGGAGGAAAGGTCATTGGCAAAGTCTGGGGGTTGATGGGATTTGAGTTTGGTACAAAAACATCCACCCATTGTGGATTCTCCTTCTCTTTCACCTGCCACATTTTCCTTTGCTCAGTGAAAAAGAACAGCAGCAGTGTCTTCAGGGAAGGCTGATCATCAGGGAAGCGGGTCTGGTGATTCAGTGCAATGGAGGGAAGAAGCTGGACCTACATCTGGGAGACAGAAAGTTCTTATTCCAGTCTAAAGACTTAAGCTATTGTTAAATCCAAAAAGTATGTGTTAGAAAGGTAATTTCCCCACATCTGGCTTTCAGATTTTCTGCTCAAGAATAAATTCCAGAAAGGCGACCTATTTTAAAATGAAACATTTTTTTGAATAAAGCAACACAGGACTGAATATAGATCAATAGCAAGTAAGGTTTCAGGAGAGATGGAAGAAAAGAAAGTCTATACTTCAGTGGCGTAATTCACTTAGCCAGAAGCTCGACCAGATTCTGAACTGCTTATTCAAAGAAAAACCCTTTGTCTTTCACAAAGTTAGCTGCTAGATATTGTGTACTTCATGCAAGATGAATTTTTTTTCTTGCAACTTTAAAAAAAAATTCCCAATTGTTAAAATCCATTATGCACTTTCAACTTCTGCCCGTTCTATAATATTTTAAGATGTGAACTATAACTTCATACCAACATAAAGACACGGAGTTGCAGCAATACCTCTTATAAAACTCTCTGGCCAGAATAGCTATGGGATTACCTGGTGGTTTGTTCGATTTTCGTTTTGGTGGTTTCAGAATAAATGCTGTTGTAGCTCCTCAGTAAATGTAGCCAGGCTCAAACAAGCATGCAGAAAATGGGAGAAGTTATCTGCCAACTGACAGACATGAGACAGAACCTAAGCTGAAGTTCTGTGTCCCTCATTCTCCGCCCTCTGTTTATTATGTCTCTGAATGAAACCATTCCAGAATGAAACTCAGTAATCTTAAAGTCTTAGACCTTCACAAGGGACCATATAAAGCATGCAGAAAGTTAGGTGATTTTCTAGGTCTCTACCCTAAAGACAGCATCTGTAGGAAAATAAGGATGCTGTTGGGAGAAGGAAGCTGGTAAAGCTGGGTAAAGATATAAATACTGTGGACCCAGAGGAAGGGATTACTTTGGAAAGTTATCTTTGAATTAAACTTCATGTTATGTAAAAAGAACAACATAAGCCACGACACCAGAGGGTGAAAGTTAAAGGACCTGACATAGTGTTGTCCCTAGCAGGAGAAAAGGTCAGCTGAGGTTGCAGTTGGATTCAAGGCTAGTTCAGGCCAGTGGTCACTGCTGTATGTTTTTTAAAAGCATGGGTGATAAACAAGACCATTAGGGAGAGTTACACTGGAAGTTGGTTCTGCAAGCCTTTAATCATATGATTATGTGATTTTATCTTTAAACAACATTAAAAAGTCTCATAAAAAAGCTTTCAGTTTTAGAATTATAGTCACATAGCAACACAGGAAAACTCATCTGCAGGAAACAAGTTTGTTGAATAAATCAGTCTTTGCATCCTTACAGAGAAACTGCTCTTTCTACCCTACTGCTCAAAATTTAGAAAAAACATTCACCATAAATAAAGATTTGTTATGTAAAATTAACTTTTTATCTTTTCTTGCTACATCACTGTCTACATCGTTGCTTGGTACATGGTTGTTTTCTGCATGGTCTTTAGTGGTAGTTACAAGTAATTGATTCCATCTGAGATCTTGTGTGGATAGGTACATCATGTTGAAGAATATACCATCACCATTTCCTGGATGACTGCAGCATGGAAGTGACCAATGCCTGTGATTGTTGGTATCAAAGGCCTTTTGCTGAAATACCATAGTATAAAGAAACCTCCATGTCATAGTGTAGCCATGCACCAATTTGTGAAACAGAGCTTCAGTACACGTACCAGTTGGTCCAGAAAACGAATATTGTAAGTAACGAATGCACCCTCTTCCTCCTTTTTCTTAGCTTTTATTGCTGAGCACATGTCATATGATATGGAATAAGCCTTTGGTCAGTGGGGGCCAGCTGTCCTGGCTGTGTCCCCTCCCAAGACCTTACCCACCCCCAGCCTGCTGATGAAGCAGGGAGGAATGTTGGGGAGACAGCCTTGGTGCTGTGCCTGCGATGCTCAGAAATAGCCATAGCCCTGACGTGTTATCCACACCTTGCTGGTGACCACAGCAAGCAAGGCACTATGGGGGCTGCTATGGGGAAAATTAACTCCTTCCAATACAACCATCATGAACATTTATCTCCTTTAGCTGATCCATTGAAATTGCTAAATTTTACTATTCAATTATGTAGAGATCTCATATCTCATGATTAATGACTGTGTTAAAGCATTATTTGGCAGGTTTTTCACTTCAGATGAGTCTAGAAACAAAAGATCTCACGTATTATAATGTCATGGGATATTCATAGAACCATGGAATCATAGAATGGCATGGCTTGGAAGGGACCCCAGGGATCATAGAGCTCCAACCTCCCTGCCACAGGCAGGGCCACCAATCTCCAGGCCTGGATCTACACAAGGTTGCCCAGGCCCCATCCAACCTGGCCTTGAACACCTCCAGGGACGGGGCATCCACCACCTCTCTGGGCAGCCCCTTTGTGGCCCTCCTATGAACCCTCTCCAACAGTTCCATATCTCTCTTGTATTGCGAGCCCCAGACCTGGACGCAGTACTCCAGATGGGGCCTCACAAGGGCAGAGTAGAGAGGGACAATCACCTCCCTGTCCCTGCTGGCCACCCCTCTTCTGATGGAGCCCAGGATCCCATTGGCCTTGCGAGCTGCAAGAGCACACTGCTGGCTCATGGTAGGTTTCTCATCCACCATGACACTCAGGTCCTTCTCAGCAGGGCTACTCTTAAGGAGCTCTTCTCCCAGTCTGTATCTCTGTCTGGGATTCTTACTGCCCAAATGCAACACCTTACACTTCACAGTGTTGAATCTCATTAGGTTCCCCTGGGCCCACCTTTCCAGCCTCTCAAGATCCCTCTGGATGGCTTCCTTTCCTTCTTTGTGTCAACCACACCACTGAGCTTGGTGTCATCTGCAAACTTACTGAGGGTGCACTCAATTCCATCATCGATGTCATTGATAAAGATGTTAAAGAGCAATGGTCCCAGAGTTCTTATTAGAATTATAATTTGAAATAGCTCCTGGAAAAGTATTATGCTGGTTTTGTTTTCTGTTTTCAGATAAGTTGAGATATATGCACTTGCAGAGAATTATCAGGAATCTTATGTCTGTGCAATGACTAAAATTTGCATATTGGTCAGCCTTACGCTCTCTATATTTTTGTTTTGTATGCTAATTCAAAGGCAGCTTTTTTGTATTAACAATTTCTCATACAAAGCAGGGTGATTAACTAGGTTTAGATGTATTCCTAATGATCAAAAAAGTCAATTTTTCAGTCTTCAAAGCAGATTCGTATGAGAAATGTTTTCCTGTGGCTATCAGTCAAAGCTATCAATTTTGGCAAATGAGCGAAGGACAAACAATGCCAGAGAAAAAGGAGGAAAAACATGCTTATAAAGGTGACTTTCAAAAATACTATGTTATTTAACTCCATCAAAAATAGCTTTTCTCCTTCCCTCTTAGCATGGTTTCCTTGTTTGTTGATGTTCAGTATTTGTTATTCAACAACCACAAGAAAGCTTCTGATGTAGTCAACAATAATCTGTGTCTAATCACTGATTGGACAGTGTGAATTGAGGTACAGAGAGCTCTTTCAAATCCTCATGCAAATCTCTGAAGGTATAGTAGTCCCCATTTAAAAGTCACGTTGTTGATGGCTACTTCTTTTTAGAGGTCTATGAAACTGCAAGGCTTATAGTAGAGCTTGACTGATGAATAAGAGGCATCACTCATTTGCAGGTATCAGTAGTTGTTTTATCTGTATTACCTCTGGAAATGGAAGTGGAAATATTACAATTCCAGAAATTACAAAAGACTTAAGAAAATGTCCAACACAATACCTATTGTTAAATGGAAGATGAGCTGTAATGTCGAGTACTACAGCAGAAAACTGGTTTTGCAGTTACTCAGATGCTTATAGCAGTGATTCTTTTCCCTTTGGAAGACTTGTTTTCAAACTTTTTAAAGTACGTTCCTTGACAAGCATTCAAATGTGCTTTTTAGTTTTGAATGATTTGACCATTTATTCTTCATTTGGTCTTCTCAAATGAAATCTCACTAGGCTTTACTGAAGCCAAGAGCTTTGAATTTTTTTCAGAGAATACTTCCACAGCTGCATTTCCCTTTGCTGTATTGTGTGAGTTCTTGTGACTAAGAACTAAACAATGGAAAAGGGAGGTCTGTGTTTGTTTCTGTGTTTTTGTAGTTATGTTATTTGAAAATTTAGGAACAGAAACATCAAATTTGGGTAAATGATCTCACCCAATCCATTCAATCAAAAAAACCCCTCTTCTATTTAGTCCTGTAACTCCTGTTTCAAAATTTATTGACATGTATGCCTGTCATGTAAGTTGCATGTCAGACTCTAATGTCCACATCACTGAGGATAGTGAGGGTTCCTTTTGTTTTCCACACAATCTGGCATTTATTTGAATGTGTAAGATAAATAATTTCATTAAATGTAATCCTTGAAGTTATCCATTTACAAAGAAGTGTAATTCCTTTTAATAATTTCTTACGACATAGCAGTAAAGCTTGAAGCTCCTTTAACAGCAGTGTTAATATGTGTAATAATGTAACAACACACTGTGGATTGAAGGATCAGGACTAAATTCCCAGTGAGTCCACATTTGTTCCTGACAATTCTTGCTAGTGTGTTTTTACCCAAAACCTTTATCTCCTGAGATGTATTTCTGATTTCAACACTTAAAAGACACAGAATTTTCTTTATGCTGTTATATTACTCGGTTCTAGACATAAGCTCTGTGTTGTGGTATTCTGGATATGGGTCTGGGTTAACTGTTGGCAGATGATCACTTTTCAATGGCATAGACCTTCTTTGATTTCTCGTGCAGGTGATTAATTTCCCTGATGTTAAACCATTGTATCTAGATTATTTTCTAAATTAACTATACAGATTCCAGTTAGGAAATTGGGGCAATATCTTGTTTCCTTTATTCTTTCCTTAAGTTACTGCACTTTCGTGTTTTCAAAGATGTTCCATGCACAGGTAGAGGGTTTGGTTGTTTTTTTGTAGGCAGTATACTAGAAAGTGCAAAAAGTTTTAGTTGCTTATTCATCTCACCTACCACAGTCACTTTCTATATCCAGAGGTGGGATAAGGTATTATTAGAACAAAGTGTTCCATCTGAAGTTACCTGGTTCCTATTATCCGTCTGGAGATAAGAAGCTTTCTGTCACAACTGGAACTTAGAAATAAACAAAAAAATTAATTACCAGATACAGCATTTCAAGGGTGTTGACACAATAAGCTGAGGCAGACAAAGCACTGGGGAGGGGATTGTGAATAACCAGCTATCAAATTATGAGTGCTAGTCTCCTGCTGTGGTGTATATAGTAGGAGGACAATGCTGCAGTCTCAGGTTGTTTTGCCTTTGAACAGTTTTGCAGTGGACGTTGTTTGCTTTTCAGTTAGCATGAATTGTTTGTTTAACAGGTCAGTTTCTAAAATGACAGGCCAGTAGGCTAGCTGATGGCCCTTACCTAGAGGCAGACTAAGAGGATCTGGAAATCGAGAGCACTGAAAAATGGAATAATGTTTTGTAGGTAACTTACCAACACAACTCTTTTCCTCAATGTGACTGTCGTGCATCCACTGGTAATAATGATTTGGATGACTGCTAGGTAATCAGAAAGAAGGACGTATTAGGTTAGAGGAAAAAAACCTCCGACATGTACACACACATATTTACATGCATCATAATGCCATGCATTTAACTCTAGAAAATGGCACATTGTGATAGAGAGTACTGCTATTTTTTAAGTGATGAAATTAAATACTGAATTCAAAAAGTTACATGCACTTTAATTGGTCATATTGCCAGGCAGTCTCCCAGCAAACCTAATTAACTTCAAGCTACAGAGCACCATTAACAGATGGGACTTTTTGTCTTGTATTTTTTTGCTCATTAGAAAATATGAGTCTTTGCAAATTTATGGGTTGAAAAGAAATTTTCATTTTATCGTCAATATGCCAGTGGAAAGTTGAGGAGTAAAAATCACTTTGTATAAAGAAAGAAAAAGCTGGAATATTATGGCATGTTAGAAGCATATACAGAAAAGGACATAATAAGGATATTTCCTTTTCTAAAATTCTTCCTCAAATAAGTTTGGGAATCTGTGTGGAAAACAAAAGTGCATTAAGGTACTAATTTTCTTTGGTTTATTTTCTGCTTTGGTATTTCATATTCGTGACTGATTTCTACTACTGAATTTTGATCTGACATCTTCCCTTTAATAAGACAGACTCTTAATTATTTCATGCAGTCTGCTCAAATGAGAGGTAGTCTGCTAAAAGTCTATGTGAGAAAGTTTAATCTTTTATTGGAGAGAATTAAATGCAGCAGGTGGTGGACAGGCTGGATTAGCTAATTCTGTGTGGTTTTATTCAGAGAAGTCATGTATCCTACTTCCAGTGACCATACTTAACTACAGTCATGAATACGTTAGTCAAGCTTGTAGTCATTCAGTCCCACACCAGGCATCTTCCTTGTACCCTTCAGATAATAAATTACTGTTCTGATGCATAAATTTTGTATGTGGGAACTAAATATTTAACTATTTTTTCTTTTTTTTTCTTCTGTATCTGCTGTACATGTTTTGTCTTTTTTTTTTTATTCTATGTTTCTTATCACTATTACACAAGTCTTTCAAAAGAGATGTATTAAATGTGAACTGGTTTTTAACATAGATTTCATCTCAGTAAAAAATTAAAACCCTACTGTAGGTCAGTGGCTTAATGTTACCAAAAATGTAATTCTGGAAAGATAAACAAGAAGTTTATCTCAGAAAGTGATACTGATGATTTTCTATTTAAATAAAATCCTTTAACAAATAAAGTCTCATTGCTGTCATAGCGCTGACACTGCTAAATAGTGTCCTGCAGAGGTTTCAGCTGTGCTGGATCCGTTGCAAACACCTGGAACGAAAGGCAGCTGTTGCCCTAATGAGATGACATGCTGTATCCTTCCCAAATGAAAGCAAGATGGAAAAGCTTGGAGAGGTCAAGTAATATGGCTTTCTGTCATACACCACATGAATGGTAGAACTAGGGATAATAACCAGGTCTTCTGAATGCTCATGATCAACATCCAGAGCTCATGTTGACCTATTTTACTACTGCCTTTTTTTTTTTAAAGTGAAATCTTTGCTATGAATTTTCCTAGAGAATTTCACTGAGACCTTATTGCCTATTGGTTTGTCAATTAGCCAAACTCCTCCTTTTGACAAATTTTAACTTTGCTTGGTAAATGGTAAGTATATGTGAGCTTTGTGAAGCCAAAAATTTATATAGGGATGAATTCTTAAAGCTGCCAAAGTTTTCAGTACTCTTTCTAATGCATGTTGCTGACTAATTTATTTACTGTAGAATTTTATAGCTAATTAACTTTTTAGTTAACTCCATGCTGTATAATAAAGATAAACAAAATAAAATAGCAGAAAACATAATTTAAAGGAAATAACTTGCTCACAAATGTTTTCAAGTCCTTTTGTTTATGAGAAGTTTTTAATGTGGCTATCAAAGTTGGAAAGTTTGGTTTTAATACTTTAATTGCTTCAGGATTGAAACTAAGAGTTAGTAAAGGCTCTTCAGACTTGTATGCTCTTGCTCCTTTTCTGACTCCCTTGAAGGATGTTTTTGCTCACTGTCTAGCTTGGAGGTGCTTAGTTCCTTCTAGAATTGGATGCTAAATCCTACCTGACATTCACTGTGTAGAAGAAATAGTAGAAATGTGTTTGGTTTGTTGGCTTTTTTCCCCTGTACCACCTGCATCTTCTGCATGCAAAATGGAAACATCAATAAGTCACTGAGGTTTACTAGCTAGCACACTACTGAACAGACACATTCCTTAAGATTCCTAGCTGTTAGCATGTGTCCTGTCATTAATAACAGGTGCTGACCATAGAGTTTGCACTTCGCCTGTATTCTCATGAGAACCAATGCATATATCACCACTGCTTCTTGATACTGTTATGTTCTATCCAACATGGCTCTTATACAGGGAGTATATTAAATGCAAAATCTTTTTCCCTGTATCTGTGAATAAAAGTAAGTGACAGGAAATTTCCCTAGAATCCTTGTTTGAACTTTTCATTTATTATTTATTGCTGATGGGAGAAAGATGGAATCTAATTTGTCTTTTCATTATTTTGTAATCACTCTATCTTTCTCCTCCTATTCACGTACTTCAGTCTTCATTTATTTGCATATCCTGGGCTGATCTTTTAAGGTGGCTCAAAACTACTGGTGTGTGGTAGATGGTTTTCTTTGAAGAGAAGCTGGCATTGCAAGCAGTTACTCTGGCATATATTGAGAGAGTATTTCATCAATAAGAAATACGATCTTGCAAATGTGAATGAGGTAGACTGATTTTCTAATAGTCCCTGGGAGTTGATGACCTCATAGGGTAGATGATGGATATTTTTTACTTTGCCTTCATCACTTCAGTTATTTATACATTGGCTTGGGAGGTACCAGGTAAAGAAGCAGAGGCAGAAAGAGTGGAGCTAGGGTGAAAGCAGTGTACATCTCCATCCAGATCATGGTACTGCGGATGGATTTTAGAGAAAAGTGTCTATAATCAGGAATTTACTATTGATTTCTATAAAAATATACATAATCTTTTGTCTTGCTAAATTGCAAAGTTCTGAAGACCATTTTGTTGGATGAACTTACATGAATTGTATAAATTAACATCATGCAGATGCTTTAGTTCACTGTGATATGTCCAAAGGAGATAAGAATGTTGTAGTGAAGTACTTCCAAAAAAAAAAAAAGTGCGGAGAATACCAATTTTCAAAGCAGTAATTTATATTGCATTATAGTAAATAGCACTTCGTCTGAATTTATAGTAACCTAGGAGATATTAATTGCTCAGCAGTTTATATCAGCTGCAGTGCATAATTTCTTACCACTTATGGCTTTGCCTACATGCAACACTTTCTGAATTTTGTTGTTTGCATATAGGGTATCAGTTAATGAGATATCAATTTAAGTAAGCCATTTTGGCTCTACTGTGGTCTAGACTTGAGCAGGTCTTTTGTTAAATTAGTAATAGCACAGATGCTGGTGCATATCTTAAGGCTCTGAAAAGATAATGCTGGGATTGCTAAACAAGGATTAAGTGATTTCTATGTCTGAAATGCAACTTGCAGGTGGTATGTTGTTAGAAATGCACGTGTTCTCTTCTGTCAAATCCAGACAAGTAAATACTGTTTATCTATAAAAGAAATACAAGTGATTTCCATTTGTATAGTTAAAGGAAGATTGTTTTTTATATTCAAAGTATGCAAATTTTCATTCAAAGTGTGTCGAAACCTCAGGCTATTGACATCTTACTGTTGCAAAAGTTAGTGTTCCAAGATCAGTGGATCCTTGAGCATATAACTATATGGTCATACAATATAATTTTTATTCTCCTTAAGTAATTGGAAGTGTAAAAGCTAGTAGCTTTTTTTTTCAAAGGATTATATGAAAAAGCTCAGTAGGTCATTACAAGGTTTTACTGTATGGAAATTAAAATGAAGGCAAATTCTAAAAATATTAATAATGAACAACTTAATATATTCTAAGCAGTAAAGTAGGCTCAGGGTTGAAAAATTTAACCATGGAATAATAAGAATTTCAGACAGACATTTCTGAAGAACAGTACACAACAGATTGTAATCAGATGACAAAATAAGGATACTGGTGCTCTGAAGTATTAGGAGCTACAGGGTTGCCAAAGGCTTTTTCTTTCATTGTGTACTACTTTTAAGAATAGACAGTTATTCCTTTTTTATTTCCTGCTTCATCTCTTGAGTTCTGTGCTATTTTGTACTAATGATGTTTGGTAGTTCAATGTTGTATAAGCAAGAAGTTATCTGTCACTGAGTTCTGCTTCATGCTCCACATAATGTTCCAGGGTAACGAGAGCCTGAAGTTCCTGCTCTAGAGTCCTTATGTTACTCGTGGTTGTGGATGCATTCACCATAGCCCCTCCTTTCTAATGAGAAGAGGCTTTCCATTTTCCCATATTTTTACAATAACGCCAGGCATTAGTTCTCTGCAGTTGTAGGGGAAACAGTGCCACCCCTTGGACTGTTGACATCATCCTCCTGTTACATAGGCTGGGTCCTGGCCGGCATGCAGTTCCCCTTTACAGTTATCATGGCTTAATTCTGATGGTATTTTCTCAATACCTACACTTTCCATGTATTTTTTAATGTTGCTGAACCGTCATTAAAATTTCCAGCGGTGATTTTTGCTTGCTTGGCTGTATTTTAGTCTTGTTTTTTATTTGTTTTTCTGCCCTTAAGGTTGGTGAATAAAGCCTGACTGCAATTTGTAACAGAACAGGCAAAGAAAGCTATTGTGAAGCATCGTGCTAGTAGTGGAGAACAAAATATTTTAAGGAAATATTTAAGGATATGTATCAATTATTCCATGTTTTTCCCCCTCTTTAATCAGATTGGTGCTTATTTTTAACATGATACTAAGTGTGTAGTCATTGTAGTTGCCAGCATATCACTTAACATTTCTCAATCTTAAACTAACAGTAAGTTGTTATGAATTAAAAGAATCTTTCCTTCCAGACTGAGAGAAGTTATAATAGATGTGTAGTATTTGCAGTGTTGTGCCACATGCATTGGAATAATAAACAGAGCAACAAGCTTCTCCCCATAGTCTGGTTAACAAAAAGGCAATAATTCACATACAGGTATGCTGGTTTCATCCCTTTGATTCTAGTTGCTGTGAGTTTGGGGTATCAATCTGCTTATCTTTGTACGTCTTTTCAAGAACAGTAAGTCCCCAAAAGAGGTGTTATCTCCCATGACAATCTAGCAGACTCTAATCTGAATCTAGACCTAAACTCACTAATTGTTTCCCTGGGGCTGAATAGCCAGGCTGAATTCAGCTTTTTTAGATGAGAATACAGGAAAAGAAAGGTTCATCTGAGACTCTACCAAATGGGTCTATATAGCATGGAACTGTATTAATTTTCTTTTATAAATTTTAGTGTAACTCTGACCTGATTGATTGAGGCCCTGCTTTTTCCACACATTTAATGTATGCAAGTTCAACTCAATACTGCTGTCACTTAGCAAAGGAAAAATGTATTTCTTTGTTATCAGGATACAAATGGAGTTTAAGATTCCATTCTCTTCTGATGCCCATACTGTGGTTTTTGGAGACATCATGTATAGTAATGTTAGGTCTGTGTTTTGGGGCAATAGAACAGAAAACAAGCCTTGATTTAAAATCAGATACATATAACAGTAGGGGAATGTGTATTTTTTCATACGTATGTCACTTCTTGGTGTGCCATGAGAATCTGGAGCTTCTTGCAAAACGTAGATACTTGATTTTAATGGCAGTTATATGAATTGCCATAGAAGATTTAAATTTCTTAAATGGCTTGGGAAATCTTACCCAGAACCTATATTACAGCCCAGTGATGATTACTAAGGGATTGGATATAACTAAAATCCAAGGCTGGTTTACAGTTATGTTGACAGTTCTAGAGGACTCCTTTGGCTTGTTGACTGAATGTTGTGACCCAAGGCTGGCAATGTGTAATGGAAAACACAGTAGCTTCAGAAAAAGGTCTGAAGCCTGTATTGAATGAAGAAATTTTTTTGCAGTGCTCATCTTTTGCTCGCACAGTTTGTCAACAGAAGTAGCAATAGTGCTGGTAGTATGCATTAGTCATGGTATTCATACAGATTAATAAATCTATTCGGTCAGAACTGCAATGATACCACCAGCTTATTTCACATATGCACTTGTTTAGCTAGTGTCTTAAAATTTAGCCACTTCTGACCTAGGAAGTTGTATTTTAACTGGCAGTTTGAGAAGCTGCATGTTGCCTTAGTTAGTACTCTGGTTTACCCAGTCCTAAGCTATCACTCTCTGTTGGATTTTTCTTTATTTTATTTTTAAGGGACATAGGTTACTTCTAAGCAGCTGCTTAAGACATGCCTCCCAGAAGACTAAGGGACATTTTGTTTTGATTCTGTAGACCAAAAGATCAGCTGAGATGCAGGAGACATAATTTTCCATCTGTTTTCCATCCTGAGTGGATCTTTTCTTCCAGAAGAATTGCATTTTAAATACAAAAAATAGTTTATTAGGTTCGTGTTTTCAGATTCTAAACTACCCAGTGGATGGCATTGTTCAAGAGATAGAAACCTGTAGTAAGCAGGGAAAATCGGAGGGAGCTGATTCTGCCTCTCTACTCTGCTCTCTGAAAGGGGTCCAATGGGAAAGTGGGAGAGGAACTGTTCACCAGGGACTGTAGTGATAGGGCAAGGGGCAGTGGCTTTAAGATGAAAGAGGGTATGTTTAGATTAGACATTAGGAAGAAATTCTTCACTATGAGGGTGGTGAGGCACTGGCACAGATTACCCAGAGAGGTTGTGGAAGCCCCATCCCTGGAAGTATTCAAGAGCAGGCTGGATGGGTCTTTGGGTAACCATGTCTAGTGAGGGTGTCCTTGCCTATGTCAGGAGGATTGGAACTAGATGGTCTTTGAGGTGTCTTCTAACCCAAAGGAATCTATGATTCTGTGAAATTTAAGCTGCAGTTACAAACTATTGTATACTTTATCATTCTTGAAGCTAAAATTTGAGTGCAAAAATTTCAGTTGTGCTGTACTGTGTAAATGCATACCTACTTTGGGTAGGATATGAAACTAAATGCTCCCATAATGTTGGAGAATCTTTGGGAACCGGAAGAACAGACAATTGTATTGGCTCTGTCTTCAGAAAAAAGAAATTGGAGACAGAGAGAGAAGTGATTAATCCAGCTTCTGCTACACTAGCCAGAAAAGCAAGTTCTACCTTGCTAAGAAGGACTGGCTGATAGACCAAAGAAAATTATTTCATTCAAAAACTTCAGTAGATTTAAAGTGGGGGAAACCCACTACAGTGCACCTGGGCTATGTACTGATTGTATTGGGACATGCAGCATCTATAGTCTCAATGTATAGTAATGCAGAGTAAATAAATATTTTTACCTAGCCTTACACTTATACTGTGGATTTCACAGGCAAGTATATAAATGAAAATACAGTATAATCTCTCATGACTCTTGGATTACCTACTAAAGGGCAGAAATTTACTACAGTCCTGGAAGATAGGTCTAGTAAAACTATAGTGCAATTTGATTGCCATGCAGTAAGATTGCTTGAAATTAAAGAGTAGGGTTTAGCAGAGGTCAGGATCTAGGAGCTAATTGTATACTGGGTTTCCGTGAGCAAGAGTTCGACTTGTTTATGTCTCCTTTCAATGCAAGAAAGTATTATATGATGATATGTAGGGTTTGAAATTCAAGTAGGAGTAACTTTCTAAAGAGAATGATATCTGAAATAAAAATGCCCCAAAACTAGCCTATGATTTATTTTCCTTGTCTTTTTTTATGTGTAAATGAATAAATGTTTTGCTTTTAGCACTGTTAAATAATGACTCTTTTCTTTTCTTTTGTAGGTTGTCTTAGTCTTCGCTCTTAGTATTGGTGCTCTTGTAATATACTTCATAGATTCGTCAAAGTGAGTATTTTAGTACACTTTCCTTTCATTTCCTTCCTGCAGCAATTATACATCTCTAAATTGCTCCATTCATCTACGTCAAATCAGTGCTTGGTCTCATTGCCTGAGTGCAAAGAACTTTACAATAGTGCATGGTCTAAGAAAGAGCACAAGAATGGAAAAAGCTTTTGTATAAACTAGAATGAGCACACACTGTATCTGTGGAATGAACAGAGATCTAACTACTTTTGTGTATTTGAGTTGCAAAAATATACTTATGTTTGTTGGGAATATCTAGATTCTTTGAAATTCAAGACTAGGATAAGAAATATATGGGAAGAATATTTGCCAAAAAAAAACCCCTCTCAGGATACTGACAGGAGCATTTCTGAAGGATTTTTAATTAATCAGACAGTGTAAGTGTTATATCTTGCATATCTGTTCAGATTTCCAACTCCTGGGTTTGATAGATTTCTCCCAAGATAAGGTGAGCTAGTAAAAATATGCAAAGCATGGCATGTGTGTTTTTTTTTTTTCCTAGATTTACATCAACGATATCATACAATGTTGTACTTTGTCCAGACAAAATGATTCATCTTGAACTTTTGACATATTCAATGGTTCGATACAAACTATTGTAACCAGGAATATTGTCTCTTTGAAATTGTTCCTAACCCATCCTTGTTTTGATATCAAGCTGGACACTGTCAGTTGTGTCAATTGGTTGCCTAACACAGAAGAAAAGGGACTTAATTGAATATTAGTCTGTTGCATCCAGTCATTTTGGGAGGGTGATATTCTGAAATATCAATAGCATTTTGAAGCTCTAGGACTACATGTTTGCTGCTTTTCACCAATCAAGTTTTAGTCTTGCCATTACTGCAGCAGTTACAATAATATGCTGGAATGAGTCCATGGAAGCCAGCCTGGTTGTCTAATGCCAGTGGTTATGTTTATCACAATCCTTATGTGGCTCAGAAAATCAGACATTTCACTGCTGACATCTGTACATATTGATATTTAGGTAGGTACTAGTACCAGTGAAAGGCATTCTTTAATATATGGATGTCAGCTCTATATTGTGTGGGTTTCAAGACATGCCTTTGTAGCCCAGATGTGTCAAACAGAACACAAACGACTAAGCTAGAGATTTTCTTTGTGTAGAACAGCAAAGTGGTGGGAAACCCCAAGTTCTGTCTTGAGTTCCCTTGAAGTGAGGAAAATACTTTTTTGTTCTGAACACTGGGGTGAGTTTTCTGATTAATTTTAGCAATTTTTTTCCTAATACTTTACCCCAGAAACATATAAGGAGGTACTTTTCTAAAAATCTTCCATAATTTTTTTAAAGCACAGTGGCAAGGCTTCTGGGTATGCAACATAGCCAAAAGTATCAAACAGTTAAACCTGTTTCCACCTCTATTTCAATTTCAAATCAACAAAATATAATTATTTGTCCTGGCTGTTGTCTTTTGTGAAACTAATGGATTACATGATTTATAAGTACTGTATTCTAGATGCCTTTGTTTGATTGTTTTCCTCAAGGAGAGCAAAACTGACAACATAAGAGGTTTCTCTGGGGTCCTTCGGCTTTCTATGGGGCATTTAATCCATGTACTGCTACTAGCTTATTGGTTGTTCTGTCAGTGGGGATAGAAAAATGTTTTTACCATTGGTTTCTCTGGGTTTTCAGCCAATGTTTAATTCCCAGCTGCAGTTTAATTTCAGCAACCTCAAATTAATTTACTCTCACACTCTTCCTTTATTTTCTTCACTTTCTCTTTTACCCTGCTTTACACACTTAGGTCTTTGACTTTTTTTTGTGGGGTTTTTTTTGGTCTTTTTTTTTTTTAAATATGAATTGGTAGTTTAATTAATCTTAGAAACCCCCCAGATGTAACCCTTAAGTGAAAAACTATTCTTTGTTCAGTATTAACAGCTGACCTGACATCCATTTCAGAAATGTAGAATCAAAGTTTGTGGAATATCGGTTTCTTTAAGATACCCAAGTATGTGATCAGTAATTGTCATTACTTTTAGAATTTGGTCAAACAGGAAATAACAAAGGTAAGATGAGAGGAAAGCATCTGATATCCTCAATGAAACAACTGGAAAAACAGACTGTGTCTTTGCTAGGTGCAGTGGAGATGAACAGGATCTAGTGCGCATATCAGACAGGGCCATATACCATTGCGTGTTTTCCTCCACAACGCATTCTATACCTGTTGTATTCCACATGTACCATAGATGCTTAGCTGTCATTTTATCTCACACATAGTATGACAAAAATCGCATCTTCAGTAAAAGCTAAAGAGCACTGCCATCAGCATGTGTCCCAAATAAAATGTCACGATCCATTCATCCAGGATTAATCTGTCAGCAATTTTGCAGGTGCAGTGGCAGGTATGTCCACAAAAGAATCCTACCTGACTTCACACGTAAGGAGCATCAAGAAAGATGGGAATAACACTATCACTTTCTTGGTTAGTGAAGGAAGGGAGAGAGTGGAAAGACCACTGAGTTTTTCTAGGGTGAGGATGAGTGTCGTGATTAGTTCTAGTGGAAGACACCGAGGAAGTCAACAAGGCTCATGCTGATGATAGTACACATTGCTCTCTCTCTGCTGTATTAGCGATACAGGGAAGGTGACTGGAGACAAAATGATTGCCATCACCCCTGTGAAAGGAGTGTAAAGTAAGAGTGTTTCAATGCTACCCAGATCATAACTCTAATAGACACTCTCCAAGACTAATACCACATGAAATGGTATGTCCAGCACAATACTATTTGGAGAGATCTGAGGTCAGAAAATAGTCCAGCTTCATCAAAATAGTAACCTCCATACCAATTAGTCCTGCATCTCAGCAGAGCCAATTAAGCTATACAACATGTCTGTACTAATTCTGGTTCTGGCACCACTTACGGTTCTCTCCATCAAAAACTATGGGCAAGTTATAATCCAGTAAGTTTGCTTTACTCTGAATTGACTTTTCTTAATTATAAACAGTACTTGCCTTTTAATAGAGGTTCTAGACAAAATCACAAAAAATTATAATTCTTGGTGGAGAGAATCAGTTATTCATTTTGAAAAGGGATTATTCCAACAGTTTGTATTAAGATTATTCTGTTGTTTATTCAAGGCTGCTACATTTTACAAGGCACCAGCTTGAACTGTAGTCTCCTAGTGCCCCAGGATGTATACAGAACTTTATTCTTTAAAGTGAATATGTACACTTTCAGTAGCAACTAATGGAAGATTTCAGTTCTTAAGACAGGAATTTATTTGGTAGAGAAATTACTCTCTTGGCTTTCCTGTCAATTAAATCCGGTCACATCCTGATAGGAAATGTTTCAGTTATTACTAAGGACTAGACTTCTTTCTGGGTTCCCCACCGTAGAAAGGACATTGAGGTCCTTGAGCAAGTGCAGAGAAGGGCAACCAGGCTGGTGAAGGGGCTGGAGGGCAAATCATATTAGGAACAGCTGAGGGAGCTGGGGCTGTTTAGCTTGGAGAAGAGGAGGCTAAGGGGCGACCTTATCACCACCTACAACTACAAGAAGGGAGGTTGTAGAGAGGTAGGTGCTGGTCTCATCACTCAGGTGACAGGAGATAGAACAAGGGGAAATGGCATGAAGCTGTGCCAGGGCAGGTTTAGATTGGACATTAGAAAAAACTTTTTACTGTCAGGGCCTGGAACAGGCTGCCCAGGGAGGTGGTTGAGTCACAATCCCTGGATGTGTTCAAAAAGAGGGTTGATGAAGTAGTTAGGGGTATGGTTTAGCATAGGATGGGAATGGTTGGACTTGATGATCTTCAGAGGTCTCTTCCAACCTTGTGCTTCTGTGATTCCTTTATTTGTAGAATTTCGTTCATAAAATAATGTTTTCTCAGACAATGGTATTTTTCAATACTAGAAATAGTTAAACATGAAACCTTTGCCAAAGAGATTTTATGAATATCACCCACGTCATTATTTTAATGTTTGGGTTACAAATAAACAAATAATTACATTTTTACTTTCAGAGATTCATTCACTTTACTGTCTGCTTTCCGTTTTCAGTTTGCATAAAGACAGAGCATTCAAAGAAAAAGTTATAAGCAGTTAATTACATGCATTTTGGTTAGAAAGTGTATAGAATAGCATCATATATCCTAATGATGGTTCTTTTCCAATTCCTATTTCCTTTAAAATTGTTCAATGTTTAATTCTTCAAGGTAAGGAAATAATGGAATTATCCTTCATTCTTAAGAAAACAATCTGACTTGCTTTGCACTCTTTAAATGGTTTTCTCTAGTCTGCTGAATGTGCTCCAGTAGAATAGAGAGCCTGACATCTGCCAATACTTACTCATTTTCCATGCTTTTTTTAATAACTAGTTTCTACAACCTTCCTCCTTCCTGTGTCCGTTTCTGGTTTATTTTCCTGTGTGTACAAGTTGTTTTAACAAATACATAAAGAGGTACTTCTGCAAGTTTTATTTACATAAGCATTAAAGATGAATTACCTATTTTCACTGCATTTGTCATCCTGACATCTGCACATAGTACTGAATTTCTGACTTGAATGGAGTAAAAAATAATATTTGCTTGCCATGATCACCTTTAGACATGGTCAGTAAAAACACTAGCAGAGAACTTGGGACTCCCGTTTTCTGTTTCTTCTAATGAAAGTAGCATGAAAATTATTTAGGATGTGAGTATCTCTTTCTAGGGTGTGATATGATGTAATAGGCAGGAATAGATATAAACTGTGTTTTTCAGGGACAGAATTTTCTTCCCCCATAGAGTTTACTTGCTACAGACCAGTTATTACTGTTCTATCTCTTGAAGTGTGCCTAATTTACTGGAGTCCTTTTGCTAAAAAATTACATTCATGTGAAAATAATAGAGCAAATCAACAGCAAGGTGAAAACAGAGACTCTCACAGTTTGCTTTGTATGTTCTACTCACGTGTGTTTTTTCAGATAATTTTTGTTGTTGTTGTTTTTATTATCAGAGGCACCAGTGTAGGTAATCCTAAATAGCCAATTTTTTCCAATAATGTGTCACATACTGAACTTTATTAGAATTGTACATAAAAGTGCCATCTGTCAATGAGTGTAAAACAGCTGGATCTAAGAATAACAGTGGCAACGTGAATAGGAAGATTTATACAAATATACACACAGACATATATGTTCATGCTAAGTCCTGAGCTTGTTCTGAACTGTCGTGTTCTTAATCAGACAACTTTATTTCTTTTTATACAGGGAAAATAAAAAAGGTAAACTCAGACAGCTGTATTTTGCTAATGTTCTCTTTATCTTTGTATGGCTGAGAAGATTTTAGAAGTAGTGTCTCCTTTTGCATACTGATTGGACAAATCCCATTTAATATACAGGAAACCTGAATATTACCCAGATGTAAAATTGCCAAGTTTGTATTAAATACACCATATGGAAAATGCCCTTATTTTTGATTTCTAAACTATTTTTGTGGGTTTTTTCAAATGTCTCAATTTTAGACTTTTCTTAAAACTTCACAAGTTTCTAAAACTATCATAAAATACCCTACATATCTTTCTCATATCCATGGCCCTTTCATCAATGCTATGACAAGAGAGAATACACAAAGGTGTACTTTTAGGCACCACAAGCTAAGGTTTATTTGACACTGATCAACCTCTCCCACTCTATGGTAGTGTGAGAGCTTGGCCCATTTTGGATCACATTAATTGTGAATTAATCCCTGAAGAGTATGGATTAATGCAGTTTAAACCATGATTTTAATTGATCAGATTCATTACTTGTACATCTCTGTTCTAGTATATAATTTATTGATGTAGTGTTCTTTGACAATGAACTACAAAGTTAATTTTGAACGCTAACCAAATAATTTTGTAAGGAAAAAGAAAACATATTGTTCAATGACTTCGTCATGTCTGCAGCTTAAGTACTGACATTCTGACTAGTTTGTAATTATTCGTTATTTTGCCTGGCCTTTATTAAATATATATCTATGCACATGCTTTATGTACATATTTGGCAGCATAAAACTGCATTCTCACTTAATGGCACATTAATTGCATTATTGTGTTCTGTTGTATATATGGATGACTTTTAGAAAAGATTGACATTCACTACTGGAATACAGTTTTCTTGAGCTTCATTTGTCTCCTGTGGTGCCTTTCGGTTCAGTTTTTTGTCCCTGTCCTTACTATTTAGAGTGAAGTAATTCTTTGTTACCTACTTGCTTATTCCAGCCTATTAGCTGGAAACACATATGTCACAGATGTATTAAAATTTCCCCTGTACTCGGCATTGGTGAGACCACATCTAAACTACTGTGCCCAGTTCTGGGCCCCTCACTACAAGAAGGACATTGAGGTCCACAGAGAAGGGCAACCAGGCTGGTGAAGGGGCTGGAGGTCAAATCATATGAGGAGCAGCTGAGGGAGCTGGGCATATTTAGACTTAAGAAGAGGAGGCTGAGGGGAGACCTTATCACCATCTACAGTGACCTGAAAGGAAGTTGTAGAGAGGTGGGCGATGGTCTTTTCAGCCAAGTGACAGATGATAGGACAAGGGGAAATGGCACAACGCTGCGCCAGGGCAGGTTCAGATTAGATGTTAGGAAAAAATTTGTCACCGACAGAGTCGTCAGGCCCTTGAACAGGCTGCCCAGGGAAGTGGTTGAGTCACGATCCCTGAATGTATTTAAAAAAAGGGTAGACAAGGTACTTAGGGATATGGTTTAGCATAGGTTCTTAAGGGTCTTTTCCAACCTTGCAATTCTGTGATTCTGTGAAAAAATACTTAACAAAACAATGCCAAATTAAAAATCTTTTGGAGGACTCCTGCTTTTTTTCCCCCCATTGTCTGGGAGTAGATTATGAAGGATGCATGGGAAATACATGCTCTGAGGAATTTCCTGTGACAGCACAAGGAAGAAAGTGTCATAATCAAGTCATCTTGGAATGTTTTCCTAGAAAAATATTTCGCCCCACGTGGCATTTTATTTCAAATCCTTATGAACTCTTATTCTGTGGGAATATTTAAGGATGAGTTGCGATTGTGTGCCATGTTTGACTTTGCTGCTTGTTTGCTACTGCTGCCATTTTGTCTTGTGAAAGGCATTTCATTTAGTGCAGCAAAATGTTCTATAGAAATACTACAAGAATTATTTATATAGATACTATGCCTATTTTCACTGTCCAAGACAATTCGCATCTTTCTTATTTGTTTATGCTGTTACCCCTTTTAGAGATAAGGTATGAGGCTTAACCGAGTAGTTCAGTAAGGCTGTGTAAACAGGACAAATCAAATACTTTTAGATACCAATCTCATACTCTACAATGTTTTGATGACTCTTTCTCAGTTTTGTGTCTTTTGAGGGGGGAAAAAGCAATTGAGATTTCAGTTGTAAATCAAAGAATTCAGTGCTGGTACATTTGAATTTTGAGTGAATCCCAATTCCCGAAATATTTAAAAAAAAGTGTCTAAGATGTTCAGGAATGCAGATATTTGAGAAAATTCAGTGCTTTGATATTTGATTTTGTTATTTCACAAAATATTATAGTAAATTTTATTGTAAGCTTCAGGTTACAGCTTGATTTGGTTTTTTTTTTAGATGTGAATGTATTTTACTTTTGTATGTTTTGCAGTTTTAAAAGAACGCTGTTTTCTACTTCAGTAAACCACTTTAGAACTATGCTGGTTCATTTTGCTGAGGACATCCATTGCAGTTCAGTCTCCTACGATCTCAAGTGTTGCATTCATCACTATTTTGAGTGCATAGAGATTCTACATAGCATTTCAGTCTTCGTATTTGAGGAATTAAGTAACTGGGGCTTAAATAACACTAAGATTTGTGTCAAGCCATCTTACTTTTTCATTGAGTAAATTTCATTATAAGTATCTTAATTATGTTTATAAAACAAATGGTCTTACTGTAGTCATTAATCCACACTAAGTGGTCACTGGAGCATTCCTTTATACTTTACATGCACATTAGAACTAATATATATATATATATATACTTTATTTTCATGGTACATGAATAGAGATGAAGAAACTAACCTGAAATTCTGGGATCTGGTTCAAGGAAATGTTGTTAGATGATATTTACCATTGCTCAGATTGTTAAAATTACAATGGTCTGTATCTTGGCAAGTAGGTGAAAACAGTATTATTCCCTCTGAATTAGAATTCTTGGGAAATAATACAGACAGTGTCATATAGAAATCCCCCATAGTACCCTGGAGCCAGTCTCCTCATCAAAGTCTCCCCACCTCTCCTTTATAGTTCATTCCTAAAACCAACTCTTCGTTTGAGCAGTTAAGAAAATTGAGTGATAGGTATCATTCTTCAATTTAAAGAAGACATAGGTTAAATATGTAAATTAATTTATCTTGTGTCATTATTTTCAAGTCACTGGGGCTTTAATGTTATAACAAAAATATAACTTCAACTGTTCCTGCTTCGGGTTCTCAGCAAATGAAAAAGTGTATGGTGTGTAGAGACTCTGTCAGCACCCTTTAAATCAGTACAGCCTTAAAAAAAGATTTTTCAGTCATAAGTGAGGGCTAATTTTATTTTTACTGTGTTTGTAATAGATAACTGAGTGTACACAATGTCTGGTTTAATTGAAAAACAATTTGTAGAAGAAGCCTTATTTGTGGCAATGGAATATTAATTTTCTTCATTGCTCTGCAAAGTTTCATGGGAAAATGTCCATAACTAAGATTCGCTGCTTTCATAATGGTGGGTTGCGATGCAATGCCTGCCCTCAGTGGGCAACTGAATACCAGAAAGAGGGAAGGCCTCTTTTAGGTACAGATGATGTTAATTATAAGTGTAGTCCAGCAGCCATAGTGATATGATTATTACAAAGCAAAAAGTAACAAGGTATGATGGGAAAAAAAAACCCCAGATAGTTAGCCTCTATTTGATAGTATGGACTTAGCTGTTTAGGCCAAAGGGATTAGGCATGATTGTATGTTTTCTGGGTTTGTTGGTAGATCTTTGTGTCTTGAAATACAGAAACCGATCATTGTAAGTTTTATCTATCTGGAGTTATTTAAACCAAGTCAATGTAGTGAGGCATGCCGGTAGAAATTAGGTGTGTGTTTTATGTGCTATTCACCTCTTAGCTCTGTGTTTGCATTTGTTCTTTGATGTGCTCAGAGAGCTTGAGTTTGGTAAATTATATGCTGATAAAATTTGTAAAACGCTATCCAAAGAACTCTTCCAGTAACCTAGGAGTTGAGGAAGATTGTAAAACTCCTTCATAAATCTTTTCGGTATTCTTCAGATAGATTATTATAGCTGGTAAGGACATAGAGAGGAATTATTGATTAATCAACATTAGATTACAATGGTTTTCACTAATTTACATAATCACTGGGTAAGCAACATGGAAATACCTTTTTTTTGTCCAACAAAACAATGCAATGAATTTTCTATTAATCAGTGCCAGTAGTAGTATTTGCTCAGTGGTCGAAATTAATTGTTTCAAGTCAATTAAATGAGAAGTGCTCTGAAAATGCTTCAGATAAAATGAGAAATTATAGAATAATAGAAGTTTTCAGTTTATAGTAATGCTTTTATAAAAGCTTTGAAGAAATTTTTGTTGCAGTTTTTATTCCTTTGTGTTATACACAAATTCTTAGTAATCATTATACACAATTTTGATGCGATAAATTGCAATGGGATACATTTTCTATGGTGTCAACCCTTGTAAAACATTTTAGTAAGGTCAAAATTTCTGGAAAGATCTAAGAAATGTGACATTGATAAATAGTGTCATAAATAATATTTGTTTTCTGAAACAACATGTTATCATTTTCTGTTTGGCTTGTTTTCATGTTATATTTCAACGTGTAACTTTATTTCAGCTGTCTTGATCTAGAATCTCTGAATTGTTAGAAAGGACTTGAAAAGATTGCTTCATCTAACCTTCCTGCTTCAAGCAGGATTACTTATGTAGGTTGCTCAGAACTACGTCGAGTAGAGTTCTGAGTAGAGTTTTTTCTTTATGTTTAATTCGAATTCCCTGTATTTTAGCAAACATAATTTCCTCTTGTCCTGTCATTGGGTATCACTGAGAAGAGCCTGGCTCTGCTTTCTTTTCTCCTAGAGGAGCCTACATCAGCTGTTTAAACAAGTTGATAAGATCCTGATAAGCCTTTGCTTTTCCACAAAAAACAGTCTTAGCTCTCAGCCCTCCTTGTAGGACAGTGCTCCAGTCCCTTGCTCATCTGTGTAGCCCTTCACTGCTCTCATTCCTGTATGTCTGTGTCTCCATGCTGGTGACACATCCTAAAGCAGCACAAGATGTTGCTGACCTTCTTTATTACAAGGGCATGTTGCTGGAATTGTACACTAGGACCCTTAGGTCCTTTTCTGCAAAGCTGCTTTCCAGCTGCAGCCGGTTGCATGCTAAGGGATCACTGAAGTTCAAGTTTGTATAATTTTATTATTTAAAATGTTAGTAGTTTAAATTGCAAAACTTTATACATGCAGTTATACTTAGTGACTTTATTTATATGAAAATGTTTCCAGATAGGTCTCTATGTAAATATCTGTCACCTGAATTTATAGTGTTTATAGCAAACATAGCAAGCTTAAGAGTCTGATCTTCAAGAAGCTAAGTCCTCATTTTTCATGAGCCAATTCTTATATGATTTAAATTTTCAGCATCTCTTAGATATTAGCTAGAAAATGACAATGTTGTATTTGAAGATGTTGTTGGTATTGTTTTTTTAACAGAGTTGGAATTTGCTAATGCTTTGGAGATGGTAAAACTAACAGCCATGTTTATTGAACAGTCAGAAATTTTTTTTTTGTATGTATAAAAATCTGCATTACTGGTGTGTTTGCAAGAGGGCATGATATGTTGTGCTTTCTAGTTCATCTCTTTTATGGATGAATGGAGGAAATTCAACTCTTAATTTGGCTAATTTGAATATCCATTTAGCTCTATTTATATAACAAAGCTTTTTCAAAAGAGCAGGATTCTACACTTTTGAGGATAGAAAAGGAAAAATTTCATAGCAGTCAAATTTCTAGATTAACATCTGTAGAGTATTGTTAGCATTAGTATGGCTTCAAAGCATGCTGCTGCTTCTACACTATCATGTTCAGAAATCAATACTTAGACAAAATAATGAGAAACTCTGTAGAAAAACAGGAATGATGAAAAGTTTAGGAAATTTCCTGCGGCATGAGGAGTGGTTATTGGAAAAGGATTTGTTCAGCCTGGGGAAGAAAATGACTCTTCGCCTTGTGATGTGGGGATGGCAGATGTGATACCGTTCCAATATGTAAATGGAAGAGGAACTGATGGTCACCTCTGTGGTATCTGGAGAAACTATAAAATCTGTGTAAGTTACAACTTTGCAGATTTAGTTTGGATGTTAAGGAAAGTTTGATAGTGATGAAATACCTTCTTAAGGAAAGTTCGTGACAGCAGTGAAATACTGGAAAAGACAACCTAGAATGGTCGTGGAATTTCCTGCAAAAGGAGCTTTGAGAAAACTAAAACACTTGGTATCTCAGTTGTACGTATACTTGGCGATACTCTGTTTGGTAGGATGTTGGACTAAGTGATTAGCATGTCTTTCGTAATGTAAAAGATATTTTGTGGCCTGGGACACTGAAAATAAATGAAGACCGCTGTGCTGCTCTGAGGGTCTAAGCCTGCAGAACAGCAGGCATACCTACAAGATTTAAATATGGCAAAAATACTTCTTGCCTAAAAAATATTCTTGATAAAAAGTTAACATTTTTACATCCTCACCTTTCGTAACACAGTTTATTATTTATGATGATAAAGACTCTCAAAACATTGAAATGGATAGAAACAAAGAAAGATGTGTGATCCTTTCTGGCCCAGGGCAGACTCCTCAAAACATGATGGTCTGCAATTCAAGGTGGCAGTTACTCAGATGAGTTTGGTCTTTTAGTGACCAAATCAGTGAGAAACTGGGGGTTTTGTTTTGTTTGTTAAAGGGTTTTTGTTTGTTTATTAATGTTTGGGGTTTTTTAATCCAGAGGCGGTGTGTAGGCACATAGGAATGCTTCTGAGGATTTCATGGTAGCAGTTTATAGCTTGTCTGGGAATAAATAACATATCCAACAAGTACGTAGTACCAACAGGTAGAAAATTCTTTTCTCCCTTACTGTGTTGCAAACCAGTTCTGTCATCTCATGATAAATGACATTCCTGACAAGAAAGTTTATATTAATGGTTCTGGAGCTGTTTGTAAGATGTAGATCTAAAAGTATGGGTTTGCACATTTATGTTACAATCTGCTTTTGAGTTCAATTCTTTTGTCTCTGCTGTATTTCAGAGTTGGGGTTTTTGGCTTTTATGTTTTTTTTCTTTTTCCTTTTATCTCCTCTTTTTGTTAATGATGATGATGATAATGTTTGGTTTGGCTATGGATAGTTAAGCTTTATGTGGGATATCTGAGCTCCTTAAATGTGTGGAGGAAGAGTGCCTTGACAAAAAATATTGCAGATTGCTGTCTCACCTGGCAATTTTTCTCCAAGCAAGTGCCCATTGAGAAAGGGCATTTGAATACCATTGGCTGGTATTCAACATTCCTGTGTGCCAAACTGCACCTTTCTTTCCAAATTAATTGCTTCTGCTTTTATGTACTGGGAAATCAAAAGGCATCAGGTTACATCAGGGTGAAAAAAGAGTGCAAATTGTCATCTGTTTCTCATTGATTCCTGGCAGTCTTCATTGCTTTCAAGCTCTGTTTTGGGAAGATTGTCCCCATTTGCTCTAAGTTCCATTAGTTTTTGTAGGGCAGGATTTCAAAGTTGGATTTGTACAAGAATAAGAAAAGGCTTTCATTCATCTGAATATTCAGGGTAGATGTCAGGCGTAATCAGGCATCTCTAGAAAACCATGCTTCTAAAATATGCTCTAAGTTCTGTAGTTTATCCTCTGCTGCCCTACTTGCATAAGTTTTGCATTAGTTTTGATACCACCCTCAATTCATTTCTCTGCATGAACTCAGAGGTCTGCGAGGCCAGTGAAACCAAAGTGGTAAAAGTTTCTGTTACCTCAAAACACCAGAACCAATGTCCTTTTAAAATTTCTATCCATGTCTATTCATTTCTTTTTTGATCAAAAGCAAGGACTGATGCTACAGCTTCAATATTTTCTTTGTCTTCCATAGTAGATTAGATTTAATGTTTGCGTTGTAGCACTACATGTTATACTGCATCTGAAAGGCAAACTTCTGGGGTGGCTTAAGTTACAACTGATCACAGTTGTATCTCTGCATAATAATTTACAGTATATACAGCAGCAACAAAATACTAAGTTTATTGACACCATTGTACTTTTGATAACTATTTGAACTTAAAAATACAAATTTAGTCTAGTATTTAATTACATCTTAGATTCCCATCATTTTCATTGGGAACAAGTTCTCAGGAACCTTATTGAGTGTTTGTTCTCACCACCTACTACATACAATAATTCGGAGGTCAGTTTGTGTAACAAAACTGTATAGATCACATTTATGGCATGCCTGGTTTCACATCTCTGTTTTTGCAAACTCTTGCCATGCTGCTTGATGTGTTTCCAGTATTGTTGTGACAACATATTCTTAGATTACAGTTTAAATTCTTTTACTAAAAACCAAACCAGTATATAATTGATATACATGTTCAAATATTTCTTTAGTTTTCATCCTTTTCAAATGAATTTTTATATTTTTGTTTCATCCTAAAGCATCTGATAGTGCATCTGCAGATCTTGTGCTTTCCTTCCCCGTAGAGAGATTAGTTATGCACGCTGAATTAACAGCATTCTTCCTTACCACTGGACAAATTCACAAATCTATCTAATATAAAAGAATATTCAGACAAGGTTTTAAAAATAGCAGATACCATATAGCTGTTATCAAAATGTAGCTTGTGTAGAAGATTGCCTTTCAGAGTTGAATTGAACATCCAATCAGTGCCTTACACTCTGTTTTTCAAGCTACAGATACAAATAAAAATGTGACCTCTTTTCCTTTTTTTTCCCCTCCCATTTCTCCTGACAGCTTGACAAATTGTAGCTTTTGGGACATCCCAGTAGTTGATGAGTCATTTCTGCTTAAAAATAGAATTCCTTGCAGCAAGGACACCCATTCCGCTTTTGACAAATATGTAATTTCTGACAGAGTCACAGGGCCAAATATGCCATGTTAATTAAGCAATTGTACAAGAAGACAAAGCTATCTCTTCAGGAGATACCAGGGCTGGAATTCAACACTGAAAAAAATAACAAAGGAAATCCCATTTACGTGATCATGAATACCTGCGTGCTTCTCCCCTTGCCCATATGTTACTGATGTTTTGAGCTTGCGTATGTGGTTGGTTTGATCTCATCTGCATCACTGTTGCTCCTTTCACTCTTTTTTTAATTCCCCCTTATTCACATGTAAATATGTAAATTTCTATTGATTACACTCCATCTCTACAGAAAAATATTAAAATTTTTCAACAAAGGTGGCTCAGTGTCTGAATGGTGAAGAAATAGAATTTTAAGAATAAAATTATACAGAGTATATGAACTACATTTTGATATTACTATATTTATACTATTAAACAGTGTTCATTTTGAGTCCGATTAATGGAATTGAACCTGGATAACTAGTTCTGCTAGTCAGTAATGGTCATATTAGTTGATACTCTTGGATGACTTAGATTTTTATTTTTTAGTTTTTAAAAACACAATACTATATTCAACTGTTAACATGCCATTCTTTACAGAAAATCCATTCTTTACTACACATAATCTTTCTGTATATTAATGCTGAAAAATTTCTTGTAAAGCTCTTTAGTAACTTAATTTTTTACCTTATTTTTTCTCACCTTATATTTGAAATTGGTACTTGGTGGTACACTTTATAGTCTCATCTTAAAATTCAAATGAGAAATAATTAGGATACATAAACTTGTGTCAGAGTAAAAAACAAAAATAAATAAACAATTGCCTATTCTGAGAATCAGACAGCTTATCAATCACAGTGAAAAAATCCCTCTAACACTTTTGCCATATTACACTTGCTGTACAGCTGAAGTGTTGCAAAGCTTCTGTGGAAAATTAAGAAGACTAGAGTAGGGGGTGGGGGTGGGGAAGTGAAAGTAACTAGGGTAATTGTGGCTCGCCTTGATATTAATTTGCAACAAGATACTGAGAAAAGTCTTTGAACAGTGAACTCTAACTGGAGGAAGCATCAGTTGAAATAAATTTTATGGTGTACTGATTTGAAAATTTTATGAACAGGAAAAAAAGCTAAGAATTAAATTTCTACTAACCACTATTGGTGTTTGCTTATCTATTAAAAAATTATGGGCTATTTCACATTTTTTATTTCATGCTTAAGTGCATATGAGTGTACTGTGATATCTTAGGTTAAGGACTTCTTAACTAGTTGTGGGGGTTTTTTTGCTATGGTTGTACACTGGAAATAATGCAGGACCAGATTGTGAAATACCAGTGGTTTCTTAATATAGCAGTTCCTACACTATTTTGCTTTAAACACATATCATCTAATCAGAAAGATAATCAGACCTCATTTTAAAGATGGAATACAAAGTCTTCCATTTACCTAGAACTTTAATTGCCGTGGTTGACGGACCTTGCAGTTAAAAGTGCATGGTAACTTTCAACCCAAACATTTGGCTTTGTCTTCTGTGTACCTCCTTTGCAGACATCTCTATGCATGTGCAGGTTGATTTTGAGTACTTCATTTTGGTGAAAACTCTGCATTTTCTTATTCTTTGGTTATTGATGAAACAAATGATAGATGTTTATGAAAGGCAAAGTTAATGTAGTGCTCTCTGTTTTTACTGCTGTCCATTTAGCCAACATGAAAACAATATAATGCAATTAGTCCTGAAGAAAAGTTTTCCTCTAGTTTGCATTGTAGAAGTTTTTTAGTATTTGAACTGAAGCCCAGGATTCATCTTTCAAATTAATGAAACCTGTCTTGATAGCTGTCTGCAAGCTCATGTGTCCTATGTGAAGGTCAGCACATGTTACATGTTACTTTATTTTTGTGTGTATGTATGGAAATCCCATTTATGAAAATGTAGTTGTAAAACTTGAATTGATCTGAACAGCCTGTGTGCACAGATCAGCATGATGCTTTGCCGTAGCTGTTTATTTTCTTTGTTCTCCCAATTTCTATGGCAAAGATGTACAGAATGTGAAGAAAAATGTACAAAGACTTTAATGACTAGAATTAGAAAAATTGTGTTTTTGTTTTTCCTGGGCAGTTTCACTTCAGTAGCATTAGTTTGTGACTGCCTGTAAAAGAGAAAGGAGCAGAATAGTAATGTGCACTTCGTAAGCCATTAGAAAGGGGCATTATTCTTTGGAGATGGATTTTCTTTTTAAGAATAAATTGGTAGTCATGCAATCATAAAATATGATCAGTAAGTTCAGAGTATTTTATAATACTTGACTGTATAATTTGTAAATAAATAATCTTTTTATTAAACTTGAGAAAGAAAAAGATAGAGATAGTTTCATACACTAGAATATGGAATGTAGACCAGTGAATATAAACAGGACTGTCTGGAATATGTGTGGTGTATGGCTTGGCTTTTTTTAATTTTCTGCTGCCATTCCCCACCGCCCCACCGCCCTCCCCCCTCCGCCCCCCCCGGCTTTTTTTGGGTTGTTCTCCAAACAGCGTTGCTAAGTCACAGGATTGTGAACACTGACAGGATATATTTTCCACGACATAAATGGAAATGAATCTATATTCCACTTAAACTACTGAATTCCTTAAGCAGGAAGGAGACACATTCTCCTGTCTTTTCTCAACGTAATACTTAAAAAAAGCTGTGTAGGATTAGCTGGTTTTGAAACAAGGTTTTTTTAAACGAACTGATGCTGTTATTGGGTAGATATGGCAGCACTGAAACACACTAGTAAAATGCAGATGGAACAAATACTTCTCAAAACAGAATAGCAAGTGTAATTACTCAAAAATTTTGGTGTCATCTGAATTTTTATAATCAACTTTGACCCCAGGATTTTATTTTTTTTTCAAAGACAAAGTGTACATTCACTGTCTGAGCATCCAGAAATTAAGATTTGCAAATGAGTCTGGCTTCTGTCTTTATTGAAATTATTGTTAATACTAAAGCTTTTATAGGCGAATGTTAAATGGTATTTTGATGATAAGCAAACTTACTGTCCTACATCTAAGTTTACCCATCTCCATGAAATAGACACAATTTAGTGAGATCGACTATTGGAAGACATACTGAGGTTGAAAAGGTTCTATCTTTGCATATATTATTCATGTTGTAATTGGGAGGTAAGGTAAATAGGTTGAGTGTGGGGCTTCAGTATGGGACATTTAAATTTTATACATCTGGCTTGATGTGTGATCTGAGAGTTGAGGAAAACCTAATTTCTGTCTTAGTTTCTGTAATGCAGTGAGAGCTTAAAGTGAGACCTGCTCATTGCTGTAGTTTAATGTTGCTGAATGAAATACACAACATGGAAAAAGGTATGCAGCAATTAGGTAATTGTAGTTAGGAACTAAATTCATATCATTACAGAAATAATTGTTTGGGATTTTCTCTAATGTTAATATTAAAAAGGAGACCAAAAGAAAAGGGGGGAAAAAATAAGTGACTGGAACATATTGATGTGAGCCAGTGAAGCAGAAGGTCCCTTTCCTCTGGTTCCTCAGGCACTAATAATGCTGGGACTTCCCAAGGAACTGAAGGGAATCTGTTTTATATTCCTCATTGTGGGCCCTGCATACATATCCATGGTTGCTTCCTCTTCTGTTTTTGTAGTGTTATGAAACCTCTGTTGATTTCAGACCATTAATAGCAGAAAAAGGTGTATTTAAGATCTTGCCACAATTACTGTGTAGTAACATCGCACCAGCTGGCACTAGTTATTGCTAGTGCTATATTGTCATCTGACATGTTACATTGCAAAGGACTAATGACACAATAGGAAAGAAGGTATTAGAAAGATTTTTCTAATCTTCTGAAGATTGACATGAAAGTTCTGTAACTCAAATATGTACATTTCTTCATAAACTGAGATGTTTATTTGACTTGGCCAGATGTCAGTCTGCGTCCCCTCTTTCCCCCTTTTTTGGCCACATGCTTGTATTATGTATTTCCTTTCCAAAAATGAGATTTTGGACGTAATTTTTATAGGATTTTTTTTTCTTCTGTACCTTCTTTTTCTTAATCATCCCCTACTACCTGCCTCACCTGATACTTTAGAATTAATCATGTAAGCATGTGGTCTTGATTATCTGAATCTGCTTCTTTTTTTTGAGAATGAGTACTGGCTACTATTTTCTTTTACTATGAAATAACAAAAGGCTTGAATTTTCTGGGGTGCAGTAATGTCAGGCATATGTCACATGCAAAATTCACTTAGGTAAAAAAAAAATTCAAGTATGCAATCTGCAGCAGACAAATATTTGCATGAGGTACATTAATGAGTTAGAGTGAATAAGGATTCACAAAAATCTTATTCAGAGACATATGCAATGTGTGATGAATGTTCATGTTGGCATCAGTTTCTCAGTGAGGACATGAAAATGAAGTATTTATAAGTTGCCTCACACATCTTGCATTTATGATGAATTCATTGTCAGAAATTAACCATGTCTGCTACATCAGTTTAAGGTGAAGCTTTACCACACTGAATTCTTCATGGCTGTTTTTGCAGAGATACGAGACTTCATCTCTGTGTGGTTTAAATCAAGATGACTATTCATCTGTAAAGAATGCATAATTTTTAATAAGGAGCCAATATGCTACACAAAGTGACACCTACAGTGTGCTTTCTATCATTTTTCTATTCTGTTGGTTTTCTCTGTGTGCTTAAGTCTAATGTACAGACTTTCCTATCTATGGACAGTGTATTGTACGGTTAAAAAGAATGGGGAAGAATAGCAAATTTATAATGTTTAGTTAGCTAAGACACATTTTGCTCTGCAATACATTGCATTTGAACTAAGATATGTAATTATCCAAATGCTTAAATCAAAATTGGTTTGATTTACTTTTTGCATCCCGATGGTGCTTGTTACAGATTCATGGCACCAAGAGAGTCTAGACTAATTTGGATTCACTCCAAAGGTGGGGCAGATGTTCTTTAGACATCTGTGTTTCCCAGGAGATTTTTCCTTAGAAAGTAAGTAAGGCATAGGAATGCCATTGGCACTGTTGGAGAGGCATACAGTAATTTCTTAGGAACTTAGCTAGTCTCTACTCATTGTAGTGTTCCATTGTGGCTTTGACAGCCAAAGATCCAGGTTTTCTGCCATATCAGGCATCATCTGAGCTTTGCCTGACAACAAACTTGTTTCTTTTTTCAGAACTAGTGATTATGAGGAGTGCAGTGGGATCTTGTGTGGGTGAGGAATGAGTGAATTCCTGTAGATTATCTGAACAATCATTCCTTTTCCCCCTGTGCTTTTGTTTTAGTAGGTCAAGTAATACTAAATTTCAACAGCCTTGTTGAAGGAAGCCTCTTACAGGTGGCTGAAGATCACCTTTGAGTTGTGGTGATATGGAGCCCTCTGTGGATTTTAAACTGGTCCATGCTGCAGTGTTAGACATCTTATGATTAGTCTGCCAACATGCATTGGACAGGATTGTCATGTTGGTATTAGCTTCAGGGAAACTTTTGCCCATCACAGCAGAATCAAGGCACCCTGGACTTCCGTTTTATAAGAAATTAGGTATTTTAGCTACTGAATTCAGAAACTACATAGCAAGTTAATTCATGTTATTGGCTAGGTTTGATGTTTTCCTGCTTGTGCTTTTACTCTACAATAATAGTTCTTGAACTGGCAACAAGATACCACCAGGGTGGGCCATGATGGTACTAACACTCAGATGACTTGTCTCATACTGTGATCTGTGATGATTGTGATCACATCGAAGTGGGTATTTGTGAGAACTTGATTATTAGATTAACTGTTGATATAGATTTATTGATGCTCCTGAAGTGATAAAACTCAGCTATTTTTTTTCTTGTAGTTTTATAAAACTCAAAACTTTTGCAGTGAAATTTCTTCTGTTGTCACTGATCAATTGGTCTATGCAAAAGATGAAACAAGATGCCACTTCCTAGGCCAACTCAATGTACCAAGTGGGTCCTAGAATAGGAAGCGTCATTTAACTAGCTGCTGAGCATTTTGTGAGATGCTTATCATATGAAATATTTTTCCACTCAGTTTAATTCTAAGCTGTGACAAACTGGCACTACACAGAAGAAAATACTTTGAATTGGTATGAACTCTGAGATTGTTCCATTTCTTCCTGAAGCACCACAAATGTAACCAGATTTTAACTTAAAGCAACCTCTTCCTTCAAACTTCACTTGAGGTAGTTTCCACTTTACAAAGAATATCCTGGCAGCTACGATTTCTTTTTATGGCCATTGCTACTTCTTCTTTTTTTCTCAGTGCAGTTAATATTCATGTCCCTTGAGACCTTGATTTTTCAAAAATTAAACAAATTAGCAAATTGTGATACAGTTTTAGGATAAGCATCCAAATTATTTAGAAGGCTTAGTGATAGTTTGGTAGACACAAAGATATACATTATGTTTTATTGTGGGATTCTAGCATTTTCACATTAAAAATATTGAAACAGTTAAAATTGTGCTGAGGGACTCATAAATGTCACTAAACAAAAAGCATAAAAGAGCTATTTGTGGTATTGGGATGATTCCTGTTATTGAGGACAATGTATACAGGTGCAGGGTTTGTGGGGTTTTTTGAGTGTGTTTGTGTGTGGGGGGGGTTTCACTCCAGTGGAAATTATTTGCTCCTAAAACAAATAAGATATATTCACTTCTGAAATGAACTCAACTTAATTGACTAAAAGCAATAGAAATTAACAGACCGGGAGATGTAAAGAAAGACTGGGAGTGCTTCTTCCAGCTGTACAACATTCACATTTGATTACTGGGTGTATTACTCTATGAACTCCCTCCCCTTTTGGCAAAGGAAAAGGTTTTCTTGCCAAGTCTGCAATGCCTGATGAAAGTTCTGGACTCAAAAGTCTGTAGCAAAAGTCACTTTGGAGTACTGAAGAAGGGAGAGAGAGGAATATGCTTAGAGCTGTGGGTTGTATGTAGTTGATTGGGCTGGAGTTTGGGTTTGTGTCACTGTTTATTAGGTTTATTTTGCTTAAGTGGCAATAAATCTGTTCAAATAGTTTATGAACCCTATCATTTCATAGATATGAAACTTTTCTGAGCATATTAGTATCATTAGTTTACATTATCTTTACAATAAGAGTTTACCTATAGAAAAGGGAGTAGGTTTGTCTGGAAGAGAATGAGAGGTAATAAATTAGAGCCAGTAATAAGTCAGAATATAAATTGAAGTGAAGGCCTAGTCATTCTCTTTAAGCATATGACTTCTTGATCAGAAAATAGCAGCCAAAATATCCAGTGTCAGTATTATTCTGGACAGAATTTTAAAGTTTTAAAATTAAAATTTTTATGTGTATATCTACTGGTCTGTTTGCATGTACAGATACTGTTTAGACAAGTAGGTAAACCAAGTTTAGTATTTCACTGGAAAAATATTAGCATCACTGTCAATATATAATTGGTATTTTCTTATTGAATAAAAAACCTCAGGTTTTGTGTGCTTCATTTTCTTAACTGCAAGTACATATTAGAATGTATATATATAAGGTGATATATAAAATTAAAATTAACTAAAAAGCATGGATTTGAGATTTTAGGTGAAAATACTACTGTTTATTTTCTTTCCTTTTTTTTTTTAACCTTTGATAAAACTGTTACATTAGTTTTTTGTTTAAAGTGGTTTGATCTTTAATTCATATGTAGTGCTGACAGGCAAACAAGCGTGTAGGGTTTTTGCTTCTAAGGACTGTATTGTTTTTTTTTATTTAGCACATACAATTTAATGGATCAAATACTTGGTCTCTGTGTGTTAGCATTCAGCTGTTTTCATTAAGACTCCTATATAGTACTGCAGACTGCAAACAATTTGTTAAAAGCACAAGTAAATCATACAAGGTAAATTGGAGTTCACAATGTCTTATAGTCCATATCAGATCAATTACAATTTTCTGTTTGTCACCTTAAAAACATAATAATAACTCTGAAACAGGTGGTAGTGTTAGGAGGAGTTGTCTGTATAATAAATGATGTTCCTGTTTTTTTCAGTTTCTTGATATTATTCTGGCTAGCTCTTTGAACAAAGCAGTATCCATTTTTCCCACTTACCATTTGAAATTAGAGAACACAAGTGGTTAATATCTCTGGATTAAATAATCTCTCTGGTTAATATCTCTCCCTTTAGAAGTAATTAACTCTATTAAAAATATTATTCCCACTCAATAAAAACAGTAAATACTGTACTAGAATATTTGTGTAAAATGACCCCCAGTGGTTATGTTGTAGATTACCTTCTGTCAATTGCCACTTTTCCTCCTAACAGTGATAGAAATGGAATTATTTTAGATGGTGCATCCTTGATAAATGATTTTCATTCTAATGAATTGCTTTCAATTGCAACAGGTCTGTCCTGAAATGTGTATTTTTAAAGCTAAGGAGGCTGCTAGATATAAAAGATAATGAGAAGGCAACAAATAAATATGAAAAACTTCCAGCTAAGATCCTTATGTACAATACCAAGATCTGTGCTCAGTTATGTTTAGGCATTTCACAAATACATTTTTCTTCATGTTTAAGATTAATTAAAGGTCATTTTAAAGCAAAAGGAAAAGGTACCAGGAGGACCTTATAGTAATATTCAAATAATTTTAATGTCTGCTTATCAATCACAATTCAAAACATGAATCCTCCATTATAAAATGATATTCCCTCAGTTATCTATATTAATTACAAAGAACCATGCATTTTCTCTGCAAATGCTCCTCACTTGATACAAAATGAATATCTTACACTGCTATTATTCAGATTAATGGGAATTGAAGATTAATGGCATCTTTGAGGATCAGATGCTATACAGTGCATAAACAGTTCTTTTCTTTGTAGCAGTTTTTCCCCTACAGCAGATTCATTTGACAAAACTTTAATATCGATACATGTGTTATGCTACCTAAAGTATCTCTGTCTGAAATATTCTCTCTATATAGTGTGTATATATGCATGTGTTTCTATTTTTCCTGCCATTGGAATTTATATTAAGTAAGCTTTTCATCAGGTAATACATAGAGATGTTCTCTCATTACCTTTTCTCTAGATGTGTGCATGTACACATACATTTGTGTGTGTTTAAAATCTCACACATTCTGTAGATAACCACTTGAACAAAAGTAAAGCAAAGAAGATTCACTGCCACTTGGCTTTAAACCAGGTTCAGGCTTCAATCAAAAAGGCAAGGAGCAATAAAAATCTTTATGGTGATAACTTGCACGCTTTTTCCAGGTAAACCCCATTTGTACTGAATTTCAATTCGTGTCAGTGCTCAAGTAGCAAAAAGAAAGAAGGTTAGAAATATAATTTAAGCAGCAGATCAGATTCTTTAGCAAACCCAGGCTCAGTTTCTGACAAAAATGGAAGTGTCATTCATTGCTGCATTTTGCACACTGTCCTTAGGCTGCTTACGCCCACTCATGCCAGCTGCCAGATCTTTTCCAACCCCCAACTCAGAGTCTGATGTAGATTTTTATATCAAGTGTTGCTAAAATGCAAAATACTCTGAATCAGGAAACTGATATCTGTTAACACAAAAGGGAGGCCACCTGAAATTGTGGAATCTGAAATAAATGGCATCCAACATGGGGAAGGAATAACATGATCATGATGTAACTCCCAAAGGATTCTCTAACATAAATTTGGAGTCAGTTGAAAAGAACTAAAGTAGGAACACATTAGAGACAGGAATAAATTCTTTAAATCCAAGAAACAAGATAAACTGTGACACATTTTGTGTGAGCAATAGGAAGTATTAGAGGCCAACAGAAAGAGAGAGAGAAAAAGGGGAAGTTCAGGTCACTGTATTCAGACAAATGTACAGATCCACTATTTAACTAGAAAGTCAGAGAAGAAAAGGTGTTTCAAAAGGGGATGCATACACATAATATCCTTCAGTTTAGGATGAGCAAGTGATGATCTATTGTTGATTGTATGTTGCTTGTAAGTGTATGTATAGACAGTAGTGTGAGAAAGAGATTCTTTTACCTTTTTGCACTAGCCCGGAAAAGAATACCTGCCCCCCCCTCCCCCCCCCCCAGCTCTTAGTCTTTCACTGGGCACTTGAATTTTATATGTAAACAAAGAGGGCAGCCTATTATTATGACCAGAGAGGAGGTCAGTGTTATTTGGCATACTAACAAATTAAGTGAATTAATGAGATGCATTTCTATATACTTTTTCCTAAATAATATTTTCTGTGGTACAATTTTAGTATTTGTTGGAGTTACCACAATTCTCTAGACAGTCCTTTGACTTCAGGTGTCATAGAAACTGTTGATGTTAAAGTTATGCTGTACCGATTCTACAAATAAAAACATTAGAGGATGTGGCTTAATCTAACAACCAACCACTTTTCATGAACTTTATGAACAGAGGAAAAAGCTTTTCAAGAAGTTACAGCTGTGGTTTACCTCATCAGGTGTCTAGAAACTTTTTTTTTAAAGTATTTTGTTCAAGTTATACCGCTTAAGCATATAAACCAGCTCTTTTAGTTCTTTTCTGATCAATTGACCTCTGTATAAAGCCAACATCCATGGCTTATTTTCCTAACCCCAGTGATATCAAACAGAGGTAAAAATACTCTTTTTTTCTGAAAAAAATTCTTCAATGTTATCCTTATATTTACTAAACTGAATTTACAGCACAGCAAAACCACGTAAAGAGAAAAAAAAAATCTATCCAGACCTACAGCATTTATGTAAGCTTTGGTAAGTGAATTATGTGAATTTTCTACTACCCAGAGTTGTTACCTTGTCCCTTGGGGCTACTTAGTGCATCACAGTGGACTGCCGCTATAGAAATGCGGAATATGTATTTATAAAAGTGTAATTCATTTGTCAGCTTCATAGGTCTCAATATTTATGCTTGATGGATTTGGAGGATCCAGATCCAGATTTGTGATTGTGACTGTGGCTCATCTTTAGTTGTTGGAGTGCTCTAGCCATACTGGTGGAACTTGATATCAGACAGTACAGGATCGAAGGCAATGCGATGGAAAGAGATTGTGCTAGGAAGACATCAAAGGGAAGGGGGGAAGTCTGGTCTGAAGTCTTTCTAAGCAAAGAGTGTTCAGACCCTAAGGATCTGTAGGTATTGTATAGGACCATTTTGTTTTTGGTTTGAAAAGGACTGATTTTTCTTTTTTTTCCCCATGTGATACATAATATAGTTCAAAACCTCCCAAAATGCAGAGATTTCTCCCCTTACTGGGAAGTTTAATCTGTACAGGTATAATATAGGCTAGTAATTCTAAAGCTGTTTGTTATTAATTGTTTCGCTCAATTATTTAATTGATTCCTTTGTTTTTCTCGGGATTTTTGCATGAAATTTGCAGAAGTACTTGATAGCTTTCTTTGTAGTCTGCATTAAATGTAAGGCTACACTTTTTAAAATATGATACGGAAAATGACTTACCCAGTAGTTTGTGAAGAGAATGGAGAGTTATTAAGAAGGTTGGTTTTGTTTTGGTCTTAGGTGGCAATAATACTTAACCTTCAGTTTCCTTTGAGGCTTAGACTGTTAGAAGAATTTGTAAGTTTATGGCAATTCTAATTGTTAAACTGTGCTCTCACTTTTCAATAAATTTGTCCTGTTTCTTACCCTTTTTTCCTCTTTCTTCTTTTAATGCAGAAGACCTTGTCACCTTTGAAAAAACATGCTAAGAAATGCAGAATGTTTAGTTTCTTCATTGGAATTATGGAAGGTCTACTAGGTGGATGTGAGGAGGAAAAAGGGGGCTTTAACTGGAATGTATTATTTTTTTTTTTTTTTATTTTTCAGCTTTCATTTATATCCTGTTTTTGAGGGATACATCTTTTCTAGCAGGGAAAAAGGAAAGAAAAATGAGAGAGAGGAGGAGTCAGATAAAATACTTGTCCTTGCCCCAAATCAAAGTATGTTTTAAGAGAAGCAGGCTGTAGTGTCCAAAGTTGGATGTCAGATGGCCAAAAATGTCCCAGTGCTTTCCAACACAGAGTTCCTATTCCCCAACTGTCTTCCCCAGACCATTTACCCGATACTGTACTCTGACATTTCTGTTTTCCCAGCATTTCCTACTGTTCCCAACTATTTCCTGCCCGAAGAACAGCGATACATTTCTTCCAGTTGAGTTTAATTTGAAGCTGTCTGAGGCTTTGCAATGAAATGTGAGGAGCAGTTGAAAGATACTTAGTTGGTGACTAGAATATATACTACATACGTTGGTACTCAAATTAGTTCTGTAAAGCTCATTTTAATATTGAAGAATATTTACCATTTCAAAGTATCAAAATGTGGTTATAGACAAAAGGTTTGATGTGGTCACTTGCAAAAATGGATGGGAACCTTAGGTGAACCAGCACCAGTAAGGGAGGTTTTGTTTTGTTTTTTTAATGATTCTGGCTTTAAAGCAATTCAGTGAAAACATGTAATCACTTTGGCAGTTACAATTTAATTGAAGTCAAGTGTAGCAAGAATAGAACCTGGATCCTTCTGAGCTCTAAGACCTTAAATTTCATATCAATACTTTTTATCTTGCTAATATGAGCAGTGTAACAATATAGCTGGGATCCAAATCTGCTATAGTTAGGTACTTTTTACAAGAATTTTTATAGCAGCTGTCAGCATAATGAATTATATAAATGTTTAATGAACATATTTGTACTGAAAACATGGTACTGCAGATCTGTTTGCTGGCTAAAAAAATTATGCAAGTTCCTTTTATACTATTTCAAAGGCTGCATAGTTTCAACTGTTATAATGTCTTTCTTCTTTCTAAGATAGTAGCTGTCTGACTCTGAGGTAAATGTCTCTTTCTTCAGAAGTATTTGAATTACGTTAATTTTATGAATGCATGAAACAAAAATTCACGTACACATTTGGTAGGTAACTCACTTTTTTATAGGACTGTCTAAATTTTTCAGTTTTCTCTATTTAGTCCTTGAAAGAGAGGACAAATTATATCTACGTATCTGCCCAGTTATTGTATAATAATTTTAGTCCTTGAAAATACTTATGAAAAGTACCGGAGTGAAACAAAACAGAAGTGCATTATGCATTCCAGCCCATATAGACAGATCCACCTGTTAATATGCATAACTTAATGGACTCACTGTAGGGTAAGATTAAAGCATCATAACAATCTAGCCAGTTGTTTATTTTATTTACAACACTGCCAAAGGGACTGCTGAACTTGCTGGGTTTATTTTCCTTAGAAACACTGGTATTTCTTGATTAGCTTCAGAGAGATCACCAAATGGTATCCAAATGTTAAAAGCATTTGGCCAAATGCTGATCACCTGTGTATTCAGTCAAGTGCATTTCTGTCATAATTTTTTCATTCACAGTGGCCCTTGTGTAATATGACTTATTTTCTTTAAATTTTAATAATTCTTTTCAGCAAAGAATACATTTTATCCCTTGAAGTGCCATACAGATTGATGTAATCCATCAAATATATCTAGTTTTGTGAAGCAAGGAAGAAAATTCTCATTTAAGCAACAGTGGTGGAAACATGAATCCCTTAAACTGCACATTAATGAATGTGGTAATTGTTTCCTTAAGTCCTTAGATTGTAGTGCAGTGCCATTCTTTGAATGCAAGTTGTATATAATTTAAAATAAGATAAACATCTATTGTTACATTATTCTTAATAATATTGATCAGTCATATAATGACTGAAAACACTTTATTCATGCAAGTAATCGTCAAAAGGTTACCATTTTAAATTAAGCACCATATTTCAGTTTGTTCAAACTGTTTGTCAGAAAGCCATTGACAAATTTATATCAGAGAACTGCTAGATAGTTGATTTGGTATCACATTGGACTAGATTATTTTTGAACTGTTCTTTTTGGACTATGCAGCCTATAAAAATTTAATCTCTCCATTGTTGTGGAGAGTGAAATAATTTCAAATAGTAAATAATTCTGCTCTGGTGGTAATAGCTGTCTTTTATGCCACAGGATGTTTCCAGAGAACTGCTACTTTCAGAAAAGAAAGGAAAAAAAAGAGCTGACCGTATTAAATGATCTGAATGCAACCGACTAAATAACTGTACATTCCAACCAATGCTGGCTAAAGTCTCTTTTAATTTCTGGGTTCAATGTATTTGCTTCCTACCCTGAGTGTCTCAGACTGTGATCACTTACGTTAATATTTAGTTGATCACTTGTGGTCTGACATAAATCCAAATTTAGTGCTAAGTATATTCAGAAAATTGTTAAATAGATTAGAAGGTACTGGTTCGGTTCATAACAGGGTCAGATGAACAGGTAGGGCAGACATGTTTCTAATCTCTAAATACCCACTATCTCTTGAAGTTCAATGTCTGTGGTCTAGAAGTCATAAGGGAACATTTTCTTATATATGTGCTAGTGCTATAGCATAGCTCATGGTGGACTTCATGGTTTGCTATAAGCTTTGGTGCTTTACATTTAACGCTAGAGTTAAACTACCAAACAGTCTGGTCAAGGACATAAGAGGTCATCATCTCCAGCTGCCAAAGAACTGCAATACATTAATGGACAGGCAGGAACAAACTGTCAGTGCTCTGTTTTACAGGCCTTTTTTTCCCTCTTTTTTCCTTTCCTTTTTTTTTTTTTTTTTCTTTTTCCAATCAAGCCAATTTTCAAAAGCAAGTTGAATCAGTTCACTTCAAAAGTGAACACTGAAGTAAACTTCCAAAGCAGTTAGTGCATTTACAGTGTCAGAATGGCTATGATGGACCTGCCTGTATAATATACATGCTCTATATCTTTGGAAGCAAATCTGTCAACTGTAGCACACATGTGTTGGCTCTTCTTGACATGTTACACATGATGACATCTGTTGACACTTAAAGTATTGTTAACAGCAGAGATCAGAAAGGCATGGCATATGAAGTCAGTTGCGGCTGCCAGCAACTCAGATTGTATTACGTGGCAGGCTTGGAAATCTCTATTAGACTGTAGGGTGTCAAAATATAGGTAACTTGACAAGGCTGACTGGGAAGTTTGTGGGTAGAGAGCTGAAGGATTTTGAACTGCTGAATTAAGGGCAGATGTTTTACAGTGAGAACTTCAGAGCTATGGACATATACCAAAGCTGTCTATTATAATAATGGAGATGTGTGTCCTTTCATTATCAGGGAACCTTTCAGGCTTCCATTTGCTCACTGACTGACATTGACAACATTGTTATTAAGGGAACTCAGCTATTGCACAACTTTTGCAAGCTGTCACCATCATGGTATATGACTCTTTAAGCTTTCAGGCAACCCTAGTATTCAAAATGTTAATATGGGAAAAGTTGACAGAAAAGGAAAGATGCCCCAGCCATTGGCTAATCTCGTTGTGGTTGATTTCTGTTAATGCATGCTGATAATGATGTGATTGATCCTAAAAGTAGTAGTATGCAACTAAAAATTGTTAAAGGTCAGGCTGCGTGAAGGGCTAAAAGTTCTAAGTGTTTCAGGAAACATAAAATCAAGGAGTTGGTTTCTGTAGGTTTTGTTTCAATGCTTACCATTTAGAGGTTAAATTTACATAAGATTCTATCAAGATCCACAAATTAAGATGCAAAACTCTTTGTCCTTATGCACCTGTGTTAATATTGGTGTTAAATTTTAGTTTTCTTAAGTTTAACTCTGTAAGTTGAAAAATCTATACAGCCAGTATTCATGTTGCTTGTCTCTGTTCTCAATTTACCATTTAGTACTTTACCTTGACTTTTCATATTGAAATAACATTTGCTAATATTTGTGCAAATATGTTTTGCAAAAATGCACTCATATCTACATCACAGGAGAATCACATTGCTCTATTTGTGAACTTTCCCTGAAAAAGAGTAGGGTAACTTTATATTACGGGATGAGTCCTTAAAATGCATTCTCACTTTTCCAGTCGTTTTGGTGTGTGAACCGACTATGGCTGTATGATTGCCAGTGTCCTCAGAATGCATAGGGTATGGCATTTTCTTAATGATGCACATTTTTGTAATGACTTTTGTCTTTTAATGGAAAATAACACTAGGTAGTGATTACGAAGTAAAATAATGCAGATAAATGCTCCTTTTGAGTTTGTTCCATCTCATTTATGTCCTTAGCATAATAGCCATAAGACTGTATTTTTGTTGTCTTTTTTCACTGCTTAAAGCCCTGTAAATTAATTTTTAGTGCCGAAGTCAATTTTGAGAGCACTTAATGGGGAAAACAGATTAAGTAAGCAATTTCACAAATAATACTTTGCAGCTTTTACTTAAAAGTAAAAGCAGCAATTTATAATCTTGCAGCTCCTGGCCAACCTCCTATACATAAGTCTGTGATAGTATTTCCATCAAAACCAACTCCTTTGCATCTAAGCCATTGAAATTTTCCTTGGGGAAATTCACTTGTTAGGTTTTGCCCTAGGAAAGTAACTTCATTCTGTCATCATCAAGCCTTAATGGCCCTGCCAGGGTTCCCAGGGGCCTCCAAGCATATGGCCTAGGAGGGTGCTTAAACTAATGCCCAGGGTACAGCCCCAATCCAGATCCCTAGCTGTATCTGGGGTTTCCTGGGTCCTCAGACCTCTTCCCTTTCTTGCCTTCTCCCTGAGGATTGGCACCCCTGGCAGGGCCCATTTCTGGTAGCCCATTGCTGCGCTGGCCCTGGCGGGTGAGGGCCCATCCAGGCCTACATCACAGCCAGTCTAGTCTGCTGGCTACCCCAAGGGTGCAGCTGCCCTCATTCCTGATGGTCAGTGCAGGATGGGGCTCCTGAAGTGCTGTGCAGGGTGTCCTGTGAGGCTGGGCCAAGCCATGCAGGTCTACTGGTGTGCTCAGAGCCCTGGACCAGTATTGCAGTAAACCGTTCATCCTCTTTTGTGTGATGTAGTGACATAAACACACATTTTGAATGTTTAGACACTTCTCAGTGTTAATTAAAATAAATAAAATAAAAATGAGATTAAATTCCCAGCCAATCACAGGAAATAACCAGGGAGCTTGGCAACAAGTCCCACTCATCTCAGCTGACAGATAAATGGGAAGAAAGGGGAAAAAAAGAAAACCCTTCTGTTTTAAAATCTGGTGATCAGTTTAAAGCTGAACATGTGAAGAAGCACCAGAGCACTCTGCCTGAAATTTGCTACAGACTATGTGGAGCCTCCATTAATGAAAGTGGTTATAAATGAATTTTAGGGGGTACTGACAAGTCAAGGAGATTTTAGAATAATAATTGCTTCTCTTGAAATAATTAATCCAAACTTTGTATTAAATTTTATGTTCTTTCTTCCTCTTGTTTGCTCTCTTTTAAGCATATTTTTAATTTGTAGGTAAAAAAGTTAGGCAAACTCAATTGCATTATCCCTGGTGGTTTAACCTGTCCCATAGTAAAACTACACTTTTGATTGAATATTGTATCTCAGATAATTCTAAATACTTCGAATTTTAATTATGTGTGTGTAAGAAAAGTTTTTTTTAAGTTAGAAACATTGGAAATGTGATGTTTTGTAAGATAATAGTAAAACAGCAGCAGTACTGCAAGCTATTTTTTCTTAGTGCTGTTTCAAAACACGATCTCTGGTAGAAAAGACGGTATTATTTTTCAGTGTCCGTGCGTATGTTGATCATTCCAGCAAGAGTTGGTGTGATTACAAAATGTATTTAATGGACTTGATGTTGGTGATAAGCATATGCATCTTAGCCTTAAGAACCTCTCCGCCCTCTGTGCTACATAAAAAAAATGACAAAGTCATTTTTACCAAACTTAGAAGTAGAATCCAAAATAATATGGGTGTAGAGAACAGACAAAAAGACAAGAAACAGGGGGAGGGGAAAAATTGAAAGAAAAAGAAAATGTGTCAATTCACCACTTTGACCCATGCAAAATAAATTAAGATCGCTAAGCTTATTAATTTTGGGCCATATGCCACACCTTCTTTTTGGATCAAGAGCTCTGGCTTAACATGTAACGGTTATTGTTTTACTTGCTGGATCTCTCAAAATATTTGGGACTCTCATGACTTTCTGTCACTTTTTGGCAGCTGCTCACAATCTTTTGAACAGCTGTTGTTAACTTAAGAATTTCTGGGTGATTTTCTTGTGAGATTGCAGTTGTGGCTCCAGCTGGCAATTGTGGGTTGCAGGCCTCACCTGCCATGAACAGAGGCTTCTGTTCTAAGATTGTGTATTTCCTGATAGCATCTCACTCAATTTTCCTTTTTTTTTTTTTTTAAATATGCCAAAGGGTCCTTCAAACAATGGAATGCTATCACTAGTCAAAAATTGAACTAATATTTTCTAGTAGACTTAATTGGTTCTTCTCTTTGCTCTTTTCAATGACTTCTGCCAACAGCAGAGTTGGGAAGGGCAGATAAACTGAGTAGAAGAAGATGGTGTGCATGACTTACATTGATAAAGGTATGGATGGTAGTTTTTGAATTAGAAATTTGAAAACAGACTAAGGAGGATTACCCTTTGATTTTAAGGGCCTCTACTGGTGGTGCTTTTGCTCTGCTTTTGCTTTCTCTTGAGTTGTCAAAACTAATCTTCTTAATATCTGAGAAATCAACATAAATAGTGATATATTAATAAAAGTAGATGGTAATAGAGTAGAATAATTCCTAGTAATATTTAGGATAATGACAGTGTCCACTAACTTGCTATGCAATTTGCTATAAGCAATTATTGCCAAAACCACTGCAGATTCCTATTCAGTTTTTAAGGGGTAGGTTAATGGTAACTGTTATTTAATCAGTAAAAAGATATTTTCTGTTTGTGTACGTCCAAAAATATAAAGAGTAAATAGTCGTTTTTTCTGTGAATCAACAACAGATTTCTCCACTTGGAAAGTGGCAGAATTGAATCCCATTGGGTTTATAGTATGAGTATTGCTTTTACAAGAATCTATAGCTTTTTTATCTACTATTAGAAGATGGTGTATTAAGTGTTAGTACTTTAAGGTACAGCTCTTTGTACGTCGTTGCAGTGAGAAATCTGTGTATTTCTTCTCAAGTTGTTCAGATATTGTACGTGAGAGAATTTACAAAGATATGACTATCCATCATTCTGTTACGGCAGCTGGCACAAAACCCATGATCTTCTCTGCCAACAGAGCACTATCATGGCTGTTTAGTACGCAGTTAAAACAATCATTTTATAGTATTTTGGGAGGTGGAGGAGTCATGTTGTGGGATGGAAATAGGAGCAAATTTGGCAGTACATTGGTCGACAGGTTCTTTCACCACATAGACATGTTCCCTCACAAAATTTGTAATTGGTGCCATAAATGGCATGTAAACATGTTTCTAGTAGCCTTACCCTGTAACTATCATGGAGCCAGTAAGTTGTGAAAGAAAATTGCTTAAATTATAAAAATACTCTTTGTGGTGTTTACATTGCATGTCAAATTACAGTGTTCTGGTCACACAGAACATTGGCTGTATTTATTCCCTCCCTGTTGATGAAGCTGAGTTTCAAAAGAACTTTTTAAGAAACAGTAAACGTACGTATTTGTAAAGCTGAGGGCATGGCATCTGGACTCTTAATACATTAACAAGGATGCTTTTGGTGTATCTTGCTCTTGAAAAATTCTCTCAGAAACCATGAGGAAAACTGAGAAATCATTTAAACCACTATCTTTCTCCTTTGAGACTTTATATATTTAATGGATTGGTTCTCTTCACAGACACAGAGTTATTTAATATCTTTCTTTTTGTTCAGAAGATGAGGACCATCCTCTACCCCCTAACCCCCTGCCACCACTGCCTTCTTCCACTTCTCTCCCCCCGCCCCACAAACCCTATGGCCTTATCTGTACAATTTTGCAAACTGTGTTAGTGTTAGTAGAATCAAGTTGGGATGAATTCCTGCTGTTGTCATAGATGTCTGGCAAAATTTCCTTTCAAGTATTAATTATTTTATGAAGTTTGTTAAAGACCCTTCTAAATATCACCTTTCTCAAATATTTGTTGAAAAAACAGGACAAAATTGACAAAACACAGTTTGTACCAATTGCTAAGAATTTGCTGGTCTCTTTGGTTATTGATAGGAAAAAGCTGTATTAAAAGAATTGTTTAAATGATTTTTCTTAATATTTGTCCTTAGTTATCGTAATTGATACAGCTGTTAACCACAAAACATTATTCCATTGTCAACAAAGTCTGTGCTTGTTAACCCAACAATCCATCAGTAAATGGAAAGCTAGGTGTTGGGATGGGATGATGCCACCCAATGGTACAAGAGTGAAAAGGATACTGACAGCTTTCTTGAAGTTTTGCATGAAAGCTCAATGATGTTTGATATGTGGGTGAGTTTGATTAATACTACAGAAAGAAGTTTTCTGACTTTACTTGCTACATAGATAAGATGTGGATTTATGGAGAAAGAGAGGATTTGCATGTAAGTGAGTAACAGTGAAAAGTAAATCAGAATTCTTTTGTATTGATTAGGAGTGTCACTAATGGTTTTATTGGGTCTGGAGAAATGGAAATAAACCTGCCTGTGTAGATTAATCCATGGAATAATGTCTCAGACAGGAGATAAATGAAAATAAATTACTTGCCTACAAAAGCACCAAGTCTGTTGAGACTAGTGCAGTATCATAAGTGTCTCGCTCAAAGGCCTAGAACCTGGTGAACATTTGGAGCTGCCCTCTTTTCTGTATGCAAACAAACAAAAAAAACCTCAAAGCTGAATCGCCTCCAGGACTGAGATAGGGCAGGAAGATGTGAACAGCAAGTTAAGTCTAAAATTTTAGTAAACAAGCACACAGCTACGTGTTTCCAGAAAAGAAATACCACAAAAAATGGGGAGAAAAAAAAAAAGGTAATTGGCAGGCAGACAACTTTTATTTAAAGACAGACTTTTAATTCTCTGAGTTTTAGGTCTTAAAATTGGCAGACATTACACTGAAGATTGCTTTTTCTCAACATTTTGCAAAGCAGTCTTTGGAATTACATTCCTTTTGGCATTCACAGAGCATAGCAAGTAAGTGATACGGTATGAAGAAAAGTCTGTGAAGTACATACAAATGCATGTATAGTACTTCAGAAAGCTTTTCCCAAAGGAACAGTTACTTGCATAGAAAGAAAATTATCCAGAGAAAAAAATGTGATGGCATACAATGAAAATATACCTTAGCACGACAGCAGAACTGTTAAGCAAATTAATATTCTGCACATTAGCTTCACTGCATGTGGCTAGTAAAATTCCATGCAGGTGCATAGCTATTTATATAAATCTTTGTCACGATCATAATGAATTCTTGAAAAGGTATTTTAGTAGGGGAGGAGAGAGGTTCAATGGTGGTTTGTTAAGATATATAAAATAAACTTTTATTTCTTTTTCAAACTACTCTTTTGAGTGAAGAACTGAAGCTCATAACCAAATGAAAAACAGCAGATGTGAACCCAGAGTTGGGAAATACTGATTGCTGGCACCAGCATCCTGGTACATTGATCAGGGTGTCAGTTTCACAAAGTGGGTTTTGAAAGCTCAGTGTCATCCTAGCTCAAGCAGAGCTACTAACAGACAGACTTCCCATCTCCACATCTCTTCACTTTCTAAAGAGTTGTTGTTCTCCTCAGCAGAGCAAAGGAAGTGTTACCTTTGCCATAGCAAAATGGGGACAGGAAGTGAGCTCTCTTGCATCTAAAGAGAGCTATGCAGCCAAATCTACCCCTTACTCTTATCATTCTTTGATAGACTTGCTGGGAGCCAAAAGGGGTTTGTAGTACTTCATTCATTCATCTTCTGTCTCTTCTGACTCTTGCTTATGCACTCCCCAGAAGTTTAGTTTGAGTGATGAGAAAAGTAGCTTTCTTCTGAAGAGAATACAGAACTCACTTTAATTTGACTTACTGCCTGCACAGCCATCCAAATACAACTAGTAGTTATATCAAGTTCATACACAGCTAGGCCTTAATTCCCAACAGATACAAAGGAGCTCGCACTCCAGCTGGGAATTTGTCAAACTATTTGCTGGCAGAAAAACATGTATGTGAAGAGAAAGAAGCAAAGGGTATAGGGATTGTGGCAGGAAAGTAAGTAGGATTTGAGGATGATTTTAGTGCCTTCATTGTAAATCTTTCTAAACCTTCTTGTTCACTTTCATGTCTGATCTTGGAAATGAGGGCCATGTTAAATTGAAGAGTCATCTGAGATTAAAATCAGTGTTATGTTTGGGCATCCATAGCACTTACTGTGACTGTCAGCCAACCTTATCTACTTGTAACTGGCAGAGCAAAACTCAGAAAAGAATTTAAGATTCATGGGAAATTTTTAAACCATCTGGAAAGATGATGGAAGCACATTTCCTTATACTATCTCCAAAACCAAATTAAATTTAAAATGGCATCTAAATGCTCTGATATTACAAGATCTAATATTGGTTTCAACAGTCTAGGTCTTAAAGCTGCTAGGACTTTTTTGTACAGCCTAATTGTTGCTTCAACTTTCTTTCACTCATTTCCCCTTCAAGGAATCACACAATCAAGCTTACAATGAAATAAATCTAATAGTGATTTGTAATACATGAATGACTGCAAAATTGTGTCCCTTTAACTCTAGAAAGAAGGAACTCTAAGCAAAGACAGACATCTTAGAAACAATGTTATCTTCAACTAACATTGTTGAGATTACAACAAATCAAGATGGTGATGGGAGAATAATGGAGGACCATTAGCCAGTAATCAGAGCTTTCAACCTTTTCAGTCTCTTCGTTATAAAAATATAAAAGTAAAGACATTTTGGGGATATTTTAGTCATATAATTTTCAAAGGTTTTTAATGGTATTTGTTGAATGCACACTCCACTAGTAAAAATTTAAGTGGGAATACTTTACCTCTCAACCTGCCCTTCTCATTTGCATATCTCGGGTAACCTAGTAAGTGTAGAGCTAGGATAAAAATAATGTTTACTGTTCTGATTTAGCTTCTAAAATGCTTTTTTTTTAGTTTCTCAAGGGTCTGATGCATGGCAAATACATATGCAAGAGTAATGCATATAGGCAGGACTAAACTGATCAGTGCTTTAATGTAGCTCAGAGTTATTTCCATAATTATTTCAGGTAAATGACCATTTTTTAATCACATGTAGACTTCTCATTTTACATGTTTGTCTTCAGATTAATAGAGTGTTTACTATTTATTAATTTCTCTTTTCACAGTTACTGATACCCATATTTATGATCTTAGTAACATGTGAAATCTCCATACAGGTTGATCTAGATGCAATGTACTTACCAGTAAAAACTCCAAGGTTGTCATGACATCTTTGATACACTTTTTGCCTCCTCCTAAAGTAAAAGAAATAGAAATGAGAAAAATTGAGTTGCAGCATGTACCTTCAGCTCGACAGATAGGAGCTTTGTCAAATGGATTGACAAAATTAATAAGAGGAATCCCTCACAGAAAATACAGATCATGGAAATTGTCAATCATCTTTATTAATACTCTCATAATGCTATTTTAAAATAGTCTCAAAAAAGATAGCCCATTGGCACACATCATAAATACCTTGTCTAGTTTCTTACAGTAAGCTGGAAGGCAACACAGGACTTAGACCGTGGATCATATATTTCTATAATGTAATTATAGAAGCACCATGAACTCAAAATGTGGTTAATATAAAAAAACAACAGGTTGAAACCTATTTTAAGTATCTCTTATATTCTTTTATTCTCTTGCAAACCCCATTGGCTTGAAGTCTTTCCTGTGCTTCTCTTAGAACGAAGTTAGTGTCTGTCATTGTATGCCCACAATATGCATTGAAAAATGACTAAGCAATAAAAAAGCATTAGATTTTTAAATATGCATGGCCTTAAAGGCAAAGACACTTTGTGAGTGAAAATTTGCAGTAGTTTCTTTCTTACGGAGTGTTTAGTCTTTCTGTTCATCAAAAATGAAAGTAGCATAACGCATTTGTATGAAAACCCAAAAATATTTTTATTCATAATTACTGTACAATATACACTTTAACATAATAAAATTGTTATACTGTTCGTTATATAGTATATATATTATAATTTTATATCACATTTAATTATATATGTATTATATATTGTTATACTGCTTATTATAAGAGAAAGGCATAAACAATTACTGTATATGGCCAGTTAACGTCAAAGCAAGATCTTTATGCCATTCTAATAAATTAAAAAGTTTTCATACTTTGCAGGTGCAGATTATTTCAGTTCGGCATGTGTTTTAATATATCATTCTTCAGTTATACATTTTCATAGTATTAAATAAGCAGACATTTTTAACTGTAATGTTCCTTGATGCACATAGAGAATAGTAATGCTGGCATGAAAACTTTTCTTGTTTCCTCTCAAAAAATAATCAGAATAGGGAGTTTAAGATATTTATTCTACCATTTTTTTTGTCCAGAACTACAGTAATAGTACTAATGCATTTTGGGAAAGAGAAGAAATAGGTGTAAAACAGAAATATTGCTTGAATAGAGCTAGTATAGCTTTTCAAAGTACTTGAAACTGCAGTTGTTGATACTTAAGGAAGCACAGAGGTTGCTCCATATGTATATGTTTATTTACTGGTACGTAACTGAAGTAGTGTCACAATCAATCAGAAACATGTCTTTCAACTCCTTGTTTTTCCTAAGGCCATAATTCACCATCAGACTTATTGTGAATGTGAAAGCATATCTGTCAGTGAAATTGCAATAATTTATAACCTCCAATATGTTGCTGCCATTGGTATAAGAAATTTAACCTGTTTTAAGACCTCAGGGATGTATGCAAGCTCCTAGAAGAGGTTGAATGAATTACAGAATATTGGTTCTGGTTGTCTGTGTGCCATCTAAACAAGCAGCAAGAAGGGAGGGAAGCCTCCTAAGGCCAGTCTAACTACCTTTATTCAGCTGGTGCCAAGATTTACAGCACTGATAGGTTGATGATTCTCTGAGAAATTAAGTTTGAGTATGATTTGCCTTAGTATACAAAATGCTAATTCTTCTAGCTTTCCAGAGCGTGGATGCGCCAAGAGATAATAATGTCGGGAATTACTAATAGAGTCATAAGTAAAAGAATTACCAGGCCATGAACTAAATGTAGGTGCATGGAGGATTCTCTGGCTACACAAGTAGCAGGGGCTTTTAGTACTACAGCATTAGGTGAACATACAAAAAGTAGGCTTTACATATTTTCTCCCAGGTGAGGTTTTTTAATTGCTTATGAAGCGCTGATGAAATGATTCAAATACATGCATAGTTTTCTACTGCAGTAGAGGTAAAAAGCTGTTTGGATTATGCTACATAAAATATTGGCCAATATTTTAATCTTCTAGTTTACAGAAATATTGAGTGCTAAGAGCTGCTGCTGAATTTGGTGATCCCACTGAAGGATCAGCCCACAGATGATATTGGAGTGAAATGCCTAAACTTCACATGAGAATTTTAGTTTTCAGCAGTTCTAGAAAAAAGAATTGTAAACACTTTAAACTGAAATTTTGCTCAAGGCTTTGTAACTGTATTTGCTGCTGAATGAAACTATTGTGAAAATGTTATTCAATTAGCTGCAATTCCTGCCTAGCTTTTATTTAACTCAGAATTTTAAATCTGTCAATCTGACACCTTTGTTAAAAACCATCTTTGGGCAGTGTCATCTTGAAAGTAGATCTACCCACACAGATTTTTCATAACGCTGTTTTACACGTAGGCCAGTCAGTCTAGCGTTTTGCAGTAGTGATGGGATGGTGGGTGTGTTAACATGCTAGTCAATAATCCTGTGCAAAAGTTTGTCATACATGGTTTGTAATTTAGTCTGTGATCAAATGCCTTGCATTAGAATATTTTAGTATCCAACTGTTCCATAGAGCAGAATTCTGGAAGATCATCTATTATAGTAGTCCATTTGAGGGCTATTGATCATTGCAGTACACTTTTTTAGATAAGCAGATATTGAATAGAAAGGTGGTTGTTTTTTGTTTTATTTTTTTCTTTGCTATTCTCAAAGACAGATTAGTAAGAGTTTATTTTAGTCCTTACTGCATTATCTACTACAATGCTGTACATACTTTTACCAGAAGTCCTGGGACTCAGATCTTCCTGGTTCTCCAATAGAGAGACTTAGTTTCTTCCTGTTTCTGTCTAGGCTAACCCTTTGGGATTAAAGGTCTTTTAAATCTTTGTGATATGCCCAGTCAGCAGTATAGAACCCTATTAAATCATGTTCTACTAGAAACTCATGTTATTTTTGTGAATAAATTGCAGTTTAAGATTATCATCTGTTCTTTTTCCTGAGCTTCCCTGAGCCCTTGACTAGACAAGAATTTGGAGGCTCGGCCGTTGGGTTCTGATGTCACTTACTGCATTCCTCTTTTTCATTTGGTATTGCTTCAAGGTTCTGTCAGTGCTTTACTGTGCCAAGTATGTTTATGCAGATCTGCACCTTCAAGATGTAAAATGATTTTACCTATTTTTTATATTTTCTTTTGCAGTGTTGAATTAGAGAAAATTATTCATCTTTTTTTTTTTTTTCTGTAGCATCTTTCATAAATTAAAAATGCAACACCTGTGCAGTGGTGGTGCATCTTATCCCAAACACATTCTGCAGAGCCAGGGGTTTCTGCCCTTGCTTTAACTTAACAGCAGGTAATATTTGTTGTGCTAATTCACTTACATGGAAACACTGACGCAAGTGTTACAAATTGGGAGTTAGGGTTTTTTCCAGTTTTTGGTTGAAGAAAAAACATAGTGAGTTTTTCCCTTCAGTTTGACTTGGCAATTAGAGTGGGAGTAGGTATTGAATGAAGGGAAGAAAGAAGAGTTGTCCTGTAGGAAGAAAAGATGTATAGTCTTGCCTGTTTGTCACAGAGACTGATGCTCTTGACTAGGTGTAACTTGTTTCATTAGATGAGAGGCTAATAAAACAAGATGAGACCAGGCATTGTCCTGGTCAAAAGGCATTTAGGTCTTCCCTCCTTTTACTGTCTGTCTTTAATTAACCTGCATGTCCATTCTGTCACCTTCTGCTGATCTGAGGAAAAGCAAACTCTGCAGGAGTAATTATGAAAGGGCACAGAAGCATAGTACAGAGAAAATCCTGGGTGGGTAGGGACCAACTGTGTTGAGGTCCTTGAATGGTGTTTATAGGAAGAATTAGAGAATTAGGGAGATATTTTTGGGTTGGTTTGTTTTTTTTTTTTTTTTCTTTGTGTGAGAGAGACTGGGAAGAGTGAGTAGTTCTGGGGAAAAGAGGTGAGATAAGCAGCTTACAGCAGTCAGGACAGGCTGGTGTTATTCTGCTCTCATATGTGAAAGGATGACTACTAATTCAGTACTCACTGACAAATGTTTCAGCACAATATCTCAAGGCTTGTCTCAAAGGCACTGGTAGTTCACAGGAAAGAAAGCTTTTTCTCTAGACCAGCTCTCAGTCATAAACGAAGATGTCTGACATGAATTGAATAAGCTTGGCTGCCTAGGGAAAATTTGAAACTCAAATGTATTTGATATTGTAGCTAAAATGCAGTGGCAGTGTAATTGTTCAAATCACCGTGGTTTAATGGATATGAATCCAGTCACCCAGTAGCTCCTGTGACTTGCTTATAGCCGTATTGAGTCAAGTAATGCAGACATGTTACTCAAACTTACAAACTCGGCTATCTGGTTAAATGAAACCAAGTCCAAAGACTTGAAAGGGTCAAACAGGCTGTAACAGTTATGTTAGCACACAGATTTGCAGAGTATTTATCGTATCACTTTTATTTACTGATATGACTTCACGTTTTTGTAATCTGATATTTGTTACATATGACATGTCATCATGGCTTTCTAGATGACAATCTCATTTTTGGCAGTTGTTTTCCATCAGTGTACCTTGTGCATCAAAGTTAGGTAATTAATTATGCATTTAATTAACCTCACTTGTTTTCTTTTAAATTTTGTTGTTCACAATCATTTTTCTATCTAGAGAGGTGAAGTTTAGATTGTACTCTGTAATTGTTAGTGTATGGTCTGTGATGTGAAATTTCTACATCTGTAAGCTCATATCTGCTCTTTTAAAATTTTTCTTCTTTTACATCTTCAGTCTAATGTATATAATTGTAGCTAATTACTCTGGCTCTAGTGTTAAATTTTAGTTCCTGTATTATCATATTTTTGATTAATGATTTAACACAGCCTCAGAACTAGATTATAGATACAGAATTCTATAACATATATGTACACACATATTGCAAGAATTCAAAAATACAGAATGTTATTCTGATAGTGTAGAACATAAGAATAAAAGTTCGATCTTCATATTTTGGAAAAGTAACTGTGGAGTAAGTCTTTTAAATTAGGTTCTTAATTTTTTAATAATTTTAGCTTTCCAGTTAAAATAATTTAATAGATCTAATAGAAGAATGAGCACCTATTGTGTATTATGGAATATGGAGATAGCACATCCAATGTGCTTAACTCTGTGTGTGAATAATCTGTCTGAAATTCATGGAATATATAAGTACCATGTTGAGACTGTAGTTTGATCCACCTGGTTTCTTTCTTGTGAATCATACAATACTTAGGAGAAAACAGAAAGCTAGACTCTGATGCCATATTTTGACAGATTAATCTTTGCCAGTCGTTGATTATTGAAAGGAATTTCATATTCAGGGATTGGAAAGAATTGAACTCCAGGGCAAAATACCCCAGCAGTTTACTTAAATTTGATATCTCTGGTCATTTGGTTTCAACGGAGCAGTATCCTTCATAGTGATTAGAATTTATGATTTGCAACAGACTTGTATGCACTATATAAAGTTTGTTATGGCTTTTGGCTACACCAAAAGGGAGAAACTTCTGCTGATTGAGCTTCTTAGAAAATAATGACTTTGATAGCTTCTCTCCAGCTGAAGCAGAGAACCTTTTCTAACATGACATTGGTTTGTGGCAACAATCTGAAAACAGAAGACTTCTTGAACCTAATAATTTGATCTCTCAAGAATAGCTGCTTTTATAGCAAAAATCGCTGTTCACAAGACAATAAACTGTACAGCAAGCTGTAATTTAACTTCATCTTCAGAGATCTTTATATTTATAGCTTCTATCATTTGTACTGCATTAGCAGCAGATACCAGGAATATAATTCTTCTCATTTTTGTTTTTATGTTGTTATGTTCATATTCAGGGTGGTGAGATTGTAGAACTAAGGCCAGCTCTATGTTCTGTTTGTATGGAGGACTTTTCTATCATGATTAGATGAAAAATCACCTATGTACTATTTTTCTCCAGACTAAATATAAGGACTGTTTTTCATCTTTTGTTAAATCAGTATTTGTTAATGAGAAAGATTATCTTATTTCCACAATAACAGGAAAGCATATATACATAGTATGTATCATTTATGTTGTGATATGTACATTAGTGTTATAATTCATATTGTATATGCCATTATTCTTATTACTGACTGTGCAGTGCCTATTTTTATGGTACACTTTGGAAGTTTGCAAGTTCAGTTTTACTTAATCTTTGGGCTTCTCATCTGCTTGTCTTAAACAACTTACTAGGCTGCTGGCTTTATCGGCAGTGCTTAGATCTATCTTGGCTCAGTAACCTTTTTTGTAGCGAGTAATATTTGCATGTACAGTGCAGCAGTTTGTAAGTGCATACCTGAACAACCAAGAAAGCGTTCACATTTTTAATATACAACTAATGAAATATCCTACTAGTATTGTTAAATAGCATATGGCATCCAAAAGTGGTACGAGTCAGTTCTGTCCCTCTGAAAAGGGTGGAAGTGTTTGGCTGGAAAAAGAACGTGTATTTTGCTGCTCAAGAACATTAAAATGGGCTGTTTTATAACCCAATATATATATTTTATTTTTAACCAGTCAAGTTCAAAATGTACTGACAGGTTTTTCTGCAAATCAGAGCAACTTCAAGAGGTCAGAAAGTAATTCCTACTGTCAATTAAGCTGATTTTATTTTTATTTAAATTTCTGTGGCAATTTGCTAAATTAAAAGATTAATGTTTCAAAATCTTATCAGCATATAAAAACAGAAATATCAAAAGCAGTTATTCTACAACTGGAACAAAAATTGTTATATTAAAAACTATATAGTAAGTGAAACTTTAGTTTTCTTTTTTTCCCTAAATTGCTGCCTTGCATAACTAGTTAATATATATGGGAACTGTAATAAAAATAGAGTGACCACCTATAATTAAGGGTAATTAAGAAAAAATGCTTGAAAAGCATGGAATAAATATCTTTATCGTTGAACACACATAATAATATGTTATAGTGTTACAGAATTGTACTTTTCTCATCGTAGGGTAGGATATGATACGTGAGTGTTGCATTAAAATGAATTACCTAGTCAACTAGGTAGCTTATTTTCCAAGCTTACTGGAATCAAGGTATGAAGTACTGGGCATAAAATACATGCCTTAAACAGCCTAGGTAGTCACCCTGTTGTTCAGGTTGTGTTTTTACATCCAGAATGAATATGAAGATAAGATAAAAGAAAACCAGAATTAGCATAATTTCTGCACGAAAAGCCCGCTTTATTCAGAAGAAAGATGTCTGTAATAGAAAAGCAGCAGCAGATGGCTGAATAAATCACTTATATCAATGCATCCCTTATAGTACCCACATTCATTCGGTCCAATACATTATGCATTCAAATCAGTGGAAGTTGTGTGTTTCAGATCCTGTGCACTGCATTGGAATATTCACCTGTACATATCTGTGTGTTTATTGCCTTCACGATGGACATCTTGAAATTAACCTGTATCTCATTATTTCATCAATTGTTGTTTTTGCAAAATACACTGAAAATTCAGGTTTGCTTTGAAAGCTCAAATGAGATTATTTTGAATGGAATAACAACCTGCTTATTAAAAAGGACTGATTGGATTTCAGACTTGTTACTGTAATTTGTAATTCCTCTTTCCCCTTCTCTTTCTCATCCTTATTGTCCTTCTCTACAAACATCTTTTTTCCTCCCAGAGTAATACTGGTGCTGTGTACAGTATTTTGTTTACAGTAGTATAAACATTTTCAGCCTGTGACTTCATTGCTGAAATAACTCACCTCTTTCATGTCAACTCTTACCTAGGAGCCGTACAGCAGACTCATTGATGTAGGTTTTTTTTCTGCATGGCAGCCCAGGCCAAGCTGTGGTTTCATTGCATGATGCAACTTCACCTTTTTTGGTTGTCTATGAGATTAATTATAATCTATTCTTGTATTGCCTGTGCATGCCAATTTGCTTACCATAATGGTGTATACACTGAATGCAGTCTAAGCATTAAGTGCATGAACTGGAATTAAAAAAAAAATCATGAAATAAGGAAGTTTGAGCAAATGTAAATTTTGCTTATCAATACCTTTAGTTAAGCTTTTGTTGAATGAATAAGATATAATATGTATCAGGTCTATATTTAAAATTTCTAGCATATTACAGTAGCTTCTTGACTAGATAGACAATTGCAGTTTGGTCAAGATTTGGGAACGAAAGAGTGTATTAATTATTCTGTTGTGTGACGGTGGCTGAATTATGCCAGTAGTGTTCAGAAAGATAAACCTTTCCCTACTTTAGCAGCAGGTGACAGTGAAAAGAGGTAAGATTATACAATAACATTTATAAAAAGTCAGAATTTTGAGGTGCAACAGGGTTTTTTAATAATATTTAATAGCCTGCAAAATAACTTAAAATGTGTTCAATTCACTGAAATGAAATTTCCTATGAAGAATTGTAACATTTCTCTAAATTTCACGAATGACATTGTGACCATCCTAAGCAACCTGTTCTTAAATGTATTCCAACAAATCTTTCCTAAGCACAATAAAAGATATGATTTAATGCTAATCCTATTGTTTCCAGATAAAAGGATGAAACGGCACTCTGGAAAGTGACTTGAAACATTGTGTCTGAACACAATTTTGTAGTGCTGTCAGTTAGTGCATTTTTTGCTTTTGGGGGGCTCAAAATAATTTACAGTTTGCAGATTAATATTCAACTCTGTGAATAAACATTTAACTTTGAGGACCAATAATATAAAATACTATGATGTTTGATAAATTAGAATTGTGAACAGATAGATAGGTAGATAGATAGATAAATCCAACATATGGTCCTAGTGCGTGTTTTCAAGCAGGTAACTGAAAACTCACAATATATCATAAAAATTAGAAAGGGAAGCAATTTCCACAACTGTTGTTATGCCACTCACATGCTGATTCTGTGCTGCCCTGAGAATGCTTATTATTTAGGATTACTTAGAGGTTTTTTGAGGTTTTTTTTAAATGTTATTCCCATATTCCTTATAATGAGAGTTGTTTTTTTTTTTTTTTCTGATATTGAACGAAAAATCTTTTAGGTCTATAAAACTGGTCAGACAAATATCTACGTGGTAACACTATGTTCTTACTTCTGGAAACTGCAAAATGGATTACTCCAATCCTTTTGACTTTCCAGTAACTCAGTGTCTAATCCTAACTTCACATCTGTTTTCCCATATGCAGCAGCCAGGATAAAAAGGTGTTGGATGATACAGTGCAAGCCATTTTGAAGTGGTGTTAGAAAAAAAGGTGCAACTATATATTAATTTTTAGCATTATAATCCTCTTCCATTGATGTAAAGTAGTTTTTTTAATGAGGCTTGTGATAATTGATTTGAGTAACTGCCACAGGTGTTCACAATACCTTATTCCACTCATTAGTGGATGTAAAGTGACTGCTAAAAATGAAAGGCATAGTGTCAGTCATCTGCCTAAAAAAGGGCTTTGCCTTTCCCATTTAGAGAAGCTGCTGTGATTGAAACTGTCACTGAGGCTCCAGGCTAGCATTCTTGTCTGACAAGGTGAACTAGAAAAGAGGTGGTTTTTTTTTAATTTCTTCTTTTATAATGTAAACTGTTTATATTCTTTTGCAAAATAAACGTGGCTATTCAGTTACTCTTTCATAGCATAATTTTGCCTTAAGTGTATGGTAATTTGCTCTTATGACAATCCTGTCAAATAGTCAGGCCCCACAGCTGGAACAGCAGTGACATTAAAACTTCTAAGTAGGAGAATTTACTAGATTGCAGTTATACACAATGTGGAAGGTATATCACGGCAGAGGAGTGTATGCGCAGAGAAACTTAGTGTGTGTGTTTTGCTTTAAAAGGTATGTGCGTTACAGACTTCCCAGGAGTTCAGGGAAAGAAAAGGGGAAACTAGTAGAAAAGACTGGCAGAAGTGTTTATATGTGCTGGGCATGAAAGTTACCTGGATTACGTCTGCAGTTGGTTTAAGGTGGAGGAATTTAAACAGATATACTGTGATGCTCCGGATGTATTCAACAATCTCGGATGGTTACTTTTGATAGTTCAAAGGGGTTTTTACTTCAAGTCACCTGTCCATTGTTTCTAGTGAAGTGCAAAAAATATACAAATACAGACAATATTTACACAATATTTTATGGGGATACTAGCTGTATCAGAGTAGTTGAGTTCCATGACCCATGGGACCCTAAATATATCTTAGGTATTAAATTACTAGGATACTTAAAAGGCCCTTCATGTTGATGGGATAGGTAAGGCTAAAATGTCCTCAAGAAGAATGAGACAAAATATTAATTTATGAAAATCTGTTTGGGACTAACACATTTCCCAGCTTTATGTAGATTTTTTGAAGGTGTGCACATGGTTCCTGTTTACAGTTAGGCATTGGTTTGAAATATGAAACAGTATATCCTGCCTGGTGTAACTGTGCATCAGGACTACTTTAGAATCACCATTAACACAATATGGATAGCTTTTTGAGGATAATAATAGATTTGGGTGCATGCAGTAAATAGCATGACTAAAAAAGCTGATCGAGTAATGTAATGTCAAGTTTCTACCACTTTGCAGTACTTCTGGCTTTCATTGCTCAATTACATTATTCACTGACATTAAGGGCAAATAACATGCCTTAGGTTGAAGTCTATTTCTACTCAGTAAAAACTCGATAGTAGCCAGATATTTTAATTTCAGTATCATAGGAGGGAATTCCAGAAAATACAATCAGATGAATGAACTGGAATGCTCCAATTTATCTGGTACTCTGAAAATTTTCATTTAGGATAGTTGAATTTAGACGGAATTTTGTAGGACAAGATTTTATTTTTTTTTAAATTACAGTATGTAAGTGAGCCAGAAACATATGGAGAGAATACTCAAAATCATCTCAAAGAATGTTACATATATTATGAAGAAAATCAGAGCTCAGGTTTACCATGATATACAAAAGAAAAAGATATTCATTATTTTAGTTTGGAGTCAGAGTAGGTAGAGGGCATTCTCATTCATGAAGATTGTTAAGTTTTTTCAAACAGTGCAGTCAAATGAGTTTGACAGCAGTATCAACAGAATAGAAGCGTAATAATAAGCACTGAGGTGCCTTTCCAGCTCCAACCAATGATGACTGTGGGCATATGAAAACTTTGAGGAAAGTGGATAGCAAATGTGAAAAGCACCTTTGAGTAATTTTGAAAGACAGCAGCTGTAAAATAGAGCAAGAAGGAATCTCAGGAAGTCGCTCTTGCTCTGTTGCAATGTAAGAGTGGCTATGTATAAATTTATTCAAATTGACACTTAGCTAAGAAATCAGTGGTTGGTAGGACGTCTCCTACAGAAGAAGGAAATATTAGAAATATCACATATGTAGGTTACTATATTGACATGTGTAAATGCAAGGACTGTACATGGTCTATATATCCCAGGCCTGAAAGTATTTACCATCATTATTCATCATTCTCCCTAGAGAACTTATTCCAGTGTTTAACTAAATGTTTTAATTGAAAAAGTTTCGCGCTTCTGATACGCCTCTGACTTGATCAATTTCCACTTGCTCAATTCTATGTGAACATGGAAGAAGGATTAGTATTTGCAGTGTTGTATGACATGTTTGTGTTTCACGTCACCAATTATTTTCTGTTCTCTGAAGTGAACAGCTACAACTTAACACTACTTGGTACAATTCGATAAAGAAAATTAAGGAACAATTATATTATTGAATAACAGATGAGAAGTAATAGAAAGGATCTTATTATGAAATAGAAACATGCAAGACTGTCAACTTCAGTAAATAAGGTATGCAGTTTAACAGAATATTTCTATAATGCAGTCAGCATACTAGATATCACTGAAATGGCTTATTAGATGTTCCCAGGAAAGTTAATAATATAATTAGTTGAAATAGTATACTGGTGGGGTTTTTTAATATCTTAGTAGTCTCACATAAAAACCTTTGATTAAAAATGTGATCCTTGGAATTCTTGCTCTATCATTTTCTTGGAATTAATTTGTCATCAGGGATATTGTTTTGTTAAGGTAATATAATACAATGCTATTTGCAGTTGCCAGTGTTCTCAGTTTATGTTAACCATTTAACAAACTAATGCAAAATAAAATAATATACTCTTCCTATTAACTTGTTGGATTCTCAAAAAACCTTTTCAAATGCACTTAGGTAGGATGAAGATCTTCGTGACATATTTTGCTAGAAAGCGCATGCTCTGTCTTCTGTATGCTTCTGAAAAGACTTGGAAGAGTTATGGAGATTGACTTTGGGCCATTTACTTATGCTGTTTTAGCACTCACCTCCTAGTTGTTTAGCTCTTCTGCAGGAATCTTCCTTTAGCTTTTGTAATCAGTAATTAAAGAAGACATGCTGCAGACAATAGTGAATGTACATACACCCTGGTGAAATTAAAAAATATGCTGATTTCAAAGTGAGCAATTTCAATATGCACATTTTCTGTATATTCCAGGAATTCAATATAAAAATGTAAAATCAAAGTTTCTCGTTAGCATGCTTGTATAAAATTTTGTGTTTGGGTTGAGGAAGATAAGATTTTGATTTCACTTGAGTTCTGTAGTAGTTTGGCTTATGTTTTACTAGGACAGTCTATGAAGATGGATGATGTACTTAAACTTCATAGAAACCTTGAAAAAGAAAAATGAAAACTGACAACATTATACTGAATTTTACCAAGTTGTACTAGTTTATTTAGGTAAAATAAGCACTAGCAATGTTACTTGGCTGTGTCACTTGGTATGTTGTCAGTCACAAATAGCTCTGTAAAAGTACATAGAATTGTGCTAGGCAAAATGCTCTGCATCTGAGATGGACACTGAGAAAGCATACCTTTCTTCTCCCAGCTTTTTTTTTTTAATAAATTATGCTGTTGTATCAGTTTATTGCTAATTGATCTAGTTTTCTTATTGCTTAATTCTTGTCACAGTGGATTTTTTTTTTTGAAGGAGGATGAGGAAACCTGTTAATTTTACCCCAAATTAGTTTAAAAGCTTGTCAAGATTCCCCAGTGTGCTAGAGAGATAATATAGAAATACTTAGCTGTAGAAAGCATCTGCAGAACAGATGAGTTATGATGCATTTTTTAATTAGGTTAGAATTGCAAGGATAATATTCCAATGCCAGCTTGTGTTCTGTTAGACTTTAAAGAATAACAGAAGATGGTGTGATAGAAATTAGGAAAGGGAAATAAGGACTGGCATTTACATTGTTCGTCCTTTTTTTCTGAAGGTGAGTTCCCTTGAGGTGCTTGCAATTTACAAGGTGTACATTAAGCATCTGAGAAATCTTGGAAGATAGCTTTATTTCATGTTATTTGGCAGTTCATATTAATTTTTGATCAGATTTATTTTTTGGTTATTGAGTTTAAAATTGAACAAAGAGGATACTGGTTGTTGTAGTTCAAAGACAGCTTAATGTTTAGGAGTCTAAGGTCAGCAAATTCATCACATGTTGAAATTGGGGAGTTTTTGTGACTAGAAAGACAAATACAGATTGATTCATTAAGCAAAAGAGAGTAAGGACAGAAAATTAAAAAAGGTACGTGGCAAAGACTCAAGAAGTGTGCAGGAATATTTGTCTGAAGTTCCATGAAAGCAGAGGAGAATGAAGAAATAGGAAATGTGGAGTCCAGACAGGAGGGAAGGTACAGTAAAAGAGGTATGAGAGAGACAATCAAGCATCATCCCATCGTGTGAAAAAAAAAAAAAAAAAAAAAAAAGCAGCTCCAGAATTTGACATTGAAATGCATTAGGAGTAGAAATTTCCCTCTGTGTGTGTGTGTATGTATGCATGTGTGCATAGGAGAAACAGTGAAGGAGTTAGAGGTCGGAGGTTGAGTGGTCAGAAAGGATTTAAATGTTTCCTTATCAATGACAAGAAGATACAGGAAAAGGTCACAACATCATGCTTAGCTATCGGGTTATAACTGTCTGCAAAATTCAGTGAGATAGGGATTGTTCCTCCTTCACTCATAACCTCAGATTATGTGTACAAAACCTCTTAGAAAATAGGGGACGTGATGATTGCATAGAGTTTTAGGATCCCACACTTTGGGCTGCGACAGTGGGTTTCTCTGCACTTCTGCTACGGGCAAAGTGGGTCTTCCCCTTGCCTTCACTAAAGCATTACTCTGATCCAGCTGGCTGCTCTTCCTCTTGAGAAGGAAACCAATTTAAGTCTTCCCACATATCCTGCAATTACAGTGGAATATGCTAGTAGCAAAACTTCCCTGGTGGTGGACCACAGCATGTCAAAGGAGAGTGAAATAATTTAGAAGACATTTGCCATCAAAAAATAAATGAATGTATTGATGTTGTGACTCAAAGATAAGGGCTTTTAAATTGAGTCATTTTACCAAGGCATTATGAATTTAGATCAGCACAAGGAAATACTGCAAGGAAATACTTTTTGTTTTCCTACTATGAGACTAACTTGGTTAATAAATGAAAGCCATTTGAAGTACGAAAGAACTTGTTACACTCTATCGCTCTCTAAGATGTTTGACACCTTTGATTCTTACGTAGTCATGCTGATTAATTATGATATTTGCTTCACTAACACTTGCTAGGTGTCCAGGTTTAGAATTTTGCTATGTATTAATGCCAGTTTCAATAAAGGAGTCTTTTAACTGCTTATTCCATTCTGCGCTGTGCAACTAAACCATAGCTGAAGAAACAGAAAGTATTCTGTATTGAATGAACATTCCTTTTACGAAGTGACACCTCTGGCTCTTCCTTAGTTTTACTTTAGTACTAAATCACTGAAACACAGTTAAAAAGCCTGACCATAGCCCCCTTAATTATTTTTTTACTGTATATTTTTCCAGTTATGTTAATTCTTTCTAATGAATAGTATAATGTTATTCCATTGATTTTAGTATAGTTTCTCCTGTTTTTAGTGGTATGAATTAATGAAATCACACTTGCGATGAAGCACGCTTACATCGAAGAGTATCAAAACATTTCTAGCAGTGTGTTGCCTCCACAACCCTTCTAAAAGGTTGAAATTCTACAGAACACGCCATCTGATTTTAATTTAAAACAAGGAATACAGTATTAGTTGTGGAGACCCCAGCATGCTATTGTCTGCAGCTCTAAGATAGATATATATCTATATAGATATATAGATATATATATGTGTGTGTTTCTGGTTTGGGGCAGCTTGTAGTAAAGAGAAGTTTCAAATTGACTTGCTTTCCGCAGCAGGCTGAATGATAAAGATTAGTGGCCCTATTTTTCTCTCAACTGAAAAGTGAGTTATTGATGAAAACAAAAAAAAAAGAATTAAAAAATACTACCAATATTCAGAAAATTAAAAATCTTTCATAGTCCACACTGTGAGTATAAATTATTTCTCTAGCCTTTGTGACATGCCTTTCTGAGAAAATCAACATTTAAAATTAAAATTGAAAACTGATAATTTAGAATTTGAGAGAGATTACTTCTGAAATTAAAGATGCTTTAGGAATGTTACTAGCAGAAAAAGTGGCTCTGCTGTTAGGTAAAAAGTCCGAAATCAGGACTGTGATTCGCTGTGCTAAGTGTTGTGCGCGAAGTTGAAGATGTATTAGCTAATTTGTCACATCTTGTAGGTTTTTGTAAAGGACAGTGGTACAAAAGTACAGCTGTTAACTGCAACTTCAGCTGACCTCATCTGAGTCATGACAAGTAGCAAATAACTGTGTAAAGGAAGATAATGAAACTCTATACTACTTGTAAATCTGTGCAATTCCATTAGCTTCAGGAAATTTCTGCAGCTTTTACAGGAATCTAACCTGGAATTAGATGTCCAAGCCTCCGTGTTGGTGCAGGGTTGTTCATTTTGCTTCTGCTGTACTTACTGTGATTTCTATTGATTGGGTGAATAGTGACTCAGTGTATAGCCTACCTTATTTTGAAAAAATCCTTTGCTCTCAATAATGCCATGCAGAAAATTATCTTGTTCTCAGATTGCATCCAGTCTTGTAGCTAAAGCCATGTTTGTAAAATATAAGATGCTGTCATCTGTCCTATATGTTAACATTTGGCTTCTCTTCCCTTCTGCCTGCTTTTGTAAACAAATTTTATTTGAACTGTAACAGAAATGTTTCGTAACTTCAATGTCTTTGCAAATAGCTTATTAAAAACCATTTTAATATAATTTCCTATAGCACTGAAGCTTCTTAAAATATAAAGCTATTGTACATCAAAGAGAATTTTGCTGTATACATTCATGCATCTAAAGACAGAAGAGGGCATGCTGTACTTAACTTGTTTGATCTGTAATGTATACAAGGAATGGAAAATTTGGCTGCATGTGTAGTGACCTGGTAGCCCAGGTAATTTCCTTTATGCCTTAAATTAGGTAACTAACATTAATAACGCATAGAATCTTGCTTGTTGAGCAATCTAGCATTATATTTGCAGAGCTACTGCTATACTAACTGGTATTACGTTCACATTCAGTGATTTATTTGACCTGGTAAGCCAAAGAATTTCTTCTTTCCTAAAAGGGTGTTTTCTAGGGGTTCAAATGATCTGCGGCCTAGTTTTCCATTTTATTACAATTATGTTGAATACATGATCATTTGCAATATATGTGTGTGTATATATATATATATGTATATATGTTGGGATGTTAAATATATATAGTATATACATCAGCATATATTGGGACACGACTTTCAGTTTGGTCTGTGACTCCAACATTGTTCTGTGGCTTCACCAACCTGTTTTAGAAACATCACAAATAAATCACTAATTGTAGCCGCGGAAGTTACCTCTTTCCTTAGGTAAAAGTATATCCATAAAGTACCAGTTTGTATAGAGTATGCTTTGGACTTGCCCCACTGTTAAATAAAGCATAATATAATAAGCTAGAATTTGCAATGGCTGCCTGACACACAGAGAGGTATTTTAATTAACCTGCATGCGGAAATTAACCCTTAGAGTACTGCTTCAAATTTGTCAATTTATTTTGTTATTTAATTTTACCAGTGGGCTATGCTGCTTTTCTACTCAGCTCATAGTACCGTACATAAAGTACATTAAATAGCCATATAGAAACAAAGAAGTAAGATAAAGGAAAAAAACCCCAGCCAAACAAACAACCCAAAACCAACGAAAACCAACTTCTTATGAACAGGGGATTTTCTGAGACTAAGTGCCCCAGGTTGCTAATGGGTAATATATTCCTAAGCAACTACTTTTTTTTTTTTTTTCTTGACGTTTTCTATTATAACATGAATTAAAAACATGTAATGTTTCACTGTATCTGTGTGTTAGGTCTGTTCTAAAGTATCGTAGGTATGTCTCTTATAGAAAGAAGTCAGTTCTTTAAGGGTTAATGCGGGGTTAAGGAATCCTGAGGTATTCTCCTGCTTGTCCTTTCTCTAAAGGTATCTGCATGTTAATTCTCAGATATTACCTGAACAGGTGAATATATGGACCATATGAATGACTAACTGAATGAATGAAATACTTTACTTGAAATGCTTGCTTGTATCTTGTAAACAACTAGAAAATTGAAATGTGATTTTTTAATCAAGGTCTTTAATTAAATGCGTAAAAGTCTGACTAGAGTATAAATTCATATCCTGACAACTTACTCCAATTTCTTTTTCTTCCAAATAGCCCAATAGAATCCTGCCAGAATTTCTACAAAGATTTCACGTTACAGATTGACATGGCTTTCAATGTGTTCTTCCTCCTCTACTTTGGCTTGCGTGTAAGTACCGTGTCTTTGGTAGCATGAGCCAGGGAGGAAATATAGGGGGAGTCTTTGAATACAGCCCGACTTTATGAGTAAGCTAATTTCTGAAATGCATGAGCAGAAGATTGTATTGAGAACATGTAGGTAAAAATACTAAGCATCTAGGATCACTAAGGAGACCCACAGTTTATAAGCTATACCATCTGCGCCAGAATGTTCTCAATGGAGTGATAATTGCAAGACTAGTGAATACTAGATCTATTCCTCTGCTGCTAGATATGTCATTGACAATCAGAGGTTGAAATAATATCTGGTAGAGCTGCTGTATTTAGTTTTATGCACATCTGCTTTCTCAGACTGCTGATGAGTGCTTTGCAGTAGCTGTAAATATTAGTCAACATGCTGAATCTTGTATTCTTAAAACACACTTAGGACTTCCTGAAAAGCCAGTAATGCAGTTTCAGGATCTAAAATTTAGGACATCTAAAACAGATAGAACTTTTGAAAGTCTGGGCCACTAAGACTTGAAATTCAAACTGTTGAGGTTTTAGTTTCTTTGAATGGTTGGGCTTTTTGTCCTGAATCACAGGAGCTCCTATGTCACAATGTTAATTGAGTTCCTCCTATTTCACTTCCAACCAATTAAACCAACTTTTTCTGATGATCCAGTAAGGTATTTTGCTGCAAATCTAGGTTATTTCATTACTCTGTCTAGGTGCAATGTCTATCCTAGCTAAATAGATAAATTCCTAGAGCATCTACACTACTAAGAAAGCTGTAATTTAAAATCATGTAGTATAACAGTCCCTAATTCTTACAGATTTAGGGGGTTTATGTAGATGTCCACCAGATTCAGTGCATGCATGGTACTTGTGAATTTCCAAGAAGTTTTAAGAAAAAAAGGTGTGCTAGTGTTAAGGTTTTATGTTCTTGCCAGGAGAATTAAAATCTTGTATTGGGCACTCATACTTAAAGCAGTAAAATAGAGTAAATTGAGAGTTGATGCACATACTTTGATATCCACACTGTGTGCTTTTTGGAAAGGGTAGTCCTGTAGTCCTATTATGTAGTCAACACTCTGATCTTGTTGACTGAATGCACTTTAGCAGTTACAGAATGTGGTAATTCAGAATTTATTTTTCAGTTTTAGTTTCAAATATATTTTTGTAATCCAAAACTGCTTTGTGATGCAAAACTGAAGTGCCGGGTAATTGGGAACAGTAAGGATTCACTTCAGATTAGTGCTCTTTATCTAAGTTAAAATAGGTGAAACTTCTTTTCTCCAACACATTCTGCTGAACTAAACAGGAGTTCCCCATGTGATACTTGGTTGTGTGAATGCAAGAATTGGATTGATAATGAATTTCCTAGTTATACGATAAGCATCTCATACCTTTAGCTGTTTGTTTTGTGGTAGGTTTTTTTTCTAATATATATCTCCTGTAAGAACTCACTGGCAAATTATTTGAAGAAGTATTTTAAAATCTTACCCTTCTTCATCTGTTCTCCCCAAAATAATGTTACAACTCAAAATCAAATAAATATTACCATTTTTTCAGTTCTAGAAGGTATTTGTGTTCAACCACACGTATATCTATTTTAAAATCTTTTTTTGACAGTATTCAACTTGGGGAAACTCAGAAGTGAAATCTGCAAACTCCTGATGAAGACTAATCCCAAATTGCATGAGTTAGCATATAATCAAGCAATAGAGTCTGGAACAGATATGGCAAGTGGTGCCACTAGAAGAACATGTTATCTCATCAAGCATGGAAGGATTGCTTCTGTAATGAAATGGGTTTTTATCACTCACTAATTACCTCAATGAATCATTGTTTAAATACTCCCATAGAAAAGTATGAGTGGCCTCTACAGTCAACAGACTTTACTTTCATTGTTGAATAACACATCAACGTTTTTGAAAGCCAAAGCATTGTTCCCTGATAAAATGCTGATTAGAATATACATTGCAATTTAGGAAAATCTTGATCTAAATCCTTAAAAAGCTTTTAGTTCCACATATTCTGACTACTTTTAAATTCAACAGAAGGAAATTGAAAGCTGCTTCTGAAAGCAGATATTTTTGTTCAGTTTTCATGCTGAAGTATTGATATTGAGTAAGACAGACTAATAAATTGTCAATTTATTTTTGGTTTTGAATCTTTTCTGAGGCAAATGTTGTCTGTTGGCTTTTTTAAGTATGATTTCAACATTCTTGGCATCAGTATCTGGGATTCCAGCAAAATTGCCATGCACCATAAACATTTTATGTTATAGTTTTCAAGTAATTCTATAAAGCAAGTAGATTAAGTAAAGGAAATAGTTAAGAAAATGTCAGCATTTGTTTTGGAAGAAAGACAATAGATATTGTCCTTAATTAAAAAAATACAAGCACTGTTTTGAAATATGTTAGTCTACTTTTAAGACGTAGATCAGTAAACCCCTTCCATTAAATATCTTAATGAATACTAAAATTTTATATTTAAATCTATATTTATATTTCACATTTATATGAAGCATATGCTTTAATTATTACTTAAATGTGAATAGTAGTTTGACCTTATTTAAGGATATAGATGAATAGGTGAGTTTAAACTGTAATGTCTTTGATATCTAAGTTTGCCAGATACTCTAATCTAAGTTCTTAGACAGGAGAGAGAAATGACCAGTTGTTTTGTACAAGTCATTTTGGTGATTACCTCTGGATAGGATTATAAAGGGACTCTTTGTAAACTATCATGTGATGAGAAACTGTTACCAGCAAATATATGATGAGACTACTACCAACATGTTTGGTGTGCAAGAGGAAAAGTGTGGTATACTTGGAAATATTTTACACTTACCTACACTTTTCTAATATTACCGATACATTGTTAATAAATATTGAAAAAAAAAATAGCCCAGATGTTACAATTCGTGATGTATAAATAATCGATCTATTTAGTTTGACTTTTCATTATAATCTCAATGTGGTTATTAAGCAATGCACATACAGACTTCTTTCCAGTGAGGCATGTTGTTTTGTCTGCACTGACACAAAACATCACTTAGTTACTTCACTAACTTTGAGTTTAATATTTTAGAAACGAAAATATTACACATACTTGCAGTTACCATGAGCATAAACTGATTCTTTCATTCCCCCCTCCCCTCTCCCCCTTTTTAAATTTTTTTTCCAGTTCATAGCAGCCAACGACAAGCTATGGTTTTGGCTAGAAGTTAACTCAGTAGTAGATTTCTTCACGGTCCCTCCGGTGTTTGTGTCAGTATATTTAAACAGAAGTTGGCTTGGTAAGTAAAATAGTTTTTCCTTTTAATCGCTGTTAGAAGAATATTTAAACTTTGCATATTTTGATGGAGAATTTCTTCATCTTGTGGCATTGCATAAACATAAGAATGTTTCCATTTCAGCAGCCAGATGAGTTACGTTTCACATAGGAGGGAAAATAAAATAGAGAATCCTTTATAGTATTACAATATTTTCTACTTGATAGAAAAGTGCAAAAATTATTGATCAATTACTGTTCTATGACAAGAGATTCATAAATGAATAATCACATTAGTGTTCATACTGTATACATCAGTCATTTTTGTAAGCAGAAAAACAGCTAGAAAAGATCACTACAGATCCTCGTGATTAGTGTCTTCATCACATACTTCTGTTGTGTATGTAAAACGAAGTAATTCTTTTTGAAGGAGAAAATGCCATACAGTTCCCTGCTATGATAGGAAGCGAATAGAAAAGTAGGTATGTAAATAAAAAACAAGCTTATGCATAAAATAAAATAGCTGATTTCACCTGCTGTCAGTCCCAGATTCTTTGTATTATGGGAAATGATGAGATGTATTTTTCACACTTGAACATGACATAGCAGAGTTTCCCAGAATTCTGAGGTTGAAATCATTGGAGATGAAGGCTATCCAAGGGTAAAAACTAGAATCACAGGATCCGTAGAAAAGGCATATGAAATGAGAAAATAGCAAAACTAAAAATTTGGGAAATGAGACAAAGACAGAATTATTTAAGATCAATACCCTTTGTGAAAGTTACTGCATATTGACTGACTCATGGTGACACAGCAATCTAAGTAACAGTACCAGCAGGAATAAGAAGTTTGCCCATTTAGTAGCTTCTCCTGGATTGTTTCTACAAGGTTTATGTCATTTTGCAGGCAGACTTAAGCATTTTATTTATTCATAGGTTGGAAAGGTTTTCCATCTCTTAATTATACCAATGTAACTTTTTATTGATTTCTTGTTTATAGTGTCACTTTACCTGTTTTCTCATTGAATCCTCTTGAGACATTTATCACCGGCAAAGGAACAGATTTATTTAATTTTAATTTTTTTAAAATGTAGTTATGTTTGAAGTTTGCACCTGCCTCCACTGTGTTTTTTCCAAAGGGGTTTTCATCCTTACTGAATTAATTCCCTAATTCAAAAATGTGAATTAATGGGGTCCCTGACATAGCTGTAATTTAGATCAGCAAATTATTATTTTGAGATGCTGTGATGAAAGAGTTTTTAATTAATTATGCTGAAGTGTATTCAAGATTGTCTATTCATTTACACCTTTGAAAAAGATGGCAAAATTTACTCTGCTTGGGGAGTTAAATATTTTTGAAATACTTGTAAGACAGTGGCAAGCCTGTGAGTGGAGGGGAAAGGAGGGTGTTAGATTACGTTATTTACATTATCAGGTTAGATGCCTACTTTTTCTTTTATATAATTTTCATAATTAAGAGAGATATGCTTCTTCGGAGGGTGATTCAGAACACAAGTTCTGGTTTCTGCACCAAGTGTCCCTGTGGAAATAGGAGTGGCTGGGAGGTTAGCCTTCTCTAAGTCTTTCTGCAAGGCAGCACTTGACGTTAGGAATGTGAAAATCATTTAACAGGTTCAGACTTAAGTGTATCTCAATAATTCTTTGGATATTCTAAGAATTTCTTACTGATTAAACAAGATTTCTTCATATATCTTAAATTTCAAGATGATTTAGGAGTCCAAATGCAGTACATTGTCTGAACATGTTATGCATCTGGGTCTTTACAGTTTATTTCACTATTGATTCCCCTCATTCAGCTGGTATGAGTTCATCTAAGTACTAGACAGATTGAAAGTTGACAAAATGGAAGTCACCAGAATGTGGCTCCCTGAATTCCCAGTTTCACAGGAACTATCCTTGTTTAGCTGGCTGACAATACGGTAAATATGAAGACACACTTTAAACTAAACCATCCTAAATAAAAAATAAGCTTTGCCTTCAGAGTACTAAATGTGTGAAACATAGCAGAAAGATTGTGATCTGAATGTATCATCTTCTCTTATACTAGAGTAGAAAAACAGTAGAGTGATTTTTTTTTTCTCCTTTTCTTACACTAGTTCAGAAATGGCACCATTTAGCTGTTATGTAACACTTCGTATGTGAAACCTACTTTCCCCTCTACTCTTTTGTGTTTGTTGTTTATAAAATTTATTTTTGTATCTCTGAAGGCTCTATGTGAATGAAATTTTCAATCAGCATTCATAAAGAACATTGTTTCAAACCTAATCTTCCACCTAGATTCCAGTGTGTAAACAAAATTTAGTAGAATCATAGAATCACCTCGGTTGGAAGAGACCCTTAAGATCATTAAGTGCAACCGCAGCCTAACCCTAACTAATCCACCTCTAGATCATGGCCTTAAGGTCTTAATCTACATGCCTGCTAAATATCTGCACGAACAGTGACTCCATCACCTCCCAGACAGCCTGTTCCAATGCTTGACAACCCTTTCAGTTAAGAAATTCTGCCTGATATCTAACCTAAGTGTCCCTGGTGCAATTTCAAGTCATTTCTTCTCATCCTATCACTTGTCACCCAAGAGACCAACCCTGACATCTCTGCAACCACCTTTCAGGTAGTTGTAGAGAGCAATAAGGTCTCCGTTCAGCCTCCTTTTCTCAAGACTAAATGACCCTAGATCCCTGAGGCATTCCTCATAGAACTTGTGCTGAAGACCGTTCACCAGCTTTGTCCCCCTCCTCTGGATGTGCTCCAGCATCTCAACATCCTTCCTGTACTGAGAGGGGCCTGATACAAGATGGATCAGATTATGCTTTTCCGTAAAAAGGTTTCTAGGAGTAGTAGGATGTTCACTGTATAATGCACAGCTGAAAGCACAACAGCATTTATAACCGTTTAGAAAGGATTTCTAGGGGTTTTTGGTTGTGGGTTTTTTTTTTTTTCTAGTATAGGGTGGCGTAAGATAAGAAAGGATATAAGCAGAATATAGCTGGTACGTGGAGTGATCTACAACTTATTGAAAGATTAGAGGGTGAGTAGAGAAAGGGGAGAAAATTTTGATGAATCTAATTCAGTGGTATACATCCCTTTGACAGTCGGTATAAAAAATTCTTATGCTGTGACATAAAACTACAAAAAACAATGTGTTTTCTGATGTTCATTTGCATCCAGATCCCCTTGACATTTTTCCAACACAGTTTTGCAAATGGTAGTGTTTATGTAGATACTGACACATAAGGTGTGCTTTATAAAATCATGACTATTTCTTGCACAACACTGTACAAGTAGCTTTCTGATAGTGATAAAAGTTTATTTCTCTACCTCAAGTGCAGAATCATCCCAAGGGAGCAGTCATAACAGAAAGGGTGGAGGTTTTGACTCTTGAGACTTTATGTGTAATTTTGACAGTTTCGACCCAATTATTTCCGTGCATTGCTAAGTCTAGATTCTGTCTTTACAGTCTAAGTGAAGGTAGCCTAAAATTTTGCAATGAGAGAAATAATGCTATAGTAACATAAAGTCATCAAGATCGCAATATCATAGCTGTGGTTCAGATTCTGACCTTTGTTTCTTTGGATATCTTGCAGTCTGCCAAGTTGGAGAGCCCTGCGACAAATGAACATATTTCAGTTGTATTCACTAATGATTTACAAGCACTCTACACACAATTTACAACTGTTATTCTATCTTATATCATAGCAAAGGCACCTCAAATAACTGAAATGCCTTTTATGATGTATGTTTATGAAAAAGGAAACACTGATTTTATGAGCAGATTGTATTGGCATAAATACCCTTGGCAAAATGGTATTGCTAGAGGAAGATTAAGCACGTAAATATTATCTTGGCTTCACATCTACAAGGTCATACAAGTGAAGAACAATCAGCCTTATAACTACAGTGATTTAAATATAGCCTCACATATAGATTTCATATATAGATTACTGAATCACAGAAATTAAAGATAGAAAAGATCTATTAAACAATCCATTTCCTTTTCCTGACCGTGTGCTTTCAGTGCTTCATCTATTCTATTGCACAACATTTAAAGTGATAGAAACAGTTTGATTCCTAATAGATTCTATTATCTGGAAGATATTTTTGTCATCCTCCTTCCATGACATCCCCTTTAGTGAAGGTGTGCTATTTTTTCAGAAAATAATTCAAGGTTTACAGTGGGGAGAAGACGACAACAGGTGCAAACACCAAGTATTGTGCGTTTCTGCCATCTATTGGTGATAAGTTTGAATACACACCAAATTGTACGATATTTCTTAGAGAGCTAGTGTGTTTTATAAGGCTTTAAAGCGTTTTGTGTCATTTTAATTACTTTAGAAGTTATTTTTTATATAATGGAAGCTAAATTTTGTAAAATTACCTAGGATAATTGTGGTTTATATATATGTGCATATGCACTGTTCTGTGGAGAAACAGTTTTTCATACAATTCAAACACCTTCGAACAAATAATTAGAATGAATTGAATGGAAATAGTTCTGAATACTTAATCCGCTTTGTGATTTGTCAATAATATGTCATTAATTGGACTCTATCAGTCTGCTAAACTTAGTGATTCAGAAACACAGAATATAATTTTGTGGACTAAAATGTAATTTTAGATAGACTGATAAATGCTAAGTGGCATATAATTGTTGATTTCAACTTTTTTTGCTCATGTTTCAGTCCTATTCCCTCTAAGATAATATCAAGTATATGGGCTTTATGCTGAAAAATAAATCACTGCATTTCCTTGTAATGACCAAACATTTTGCAGTTTTTTAGTAAGATTCTTGTGCTTCTACTCTTGAAGTATTATTAATATGAGCAAAATTCTGACCTTCCTGCTTATGTGACATTTCAGAAGCAACAGTTGGATGGATAATAATTTTAGCAAATATTTCTTCAATCCACTCTTAAATTTTTATAATTGCAGTAATTTGCCATACAAGTCAGGTGATGTGGAGTTGAAAATTTTTGGTTATAGAGATCTGTTCTTGCAGCTAAAGTATTTAAGGCTTTTTCTGAGGTTTTGAACTGCAAGTTATTTATATCATCTGACAAAGTTTCATACAATATTAACTTAAGTCAAGAAAATAGTATCTTTCATAGTTTGCCACTTCTTGCCACTTGTTACACATCAATTTTTGAATGCCTGAGGTTCTCTAGTACTTCTGTATTTATAGTGTCCGTTTTGGTTATGCAGGGCTTATTCTTGATCTGTGGCTGACCCTCAGACATTTAGCATTCATTAACCCTGTTATCACCTTCAGCAGTGTTTAGTGTCATACTGTCTCAAATTCTTAACAGTCAAATAAAAATAGAAACACAGTAGAGAAAATCCAGTCCGTAAATGGAAGGACATTTCTCTACGTCACAGAAGTGTCTCTGAACTTATTGACTTCTCCATAACTACATGCACTGCATGTGAACCTGATGGATTGCCAGAATGTCTTTGCCAATAAAGTTAATGGTGCTCAGAGGGCACTGTTTCCTTGCTCTTACTAAATGTGTTCTTTTGGATCTTTCTGCTGCTTTTTTCCAAATTCTTTTGTTCGGGCAACTTTTTAACCTGGGCCAATGTTAAATAACCTGCTGCTAAACTTTGGAGTGCACTTTTTTCATTCAGACATTTAGTTTTTACATCTTTTTGAGGAAAAAATCAGGGTTTGCAAATTTTAGGTAGGCTTCTGTTAGTTACAAAACATTTTGCACTAAATCTATCTAGTGATCTTACTTCTCTAACATGTATAAAGCATATGAAGCCAAAGAATTTGAATTTTCTTGGTATTTTACGTCCTAACTATCTAAGCTTATCACCCTGTTTTCTACTTCATGTGAAAAGCTTGAAATATTGGAAAAGTGACCTATTGATTTTGTCAGCTCTTTTACTTGTTTGTATCAAAAATAGAGTAGATAACAGATAAAAATTTAAAAAAAATCATATTTTAATTTAAAAAAATGTATTTATATTTATAAAATGTGGTTTTCTACTTTTAGTATATAAAACTTTGTTAAAAGCCATTTTCTTGTTTCAGTTATAGGTGATTTATAAGGGGAAATTATTTTGCCTTATTTTTAAATCAGCAAGTGTGAGGCAGATTTAGTATACAGCATTTTGTTCAGCATTATCATGTAAGGAGTGCTCTTTTTATTAAAATAATAAAATTGTAGCATCACTGTGAAGGTTTAGGTGAAAAGAATTGGCCATTTAGTATCTTAATTGTCAGGTTCAATTTCAAGAGGTTTTGCATGTAGGCCAGGTTATCTGGAGATGATAATCTGTATTATCAGAAGGAAAATGTTGTAGACCCTCATAAGCAGAGATGTTTGAGAGTAAAAGTGTACTGCATTTCTGAGGTACTCAAAACTCTCCAGCGATTATTTCTCCATTAGCACCCTGTTACTCCGCTGCTCAGTATAAATTATTTATCAGCTTTTTTTCCTTCCTAATAATGTTTTCCTTTGATCAGCCTCTTACTGTGTGGAACATTTTTCTTCAGAACTGTATGAGGTTTTGTGTACAGGTGTGCTCATTCTGTGCCACAGAGCTATACTGGTTCCTTTCCGATCGCTGTGCACCCCAGCAGTTAATGCCAATCTCATTCATACACAGTGCAGCCCCTTGGTCTTTTGAAGTGGTGCGTGCTGGACGTAGGAGATGCAGATGCATGCCTCTGTAGCCCAGCAGAAAGGTGTTTTATTGCTCTGAGCTGGTTGTAATGCTAGTGGCCAAGTATGGCATTGACACTGTGTGCTGATATCGGAGTGAATAGTATTTTTACAATGTATCTGATCACCTTTTCTTACTTGTGAGTCGGGATGTGTTTTTCTCTGAGGTAACTCAAGTGAGTCAGTGAAGTTCAAGGATGTAATACCTCTTCAGCCTTTCAACAGAAAAAGAAATAATCACAGAGGGATAAATATAAAATCCTAATACGATATGAATGCCTTTCCCAACCTTTGTATTTATTCTTTTTTCAAAATTGAACTTTTGTGACACTTTCCTATTCAACATCCGACTTCCATAGCTGCTATTGAAGTTCTAAATCCTCTAGGGATTCTCACCAATATTCTGTTACATAAAAGCTGCCATAGGTAATAGATACAATATTATTTAGAAGTTCACTTTTTCACTGTGTATTGAAGTGATTAGTTATGTTCGTAATAAAATAGCTTCCTGCATATTAAATTATGTTTTGCATATATAAATGCATATATTTTTTATAGTTTAACTATTTTAAATCCACATTCTAAAGCAGATATTTAAAAACAGATGAGAAAGCATATTTAGTGAAGAGTTTGGTAGTGCCTTGATACATGGTTAGGACAATGCTAACTCTTAAGGGAAAGTTCTTTATCTAGTGGTTAGTTGGCAAGCAATATATGTCATGATGATGGCATGGAAATCAATGAACATTTGAGTCTCTACATGTAAAACATCACAAGTATAAATTCAAATGAGGTGGGATAATTTCTAAAGAAATTAATTTGATCCCAGATTTTATTTTCTGTTAATTCATTATTAAGGCTGAATTTGGATTCTTCTGCATTTTTCCACTTTTCTTGCTTTTGTGCACAAAGTGTAGCTATCAGCACTGTAAAAGTAAACACATCTAAAAAATACAAACAGACAAAATAAATTCATCTGGATTAGTTTGTACTTACTCTTAATTTGGAAATTCTTTTAAAGAAAATTGTACACAATTCCATGCAAGATGGATCATATAAGAAATATATTTAATTCATCAGAAAATAGTAAATGATACATAGATTTGGAGGAATGGTGTCTTCTATGAAAGATAGGAAAATATCAGAGACGTACTTTTCTAGAGACCAGTTCTAATCTAGTCAGCACACAGAAATGTCCCTTATCTATTCTTAGTCATTCAGTAACGTTGGCCTATTAGTGCAAGCATTTGTGTGCACTTCAAACTCCCTGAGAATTTGCTTGTCAGTAGGCAGATCACAGACAGAAAATCTGTCTGACATGGAGAGGAGTTTTAAATGCTACTGCCTTTAGTGGATTTATCTTTGATTCAGCTTTAGTGCTGAATTGACACTTGCAGTTCTCACTTTGTATTTAAATATGATACAATACTGAATAGGTATTTTAGTAATGGCATGGGGTGAAATAAGGGACGCTGATACATTGGTAAGTGGTGTATGAACTTGCATGACAGCTGTATTTCCTAAATGCAGTTGAAACACCATAATGTGGGATTTCTATGAATTTTTTATGCCTAAATTCTTAATCTGACAGCTGGTATGAAACATTTGTTGGTAGTGCAATATAAATGTAAACCATGTGCAGACAGGGAATAAAAGGGCATTACTTCTCTTGGACAGGCATAAATATTTGGTTGAGTTTGGCACCCATCTATTCAAAAAACTGAGTATTATCAAAATTTTAATTGGATCATACTTTTTTCATAATTAATGTATCTTTATGCATCTGCTTATATCTATAACGTAAATATTTTCTTTGTGCAATTCAAAGAAGGTTTGGTGGCTAGGATGCGTTATAACGTACCAGTTGATTAAAACTGAAATCTTTTTCAAGTCTTATTTTATTGTACACTCATTGTTTCTTTGGCAGTTATGGCCCGTGCCTTGTGACTCACAGGAGAGAAGAGGCAGAATTGCAAGTCTTTTTTTAAAACAACGTCCTGCAGGATGAGTCAGGCTTTAGATCTGGCCTTTGTCCTTCCTTTGCCTTTGTTCTTATCATTTGTCCTACCCCACAGTTACAGTCTCTCAGAATAGCATATTCCCAATTTTAGTGCAATTTGTTCCTGATGAATGCCAGGGAAAATTATACAAGATGCTAACTTGTCATTCTTCAGGAACTAGAACTTCATATGGGGTTGTAATGGGCTCTTTAAAAACAAGCCCTAAGATTCCAACCTTTCTGCAAGGTTAGCTTGCTGAGGTGTAACTTTTTGCGTTAAGGGTCATTTTGATTTTAGCATTATCATCAGTTAAGTGTCCAATTAATTCTCAAAAAATCAAATAATTAAAAAGGGCACATTTTGCATCCTTTTTGAATATAGAATTCAGTATCTAAAAAGGATAATGAAGTTGTCTTAGGATACTAATTGTCTTACAGGACAACTGTAAGATAAAATCAGTAGAATAATGAGAGCTCCTCTGCAGGAACTCAAGTTTGGATTGTAAATTTACCTTCTAAATCATATAATGAGATTTATGAGTGCTAAGTGCATTGCACAATAGACAATACTACAAAACTATACCAAAAAGTTGGTCAACCTCTATACGTTTTATATTGAGACACACCAGGTTATTTTTTTTGCCTTACTTTAAGATATATTAAAAAGTAATTTTCAAGGAGAGAATGCTCACTGGATATAACAAAGTTGTTTTTAACTACAGGAAGTTTCTCGTTGTCACATTTTCTTGCATTTCATGTTTTTTTCTAGATTGTGCATTTGGAAACAACTGTAAGCAAATCAGTAATCCCTGTCTAATCTGTGCTTTAGAGGGCAATTCCAACCTACTTCTACCCAATACATTCATCCCAAAGATGTGCATAGCCTAAGGTAAAGCAGAGCTCAGTTGCTGAGAAGTCTGCTTTCTCCTCCTGCATATTTGAGATAAAAAGTTTCACATTTAGATGGACTTTGAAAGCAAATAATGGTAGCAATGTCTCCATAAATATATCAATCTGTTTTGATGTCAAATTCTGGGAGGGTGCAGGAGAGGGATGTGCTAGGGATAGGCTTTTGTTGAAAATATGGAATACTTTAAATAGTTGGGGTTGATTGAGAGTACGTAAGTTTTTAACAAGTCATCCTAGAGCTCTCTAAAGCAGTATGGATATTGATTAGTTTGGCATAAATACTTCAGATCAGATTGCACAGATCTCTTACGTTTCCTATAACACAGATTTTTAGGAGTCTTAAGTCTACCTCAAACCAGGAGACTGTGCTGTGTTCATTGCAGGCATAGGGAAAAGTATAGAAACACTGGAAACTGTGCCATTTTCCTAATGACATCATCTTCATCTGCTTAATTTGGCTTCAAATGCTTATCTGAGCTAGATGATGGGATACCTAAAAGGTGGTTTTCTTGACAATTGAAGAAAAAAATAATTTAGCCTACAGAGAACAATTTTCTGTAACCTTATTTTACGTCTCATATGAAAAATTTGGCCAATCAGTAGATAGATAATATAGATAGTAGAGAACGGTACTCTCACTGAAAACAATAAGCTGTCTTGCATCATCATCTTGTAGAACAGTAGGCTTAAAAACATTCCATTGGATAGGAGATTCTTCTACACAGGATAGCAGTACAAACATCTTTGTGGCTCCGTGGTGCTGAATAGTGCTTCTCAGCACAGTATGTCATCGTCCTGCTGCTGCTGAAATTGAGATTAATGCTTTTAATGTGTAGGACAGATTTATTTTGGATTTATTTACATTTTTTTAATTAATCTTTTCAGATTTTGATGTATGCAACAGATTTAGCAGTGCATTGACAGAAAAAATAAGAAAATTGATAAAAATCTAGCTCTGCCAGGGAGCTGAGAGTGTAAAAGGAATACCATCAAATTATTAAAACCAAAATATGGGTTATGTAAATTTAACAGCTTGGCTCTTTCTATTTATTACTTGGGTACTGCTTTCCTTTAGAGATGTTCCAGGCTCACAAGGTGAACAGATTCTACACCCAAACATTTGCTCTCCTAGCTGCAAAGTACACTAATGGTAGCTATAACATTAGGTAATAATCATATAGTACTATTCCAAATGAAATACAGAAAAAATGGAAAATAATATGCCCATTATGGTAAAATGTAGCAGTTTGAGTTTTATTAGATGTGATTAGTAACTCAGATAAGTACTACCTTGTTAAAATCCTTCCACTTTACAAGAAATGATTCAAGTGCTCAGAGATACATTATATATGTTCGCATGTGTACGTATAGAATCAAAAGGTATTGCCATTATGCTCAGTGGAACTTAAGTATTTTGACCAGTAACATGACCAGGTTGTTTGTAAGAACACAGTGTAAAGGTTGCAATGTATAGGAGTGACAGAAGTGGTTTGCCTGTGATTCACTCCCTGCATATTACTTGAAATTTGAAATTTGTGTGTACTGTTCTCCCTGGTTCTATATTGGGCATTTTGTCACACTTTAATAACATTTCAAAATGCTTTGAGATCCTGTACATTTCCTATAAGCACATGGTGCAGTCTATTTTTATCTGCTTTGCATTGTACTCCAGATGGCATTGATGTATTTTTGGTATATAGATCTTTGTGGCTCCTCTGGGAACAAAAAATAGGAATGATAAGCATATTCCTCGAAATAAAGATAGCTTTTCAAGATGAAGTTTGTGTGTTAGGCTCAAAGCAGGAAAGTTGCTTAAGAAAGCGTATCATCTATCATGGAAGGTAATACCTCACATTTACATTTGACTGAGATGGTAGCTGACTTGAACAAAAATTAAACTTTGTGGCTATTCACAGAGCAAGTCTGCTTGAGAGAACCAATGTCCCGTATTCCTTGTGCTCTTGCTTGATGGCTACATTTTTTTTGGTTCTTTTTTTTTTGGGTGGGGTTGTCTTTTGATTTTCCCTTCAGTAATATAGCTGACATTAACTGGGATTAGATGAAGGGTTGTTCTGTGTGGGCTTTGTTTTATTTCATCTGAGATAAATCCTGTAAGAGTTAGCTGATTATATGACCTCTGCCTTCTGTGTACTTGCTTTAACCAGAATACAGATACGTAAAGTTGCCAAAGAAAATAATAGACAGTAAACAATTCCCTTTATGTACATGAACTACAGCTATATTCTTTATGAGAATACCTATTTATTCCAAGTGAGCAGCATCATGTTTGGGGGTTTTGGATTGATGGGTGTGGTTCTGCGGTGTATCTGAAAGAAGCTTATGTGGTAATATCCGGATAGAAGATGGCTTTTAATCTCTAATACATCATGGATCAGAGGAGCATCTGCACTGCCTGCCTGCTTCTGTGATTTGTTTTGTCCATCCAGTTTGTGATACTCTTAGTCTGTTTTGTGAGGCTGAGATTTGTATTTGAATTAATTCTGATTTATGCTAACAGAAAAGGACTAGATTACACCTTTAGGTAGCAACATGTGAAGGTGAATGTTGCGTTATCCTGTGTCCAGTTAAATAAATCTGCTTCCAAGGAGAAGTTCTGTTAAAGACTTCTGAGCTGTTTCTCCATGTTGATACAGACTTAGCAAAAAAGAAGGGTAAAAAAATATACGACTAGCTTCGCTATTAGTGGATGCTGTGACTGAAGATTGGACCACAATACTTATGTATGGTGCTTCTGAAGCTGAAGATATGTAGTCATGATTCCCAGCAAGATTTTAGTCTATCACAACCCTTCTGGAGGCACACGTACAGAAACGTATAGGAGTACTAGAAGGCGTAAAAAATCTCTTGGAGAATTGTTCCAAAATGGATATCGTGTCAAAGCTGGACATAATATCCCCGAAAAGGAAGAACAGCATACTTTTCGAAACTCCTTGGTGTCTTGTTATAGGGTCGGCTCATACTGGGGTAAGGTCCAACTTTTAAACCTTTGGTTCAGAACTGTAGTTTGTGATCCTGTCTCTGGTGCTATTGTAATTCTTTTATTTTTAAAAAATATAATTATTTTTTCAACTTCAAAACAATGTTGCAGGATTTTAGTTGCTTTACAGGAAAAATTCCTTTTAAAACACATGCTGTAATGTGCTCATATCTCTGATACCTCATCAAAGGTGTTCAGGATTCATCTAGAATCAAGTAATCCAGTCTTTATTGAAGGATGAAATGTAATAATCTGCAGTGGTGGAGTTGTTATAAAAGGTTATTTTAACAGGTGTAAAAGTCAGTTAGAGAAATGTGCAGTGTATTTATTAATAAGTCTTTGATACAGCATTGTTGCAAAGCAATTAATATACAGCATACATGGATTCTGAACTTGATGCAGTTTTGTCGTGCTGGTTCATGGGGATTTGATTTTCTTTCCATGTTGTGGGCTGTTTTCCTGCAAGAAAGCATATAAAAATAATTTGGCTGTGTTCATTGTTAGAAGTGGCCGATTCTTTCCCTTCTACGCTATTTCTTCTTGTTTTGTTCTTTGAGCTTTAATTTTCAAATCTATCTATACATAGTGGAATCTCAGGTTGCTCAGTGGCATTGTGCAAAGGCACTCAGGATAGGATCATTTTGTATGCTAAAAATTACCACTCCATTATATGCATCTCAAAAAAGTTTCTGATTTCCAAAATACAGATTCTAGATTTTTTTGTCTTCAGTAAATGGTCTGGTCTTAATGAAATATAGGTTAGAAGTAGCTATTAATAGGTTTGTTGAAGATACTGTTTTGATGAATGTGTGAATGGTTTGTCAGGAACAGGAATGGTATATGCAGTCTCTGTAGATTGAATCCTTATACCAATATTTTGGATATGCTATTGACAGAAAGAGTCGTAGATGACAATAAGAAAGGAATTACATATCTGATTGATGAGAAATAATGTAATGCTTGGTGTTCTGGTATATTAACCTCTCATGATGATTGAAGAAATATTTCAATTCCTATTTCTACTTTTTAGAATCTCATTAAAGATGAATAAGTTTTAATGCTGTGATTTCCTCCTCTTCCCCTTTATAGATTTATAATTGTAAATTTCCTTTTTTGAGTGTTTGTAATTTATGGGTAATCCTGATTGTTGCTGGATATTAACCCAGTGGAAAACATCAGTTTAGCCAAGAGACAGCAAAATTGTCTGACAGACAGGAAAACAACATATTTCATCACCTCTAAGACTGTAAAGTTAAATAAACCTTAAAATAGTGTAGGTTTATTGCGGTAAACTTTATCGAGAAAATAGTTTTCTACGTGTAGCGCATTGCTACTGGCACGTAGTTTATTGGTCATTTTTACAACACTATTCTGGTCTAAATCACCCATTTTTCTGGGTCCTTAGTAAAGAGTCATAAAGCTATAGCTGAAGAGTATTTGCGTCTCAAAGAACTGATAAAGTATGTAGTGAAATGAATAAAAATACCCCTGTTGTATTCTAGGTCTAGCCCAGTATTCGAACGTAGTGTGTTATTCCCTGTTTCACAGATCATTGATTTCTTTAATGTTTAAGATTGTTTTCATTTTTTTTTGGTGTGGTATTTAGCCTCTCTTAGTGACCCTTCAAAATTAGACTGAAAGATGTGGATGTGTCAGTTTTTTATATCTAAATTCATTGTACAGAATTTTGCGTGGTAAGCAATTGATCTCTGGGAGTCAGATATGGTCACTATGTGCTGTTTTGTTGGGTGGTTGTTTTTTTTTTATAGAATCCAGATTGAATACTCAGAATGTGAAATAAAATTACACCACACGTCATCTAGGAAATTGCTTAGTAAAAATAGTCAGATACAATACATGCATATTTTAAATTTTCCATTGTAATTTGAAAACAGTCCATTATCTGTACATGAGAAATGTACCCTATTTCAAATATTGATTATATCATTTAAATGTAAGCCAGTTTTGTAGTTATTTCATGTTAAAAAAATTACTGTTCTTCCCTACCTGTATGAAATATGTACCCAAATATTGAAAAGGAAAGAGAGAGATGCACACATTTGTCTAAATAGATGAGAGCATTTTGGGAAAGGGGATTTTTTTGTTAGTACTCCTATTATAGAATTTTGTTTTCTATTCTTGAGCATAAACGAACGTAAGAAATTTCTACTCTTCGTGAGTTGGGCCTGAAAGAGATAACAACTTTTTAGTTGTGAGTCAAATTTGATTTGAAGGCAGTGAAAGAGTATAGCACGGGGTATTGTGTTACTGATTACATGTCATTCATTTTCAGAGTCAGGCTGTTTTTTTACAGACAATTTGTCAATAATTACTCTTTAGTTAGACACATCACAATCTTTTCTGTTTAACTTGCTTTAATTCTGATCTTGTGGGGAATCATAGTAATCTACTTACTGAACATTTAGGGCATTTTTACTTTGACAATGGTCTCATTGCAACAAGGTTATTGCTGCGAGGATTACTGAGCTGTCAGTTTTCAGATATATATATGATTGCAAGCTCACTTTTGTCTGTCATTAATACCAGCACCAGAGTGAAGTGCTGTGTGGACTTTTCCTCTGGGAGTTATTCAGTTGATTCATTGTCCCCTTGCTAAGTTCAAGGTGATATAAATAATCATACATTTAGGAGCAAGCTCGTTTCATCTGAGTTTTATGCCTTTGGTTTATTCTCAGCAGCAGCTTTTTGTAGTCTATTTGAAGATAAGGCTGAAACCTCTGAATTAGCTGCAGTCTTTCAAAATGCACGTAATTTACTAGAAGGTCAAGCAGTCAATGCTGTTAAATGTTTTAGAGTGCCAGATTAATTCAAAACCAGCACCTCTTATTTCTTTCACAGCCAAGCTTTAGGAATAACTATTCAAGAACGGGAATTCTTTCTCCCTTGTTTCAGTTCAGCTACAGTTAGTGGGCACTGCCAATAAGACCACACGCAGGCTTCACGTGATATAACCTACTGGGGAGGTGCACACACTGGTGCGTTGTAGAGTGTAATTTGTTCCTTCTCTGTAGGGTAGTTTTGGTTGACTGGCTCTTTGTGTTTGGGGGAGTGAACACTACAGGTGTCATAGTGGGTTTCACTTGTAAATACTGAACTAACTGTGGCTTGAATGCTCAGCCCCTGAGAACAAGATACCCAGAGTACCTGGAAACAAGGTTACTTGTATCTACCAGGTGCAGCCCCACTGTTACCCAGTTCCTTTGTGTTTTGTTTAGATCCCTTTTCAGATGTCTGGAATACTCATTCATATTCTTGATTTTTTCTACTTCAAACAGGCTTCTGTCCTGCTTAACTATTTGCAAACTCTGCTGGTTTTGCCATGGTTTATACTAAGAATGCTACTCCCATTCTCTACTTGTTTCCTCCTGAGCCAGGTTCTCCTTGACTCTGACATCAAAGTCAAATGGATTTTCAAGCCCTCATTTTGCTAAATTTTCTATTGAAGGGAATTATAAAACTTGGAAATGAACCAGCAGATTTATTACTAAATCTAGTATCCTAATACGTTATCCCACCAAGGCAGATTGCACTCCTTGTTCAGCACCTGGTCAGGAGCAGTGACTGTCAGGGCAAACAAAAGCATTTTCCTGCAATATTCCTTCTGCTGATTAAATTTATATGAGGTGATGTATCTCATAGATGGAAAGAATATTATATTCCGATCAGGTTATCATAAAAAAGACATTTAGAGTTGCTTTGTATCAAAACTGAGAATATAATTTTAATAGGCGTTGAAAATAATCTCTATTTCATACACCCATTGGTTTATGGGAGGACTCTTGGCTATTATGGAATAAATACAAAATTTCAAGATTTCCAACGTGACTAATGTTTTTACAAAAAATAATTAAATATAAACAGGTTGTCTATGAAATATGAAGAGATAGCATCATACAGATCACAGTAGTTTGTCTATGGATTTTTCAGTATCTCATCTAGAGAATCTGCCTCTTCTTAGTGCCTATTAATATGGCTTAGGCCTTGCTATGCCCTGATACTATGAACATAGGAAGAGATTCTTATTAAATACCACTTTTTTATAGGATGATGAAGCTCACTGATTATTTTCAAGACAGGAAGTACAGAAAATCATATAAAATGACATGCATATAGGAACCTAATAGTAGAACTGTTTGGGACTTGAATAGAATAGAATGCTGGAAAGAATTAATTTACCATCATGATAAGCCAAACTCTTATTTTCATTTCACTTTTTCATGTTAGAACTGAACAAAACAGGTAATACAGTGAGGTTTCTGAAGATTGATCCTTTCTGTAATGATTCCTTTAGCTATAAAAAAAAGTAATGTCCTACACAAGATACAGATGTTACAAGCTGATAGTTACCTTTTACAATTACAAGCAAGTTCCATTTGTAGTTCAAGTAAATTGTTGAACTTTCCACTGTCTTTTAATTCTATTCTCTAAAGGGAATTCTTTAAAATAGTGTAGACTGTAGCAAATGTAGAACTTAATCCATGATTTTCTTCTGCCGTAATAAATACACTGAAATGGTAGTCTTTTTGTTCTATCACTCTAAGCAACTAAAATGTCTTAAACATAGGACGAGTTTGGAGGTAGAGATTTTATTGCTGAATTTGGTATTTCTCCGGTTTCTTTTTGAAACATTTCAGTGGGTAACTTGGCTATCTTACTAACTTCAGGCACAACACAAAGCATTTGGCATGAAGCTATTTTCTTCCACCAGCCATTTTTAAAAAACTTCCCAGTGAGTGGATTGAGGGAGATAACTGGATGGAACAGAGCTGAGGACATTTAGGATTGCAAGGCCCTCCTTATCCCTGTCCAGTCACCTCATCTCTTTGATAGAAGTAGCAACTGTGGGAATTACTGCAGGGTAAAGCAGCGGGACGTGTCTCTAACAGTTTCAATACTATGACACAAAATTATCATCCTGTTATTGCAAAGAACTTTATAATTATTGAGCATTACTTGTTTGCATTTTGCAATTTTCAAGTTGTGATTAATCTTCAGATTTCCCCACATTCAATAATTAAAAATAAACTTTATATCCATGTAATACCAAGACAGGAGTGATTTTCTACTTTATGGCTACTTGTGAGCCTTTACAAGAGTAAAAATTTGATTTAACTTCCTGTCAAGAATATTGCAGAAATAAAGCCTTGATTTAAACACATCTCATCACATGTTTTTTTGCTTTTGAGAGGAACTTCTTGACTCCACTAATATAATGAAGGTTGTGACCCAGTTTATATGTTTGCCAGGACTTGTCTTTCCTTAAGTATCCAAGAAAAAAAAAAAAGTGGTTTATAGCACTGGAAGAGGGTAAAATATAATCAACAAAAGAGTATGTGAAGTAGCTGCCCTGGACCTATCTTTGGCAGGCGGTGGGAGGCAGTTGAGTCACCATCCATGGATGTATTGAAAAGATGAGTAGACAAGGTGCTTAGGGATATGGTTGAGTAGAGGACAGGTATGGTTGGACACAATCTCAAAGGCCTTTTCCAGCCTAGTGATTCTGTGATTTTGTAACAGTTGCAATACCACGTTATACAACTTTTATGTAACTCTTGGCTGTACTGTCTAATAAATATTATCCTCAAAGCCTTATTTTAATTTTATAAGCTGAGCATATGTATAATACATAATGTACTTTTCTTCATATGCCAGAGATCTGCAGCCAAATTGTTTACCATCAGCATAATTCTTTTTTGTAATTGAAGACCTTAATCTTCTATAGTATTTTCTTTTCTGCACACTCTCTATATGTCTCACTGGCTTTGCAGGAGTCTGGGAATTGCTATTCATGCAACCTGATTTCAATAAATAAAATATAAATAAAATGCTTTTTATTTATAAAAATAGTTGCTTCTTTAATAGTCAAAGTGAAATGGATTCCTATAGTTACCATCCGACAGAAAGAATTATAGTAGATTTGTCATTTTTAAGAGGAAATATATCATTCCTCTGTTCTCCTACTTGAATTTTTGGAAACTGGGGTGGAGATAAGGAGCATTATTACAATAAAAAGATTTTACGTCATTAAGACTTGCCAATTTAATCAGGCACATACACAGTCTACTTTATCCAGGTTATCAGATCTATTGCTGATAATCTCTTATTTTTCACTAAGCAACGTGGGAGCTTGGAGGACTGAGGAGTTTCAGATCTATGTGTTTTTGACAGCCTGGAAGAGAAGGACATGTGCACTACAGCTACCAATAAAACCTCAGTGAGGCTTTTCTCCCTATCTCTCAGGCTGCATGCCTCCTCCCATGGCTACCTGCATAAACTAAGGCTTTTGGTAGGATATTTCAGCTATTAAGGAAATACGTTTAAAACAATTTGAAAAAGACCTGTTAAGGATCGTGAAACCATTAAATATGGAAGAACATTTCAAAGGTATTTCACATTTTGTGTGCTACCTGTGTTGATTTCATTGATCACTGTCATTGTAAGTGAAATGTTGTTATGCTTTACTAGAGCTTTGTTTTTTTCTTTACTGCAGGTTTAAGGTTTTTAAGAGCCCTTAGACTGATACAGTTTTCAGAAATTTTGCAGTTTCTGAATATACTTAAAACAAGGTAAGACCTTTTCTTACATAGTTGTATTGGTGCCAGAACATAAGGTTTATGATCCTAGTAACATGATTTAATTTTCTGGAATAAAAGCACTTGTTAGCTATTCTTTAAACATTTTTTCTGCTGATTAATCATTTGTCAGTGTCAGCATCTTTTGTCGTATGATCAGTAGAAGATTTTACTTGATGTGTTATTACATTTGAAATATCTGAGGAAAACTGAGTGCTGGTAATATAAAGCAGAATGAACTACAGAGCTCTGCACTGACTAAAATATTGCCTCTGCCACAGAATCTGACCATATTTTGCCTTGGAAAAACAGAAATCCAATTCATTGAACACAATAGAGCTAAAAAGTATTTTGAGAAATAATCATTGTGGCTCTATTTCAGGCTTTTTTGAACTTTTGTGCATTCTTCTTCACATCAAAAACATATTAAAAATTAATTTTACACTCAGCTATCTTTATATTATGTTCATTGTTATTAGCATTTCTTTCAAAGACAATTTAAAATATGCCAAGTAACCTTCTGGCTTTTACTGATTCTTCAGGCTATTAATACATTAAAGTTGTGCAGAAGCAGCACGACTTTGAACAAAAGATCACTTTGAAGGAAAAAAAGAAAGGACCATTCTTATGCCTTGGAGTTGAAGACACATTGTCTTTCATTATTGCCTAAAAAGCGCCAACTGAAATATTGAATCCAGCTTCCAACAATTACTGTAAATTCAGTTCTATTCTGAAATCTTTTACTCTCTCCACCATGTGTGATGATGCATGTGTGAAGGTTTTATACACAAGTAATTCCTTTCACTTGCTATGCTAATTGGTAGCAATGGGGAAATTGATCTTTGAGAATTATACACACTCATGGTAAACAACTACCCCTTAACCCTTGAACTTGAAACTCTTCTTTTTGCTGTAAAACTCTCACATTATCTTTATCTCTGTGACTGTAATGAATCCACTTCCTATCTACTAAAGAAATCAAAGGGTATGCAGTGAGAATGTAGTCCATTAGTTTAGAATGCTACCTGCATGGGAAAGGAGAATAATTTGTGCAGGAGCCCAGAACCTCCAGTAAGTTCACCTTCAATACACAGAACAACCTTACCAAAAGAAATGGTGATGGAAAAGCTCCATAAAATCAAAGGTTTTTGAGTAAGGGCTCAAAGACGCTTCAGGAATGGTGGATTTGCAAACTTCTAGATGCATCAATGAAGTGTATTTAGAATTGGCTTAATTCAAGGTTAACTTGTTCATGTAAATAGCATTTTTCTGCTGCACAATTTGCTCTTAGGTTAGATGTCACAATCCCTGTGATTATTTACATGGATGTCCAAATATCTGTAAAATCCAAATGTTGATTATTAGGAATCCTGCAAAGCAGAATTTCCTTGTATGACTGTTTTCAACTTCAGGCATTTCAGTGTGCTTGGCATAACTAACAAGTAACTGCTGATAAGATGAGAAACTGGTAGGGTAGAAAAGGGCACTGCTGTGTTTTTCATATTTGATGCAATTACAGAAAAAAATTCTGTCCTTGTTTTCCTCTGTTCCGCAGTAAAAAAAAAGTTTACTCTAAGCTGTATGTTAAAATTACGCCGGTAATTAGTGACTGAGATATGAGCTTTAAAGGAGCATATATTACATATTGGGTAGAAGGGTCATTCCAAACACTGGAATCCAGAGAAAGAAGATAAATAATGCAAAAGTAGAGGCCGTGAGAAGAATAGCAAAATAAAGTGAAGGTGTTAGATATCTATTAGATTATCTAAAATATGATTCATTTATTTGAAATGAACCAGTAAGGCAAAGCAAAATTTTAGTGCTGTGTATTAAAAGATTACTCTGTCAAGGATCTGTTCTTTTCCTTAGTTTAATATGAAATGTATTTTACTCAATATTTTTTGTTCCTGTTTTTTATGAAAGGGAATGTGTTGTGTTCAGTTCAAAATTTCTCTCCTTTGCTGTTTTCTAATATTTTTCAACAAAACTACAGAGGCTTAAGCAGGGCTCACAGTAAGGGATTTTGCACAGATGTTGCAAAGAGCTTAAAGAGCAGGAAAATGTTTGTGACTAATCCTTCATCTATATTTAGACTCTGGCAGAAACAGGAGTATTTTGTAGAGGAGGAACAATGTAAAAAGTTAAAACCTGCAAAAATAAAATACTATATTGTTAAATAGTTATTTTTAATGACTACTGTCACTGACTTGTGTACCAGTAATATGTGGAAACCGACTGAATCTATTGTATCAGGACCCACTCGTGTTCAAAGTTCAGGTGATACTTAGTCTTTCATAATGGATTTATGCAGCAGCGGGACTTTGTTTAATCTAGGAACCTGTTGTTTATGGTCCTCTTTGGATTTTATCACAACATGAACCTTAATCAACCTTACCTTAAGAAAGAGAGAAATAGGGAATATGAACCTAAGGGAACGGCATGAAGCTACGACAGGGGAGGGTTAGGTCGGATATTAGGAAGAGGCTCTTTATTGAGAGGGTGGTCGTGCACTGTAACAGGCTCCCCAGGGAAGTGGTTACAGCACCGAGCTTATCTGAGTTCAAGAAGCATCTGGATGACACACTCAGACACATGCTCTGACTTGTCTGGCCCTGTGTGGAGCCAGGAGTTGGACTTATGCGTCCCTTCCAACTCAGGACATTCTATGATTCTAATTAATTAGGAGTCTCCTACTCTGAAGATAGTCAGACCTCATCTGCATGCAATCCCGTGCAACCTGCTCTGGGTAATCCTGCTTTAGCAGAGGGGACATAAGGAAGGAGGGGTGTGTGTGTGTGGACTAGCTGATTTCCAGACGGTCTCTTCCAACCCTTACCGTTCTGTGATTCTGTGAATAGCAGAACTGCTGGTATATTGACTTATTTTTTCAATATTTTTTTGTATTTCTTTACTAGTACCCACAGTTGCCTACTTCACTAATTTTAACTCTTAGAAATACTTTAAATGCCTAATTTTCCAGGTTAATTTCTCAACTTTGAGAGGAAAATAATGCATTTTTATTGTCCTTAAAGGACAGAAATATTAATTCTATTGCAAAACTACTGTTACTACTAAATATTACTAGTGATTTTTTTCCTGATTTTTATTCTTTTGGAATGTGTTTCTTTAGGAATAATTGTAATTTTTCTGAAACCAAAGGAGAGCTATTTCCAGTACAGTTCCATGAACTGTCAAGATTATTTAGGCATAGTAGTACATGGGCTTCAGTTCCTTGTGTATTTGTTGAATATCCTTTTTAGCTTTTGAAATCAGTGATTGTTGTACAAGAGAGGGGGCAATTTTACTTCCATAAACTTTCAAGTATTTTCATGGTGAAATGAGTGAGGTTCTTGCCTCAAAATCACTTCTGGCTACAGTAGGGAACATACTAAGTGGGACTAAAAGTTTGCATGCAGAGTTTGACTGGTATGGTTGAATTTGAGGGGTTTCTTGGTTTTGGTTTTTTTGGTGTTTTTTTGGGGTGGGCTTTTGAGGATTTTTTTGTTTGTTTGTTGTTGGGGTTTTTTTAAATGCAAACATGAAGTATGCAATACTGTGGCTCCATATTAATTTCCACGTAAGTCCATAGTAGTTCATGGAAGCAGAATATGAAAATTGCTTAGGACTTTACACAGGAAGTGTAAAATGCATAAGTTAGTTAATTTGGGAATCAATAATTTCACAAAAGCAGCATGGCATTTACATATGGGCTGCAATAGTTCATTAACCATTTGCTATAACTGTGGGGAAATAGTCTTGCCCTGTGGTCAGGTGTTAGCACATAGTGAGTATGCAACAAAACCATCCTTTTGCTGTTAATTCTTATAGCTTCCACACGTCTGGGGTAAAAAGCACAAGAAAGAGCGTACAAGCTAATAAAGATGAAATAATTCAAACATCATTTGCTTGTATGTATAAATGCATCGTTCAGCAGCTAATATTAATTGGTATTGCTCAGTTTAATTAATTGGACTGTCTTGGATGTATTGGAGGACAAGAGAGTATTTACATGTAAATAATTTCTTAGGTGTATCCCAATAAAAATGAGAAGGTCATTGTACTGAGAAGCAACTAAATTATTTTTGAAAAAGCATTATTTATTTCTGTTTATTATGAGTACAGATGTGGCTATGGTTTCCATTTGTCTTCCTGCTCTCAAATGCATTGGAATTATTCTTTCAAGCTATCTAAATTATGCAGATACGAACTCCACAAAGACAAGATAATAAACTATTTTGCATAGGCTTTTGATTAAGCTTTTTAGGGAGCCTGAACCTCTTCAGAAATCATCGTCAGATTTTGATTAAGTGTTTTAGGGAGCCTGAACCTCTTCAGAAATTATCATCAGATTTTTTCAGTCTAAAGTATGCCATTGTATACAGTATATATTAAAAAGTTGTGATAAATTCCAGTCTAAGTTCCCATTTGTTGTTGGGTTTTGTTTCTTTTCAGTAATTCCATCAAGCTAGTGAATCTGTGCTCTATATTTATCAGCACGTGGCTGACAGCAGCTGGGTTCATACATTTGGTAAGTATATTTGAGACTACTTCATTGACTTTTTTTCATGGATCATCTGTTTTCTGAGCTACTTTATTACCTGAAATTGCCTTGCTCTGGATAATCCCTTAACACATCTATAGAGCACAATAAAAAAAAAAAAAAACAGCTTCCCGAATTTTGGGCTTCTACTCAAAACTGATTGTGGATAGTAGGTATACATCATTAACCTCAGCAATAAAGTACAAGTCTCGAGCAACTTCTTGAATGATCACAAATTACCAGGAGGTGGCAATGTTTCCTAAATAACTACCCGGAGTGCTTCCTGGAAGGGGCTGGCAGAGCTGAAAAGATATTGAGCTCCTGGGAAATCAGTGGTTCTGCAGAAGAAAGAGGTTTTGTAGTTCCACAAGAAGGTAGCATTTTTTTTTAGGGATTAGTTCCTTCTCTGTGGTTTGTAAATTTAATTTTTTTTATGTATCTTTCAGTCACTGATAACAGAGATTTTTATAATAGGTTTTTATTCTGCAGTTAATAATACCTAAAAAATCCAAGATAGTTAGTATAGAAGTACAGACTATTTCATAAATGTGAATATGCACATATACGAAGGGTATATGTCAGTTGAGTATTTTAAACCTTTTTAAACGAGTAGCTTTTATTGGTTTCTTTAGTAAATGTTATTAAATATGATTAAGTGTTTGTCCCTTAAGTACAATTTATTATTCCAACTTGGAATCAGGAAAATGTCAAGGTGTTAGTAGTAATAAGTTATTCAGGAATGGTTTCTGACTAATATAATTTAATGCTATTGATGTTAGTCCAGAGCAATTTAACTGATTTCAGTTGAATTATCTCAAGCTGGGTGCAGCTATATAAGATTACATTCAGAATGTTTATCTTTTTGTTATACTCTTATAAAGATGCAAATTTTTGATGTTTTCATTTATGATGTAATTCTCATTCATAGATTAACATATTTTTACGCTCCTGTGGGCAAATATAGAATTTTTATCATAGAAGCATTAGCTCTTTCTATTTCGGAACCAACAACAGCAAAAAATACCCTTCTGAAAATTATATCAGGAGGGAGGCAATGTTGTTTTCTAGGACATGGATTTTGGGCTGGTTTTCTTTTCCTTTCAGCATAAGTTTCTTTATTCTACTATAGGAATCCTCAATTTTCAGTGTTTTTACTGTGGAACAAAATTTTAAAGTCATACTTCTTTGCCGCATACAGTAACTCATTTCTTGGAAAAGTAATAGTGTATCAAAAAACTTAACATGTCACTAATGCCTTTAATAGCTGCATAATGTATTAAACCAAAATATTAACAAGTATAATTGCATTGGAATCAATAATTACTCTGAAAATGAAAATTCTGAACAGATTGCTGTAACATGAACTTACCTAGCTGCATTATATTATTTAATGGTGAATGGAAAAGATACATTCCATAAATAGTATGAGTGGCAAAGCTATCCATATTGGCAAAAAAACTGTCAATGTTGTAACTAGGACAGGGTTTTGTTCTGTATTTGTTCAAAATAAATCACAGGAAAGGATCCAGATTCTGTAATTTATGCCAAATTATATACATACACACATCAGTAGAGTTAATTTTTAGTATGGCTCAATTAATTGTTTCCTTCTACATTTTAGGTGGAGAACTCAGGGGATCCATGGGAAAATTTCCAAAATAATCAACCGCTAACATATTGGGAATGTGTGTATTTACTGATGGTCACAATGTCCACTGTTGGCTATGGAGATGTTTATGCAAAAACAACCCTTGGTCGCCTTTTCATGGTCTTCTTCATCCTTGGGGGATTGGTAAAAGATCTTTTTTTTATTTTTTTTCCAGCTACTTGATGCTGTATATCTCAATGATGTAATTAAAGAAACAATAATATCTTGTTTAGTGAATGAAAGTTAATTATAAAACTTCTAGATGTGTTTAATACAGCACAATGTTTTCTGTAGATAAATATTTTGGCAGAGCTTGTCAAATTAGTCCAGTTTAGTAGAATCAGATTTTTTTTCTAATCTATTTAAATGAGTAATGCATGTGAGTACATCAAGTGCCTTAATATTTCAACTTTTAATGTTATTTGTAGTTCTTTACTTTTTAGTGACTGACTGTAGTGCATTTTTTTGGAGGCAGATATTGTTACGTAAAGGCACTTTGCGGTTTCAGAAGTCCTACCCACCCTTCTGTGTTCCTTCCCAGAATTCCAACAAACACTGTGGCTTTGGACTGCCTTAAAGAGCAGCTTGCCTGATCCAGATGATGGCAAACCACATTCTGTTTAATTTCAAACATCCTTTCATGTCATGTAGCACAGTTTTAACTCACAATTTATCACATGGTCATAACCAGTATCCTTTTTTATCAGCAAATTCTCATGTTCTCCGTTCTGTATGTACATAGCACCAAAGTTACTCATTGTCTTATGTAACTTTTCTAGTACTTATCAGTGTTAGTATTATTATAGGAACTGTTGTAGTGTTATTCTCTGAAATAGCAAGGTTTATTTTAATAGTTACACTGTGCAAGGTAAGTGCTTTATGGATGACTCACAATATACACTGTGCGCATACGTACATTTGTATTTTGTTACTTTCATATATTGATCTCACATACATACATCTTACAGAGGTGATATGTATATAATAAATGTTATTAATGCCATATATGACACACATGCAAACACATATATATGAGTTTTATATATATGTATTCCTATCTATGTTTATTGACATATAATGACAAAGGCCATGTCAACTGGCAGTAGCTCTTCGAAGTATCCAGCCACAAGGAATATGTTTGTTGGACAAAACATGGCAGAATAATTTTTATTTTCTCCTCAAAACCTTTTTTTTCTATCGTGTTATTCCAACCCTTTTAAAAACCAACTTTTGGAAAAAGATTTTTTGGGAGGGCGGGGGGTGACCTTTTTATTTCTTGACAGGGGGAATAACCCCTGAATCTATCTTGGTTTTGTCTTCTTTTGAATCCTAATCATGGGGGAAAAAAAGTCTGTCTTTTAAAATAGAAACCTAACAGTAATGACAATGCTTGTTTTTGCTTTTTGCAGTGAAGCTTGGATAGGTTGTTTTTTTTTCCCCCTTCCCTCTTCAGGAAGAATTAGACATAACTGTATTTTGTATTAGATACCTGTTTGAATTAATTTTGTTCTTGTTTTGTTTTGTGTGCCTATTTTTCCTCTTTTGACCATTTTCTTAATTTATAAGGTGTGCAATTTTCCACAACCAACTTTTACATTAAGCCCTCTTGTTTTGTTTGATAAGAACTTTTACATTTTTAAAATTTTATTTTTAAACAACTTCATAGATCTAATTCTTTTGCATTTTCAGATCTTAAAGATATATATCTTCTGAAAATATTCATCATCCCCCTTTCTTTGGCCTCTCTTTTTAGTCTTTTCTTCTGTCTCCTATCTTCTTCTTAGGCCATGTTTGCCAGCTACGTCCCTGAAATCATAGAGTTAATAGGAAACCGCAAGAAATATGGTGGTTCCTATAGTGCGGTTAGTGGAAGAAAGTAAGTATCCCAAGAGGCTCTGCTGCCTCTGCTGCAGTAGAACACTCTCTGCATGCCATTTTCTTTTTTTTTTTTGTGTTTTTGTTTCATGCATGTAGGCAATGTTTGCTCGCTACGTGCCAGAAATTGCTGCTCTCATCCTTAATCGGAAGAAATACGGCGGGACTTTTAACTCAACCCGAGGCAGAAAGTAAGTCAAAAAGACCAGGTGTGGTTGTGTGACTTTAAAGAGCCCCTGAAGGTGGTAATAGCTGACTCACAGCTTATAAGGCTGTATTCATTGACATCAGATGTTACCACTGGAGAGTTGTCACACTATAATTAGAGACCTGGGCTATGCTTTGGTACAAGTCACAACGTTTTGTCCCTGCTTCAAGAGAAACTGGATACTGACGTATCTTTTAAAAAACACTTCTATTGCATATGCAGTTAGCTTCTGAACAAGGATGACGTGTCACTTCACAGTTTGGGGAATCAGATTATCATGTGATCCTCTCCTAAGTGAAAATGATTATTCACATGATTTTCAAACAATTCAGTTCTTTAGAAAACTCTGCTTACTGGAGTGCAAAATACAAGATTTATGTTGATTGGGTTATTCCATTAGACTGACTGTGTCAGAATTCTAATAATGCTGCTGTTTCTCATTGTTCTATCAGCAGATTCAGATCTCATGCAGCTTCTATTGATCATATATGAATACTGTAAGCACTCATGCTTTTGTGATTTGTGACCAGGTTTTTAAAAGTGATTCTCTTCCGCACACTGTATAAAACCTAAGAAGAACAAGTAGTAGCCTTAGTGTCAAAATAATATTGTGAAAAAGACACAATCAAACTTGTAAAAAATACTATTTTTACCTGACAGCAAAAGTTAAATTTTATTGGATCACATTACCTCATTACATTTCTATTGAAAGCCTGCATATTTTCTTAACCAAATTAAAGCCAACTCTTTCTGGCATTCCCAGCATCTAGACCTGCTGGGATATAGCCTTCAATGAACCAGATGTACTCAGTAATACATTAGTTTCTCTTCAATATCACCTTTTGTGTTGCCATCTTTTGTTTTATTACATATCATCATCATATTCACTGATGGAGATATATTTGCTTTGAAAGACCCATCATATAGAATCCTTATCCATACAAAGAAGGTACTGCAAGCAATGCATCTAATTAATTGTCCCTCTCCTTACTTGAAAAAGCTACAGCTTTTACTTTATTCCCTTCAAATCATGACCCATGAATTATTTTACAAATGCGGATTATGGTTTTATCAAGTTATTTCTCCTCTATCTGGAGTATAAAGACTGTAAATTTCCCACAGAGCTAATTCTAGTATACTATTTTACATCACCAGGTAGAAAAATCAAAGTTTTTTCTTTAGTTATAGCTTATGGTATTGTATGTTCAGTAATACTCAAGCAATTAGATGACACAATTGAAAATGTCTGTGCATTTTTGAGATACCCTCAAATGTTTAAAAAAATATTTTTTGTTTCTACTGTAAACACTACTGTTGGAAACATATATCATTCATTTACCCAGATTAACATTAATTTATTTCTGAGATAGAGTAGTATCATTAATTACCCAAAATGTTTATTTGTGACAGAGGCCCTCTGAGTTCTGAATTTTTATTCATACTTGGTTTCTCATAGAGAGAAATTTTTAAACACAGAATTTAGACCTACTGTTTCTGAGATGCCAAAGGAATTATAGTGGAGAGCAATATTGTCTAAAAACTATTTTATATACAGAGCTTTAGTCTCTCTCCTTCTACATTGTCACTAGTACCCAGCATTGCTCAGATATCTCTAAATTTGGACCTGATCTTCAGTCAGAACCCTACATCCTGATAAGCTTAACTCCAAATTACAAGCTTCTGCTCGCTTTGGGGCGTGCTTAATTTTTTTTTCCTACCTTTTCTTTTTGTCTTTATTTATATGCACTGTCTGTTTTTAGCTCACACAGTTGTTGGTGCTTTCTTTGCTGATCTCTACTGTCCATGTAACTTGTTTGAAACTCAGCTCTGTCATCAGCATACAAACTGTTGAATTTACTTTATGCATTGTTTTCTGGTTCAATTTTTAATTATGAAGTACTTTAAAGATGTCCTTTGCTCATGTGGGTCTTTCATCAGAGAATCTAAGCTTGGGAACCGCACAGTAAAAAGCCATTAGCACCCCTTGTTTGATGTTGCTTTTGCAGTCAGTAGAACAAGATTGATGAAATGTTACATTTGGCCAAAATTTAAGTTTTCATTTGGAATTCAGTGTTGAGAGAATGGATTGTCAGAACCAATAACTTTTCCTTTTCTTGGAAAACAGGCATGTGGTAGTAATTAGCAATATGAGGTCTTCAGTTGGGCAACCAAGCATAGATTCTGGCAGCAAACTTAATGAGAAACTACAGTTGTTCTATGCCTAATAGAAAGTTGCTAGATAAAATTAAATGCTTGTACAATATGAAAATAGCTAAATTCTGTTGAAAGATGTTGTTTCAGCTCAGAATAGCAAATGTGTAAGCTTTTTAAATTTTTCCAAAATAGCTAAATACATGAAATCCGCTTTCAAGCATTTATATATGTTTATACATGTTGCCTTGTGAGGTATGTTTGTGGAATAATATGCTTCTTTATGATTATTAAGCATTTAGGTGGGAAGTTAAAATTAACATATGAGGATTGCACTACGTCACCTTAATGCTAAGGAGAGCCTTGCTATATAACGTAACTACGGAAGCAGTTAGAAAGCATGCATAAGAATTGTTTCTACAAACCCCGCTTACTAAAGAAGAGAAACAACCAACACAGCAGCAAGCTTGAGCTCACATTTCATTTTCCTTTTCAGCCAGTGAAGTCCCCAAAAGACTTACAAACTATACAGGAAAAGGACTTACAAACTATATAGGAATCATTTTGTACTATAAAGGATCTTACATCTCCTAGATGAGACACATACATATAGGATACGGAAACAGAAGTAGTTTGTAGGCAGGATGCAGTTATCAGTGGTTAAATTTACTAGATATTAGGTAGCTTTATTACACAAGTTCACAGGGAATTTCAAATTTAATTTATAATCTCTCCTTTGTAATACATATTCCTGTAATGAGATTTTTAAGATCTCATAGAACACAAAGCAGGAATCTTACACTCTTTGATTGAAGTTTCACCTGTTAAATAAACAACAGTACTCATTATTGCATATATACAAAAAGCTATACTGTATCTATAAAAAACGAGACTGAGATGACATACACACATTTAATGACAAGTAGGAAAATGACTTTGGCACAATCACAATCTAGTGCAGAGAAATTTATTACCAAAGAAGGTAGCAACCCTTGTCTTGAATTTCATGTTTGTAAGCAATGTGACCTGCTCTATTAGTTGCTAAAGAACTGTTTTGCTACTGTTTACAGATCATTGGAAGACTCTGTAATGTTTTTACTATGTGTCCTGATACACCAAAATCAGATGGTCACTAGATAAGAAAAAACTGGCCTTCTTAGTTCAGTTATACTCAGAATAAAAAATTGCTTCTTCGTATAGTCACTGCTAAATACAAATGATAGAGAAAAACAAACTGTAGTTACAAAGACAGAAAATAACTGGTATTAAATAAATGTGTATATATATATATAAAACATAATGTGTATATATATTTAAAAACATGTAACTGGGAAACAGAATTCAAGCAAGAGAAGCAATCAGAATTGTAAAAAATATTATTTTCTAGTACTTCTAAGACGTATCTTAAGTTACCAGTGATGTGGTTTCCAGTATTTTCTACGTTGAGTCCTACATAGTTTTTTTCTGTTCTTTCACATGAGCAATTTGGTCATTATTGTCCTTCCTGGGCATTTCCCTAGATGAATTCCATAGTATGCAATTTTACATTTTGGGATATACTTTTTGCAAAGCAGGTGTAGCCCATAATATTTTTTATGTATTAACCAATGTTCTGCTGAGTTTTTTTAGAAGTAACTATGTAACTTTGATTATATTGGTATACTCTTCTTATTAATAGACTAGTAATGACCTGACAGAGTGATTTGTGAGATTTAACAGTGTCAAGTTTATGCTTTCTGAAGATGATAAATGCTTTTAAAATGCAAAATAGACAAATTTACAATGAAGGTTAAAACTTTTTAATGTTTCATCACCAATCATTATGTCATCGCACTAACAAATATCTGCAATATTGTATAGGACATATCTCACTAAAACATTGTGAAAGGTATTAGATCACTAAGAAATAACTTAGTGGTAATCTATAAAGTCTATAGATTAGACTTTAGATTAGAAAATAATGTATAATTGTATGCATATATATATATAAGCAGGGGAAGTTTCATGCTTTTTTATTTGTTACTTTATTCATCTGTTAGAAGATGATATGGTAGGAAGCTTAAGTGTAATTTATATTTCCTCTTAGCTACGCTTCTTAGTAATTCTGAGATCAGAAGCTGGTTCCCTGCACCCTACATTTAGATCTTTTTAAGGCTTTTGATTTGCCTTCGTCTATTTAGGCTTTCAGTAACCGAACACTACAGTGAAGTGCCATGAAAGGATGAAAAAGTGTCTGCTACCTTATCACCATCATTGATAGCCTATTATTTTTAGAATGTAGCAATAAGCCTACAGGTTAGTCATGCATGCATATCTCTGGAAGGCTGGAAGAGGCAGTGATCACTTTGGCTTTTGTTGCTGTTCTGCAGTGCTCCACCTAACCTCTTAAAAGCCTGAAACGTACAAGACAGGGTTTTCTTCAAGAAATGCTCGGTTTTGGATGAGTAGGGTTCTGCTGTTACACTCTTTTTGTCATATTTGGAAGTTAGGCATTCAGTCCTAACCAAAATAGATTATTCTGTGTTATTCTTTTAAGGAAAAAAAACCCAAAAACAAACCAACCAAATTGACATCAAGGTTAGTTGGTTTATTTGTTAGTTTGTTTATTTTTAACATTCCTGGTCTGAGATTTGGTTAAAGATACAAATTTTTTTTACCTCTACTGATTTCTAATTAAGCCTTTATTCTGCATTTACTAATTTACTTGAGAATCAAGATTGTTCTTATTCAGTTGTTTCATTTCTGTACTTGTGTTCATATGATCAGACTGGATTTTAATTCTGTGAAATATTTTCCAGTTGAAGACATGATCTTATTGTAAATCAGCCTGCACAAAGCTCTCAAAAGCATATGGAAAGAACATTTATAAACTGATGGACTGAAAGAGAGACTGGATAATTTAATTTTTTTTTTTCAGTCTTTTCTCTACATTGAATTATTGACTTTTTATTCCATGGAATAAATTCTTTTTGCATTTTTCATGCAAAACTGCTACCAAATCAAATGGAAACTCTTTATGAGGTCAGTAAGCAGAGCACAGCTTCCCATTAATAGACATAGGCAGAGAGGGGGATTTATTATTATTTTATAAACATGAATGTGTATATATAAACTGCTTATTTTGTCCCAATAGTAAATATTTATGCTAGACTCTTTAACTTTTCAAAAGGGTTTTAAAAAAAATTATCCAGAGACATTGAATTTTAATGAAGTCACAGTTCTTTTACTGTATAAGCTATTAAAACCTCTTGTTTCTCTTCTCTCATGGTCTGCTCTGCTTCCCAGAGATTTCTTCAGATTTCTTAAATTTACAAGCCATAAATTAGCAAATCATCAACATATCAACGGGAAGAATCATCTGTTAGATATTCCTTCTAGAAGGAAACATGGGATTCAATAACTAAACTTCACAGAGAAAAATAAAAACTGTAGACAGATAGATATGGTAAACAGAAAGACAAACAGATAATTTAAGTTGACAGGCCATCTTGGACTCATTAGACATTTGTGATTAAAAATTAGAAAAAAATAATTCAAGGCTCATCCAAATACATTGGCAAAGGTCCATTTGCTGCAGTAATGAGAGACATAGCTCCAAAGAAAGTGACATTAGATTATTATATTAAACTATTTGATACAATATGTAAGATATTATTTTCCAGTGGGATGAGAATGTAATAGGAGAATGTGACATGGATTGCATTATGATCCCCAGGGGTGTCTCTCTTTCCCATCTGCTAGCCATTCTTCTAATCCCACTGTTTTAAATGAAGTCTCACTTAGTGATAAAGATAATCTGATGAGTGTTAAATAGACTGACAGAACTAATAGGACAAACTTTTTTTCTGAATTTTGTATGCTTATTAAACTATATCCATTCTTATGAAAGCAAGAAAGGAAATGTAGGAAGGGACATTTCCTACTAATACTGTGGCTTAAATGTCTATTCTAGGTCTAAAGCACGTTCCATTCCTACAATAGTGCTGCTAATTTTATGTTGCTAGTTAAAATTGTAAAAAAAGTCAACTTTTTCTTCTCTCTGCCTAAACTTTAAAAAAACATTTGAATTTTAATATCAGCTGTTTCTGTCTAAATTTTGACCCAGGAAAGACTGAATTGAGTTTATAGATTTGGTGATCTACCACATTCTACAAATGTGCAGGTCATGATTTTAAGTGTGGACATTCGGAGGATTGCAATGTGAGATGGCAGAAGTGAATAAATCAGGAAGTTTTAATGAATTATAACTTTTTGTTTCCACTTGGATACTGTTGCAGAAAATTAGTTGTGACATTTTTGGGGTGGTTTCTGAGGAAAGAAATGTATTGGCTCTGTTCATGAATGAAATGCTCAGAAATCTTAAAGCCTGCATTGCTTACAAAGGATTGAGGTATTTTTTGTCCGAGCGTTAAAAAAATCCATAAAGCAATATGAAAATTTGAGAATTTGAAAATTGCTTTAGGGGGAATAAAAAGCAGTTTAAGGGAAAATATCTTCGATTTATTTAAAAAGTAGTAAGGTCTCTTATGTGCTATATCTGCTGCACAAAACCGTGCAAGAAGGAAAGCTGGGGTTTGGAGGGATTAGAGCTGTTCATTAAGGTCTGTTTGCAACTGAGATGCTAATGCTGGAGAGGTGCCTTGATCCTGCATTTCACTGGAAGCTTTCAGCATGGACTCCTGTGCATGTGATAGCATTTAACAGTTTTTACTTCTATTTATATTTATGTACTCATTCAAGACTGAATGAAAGGATGAATATTCCTTTGCTTAAAGCTATAGTGGAAGCCTCTTAACTAATCCAGACTGGCAGAAACACATCACTGTGCTTTCTAACTATTGCAGTTTCAGAGGTACGCATCAAGTAATGAGCATTAAATTTTATTTTTTAACTTGCTTTATAGACAAACATTGTGCAATTCCTTAGATCATAAAATTGTAAGATAAACTTACTTAGCTGTAACTGAAAAAGTAAGTTGAAATAAACAAAGCAGCTCGCAATGAATCACTTACGTTAGCATGCTATTGCAAACAGACCTAGATGCAAACTCTAATATTCAATTTAAACAAAGGAATGTGCTATTTATCCAGGATTACAGTATCTGAAATGCATGACTGTACAACACCTGTTACTCTTATCTGTATTATTCTGAGAGTGCAGTTAATACAGGGTATGTCTTTAACTGAATAAGAGACGTATAAGCACATGCATAAAGTTTTCACTGAATTGAACTGAATTAATACAGTCTTGAATAATATTAAGTAGATCATAGAAAGTACAAGCAGCTGGAAATATACTGTAAACTGATATAAAGAATGCATAGTGCTAATAGATGAAGACCGTATGTACAGTATCTGTTGAAATTTATTGACTTTTCTTAATAAGAAAAAGTGACTGAGACCCATCCTTTGTTGAGGAATAATAGCTATACTTTACAAGATATGGCTACTTCAACCAAAGCAGCCTGCTACTGGTGTACAAAGAAAGAATTTAGATGTAGGCATTTAGAGAATGCTAAGCAGAAAGATCATAAAGAGATTTGAGCATATGTATTTGATATAAATATTATAGTTTTATAGAGACATCTAGATCAATCTGTGCTCACACTTCATTGAGTTACTTGACAAGTGAACATCATATATTCAACTGAACGCAGAGCACAATTTTGTATTTATTATCTTTGATTTATTATGACAAACTAGTTAGAGCGAGTATTTTCAAGTTCTTTATACTTGTTCCAATAAAGTGGATATAATTTCTTTCAAAATAAACAGGCAAAAGATTTGCCTTTCGTATTGTGTTCTCTGAAGGAAGAAACATGCAAAGATCCTTTTTGAAGAATGCAATTCAGGGTGAATCTGTTTTCATTTACAGTACTATTTACACGCATTAAGTGTATGTTCTCAATTATCTCATGTCAGGATTCTAGATGCTTTAGCATTTGCTTATTTCATTTTTTTTTTTTCTCAAACTTTTTGTGTGTGGTAGATTTGGACCTTTTTCACCATTTTTGTTTACTTTTTAAGAACCTAGTGAATTTTTAGCAAATATCATTATATCAGTACATGAATACGAAAATATAGGTAGAGAATTTTAAATGTGTAGAACTATAAAAAAATATTTTTAAAGTTTAATTAATTTTGAGAATGATAACTACATATGGGAGAGCATGGATTAGTCTGCCTCTATAGGTTGATAGAATATGGTTCCTGAGGGATTCTTTTTGCAGCATTACAATCATGTATTATGGATTTCCATTGGCATATTTACCTCAGATACATGATAACAATGACAACTATTGTTTAAAATAAACCTTAGTCTTCCTGAATACTTACCAGGAATAAATATGCCTAAATTCCTGAATTGCTGTTTTCAGTATTGTTAAGGAATTTCTAAATTTAATTTTTAAAGAATGAAAAAAAAAAAAGCTGAGTATTGTTTAACTTAACACAGATTTTAGATATTTCTGTTGACCCCAAATTATTAGTACAATATTTTCCTACCAACAGTTCTAGCTGAAAGCAAGACATCCAGTGTGTTGGCTTTACTTAAACTCTTGGTGCATGGAAGAAAGTGGGTGTTACATGGGAAGAGAATCCTTACTGGAACAAACAGAGGAAGTTATAAATCTTCAAATCATATACAGGACAGATTGGAACAGTATAAGCTCTCCAAGTTTTCTTAAATAACATACCTAATAACTCTCTGGGCAAGTAAGAAATCTGTTTTCAATTTCTTCTACTTCTAAGCAAAAATATAATTTATGTCAAGGGAGGCGGGGGTTGGTGTGTGAGTGTGAGGGGGGAATTTTCAATAAAAAAAAGTAATGCAAATATAAGAAAATACTGTTTGGAAACCAGGAAGTTTTGTTGCAGTCACGGCTCAGGACACTGTCTTGATCTATATAAGAACAACAACAAAAATAAGTCCAGCCCCAAATCAGAGCGTTATAATGAAACCATGGTGCAGATGCCTTCTGACCCTTCCAAAAGAGTCGGTCCTGATGCTCAAATGCAAGAGTATTTCACTGCCAAATGTTTTATTTTCACCAAAGCAGATTGCTATGAAACCTTACTGGTTGAGAATAACAGAACTGAGTTATTTTACCAAATGCATCTGCTTTTAGTGAGAGGTTTTTTTAAGTAAATACCCTCTGGAGTTCTTTTCCAAACTAAATTATCTTGTAATCTTACAATTCTATGAAAATTTTTCCTGCAATAGAGTAATTTGTGTTGCATGCTCAATCTTGTTCATAGTTTTTCTCTGCAGTTTACCAGTATTACAAAATGTGAACTCTAAATAATGATAGAAAAAAACCCAATCCATGTAAAGTGAATTTTCCCAGGAAGGAAGTCAATTTTCTGAAAAGAAATGAAGTATAGCACAAGAGCTTTTTGGAAGAGACCCTACTAAAGCTTACAGCACAGGATCTGTAAAAAATCAGTTGCCTGCAAAGAGCTTAATTCTATTATTAGAAGTAATGCATCAACTATGCAAATTGAAAGGTCCATTTCATAATTAGTAAAAGATGGAAACATTTAAAAAGAATAATCCCAGTTGTTTAAAATTAGTCATCTTTGAAAACATGTACAGAGAATATGGGGAATACAAATGAATATTATTAGTTGCTATTTATCATTTTCTTGGGCCTTTGTGGTTTTGGTGCTAAATGGGTTTACACTCAGAAAAAGTGCTGAATACCACTAGACATCTAGAACTTCCCAACAATGTAATGTATCAAACACAGTATGTTCAAAATTTAGATCTAGTCAACTGTTTGGGTTTTATACGTCTCTTCAGAATCTGAACTTTCCATTTACAGTGATGGAGGTTCATCTATTTGATGGGGAGTGAATCCTAGCGCTTTAAATGGTATTTTCCCCTTTTTGTGTTGAAGGTTGCTGTCCTGACCTGTGTGTGCAATAACACCTGCATAAACAGTGCTGTCAGCTCAGGGAATTGACCACTAGGGAAACTGGAAAAGAGTGGTTCTGGCAGGGGAAGAGGGGGACGGTGTAGGGTTGGGGGGGACAGGTAGGGAATAAAGATGTCATTTTATCCACTACAGAGGCTGCCACAAACTCTGCCAAGCTGCAAGAATCCCAGAGGAAAGCTCCTAAGGACACCTTGCACCAAAAAAAAGATGACCTAACATATATTACAACTTGTTTTCTGATATTGTGCTTACCACCTCATAAAACATTAAAGTTTTAACTAGGAGGGGTTATATTTTTAAGTGTTTATTGGCCAGTAATTCAGTGCTCTGTTGACCTCCTGCACCAATAGTTTACTAAAGCCAAAGCAGACACTCTGGTTAGCTAGTTTACCAATAAAAGTTCATAGCATTGAGCCCTATGTTAAATACAAAACATAATCAGTGTCTCATATAAACATATATTCTTTGTCTGTTAAAAAGAATGAAACCAGTGATATTTTTGCTGCTTTTATAAAATTAAATTTGCATCCTGATGATGTCACTGAGAACTCATGCAGAAGTAATGTTTGAGTTTATCATATTCCTAAATAAAGCTAGAAAACCCTGTGCAAAGCTATGTATAAATGCAGTAATAGCAGATCTGTATCATAAGATGCGCTGGACTGGTATTATAATTATTGTGTTTTTCTTTTTTTAGTGACCATCTGAACCACTGCAAAAGTAAAAGTGCATTGTGGTGATATTATTCACTGTGTAATGCATGTTGCTGATTTATTCTTTGTTCTGTATAATTATACCTTTTCCAATGAGTTCTAGTTCACTTTTCACATGTTTCATCTAGCATCAAATTACAAAGCAAGAGCAGACTCCTATTATAGCCCACTACATAAGTAATCATTGCTACCACATATTATTTGTTGTTTCCAGCCAGTGAGATTTCTGCATTACTGAGTTTTCAACAGAACAATTAGGAAGTAGGTGAGACTTGGATAGGGTGCTTCTTGCCCTTGGAATTAGTTTGTTTCACATTTGGTGGCTTAGGGACCAAATACGTTTGTGAAATTGTGTGTTTGTAGTATTTGTGCATAGACTATGTGCCTCTAATGAAGTTGACTTTCTGTTAGTTCACAAATTGTACCAGTCCCACCTTGTCCCTCTTTCTGACTCCTGCGATGATCGTGGTAAATGGAAGTGTTAACAACAGGCATATCAAAATCACCATCTGTCATAAACCCGTGACAGTAATGGAAAATTAGATTAAGTTGATTCCATGAAGGAAATCGGGAGACAATCGGACTTTGCTTTGCAATAATAAAGGAACAAAGGTTCCTTAAGTCAGCAAAAGTGCAATTTCCTAGGCCTGTTCTTCAGTCTTTCAGAATTTAAGATGTAGAATTCAAGCATGTATATGTAGGTATTTATTGTTCTTCAGCCTTGTGTGGTCAGATACATCTAGTAATGGAAATGTGGAGCACTAGAAACCTTTGTGACATCACAGTCTGTGCACACTTTGATTTTTTCTAACAGATCTATTGCAATGGTGCCATAAATAATGATTACTTACTGTAAAGTACTCTTCTTGTAGGAGTTACAGTAGAAAATTATTTATTTATTTATTTATTTTACTTCTTGCAGCCTATAATTGGCAAGCTTTGCACTTCCTTTGTTGGCATAAGTGTCTGCTTTCAACTATGGAAAAATACCGAATCGCTTTAGGGAGATTTGCTGTCTCATTATGTCATAAACCAAAAATTTGGACAGTAAACCTCATTAGAATTGGTAAAGATGTGGGGAAAGATGTGTAAAATAAAGAAATAAGTTTGAAAGGGTCTGGTTAATAGAGTGTATAGACTATATATATATAAACAATGCCACTTACTGTTAAATGTGTAATACAACTTGGCCAAATGCTTTCTTAAAAGTGGTATTTGCAAGTGAGAGTGTATATGTATTTGCAATTGCAAAGCACCTTTTGGAAATGATGGTTTTATTCTCTGACTTCATGGAATAGGATCTAGAGAAACATTAATAAGAGAAAAATGCTTTTTTGGGCAATAAATTATAATTTCTTTCTTTGCTTTCTTGCTTTATTTTCTCTACAAGATTAATTCTGATTTTTCTGTAACAGGCATATAGTTGTCTGTGGTCACATAACACTTGAAAGCGTGTCCAACTTCCTGAAGGACTTCCTGCACAAGGACAGGGATGATGTCAATGTAGAAATCGTCTTTCTGCATAAGTGAGTAATCTTTCAAGATTAGTTTTACCTATTACTAAAACTCATTAAATTAAAATATGGGTTTTTTTGGAAGATAGAGGATCTTTAAAACTCCACATAACCATAAAATTAGAGTTTGTAATCACTTTTGTCAACTGTATTTTGAAAAAAGTGTTGTTTTCTGGAATTGTTTTATTGATAAATATAAATGTTTCAAGCAGACAGACATCAGTCTGTCAATCATGTCAATTGTGAGGTAGGTAGCTAAACACATAGTTAAAGTGGAAATGGAATTATGAAATAAAAAATATTCCAATACGAGGTTTCTTCAGTGGAAAATATTTCTAGTGAAACTACCAAAATTGGTAAAATCAGTGAAATTAATGAAAAATACTAATGTCATATGAATTTATGCTATCTGAAAAGTCATTTTCACCTTTGATTTCAATAGGAAAAAATACTTCTTTCATATTGCAAACTCTTTGTAAAAAGAAAAGCATAGATCATAGAATCATAGAATTGTAGGGGTTGGAAGAGACCTCAAGAGATCATCGGGTCCAACCCCCCTGCCAAAGCAGCTCCCTAGGACATATCACTCAGATAGGCATCCAGACGGGTCTTGAATATCTCCAGAGATGGAGACTCCACCACCTCCCTGGGGATGCAGATGTAGTTTTAATATAAATGAAATATATTACAGACACAGTGAAGATAGAAAAGAAATTGTCACGATAATAATTAATACTGCTTATTGCCTGTGTCTATATATGTACACACATATTGCCTCTTGCGTTTTTCTGATGTGGGATTTGGAAAATTACCTTAAAGTGGTTGCTGTTTATTGCGGGCTGTACATTGCATGTAATTCAACATAAAATATGTGTACCTGTGGGAGAAGCTCCAGGAATAGATAGCTGTATGTTAGAGAGTGAAAATATGAAAGGTCTTTTCTGCTCTGGAACAGCATCTGTTTAGAAGTGTTGCAAGCTATGAATGAGTGATATTTTTGTGTTTGAGCAACAACTTAGAATCATAGAATCACAGAATAATAGAGTACTTTGGTTTCAGAGAGATCTTAAAGCCCATCTAGTTCCAACACCCTGACATGGACAGGGACAACCTTCACTAGCTCAGGTTGCCCGAAGTCCCATCCAGCCTGGTCTTGAACACTGCCAGGGAGGGAGCAGCCACAGCTTCTCTGCCAGTGTCTCACCACCCTCACACAGAAGAATTTTTTCCCAGTATCTAATCTAAATCTACTTTCTGTCAGTGTAAAGCCATTACCCCTTGTCCTGGCACTACGTGCCTTTGTAAACAGTCCCTTTCCGGCTAGGCCCCTTTAGGTACTAGAAGGCTGCTTTAAGGTGTGCTCAGAGCCTTATCATCTTCAGGCTGAACAAGCCCAACTCTCTCAATCTATCTTATTTGGAAAGGTGCTTCAGTCTCCTGATCATCTTTTTGGCTCTCCTCTGGCCACAAATTGAACTAAAGATGATATCCTCAAGTAAAAAGTTTTTTTTTTGCTTCTTTCCCCTCTCTAAGTAATAAGTATTGACTGACATAGAAAAGCAGGGATCTAGATTACACACTAAAGAAGCAGGAATCACAAAATGTGCAGTGTGGTGTAGTCTAGCACTTGACTACTTGCTTGTGCCTGCCGCCTTCTGTATCTTCACACAGGAGGATTTTCATGTATCTGTAATTTTCATTTTAAGTTTAGCATCAGGCATGGCAAAGAGCTAGTGCACTTAGTGCATAGCTATTAAATCCCTTCTGTTTTAATAAATGGCATCAAAAAGGTGTTTACAAGATTGTTACCACATCTTATAACAGATTGTGATCCATTTAATTTTTCTTTTTTATGGCAATATGAAATGAGACAGAAAGTCCCAGCATAATTTTGTTTGGTTTAATTTCAGCTCATATAGGCCACAGGACTCCTTTAGGATTCCATTTCTTGCTTTTAGTAATTTTGCATTGAGCTCTCTTAACTGATTCAGTTGACTGTTTTGAGAATGGAGGGGACATACAGAGGACTATTCTACTAGACGATTTCTGTGCAGAATGGACTAAGCTTTAAATGTTTGCATCAATTCTTCGCCTCTCACATCTGTGAGAAACTGAGAAATGATGAATGTGCAGAGTAGCACAATGAAGTGAGCCAGAAGCTCTGTAGACAGATGCAAGGCAGTGAAAGCACTACGGTATTTGTCTTTCAAGTGCTGCATGTTGTTTCCACACCACAGGAAAAACATCAGCAGTAGTCAGAGTACCTAAAATAAATAATTGCGTTAGTTTATCAATTAAGTAAGGGGGGGCAGTTATGGAACTGAATTCTCATTTGCTCTTGTGTTTTCTTCTTCTTCCCAATGCAGTATCTCCCCTAACCTTGAGCTGGAAGCTCTTTTTAAACGACACTTTACTCAGGTGGAATTTTATCAGGGTTCAGTCCTTAATCCCCATGACCTGGCAAGAGTGAAGGTAACAGCTCTGTTACTCTGTTCTGCTTGTCTATTTTTCAAGTACTTATTCCATTATTTGGAAAATAAAACAAAACAGTAAATGTCTTCTTCATGTAACCCCAAAAGATTGTTTTTCTGTCTCTATTAGATTGTTTAATCAATTATATCCTTGTTTTCCCTATATCTTCAGATCATCAAAATTACAGTAACGCTGTGACTTAAGATACATTGTATGCCATTCCATTGAACTCTTTATTAATTTTTCATTGGGGTTTAGTTCAAGAGTCAATTTTACATTAATGTTTCATAGAATAGAACGTTGTCTTACAGTAATTGCTTAAAATGCTATTGTCTTACCTTCATCAGAATGATGAGAATATATTTTTTCACCTGTCAAACTCTTTTTTTCTATTGTCTAGAATCCTGGGGAAAGAAATACGATTTAAAATTTCGGTAGCTAAAACAAGATGGTTTTATTGTCTAGAATTGTCCATGGTAAATTATTTTGTGCTCTTAAAGCAAATCATGGAGCTTAAATGGAAAAAAAAAGGCAAGCTGTCAGATACAACATTAACTTTCTTATGTTTCTTTTTTTGATTCTTTTTTTTTTAAATGGAACGTAAACCAGCTACTCAATCCAACAGTATTTTAGTGCAATGTATTTTTTCCATTTTGACTTAAGAAATTCCTTAACCTTTTGTAGCTCAACACACAGTTCATCAAAACAAAATGTTTGAACTATGACCATAAAATTGCATGTTAGTATTTTGTGTTCTGTGTTCCACCATTCTTTGTATTGGTATTTGGTTGTATACACTGAAAAATACTTTTGTCATCTGCTTTGAGTTAAATAGAGCTAAGATTTGTGTGAATGTAGTTCCTGTGTACAGATCAGTTCTCTTCATGCTTTATAAAACTGGTGCTCAGATTCTAAATCATCGGTTCATCTGCCTCTTTCAATCTCTAACAGGAAGATACTTATATTCCCAAACAAAGCTGCAGGATTTGTGGGAGCAGTGTACTGATCCAACAAGAACTTCTTACCAATTTAGGGGATTAAAGCTCAGTATCTGCTTCCAAAAGATATGTCTATTAACACCTTCATGCCTCCGCTAATACAAGAGTCAATAATTGAACTCCTGACCTCGTCTGAACATCATAAACAAAATTCAAGAAATTGCTATGTCTATGAGAACTGTTATCAGCATACATTAACTCATGGTGGTTTCATGACATTTTTGATGAACAGTATTAAAAACTGGCATTTGGACTCATGATGGCAGTGTTTGAATCCCTAATACTTTATGATGAATGAAGAGCTGAAAAGAGAGGTTGCTATTTACGTTTGCTTTTTTCTTTGGTGTCTTAGATAGAGTCAGCAGATGCGTGCCTAATCCTTGCTAATAAATACTGCGCTGACCCAGATGCTGAAGATGCCTCCAATATTATGAGGTAAACTCATTAGTTTTTATATAGATTTTTGGTTCTTAACTCCTGACTAGCGATCTTCTTGGGTGCAGATTGTAGCTACACACAGCTCTCTTGCTTATCTGTTGCATATGAAGAACATTTTTTTTTTAGAGGAAAAATTACGAAATTGCCTCAAGTTCAGAGATAAGAATTCCTTAAATTCCTGCCTAAACTAATTGTCCTTTGGCTGCTTCAGAGTGTGCCAGAAGAGACACCTGGAGCACAAGCTTTTGTACTTTTTTGCAGGACCTGGGGTTTGAGTTTTCATAGATGAATGCAGTCCCATTGAAAATGAGAGGAAAGGGAATGCAGCTGTGTTGTTGCAACAGTGTGTTACTTGAGCGTATGTACTCTACAGATGGTGTTAATGATGGGACAGTAGGAACCTTAATCACTTCATGCCTCGTTGCTCCTTGGTATATCTGCTTCTTTAAGTAATTACACTGCTTGGGGGAAAGCAATGTGTACACTTCATGGTCATAATGATACAGTAGTCTCCTAGCTCCATCCTCCTTTTTTACACTGAAGACCAAACATTGCTTATTTTGATTGGCAATGCAGTTACCACATGAGGTATCAGCAGTTCTTGTCCTGCCTTCTTCTTTGTATTCTCTGAAGGAATACAAGGAAGAAGGAAACAAAGTTAAGCTGTTCCATTTTTTTCTTTTTTGTTCATAAAAATCTAGCTTTAATTAGACATGTCTCTCATTTTTAAATTATAATGATTTCTTGAAAATTCTCTAACAGAATTGACCAGTGTTATGAACCAATTTTACTGTCTTATCATTTCAGTGCCACAGCATTGAAATTGAAAGAAAGGGAGAAATTTCGTTTTCCAGACATGTTTTGGTTTTAATGCGAGAAACCTTCTATTGAAATTAATTCCATAAATACTTTAATATATTCCAGTTAGAGATTAGTACATTCTTAATAAATTTAATTTATTTCATGTAATAAAATGCATAAGTGTTATTTTGAGAGTGGAATTCTCTTGTGTTTTCCCACTTTTGAATAGATGTGATTCAACAAAATTAAATGTTTAATTAAATAATTCAGTTAGAAATGGAAAATTAGAAGGAACACTTGTTTTCTTCTTCTAAGAGATAACATAAATTAAAACCATGCATACATATTTTTATCTTTTCCATGCTCTAGTTTTGATATGCTCAAAGCATAAGCCAAGCCAACAGTTTATGAGGGATTTCCTGTAATACACCACTGTAAAGAGTTATGGCATTCAGAGTCTTATGAGACTGGTGATTCCATAGTAATTCAGATTATTTTTCCTTTTTATGGTTTTATCATCATCTACTATGTTTAGTTTGTATATACGGAACAGATTTTTTTGGGCCCATTTCTCTCTTTAAATTTTCTCAATGCTTTGATAATTTTTAAATTATATATTACTCTTTTCATAACACATTATCAATACACTCATTTCTTAAAGTTTTTTTCTTTCCAGCCACTTCTAGTCTACACAGTTGGGTATATTTTAGGGTCACTAAATAATTAGGAATGCAGCTGAGCTGCAGATTATGGAAATGGCCCCTTATAAATTCAGAGTTCAAGTATCAGTTTCAATACTGAGCTTTGGAATAATCCAGAAAAATTGAGATGAATTTGCATTCAAAATGTTTAAATATGACTGCATCTATAAATAAATAATATGTGGTGGAGCAGAAATAAAGGGATTCTTTTCTGACATTTATCATTGGAAATCTTGATCGATCGTGTTGATTCAATGACATGAAGATAATCATTGGAGATGACATAATAATTGCAAGTGTATTATTTGCTTAACAGAATGAGTACTGTATCTGAAGAAAGCTACTAAAATGAGTCTGGTTTTTCTGCAAATTCCATAAGAGTAAACCATTCAACTGAATAATTCCTGAAGCATGAAGTACCCCCTGGTATTAGCTGATGGTTATTAACTGAATTTGAATAGATGTAAATATTGCATAGGTCTGGCTTCAATCAGTATGCTTTGCAGCAAGATAAACAAGAATGTACATTTTTAATTCTAGGACTTGATGACATGGTAAAGTAAATGATGTATTGAGATACATTATCCAAATGTCCCATCAGCTAAAAGTTATTTTGTTTGTTTCTTTCATTTTTTAGAGTTATTTCAATAAAGAATTACCATCCGAAGATAAGAATTATCACTCAGATGTTGCAGTATCACAATAAGGTAATGTGGAAACCAACAGTGTTTCTCCACAGAATGTTTTGCTACACTGCATTTACTTATACATATTTTTCCTGTCTCCATTAATAGTCTTTTTCTTTCCAACAAAAATGTCCTAATAAGCCCTGTCATATAATCAAGTTACAAGTTAATTCATTTTTATTTTTATATGCAAAGAGACCTTTTCAAAGTCCTCTGACATTTAGTAATTACCTAGGGTCTAATTCTCAATGCCACAGTGTCTATAGTTGCTATTGATTCCCAATGAGCATTTAACTACTCGGCTTCTATAAGCTTTGCTCATCTTACTACAGTAGAACTACCCATGATGAATTAGTGGCCTCTAAGCAAGTCATTTGTAGTCAGCTCTTTGTGGATACTTTAAGAAAAATGCATAGAAGTATTGCCCTATTGGAAGTTTATTGTGATTTTGTTTCTTGCATGACAATGTAGGCCTGAGATTGCCAAGTAGCAGGTACAATTTTTGTATTTTTTTTTTAAATACAAACCAGAAATCAGTTGTGGAATTTGTTCCTAAAAATATTGTGGAGATCAAAATTATAAAACACTTTAGGAATTTGGCAATTTTTAAAGTAAATCGGTGACCTTTAAATGCATTGAACTCAATTAATTAAATCCGGAGATAAGGAAGTCCATAAACTGTTCATTAACAGGGCTAGGAATAAAATATCAGAGGACAGAATACTTCTGTGACTGCTTCTTTTATTATTTCTAAAAGCATCAACCATTAGGCAGTAGAACTGGGTAGAACTTCATTCAATGAAATGCAATAATCCTGGTACTCAGAAGGTTTGACTGCTTTTACCTGTAACCTTTGGCTAGAACAAGATCAATTACTGTTGCTTGCATTGTCCTCTTTATGCTTATATCCATGAGAGGAAGGAGCCTGTCTTTTTCTAGAATAAAAGCAAGGTGTTGTTCTGCTTTAAACAAGTTCAAAGGAAAAGATCTTTTAAATATTACATTTTTCTTTGCATTGCCAGTGAATGTGTTTTTAAAAAATAGCTTTAATCAAAGCGCTAAACTGTAATGCTAACTTACAAAGGGAAACAAGCATAAAGGCCACTGTGTTTCCGTATGTCTATGTGTTTCTATAATGCAGATGGAAGAAAGAATCTGAGAATTATGCTAATTACTGAACAATATTATCACCTATCTAACTGACCAGTGTTGATACTGGAAGTCTGTCTTGTTCAGCTATTTTCTTTATCTTTCATTATCAGTCTTAGGAGAAGGTTTGAATTTCATTAAGTCAAGTGCTATACTTCTGGGCGGAAGGAATGAAATAGAAAAGACAGAAGATGTCTTATGTCTTATTAAATGTCAATGTCTTATAAAGGTTGCAGCTTCACGCAAGTTGGAATCTAAGTTACATTAAATTATATTATGTATGTGCCTTACCACTCAGAGAGTATCTCAAAGTGCTGTAAGAGGAATACACAGAAGGGAAGGAAAACTTGACAACATTCCATGATTTGTTCAGGTGTGAGAATAGGTCTGATAGTGTCACAGAAGAAGATGGCTTGAGAAATGTAAGATTTTGTCTATAGTAGGTAAGATTTGAACATTTCTTAGCACAGACTTAGCAGCTCAAATGCTTCGAGTGCTTCTGCTGGCTCAGCAGTAACAAAGTCATTCCCTGCTGTCCCCTTCAATACTGTACTGTATTCAAGGAAGTATTTCTGTTTCTTCACTAGTGGGGTTGGTTTGTTTGTTTTCCAGGCTCATCTGCTAAATATCCCAAGCTGGAACTGGAAAGAAGGGGATGATGCCATTTGTCTTGCTGAGCTCAAGCTGGGTTTCATAGCCCAGAGCTGCCTGGCACCAGGCCTTTCAACAATGTTAGCCAACCTCTTCTCAATGAGGTCATTCATAAAGGTAATGTCTTGTCTCATTAATATGTATTAGTCTGCAATTCAGTTTGTCAGAGAGCTGAGTAGAGTACATAGCTCAAATATGAAACAGATAGGAGCACATTAATAGATAATGTAAAACACAAAAACACTGCACACACCTACATGTAAATGTTCTGTCCTGCAAGTTGGGCAATGAGCCAGGTTCTGTCATGTAATGTTTTTATTTTAATTCAGCAAGTGTTTGGCCTTTAAATGATTTTTCAAAGCATAATCCATTTTGTGGGGAGATATTTACGGTGTTTTGTGTTTTACTTTGTTTTAGGCAAAACACACATTTATCTGTGAGAAAAAACCCTGCTGCTAGAACAAAAATATGATTTATATATGTCCCATTTAGCAACAGAGTGCCCAGAAAAAAGGACTGGCCATTTTGGTCTTTTGCATCAAGTGAATAGTGGACCTGTCACTGTGAGAGTAAATAAGTAACATGTGTTGGAACTGAAGCTTGAACTTCCTATAACATCATTCATGTATTTTTTTTTTCTCCTCAGTCAAGGAGCTCTTTTGAATTTACATAGCAGGATTTTAACCCAGTTATTCCTAGACTTCGGTGGCAACTGTACTGGTTCACTGGACCAAGGCCTTGATTGCAGCAATCAGTGCTTCCTTTTTGGGACGCTGATTCCAAACATAAAGCATGTTCACTTTCCAATGTTATGAGTATATTAATGGAATGGGAAACACTGGAGTATAAGATAGGCCATGGTGCACTTCAAGTCTACTGTGCAAGTAAGGAAGAAAAAAAATTTCCCTTCAGGTGAGAAAGCAGGGACATATCAGTGCAGGGCAAAAAATCTTTCTTTATTTCTTTTGAAGTCCTTAAATTCTTATTAAAGTATCCTTTGGAAACTTCAAAAAAATTGGAGACAGCAGACTTCTGTGTTTCAAAAATATTTCAGACTATTGTATATAATTGAAAAATTACCAGTTTTCAATATAGAAAGAACCCTCGGCTCTGCAGTTTACTGTTTGAGGTTATGATGTTTGCATCTTTAGTCATGTTGTAAAAAGAAAAAGAAAAGGAGGGTGTTTTACTTCACTAGAGCCAAACTTGATAACTGTCTATGACTCATCAGAATATGGTCACTTTGATATTAATTCTTTATGCTTCTATCCCAAAAGAATGAACTGTCTCTTATGAACTTCATTTTTTTTCCTGGCCATTTTGGTTTGCCTCACTCTTGTCAGGGGTCATAAGCCAAGACTCTTGGGAGTCTCAAACATTTGTAACACTAATGAATCCAAATTACTAAGGCAACCTGTTCTATGAATTTGCTCTTGAAATCAGAAGTAGGCCTGAAACTTTTTCTCAGCTTCTGTCTTTCCAAAGTCAGAGAGAATCAATTTTCACTCAAGAACATCCAAATATATGGGTGTCTTCAGAAGTCCCAGCCTTAATGCAAGTTATTTTAATACTGAGTTTAGACTTGCAATGAGAAAATTGAGAGATCTGTACAAGAGAGAAACATTTGTATCCTGAATTTGTATTTAAAACATTTAGGTGAGTCAAAAACTACAAATGTAAAAACATTCTCTTTCCAGAGAATATATCTAATCACTCATGCCATTATCTTACCCACCTTCAATCCTGTATTTTCTTAATGTATCACATATTCTTATAATTATTTCACTACCGTAAGAGATTTGACTATCTCACTTGTGAACAGTTTTAAGCTGAAAGCTCAGCTTTTCAAGGCATTACTCGGATTTCCTCTGAGTATTTCTGCATACACAAAATAAGCATAAAAATAGCAATGCTTTTGATTTGAAGGAAGCTATCAATGTCAGTTTTGCTCATGTATCTCTGATTATAGGCAGTTAGAGACAGAATAGCATGCAGATACACCTTAGCTTGAGTTATTTGAGATGTCATCTTCAGATGGAACTGAGAAAAAAATCAGATACGTAGAGAGAATGCAAGACTCTGTTTATACTGGTTAAAAAGATATCTGCTACTTAAATAAGAATGAATTGTCCAGGCAAGTAAAATAGATATTTTAATTTCCAAAGATCTCAAAGTATATTGCAATCTAGAGAAAAAAAAACCTGACCAGAACAGACATATTTCTTCATGAGAATCTAACTCAGATGGTCACAGCAGAAGGTTTGTTTATTTAGCTAAAAGGATATTCCTTCTCCAAGTTATCTCACTCTTAAAATTGTATGTGAAATAGAAAAGAATTGGTGGTAGCTGTGAATCAACCATGTATTGTAGGAGAGAAGCTATATTGATATGAATTTTTAAAGGACTCTTGAAAAGAAAGATGTCCATTCCATAAATCAACTTCCACCCCTTTTCATTTATAGCAACTGAATTTAGGTAACTGTCAGACCTTTACAAATTCTTTGGGTGATTGTTATTAGTGGCATCTCCCACAAGTTAGGAGATTGCCAGGAAAAAGTACTGAAACTTCTGTAATTTTTGAAGAAACCTTGAAATGTGTGTTTGTTCTTCCTTCATAACGTGATTAGAAAGTGATTTAATGTGCCATAAATGTTTGGTCAAACACAAATGTCTATGATTGATGGTGACACTGAACACATTTAACTCATTATGTGTTACTTGACAGCAAAATGATTTCTGTAAACAATCTGCCCAGTATTAGAGTTAAAACACACTAACAAACCTCAAAATAGTATATTTTTTCCTAATATTTTCCTTTTGTTTTTAGCAATGTAATCTCATATGGAACCTTTTATGTTCTTTTTGGCACCAAACTGAACAAAAAGATTAAGGTTTTATAAATCCTTAAAGCGGGAAAGATTGATAGCACGACAAATGATATGTTAAGGAAAAAAAAAAGAATCCTCAACCCAACTTTACACCTGTAAACTGTATTTGAATAGTCCATTCCTTTTATAGTACAGAATGTTATTATTGGTGTGTTAATAAAACAATTGGAACTCTATTACTCTATTAGTCTGAGAAAAAGATGGAAATACTATACTATGCTGAATTTTTTATATTGTTTGGATTAGCAAATGTATACCAGAAATCCCATATGAAAAACACTGCAAAAAGTAAATAGAATAAAAAGCAGAGGTGTCCCTTTATGCAACCATGCAAGCCAATGAGAGTTGTGTTGGTGTGTAAATTAATAAAATGTGGAATGTAGTTCTTGAGTGTAATACAAGTCATCAAAAAAATTAGTTTTGTCTTTGCTCTCTCGGTTAAGACGGTACACCTCATTCCAGGTCTGAAAAATCTTTCAATACTCCTATAAGCTATTTTGAGAGCAGGAATGATCCGTGGGTTCTTTTGACAGTTGTGCACACCCACACATATGCAATGTGCACTTCTCACACTACACTCCTATCTAGTCCAGGCTGAGAGAGGACAGATTTACCAAGCTATGCAGATTTACTTCAGTCAGATGCTTGTGCACACTAATGGAGCATATCGGTTGATTTGCCATTTCTTTTTGTCCACCTAGGCAACCTTAGACTTTTTCAAAGTATGGGACTAGGGTATGCACAGTGAATTTCTTCCAGTGAAGGAGAACTTTAAAAGGGAGGTGGGAAGAGAATGCAGCTTCTCAACTTGTGAAGCTTTCAGGAGGCTGCTTAAGGAATCTTAATAAGTGATCCTCCTCACAGAATTTAGACCAAGTATTAATGCAACCTGTTCCCAAATACGTTTATTCTCTAAATGGTCTACCTCAATGTAATACTGTTAATTATTGTATCTAGGAATTAAAAACTGCTGTGATTGAAAACTCTTTGCTATTTACAAATATTATCAGTCCTTGTGATGAGTGATATATTTGTCTTGGACTAAAGTATACCATGAAGTGTATGTTTTCAGTCAATCTTTTGAACACCAATCAATCTTTTGTATTATGATTGGATAGAAATACTACCCCTTTTTGTAAATTTAAAAAATATTAAAAGTAAAGCCTGTATGCTTTCAAGTTCAAACCCATCAAGGCGAGCATCTAGAGAATTACGTGTCCTGTTATTTCAAGAGTACTCTCTCTGACCTACTACAAGACTACATTAGTATGAACAATGAAAAAATTATGTTAAGTCTAATTTTAAATGAGACAAAAATCTTAATTATCATATTTGATGTATTATGAAACATGCTTTTTTCATGCCAATTTAAAAAAAAAAAACTTTCTTGCATACAGTAGTAACAGTGGGAATAGTTGTCTGAGCTTGTAAAAATTTTATACCACTAAGGATACTTTTTAGCTTTGATTTAAGTAGACAATAGAATTGAGTAAAGAGGTAGTTGATAATTTATAACAGTAAAAGAAATTCAATTATAAGGCTGTAAACCTAAGAAGCTTCACTCTTTGCTAGGAATCTATAACTGCTTTCAGGCAAGTACTTATCTGTCAGATTTTGATATCCATATCTAAAGGTATAATAAAACAAGACATTCACACAAGCAATTTCAGTGGATTGAAAGGGCGGTATAGGTGAACATGAGGAAATGTTTAAAATACATTGCTTTCAATATGTGACTTCTTTTCAACTACCAATCAAGAACATTCTGGTGTACTTTCTTTTTATTTCATCTGTATTGTCAGAAAAACACCCACAATGCTGTGGAGAAGAGAATTGTAAAATTAAATGTTGGGAAGCCCTGGAAATGCAGGAGTCTCTGTGTTAGATGCAAGAAGATGAAAATAGCTTGGCAAGTGCTCAAGCATATTGCCTCAGTGATGATTTTATTTTCTAGGCATTTTTCTCCCTGGCTCTCTGGTCATCTTTGAAGAGAAGATATTATATATATTAGAAAGGAAATAAGTAATAACTTTAATGTTGTTTACACAATACTTTTTTGATATTTTTATATAAACTTAAAATGCTGCATACTGAAAAAAATATAGTGAAAAAAGGCTATTAGAATGAAGCAAAATTACTTTAATAACAGAACTAAAATATTCAAGTGCTATTCTAGAGGATAAGGAATAGAATTAAGTAATTTATTTACTATACGTTTTGTGGGGTTTTTTTAATTATTCCATCAAATAGGGTTGTTTATCAAAGTAAACATACATCTAAAATGTCACATAGATGATCTTCTTCCAAACATCAGAAATTATTCTTAAAGGCTTTGTAGTGTGTTGTGCTCTTTCCTTGGTTGTGATGAGCTGAGCTTATTTAATGCTAGAGAGAAGAGTTTACAGCTGTTTCATTGTGCTCTCAAGGAATCTTCATTGTGTTACTTCCTTAGTATTTATAAAGACACAGCACCATCCTATCCCTGTTTTTCTTTGCAAAATGCAATAAAAGATCCTAGGTCACACTACAACACTAGCATTAGTTCTCTGTCTTGATAGTGAGACTTAGATCTTGACAGAAGAGATTATATAGCATAATCAGGTTCAGATATACTCAATCTCTTTCATGTAACTATTTACGTCATTACAGTGAGAAGCAAATGCTATCAACAAGATAGATCAGTTGAGGCCACAGAGTTCCTTATAATTACACTGCCGGGGTAGGACTGAGTGTATTAAAGGTTCAGTTTTTTTTCCTGACAATACTAATGGTTGTGCCTGCAAGATGTACATCATTTTTTTATCTTTCTGTCACCATGTCTCACTTGAAAATGATTGTATTATGTAAATATATTTGCTGATAACAACATTGTATCTATATACAGATAGAGGGGAACAGAGCTTTGTGACTTAAAAAAAGATACAGATGAAAATAAGATTTCTTCTCTTGGGATGCACTATGTCATTTTCCAGTTGTTCTTCATACAGTCTATTGAATCAGTGGGTAATTTGTTTTATGACTATCCAGGAGACCATATTGCGGTGTAAGATAGTCAGGGGAAGATAAACATGTGCTTACAGTATAAGAGATGAACTAAGGAGAGAGAGATTCAAATCACTGTAGGGGTTTGGCACATTTTCTTTGAGATCCAATCGATCATAAACTGTCTTTACTTTTCTTCCTACTGGTGATTGGAATAACTTAAATTTTTGCTGCTAATTGTTAAATTTTGTCTTGTGTTTGTAAGGTCTCTGAAGAAAAAAAATAACAGAATGACTTGCAAAGCCTTCTCCTTAGGATCATGTTTGGGGAAGGTCTTTCAAAAAGATGAATGTTTATTTTCTGTAAGGCAAGGCATGTAAAGTGCCTTTTGTCATTTCTTGGTGATATGCTTGAGGTGTAAAATACCTGATCACTAAAGAAGGAGATTCAAATTTTAAAAAGGAAACAGAATTGTCCTTGAACAGTTATTGTGTCTTCAACAGTTGTACCCTATAGAAGACCTCTAAAGGCCTATGTATGAGGCTAAATAAAAACAGAAAATACATGCAAGAAATGAGAAGAGGTAAAAGGAGCAAGAATAGGCGATAGCAGGACCAAATTATATAATGGAATTTTGTTGACTATTTTTTCCTCACTGAAGTGGTTCACTGTTATTGTGTTTGTATACTTCATGCCTTCTGGTATTCTTCTATCGCTCCTCACTGCAGCTTTTCTGCTATTCTTGATTCTATTCTAAATATTGTCTGAATTCTGCTTTAATTACTCTGCCAGCAAAGACGCACTCCCTCATTCTCAAACAGTATTTTATTGCTTAATGCTGCACAATTTTTGTTGCCAAAACAGTATTTTCCAGCAAATAATAAAGGTTTTATTTGGGGATGGCCCCATCCCTGTAAGTGTTCAAGGCCAGGCTGGGTAGAGATTTGGGCAGCCTGGTCTAGTGGAGGATGTCTCTGCCCATGGCAGGGGTGTTGAATCTAGAGGAACTTTAAGGTCTCTTCCAAACCAAAACATTCTGTGATTTTATAATGTAAATTTCTACCTGCTCAAACTGGCAGTTATCCACAGAGGTAACAATGAAAAGGAGATAAAGCCTGATGTCTGATACCAGACTAAACCAGCACATTTGGCTTCCTGGAATCCATAATACTTGGTCAAGATAGATTTATGCTTTCTGTTGGAATGTGCTTGTTCAGCCAAAGCTTTACCACAGAAATGAAATCTCTTCTCTTTGTCTCATCTGCATTAGTTCATATGGTACAAAGGTAGAAAGTATAAATACTTAGATTGCTGGACTGGACAGCAATCACACAAGGTATGGTTAAGTATTTTAAAGGAAAATAGGCATCCGTTATGAAGAAGGAGATTTGTTTAGGTAATCAGTTTTTGAGCCTAACTGCATCAGAAGACTTTATTATCACAAAGGCTTACATTAGTCAAGAACACATTGATTGCTAAAGTATTTTTCCTCACTAAGGCTTTTGAAAGTAGTATCTTAATGATATTGATTATGGGAGAAAATAAGTATAGTTACTGTTCATCCTTACTCTATTAAAACTTGGGGTACCTGCCAGACTCAAGGAGAGTTAGGAAAGCCATACTGCACATAGAATCATAGAATCATGGGGGTTGGAAGGGACCTCGAGAGATCATTGGGTCCAACCCCCTGCCAGAGCAGCTCCCTGGCTCATATTGCACAGATAGGCGTCCAGAAAAGTCTTGAATATCTCCAGAGAAGGAGACTCCATCACCTCCCTGGGCAGCCTATTCCAGTGCTCTGTCACCCTCACTGTGAAAAAGTTCTTCCTCATGTTGGTGCGGAACTTCCTGTGCTCCAGCTTGCAGCCATTGCCCCTTGTCCTGTCTCCACAGAGCACTGAAAAGGGGCTGGCCATTTCCCCCTGCATCCCATACTTAAGATATTTGTAAACATTAATAAGGTCCCCCCTTAATCTTCTTTTCTCAAGGCTAAACAGTCCCAGCTCACTCAGCCTTTCTTCATATGGGAGATGCTCTAGGCCCTTAATCATCTTTGTAGCCCTCCTCTGGACTCTCTCCAGGAGATCCCTGTCTTTTTTATACCAAGGAGCCCAGAACTGGACACAATACTCCAGGTGGGGCCTGACCAGGGCAGAGTAGAGAGGGAGGATCACCTCCGAACTGCTGGCCACACTCATCCTGATGTTCATAAAAATTATTCACTTCTAACAGACCAGCAGGTACTGCCTTTCGGAAAATACCAGGCAGGTGACCATTTTCATTGACATAAAATGCAAATATTATCTTTATTCCATTGTGATCATTATCTTCAAATAACATTTTACAGCATCTCAAATATCAGCAATTCTTTAAATTCATTAATTGACATTTCATGCTAGCCTAACATTACAGAAGCATTCCAGTCACTTCATGAAGGTTACTTTTACACTAGCCCATACCTATGAAGCTTAATCACTGCTTTCTGAATGAGCTTGGTATTTTTCCAGTCCTTTCTTGGCCCTTTACTAAGGGTGAGAAGTTAACTATGGGTCTGATTTTCAGTTCCTTTCTCCAAAGCAAAACCATCTGCCTAAAGAAAAGAAAGCGAGGGAAGAAAGTAGAAAGGAGAAACACATAGTGTATTTGTATATTTTTTTTCCAACTCCAGGTGGTGTCAATCTAAGGAAAAGCCACAAAATAGACCATAAGTTATAAACATGTCCTTGCTATCATTGCTCTTATTTTTTACCAAGCCTACACTTTATCTGTTTTCTGTATATAGAGAGTTGCTGATCAGCAACACTTGCAAGCTTCAAATAAATAAAAGGGCTATAAAAACTGTAATATGACTTCTCTGTGTGTGGTAAAAAAATTGCACAATGCAAATACCTTCAAGTATCCCACATGGTCTCTGAATGGTGAAACAATTTCTATGGAAGAAATTTGTCTTGATTGCTTGCAGCCTACTCGTCGGGGAGTGTATGATTTGGAATACCTCCATATCGCAATTTATTCTTGCAGTTATTTACTTCTCCTGAACTAAAGTAGCTGGTTACCTGGCAGTCTACCAGCAAGAAAACAAAATTTAAAAGAAGTAATTGTAATTTATGTTTCAGTAATTTCTTAAAAAGTTTCCAATCTTTAGATCATTCTTTTGAAAGAGTGCCTTTTGACAGGTTTAACATGGGGAAAAGAGTGGTGAATCCCAAATTAGTACTTAGCCTGTAGGATAAAAATGTAAACTTGCATAAAGTACCATACAAGTCTTGGCTGTGGAATTCAGGGCTTTTTTTAAGGCTGAAAATCTTTTTGTCCAAGACGTATTTGTGTCACATTAAGTCCCAATGACAGTTTTATGAGACTGTAAAATAATATATAATAATATTAAATAGTAAGGTTTAATAATATAAAAATATAATAATTTTTATTTCCTAATGTAACATAATACTACTATAATCTGAATTTTAAAATTTTTGTTCTAACTTCATTTGTTTCTGCTTGTGCTACTCAGACAATGATCCTAAGCATCTCAGAATCAGTAGAGAAGGTTCCAGTGATTTAAGTGAGATGTGCATCAGGCTATTATAGGGAAGAGGTTCTTTATTGCAAAAGAGTTTGAAAAGCTTGGCATTATTATGTTTATACCATTTCAATCCAAGCCACGTGTGGGCATGGTGTGAAAAGTCTTAAGTTAGGCAATTAGTAGAGCTGTAGCTCTTATGTATGCTTTCAGGACTGTACTCCTGACATTTGCTTCTGCAACCATAGAGGTTCAGCTGTAATTCCCTTTCTGAAGCACTTTAATGTGGCTGTTGCTTTATTTCCTGGTAGTTTATAATATACTTCTGGTTTTGCTCACTGAGCTTGGTGCTGCATCCCTCACTTTTTTGGTACTGGCTATCCATAAAATGCTAGTTGACATGGAGTTGTTTTTTCTGACTCTTAAAGCTTTTAAAGCTGATTTTTTTCTACCATAATTTAGACATTTTTTCAGATTATCTTGATTTTTGCTGATGGATACCTAGCAGCTTGATGCAGTTACCTTAATATAGGTGCTTGATGCTAATTAAAATATGTTATAGACTCTGTGAGACACAGCCTTTATACATAGGACATGACATCCACAGACATCAGGGCAGCAGCTGGAAGCTAGTGGGTTCTCACACAGATTTCAGGTACCACTAGAAACTTCTGCTTATGCAAATATGTTGAGCTTTTGATGACTGTCCTGTAGCACTTCTGACTTGTTTTCCTTCATAACCTCAATAGAAAAGATCTCTGAATTTGGCAGTAAGTTTTCTCCAGTTACTGTCCTAAAGCACTGATGACCACTGAAGAAATCATTTCAATACGTGTTTCTCATATTTCTTTGTTTAGTTATAGATGCAGAGATGAAAAAAAAATAGTTTTGACTGCTAATCAACTTCTAAACAATGTGAAAATAATTGGAACATTTTTAGAGACGCTCAAAATAACAGTATAATGCAATTGTTTCTCTAGAGAATTTCCAGAAAGATAAAATTGAGAAACTTTCTTCAACCTTTAAACAACTTTATTTCACATCATGTGCTTGCCAAGAATTGAGTGTATAATCTTTACATGGTATACTTGATTTATTGACTACATGGACCTTTTTTTTCCCCATTTCAGGAAATCCTGTTAAAATAAGCAATATTAATTGTAAATAACAGTCTACTGACTTATTAGTTAAATCTGATTCATGCTTAAGCTTTTGGTTCAATGGAGAAATTCTGTATCTGTGTTTCTTTGTTTTTAGATTGAGGAGGATACATGGCAGAAATACTACCTGGAAGGAGTTGCAAATGAAATGTATACAGAATATCTGTCTAGTGCCTTTGTGGGTTTGTCCTTCCCTGCAGTTTGTGAGTAAGTAGAAATACATATTGATATTCAAAAGTATTTAGCTTCTCCTAAGTGAAATCTAAGGTTTCTGCAGGAGGCCTTTTCAGCCTGCTACAGGCCTAATGTTGCTACATCAGATAGGATCCAGTAAAATAAACATTAAAGCAATCACTGCATGGAAGTATTCCAAACACTGTAATGTCTGTTTTCAGAAGAGATTTGGAATTAAGTGATTGTAACTGAAAACATAAATGTTTACAGTGTTGAACAAATTCATCAGCAATCCATTTAAATGGACTTATTTACTCGTAAGTGCTGTCCTATTGTTTCTTTTAATGATTCCCATTCTTTGAACAGTGGTTTTCAGTGTCACCGTCTTGGCTTATGTCCCATTCGAAAGAAATTATTCATTAATTGAAGCAGATGGAATCATATAAGCAGTGTGGTATCCAGAGCTCTGTAGAACTGGTTGCAAACTACATTTAAACAAGTGAAATATGTCAGGAAAAATATGGCTATTCTGCAGTGAGAAATGAGTATTTGAAGCATATACTATATAAATGTAGCATAAGCCATACTACAACATTATTTCTAGAGACTGAAAATCATTTATGTTTGTTCTAGAATGATTCTGTGTAGGAGAGATTTCTATGCACAAGGTTTCTCTAATAGGTACTGTGGCCACAAACCTAGTACAGTTTAGCACAGTCTTATTTCCTCATCTTTTGGCATTGCTCTTCATTTCAGCCCTACAAAAAGGTCACAAGTCTCTGGACAGCTTTTGCTAGTCCGTGCTGAAATGCTTAAAAGGAAGTATACTCTACTCTTCAGTTTGCTGTTTAACTAGGGAACATAGAAAAACCTCCACCGGCTCCACACTTAGAGGAAATAGAGAAAGTAAGATCTCATCGCATATATAAAGAGGAATGATTTTTATTTAATTACTTCTACTTCTTCCAACTTCTCTTATTTTTACAGTAGCATAAAAAAAGGTTATTGCATGAGGGAGAAACAAGTGTTACAGAATCACAGAACCACAAGGTTGGAAAACACCTTTAAGACCATCAACTAAACCATATCCCAAAGTACCTCATCTACCTTTTTCTTAAACACATTCAGGGTCGGTGACTCAACCACCTCCCTGGGCAGACTGTTCTAGGCCCCAACAACTCTTTCAGTAAAAATTTTTCTTCTAATATCTAATCTGAACCTGCCCTGGCACAGCTTCATGCCATTTCCCCTCGTCCTATCCTGTTACTCAGCTGAAGAGACCATTGCCCACCTCTCTACAATCTCCTTTCAGGTAGTTGTAGGTGGTGATAAGGTCTCCACTCAGCCTTCTCTTCTCCAGACTAAACATCCTCAGCTCCCTCAGCCACTCCTCATAGGATTTGCCCTCCAGCCCCTTCACCAGCCTGGTTGCCCTTCTCTGTACTTCCTCGAGGACTTCAATGTCCTTGTTATGGTGAGAAGCCCAGAACTGGACGCAGTACTCAAGATGCAGTCTCACCAATGCTGAGTACAGGGGCACAATCACTTCCCTAGACCTAATGGCCACACAATTTTCGATACAAGCCAGGATGCCATTGGCATTCCAGGCCACCTGGGCACACTGCTGACTCATATTCAGCCTGAAGTCAACCAACACCCCCAGGTCCTTCTCTGCCTGACAACAGGTCTTGAATGTCTCCAGAGAAGGAGACTCCATCACCTCCCTGGGCAGCCTATTCCAGTGCTCTGTCACCCTCACTGAGAAAAAGTTCTTTCGCATGTTGGTGCGGAACTTCCTGTGCTCCAACTTGCAGCCATTGCCCCTTGTCCTGTCTCCACAGACCACTGAAAAGGGGCTGGCTAATTCCCCCTGCATCCCATGCTTAAGATACTTACAGACATTAATTAGATCCCCCCCTTAGTCTTCTCTTCTGAAGACTGAACAGTCCCAGATTATTCAGCCTCTCCTCATAGGGGACATGCTCCAGGCCCTTAATCATCTTCGTAGCCCTTCTTTGGACTCTCTCCAGGAGATCCCTGTCCTTTTTATATCAGGGAGCCCAGAACTGGACACAATACTCCAGGTGGGGCCTGACCAGGGCAGAGTAGAGGGGGAGGATCACCTCCTTCGACCTGCTGGCCACACTCCTCCTGATACACCCAGGGATCCCACTGGCTCTCTTAGCCACCAGGGCACACTGCTGGCTCATGGCCAACCTGTCATCTACCAGGACCTCCAGGTCTCTGAGCTCTTCTCCAGTACGTCATCCCCCAGCCTGTACTGAAACGAACGGTTGTTCCTTCCCAGATGCAAGACTTTACACTTGCTTTTATTGAACCTCATCTGGTTTCTCTCTGCCCAGCTCTCCAGCCTGTCCAGGTCTCTCTGGATGGCAGCACAGTGTTCCTGCATGTCAGCCACTCCTCCCAGCTTTGTATCATCAGTGTATTTTCTGAGGGTGGATGCTATTCCCTCATCAAGGTCGTCAATGAAGATATTAAACAGGACTGCACCCAACACCAAGCCCTGGGGAACACTACTAGTCACAGGTCTCCAGTCAGACTCTGCTCCACTGATCACCACCCTCTAGGCTCGGTCCAACAGCCAATTCTCAACCCACCTCACTGTCCACTCATCTATCCCATGCTCTCTCAGCTTTGCTATCAGGATGTCATGGGAGACAGTATCAAAAGCCTTGATGAAGTCAAGGTAGATGACATCCACTGCTCCCTCTCCATCCACCCAGCTGGTGATGAGATCATAGAAGGCTATGAGATTGGTCGAGCACGATCTCCCCTTAGTGAATCCATGCTGACTGCTCCTCATGACCTTCTTCTTATCCAATTGCTTGGAGATGGCATCCAGAACAAGCTGTTCCATTACCTTTCCTGGGACAGAGGTGAGGCTGACTAGCCTATAGTTGCCTGGATCCTCCTTCTTGCCCTTTTTAAAGACCGGAGTGACATTGGCTACCCTCCAGTCCACAGGCACTTCTCCTGTTCTCCAAGACCTGTCGAAGATGATAGAGAGCGGTTCAGCAATCACTTCCATCAGCTCCCTCAGGACACATGGATGCATCCTGTCCGGTCCCATGGATTTGTGTACATTAATCCCTTTGAGATGCTCCTGGACCACCCCTACCTCAACCAGAGGGAAGCTATTCATTTCCCAAACATTACTTCTTTCATCCAGTGTCTATGGGTCCCGGGGGGCCTTTGAAGTGAAGACCGAAGTGAAGAAGGCATTCGGTATCTCCACCTTCTCAGCGTCCCCCGCTACCAGGACACCCGCCTCATTCAGCATGGGACCTACATTATCCCTGGTCATCCTCTAACTATTCACATATCTAAAAAAACCCTTTTTGTTATCCTTTATGTCCCTTGCTAGCTTCACTTCCAAGTGGGCTTTAGCCTTCCTAGTTGCATCCCTACAGGCCCTGACAACATTCTTATATTCTTCCCAGGTGCTCAGACCTTTTTTCCACAGCTCATAGACCTTCTGCTTCCCTTTGAGTTTACTCATTAGCTCCCTGCTCATCCGCGCAGGTCTTTTGCCTCTCTTTCCCGATTTCTTACTCAAAGGGATGCATCGTTCCTGTGCTTGGAGGAAGCGCTGTTTGAATGCTAGCCAGCTCTCACAGGCTCCCATTCCTTCTAACAGCATAGCCCATAGGACAGCTCCTATTAGTTTTCGGAGGAGATCAAAGTTAGCTCTTCCAAAATTCAGGGTAGTTATCCTACTTTTTGACTTGCTTCTTCCACCCACGATCTTGAACTTGACCATTTCATGATCGCTTTGTCCTAAGCTGCCTGCAACCTTCACTTCCCTAACGAGCCCGTCCTTGTTAGTAAAAACAAGGTCCAGCACCCACCCTCCCCTTGTAGGTTCCTGCACCATCTGTAGCAGGAAATTGTGTTCAACATACTGCAGAAATTGTCTGGACTGCATACGACTGGCCGTATTGCTTGCCCAGTAAATATCTGGGTAATTGATGTCCCCCATAAGGACCAGCGCCTGGGATCTTGAGGCTACTTCTAGCTGCTTATAGAATGCACTATCAACCCGTTCCTCTTGATCAGGGGGCCTATAGTACACATCCACAACAATGTTACACATACTAGCCTGCCCCTTGATTCTTACCCACAAGCATTCAACGGATGGTTCATCCTTCCCCGGGCGGAGCTCAATACATTCTAGGTGCTCTCTAACATAAAGAGCAACTCCCCCATCTCACCTCTCTAGCCTATCAGTTTAGTTTAACAGGATCTACCTTTTGTAAACCCATGTTGACCAGGCCTGATCCCCTGGCCATCACCCATGTGCTGCATGATAGCTCCCAAGATGACCCTCTCCATGATTTTCCCTGGGACTGAGGTCAGACTGACAGGCCTGTAGTTTCCCAGATCCTCCTTCTTACCCTTCTTATATAGGAGTGTGACATCTGCCAGCCTCCAGTCGAGTGGAACTTCCCCAGTCTTCCAGGATTGCTGATAGACAAATGTTATCCTGTTAGCCATTTAAAAATCTGTCTCTTACTGGGATGTAGCTATGGCAGAGCCCAGTCTTTAATTTGCTAGTAAAATGAAGGGGCTCACAATTCATCTCTCTACTCTGTTAAAAAGACTGTGAGTAGGCTATTACTGTAAGCACAAAAATTTGGCTGTATATCTTGAAATAGAAAATATCATATTATAGTCTAAAAATCTGCATTATGTTCAGAATGGATGGTAATTTGTGCTGTTCATACTAGCCACAATCAAGAAAACTGGATCTCCATGCCACACCATTGTCAAACATAGTCGAGTTTCTCAATGAGTTCTTAGAAACATATGACTGAGACTGTATTTGAAGAAAAAACTGATGTTCTTTTAACTGTGTTTGTGGAGTTGAGATAAAATAATTGGTAAATAAAAGCCATATATTGGCATTTAGAAATATGACTAAACTTCAGAGCTTTTCTCAAACATTTGATTATCTGGAGGCTTAATTAACTGTGTTTCCTAGTTTAAATTAAAGAAAAAGATTTATCTCAAATTTTCCAGCAGTTTAATAACTCTATTAAATTCAGGTTAATTAAAGCGTGTTGAAAATTAAAATTTAGTGTTACATATTAATGAGTTTAGTGCATAGGTATTTTTGTTATTATGAATTAGCTATTCAATTTCCAGAAGAACATGAGGACAGCAAAAAGTCAGTTGCATTTTTTGTGAAGGAGAAATAAAATCAGTGGACAGGCTTAATGTGATCAACTGCTCACAAATTACACAGACTTTGAGAACAATTTTGTTGTTTAGGTTTTAATATTCATGCAGTCAACAACATTTTCAAAACCCTGAAACTAAATGAGATATGCTGCTTCCTCAGGTTATTGGTCCTGATTCCTAATCTTAGAATGTGATTCTTTGGTAAATAGGTTGCCATACAGTTTGGATAACAAATTTAAAGGGAGTGCAGAAACACGTCTTTCAGTGGGAATAAGACAGTATTTTTTAAAGAATTTCAAGCTTTTGATGTAAATGCTGGAGTGAAACAATTAGTTGGAAAAAGAGTATCAGTCTGCAAGTTTTATTTATAGCTCTGAGTATATATGTGTATACTGTGTGAACATACTCTTACCAATATGTTTTCAATTTATTAATGTAATTCCTGTCATTCTGTGCTCTTGGATAGGCAGGCGTGATGATGACAGAGCAAACTAGCCACACTGTTACCTACTGGTCCAGAGTCTTCTAGTGGGCCTTCTAATATGTACTAGTGCAAGAATAGCCTTCACAAAGGTTCTCGGCCCATCATTGTTCACCCCCAAGTTTTCCTAGTAGGCTGGGTTGTCTATGGATTCACTCTTGACCTAACAGTGGAAACAGCATATGAAAGGTGTCCACTTCCCTTATATGTTAACTTGGGCCCATTTGCTGTTGGTTCTATTTTCAAACTATTTTTAATGCACATTGTTTTTAAGGTCAGGTTGCATGAGGCTTTGGGCAACCTGATCTAGTGAAAGGTGTCCCTGCCCATAGCAGGGGGTTTGGAACTACATGATGATCTTTGAGGTCCCTTACAACCCAAAACATTCTATGATTCTATGAAATTGGCAAAAACATGGGCACCTTCTGCTTTCAACCTACAGGTGGGTTCATTCAGGTGCTGAGCACTCATGTAATGCTCAGGCAAGGGAAAAAAAAAAAAAGCAAATAGTCCAATAGTAGATTTTCATAGAACTATTAAAAATTTAAAAGTGAGATCTGATGTGTTTATCTGATCAAGTATAAAGTGAAAGTTTGTTAGCAGGATTCTGGGGGTCTTGTTAAAATATTCGAGATGTAATTTACAGGTGTCTTACTAGATCATTACATGCTCTTCTACTATTGCTTTAGAATTGCATGACCTTTTTAAGTATGCTACAGGAGATCACATGACAAATTGGAGGAGGAATCTGAAATTAGAGATGCTAAGAAATGGAAATGAACTGACTGATATCTATCACATATGTAATACAGAATGCACTGGTGATGCAATATTAGTTGAAGCTCCTGTAGTTTTATATAAACCAGGAAGAATTAATTGGCTACCAGTACTAGAAAATTTGCTTAAAAATTTTAATAAATACTTGTTTTCTATTATTTTTTCTGCTATTATTCTGCTAAACAAAACTATAATTCCACTGTTCTTTCTGGCTCCCATTAAAGATGATCATTTTGGAATAAGAACATTAAGTAAGGATATTCATGTAAGAGCTCTGCTGAAGGTTTTGAGCACACAAAAAATCATGCTGGCTTGCAAAAGTGGGTATTGTTAGTCTTCTAGTTATGAGCAGGAAACATTGTTGCCACATAGGGTTTTGAATTAATAAACAGAAATTTGTCTAGCAATTACTAACCCACAAATTATTGCTTGTACCAAGTGTAGTAAAATACATGTTTTCCAAAACCATGGTGTAAGCATTGGTAATGGTAACATAGGCCTCTATACTTTAAATGCATTAAGGAATAAAAAAACTGTGGGAAGCTAAGGCCTCTGTGTTGATCTATGGATATTTTTCTACTGGAGCAGACTTTTCATATTTGTGAAGTGTATGAGAGACATCTCTGGCAGAAACAGATGTAGTCTGATTTTAATCACAGTCGGAAGATGGAGAGCTTCATTTAGAGTCATGTCAGTTTAGAGGCTGTCTTGTGGCTTGGCCTCTACCTGAGCTGAGCTTGTTTGTTGAGTCTAAACTTTGACATACATCTGCAATGTTGGATAAAATTCTGGGCTCTGGAAAAAGCTCTTAATTTAACAGGTACGGACTATTCCACTATCATTTCTTCAGAGAGGCAGAAAACTGTACCAGTCGTATTATGTGTGACTTCATTCTTGAGAGTTGAAAAGCACCTAAGATTTACCTCACCCCTTGAGACAAGTCAAAAACCTAGTTGAAAACAATGATACAAAGACAGAAGCAAGCACAGGTTGCTCAGGTTTTTTCTGTGCAAGACTGACTTAATTTGGAGTCACGCTCAGTCTAGAAAGTGCTACTACTATGAATCTATCCAGTAGAGAAATTATCTGTTTTGGAGCTGAGAGAGAATGCATTGAGTGCTAAGTGTCACCTACTTCCCTAACTTAGTTATCTTTTGTCAAGACAATGAAGTTTCTCAGACTTCTGTGATTAGCTTGCCAAAGAGTCTGTTATAAAAACATACAAAATACATGACTAATGTGGGAATATATGCCACAGTTATAAACTGTGCAACAATATGCTAAACACAGATAAGGACATCCCCGTAATCAGCTTAAGATGTTCCTGTAAAATACTACTTTTTTATAAGAAACATTTTTCCATATATTTTTCATAGCCAAATATCAACAGGATTTATCCAATATCTAAATACCTTTGCTAAGTGCAGCTGACACAAGGTATGAAAGTAGATTGGAAGTAGATCAAAAGTACCTTCTCTCTCCTGAGGAAATTAATTATTCCTTTGCCAAATTTAGTTCAGAAATAAATCTTATAACTGACTGTATTGAAAAAACTGAATGATTTATGTTCTATGAGATTTTAATCAAAATTTTGTTTGGAAACTTCCAAAAGATTTTCAAATTAAAATACATTTTAAATGTTTTGTACAAAACAAAGTAATTAAGAACTAATAAGGTTATATCTTCATGTTTTTTCTGCTCAGAAAGAACGATAATTTCTTTAAATAGCCCAGGACTTTCACATGCAAATAATACAGCAGGTATCTATGGTTAATTCATAGCAATCATAGTCTTAGCAGTAAAGAAGGAAGATTTAGTGTCAAAACCAATTTATTTCTCTCTGGGTAGAGAGAAACAGTCATATTCAAATTCTTAAGAGCCTTTGTTCTTGACCATCTGTGTTCATCAGTAGTTAACAGATGATGCTGACAGTTGAAAATAAAATAGAAATTAATGCCTCTCATACTGTCATTGACAATTTTTGTGCACTTCTTCGTAACAATTTGAGATAAAAAAGTGTTCTGACTTCTTAGTACAAAATTCTTTATTTATCAGGGGACCAAAAGCAGTTATAAGATCTTTCTGTTTCTCATTTTAATCATATCAAACTATATTTCCAGAACACAGTTGGATGGTGAAACTTTTTTAGTTACCTCTTAGATACCTAGAAAAGAATTAGATACTTATGCCAAATATTATGGTAGCATTATGGTAGCATTATGCTTATCACTTTGTTGAGTTTGATGTTAGTTTTTTTTTAGGAAAAAAAAAAACAAAACATATGTGCAGATAGAGATATATATTATCAAATTCTAGAAACCAGGAAGTTAAGTGTGTTTCCTAAAGGAATGTCAGTAGCCAAAATAAAAAGTATATATTTAGAATGGTTTACATTCACAGCTGTTGACATTGTATTTCATACAATAGTAGTCTCCATACAATATACAATGTGCTTCTATATTAATGTTTTGGAAAACCTATTTTTTGTTTTACTTTTCTTTGAAGCCAATTGTCATGCTTCATTAACCTGTTAATATTGTAGAAAATGTGGGTCTAATCAGGAATTCAGTAAAAATCAGGATTTTGTCTAAACATTTCTGGCACTGACTAAAGTTCTGGGTATAGAATAAAAGTTTTAATTGAATTTGTGAAAAAAAAAAAAAAAAGTTAATCTTTCCCCATCTAACTTTCTGTGCCACTTCCCTATAATGATACATCACCTGCCTCCCCAGACGAGGAGATTACAGAAGTACTTTTACAATCCTTGAAAGGAACATTTTGGAGAAAAAATATACTCAATATTACATTGCAAAACTGAAACAGTGCAAAATAAGTTATATTGTGTATATCTTTATGTGATATGCAGCACGTTTCTTTAGCTATTTTAAAACCCCTACATCCATGCTTCTCTGTAATTAAACTCTTATCCTGAAGAAGTAGCAGAAATTAGTTTACTGTGTTCACAGCAAGTTCTGAAACTTACAGAAATGAAATATTATCAGTTCAGCAGGCAATGCCTTGTTTTTTGCTAAGTATATGACTGATGGAAAGTATGCTGAATTACGCTTAGATTTGCTTTAAGAAATAAATGTTGTTTAAATATATTTGGATATTAGAAAAAATTTTTACTGAAAGAGTTGTCAGGGCCTGGAACAGGCTGCCAAGGGAGTTGGTTGAGTCACCTTCCCTGGATGTGTTATGCAACAAAATTAACATAACTGAAGTAAGTGAGCATTGAAAGAGTGTATGATACAGATGATGGCAGCCATCTAATTGAAAGGTGACCTCTGTAACAATTTGTGACAAATTCATAAAACAGGAAGCAAGTAGTGTTGAATTTGTGTACACTTCAGTGACAAAATGGGAAAATGGTTTCTAGTTACTTAAAACAAAATGTTTGTTTCTTCATTTGTTCTCAGAGACCCTATTAGTTTGAAGCAAATGGTATTGTGCTAACTCACGATTTTAGTATCTTGTTTTAACAAATAGCCACTTGTACAGACTTTTACTACTGAAAAAAAAATGTGTATTATAATGTCAGAACGTACTTCTTATATTGGTCAGAAATTGCTTCCAGTCATGCTGTTCCTCAGTGATAGTAGTTGGGAAATACTGACTTATTGATAATGTACTCTCATATTAGTTCAATACATAAATATTGTCAAAGGAATGCACACTACAGTCAACATATTGCTGAATTGCAGCAAAGATTTGAAAAATTTCCTCAAGACATCCACAACTATAGCTCAATGCAATTTTATGTCATGTATTATGAACATTGCTACTAATGCTTAAGTAGACTTCAGAACATAGTGTTACATGGTGCTTATGCTACTGTTCTCAACTTGTCAGTTTGTATTTTTGGGAAAATAAATATTCATTATCTTCAAAATAGAAAAAACAATATATTTTCTTTGTATATGTAATTGAAAAAGATGGGAAAAGATCTTAGTGCAGATTCTCAAAGAATGTATGTGATGGTGGTGGTGAAAAAGGACTTACTGATTCTTGGCATCTTCTCTTCCTTCAGACTGGTGTTTGCGAAACTAAAGCTCTTAATGATAGCCATAGAATACAAGTCGGAAAAACGAGAAAGCAGGTATGTCCAATGCCTACAAATTCTGAAGTTCTGGAATGCACTGTCAAGAATTTTGCCTGCTTTTCTTTTTTTGCAGACTGAACACAGCTGTTACATTTTTGAAACATTTCAGACTATAATTAGCATGCCATCACATTACACCATTTCACATAGAGCTGAAAGACTTTCATTTCTGACCTTTTTTCTTCCCTAAAACTAACTTAATTAAGAACATTTAGTTGAAAGTGGGGGCATAGTGATACATATGTCCCATCTCCAGAAGTGCAATTCATTTTTACTTAAAAACATACAGCGATTTTGTTCATACTCTACCAGTTTTCATTTGTGGTCCAACTTATTTTACTGAAAATGACAAAGTGGAAAATAGATGTTATAGCAAAACTCATTAAGGCTAATGTCTATTCTCAGATTTCATTTAAATTAATGTAGAAGAACCAATTTAGATAGCATAGAAGATAAACAGAAATACAGCATAAGCGTAGTATTTATATGTTATCTGTTCTTGCTTGCCTATATGAATAACATCTTGAAACTGGAAAAGATTAAGCCTTGAAGTTACCAACTGGCTGACTCCTTCAACCAAAAAAAAAACCAAAAAACATCATTATTATTAGTACAGATTCACAGGCAGGAAAACAAGTGTTTCTTGCAGATTTTTTTCATACAAAATTACATAAAAATCCAAGTGAACACTGGAGTCAGTCTTTTGTCAACTAGTCCATCAGTGCTTTACACAATATTAAGTTTTATGTTACAAAAATTATAAATGTGCTCTGCAACATTTTATGAAAATATGACAATACTGACTCTGAGCTTATTTTATGTTCTGTACTACTGTAGTAAATCTGGAATGATACATATTGGTTCATCTTATTTTTGGCCATTAATTACTTAAAATTTTGATAGCAATTGTTCTCCTCACAGGAGAACCAATTCTACCATTTGAGGTCATGCACAATTTCTAAGGTTCTGAAAGTTTATTTTAATATTTATTATTAGATATTGTAATTTTTCTTTATTAAAAAACTCTATAAAATCCATGTTTGGCATTTGACATGGAAAATGCAATGTCCAACTGTTTCTAAGAATATTTCTATGCCCTATGTGGTTTTTTTTCCTTGATTCTTTCTAATGTAATAAAGTTATGTGAAGTGGTGTATGTGCTATTGGATATTATTTTTGTCCAAACTATTCTGATTAAGAAGTCCTTTTTTTAATTTTTTTAAAATATCAGACTTTTTAATGTTTCCAGCTCCCATGGGCTCTTAAAATACTTTTCCCTTGAATTTCATTCTGTACTAGCTAATGTAAAGCAAATTGTTTATTATTCTTTTTTCTCTGTACAGTTTAATCTCTTCCTAGAGAAAAGAAAAACATAATAGTAACAGCAGTGGGACTATTTTCCAGATTTTGTATTTCTGATATTAGAAAACATTTGGTTTCTGTTGGTTTGCTTAAGAATTATTGACTGATTGAGGTTGTCGTTAATTCAGTTGTCATTTACTCACATAAGTGCTAATATTACAGTCTTTTTCAGTAATAACAGATAATTCATGGCTTCCATATCATTCTTTGCACTAACTTCAGTGGGAGTTGGATTGAGTTCTTAATCACAAGGTGATGCAGAGGATCCCACAAAAAGTAACACAATGTGATACAATCATATATTCCTTCTTAATTAAAGCCACGCAGGTAACAGTTCACAAGTAATTGATTTGGTATTAAAAAAAAAAATCCTAAAAGTTGCAGGAAACCATACTAACAAAGGGATATTAACAGCTGGATTTTTTGAATACATAAGTAACAAAAGCAGACCATGTTAAGCTAGATATTCACATTTTCTTTTAACCCTAATCCACAATAATATCTGCTGACTTTATTAACCAGTGACAATTTTATGGTACACTGAACAGTGCTACCTGCAGAACATCTTTACTCTTCTACTTGTTCTTGTGCTCTTCAAGCCAAATATGTTAAGTATTTGTGCTTTTCTGAGCTGGAGCCTTTTAATCTAATCAGTTTCTCACTTCTTAGGTATACTTTCATTTCCTTACATCTTATTAAATTAAAAGATGGGGAATTAAGATAAAAACTAGAATAACTGGGTTTTCAAGTGCAAGCTGCCTTCGAACAAGTTAAATTTGTCATTTACCAGTGATGTTTCTTGATGTTGGCTTCAGAAATATTTTATTCTACCTATTATCTTTAGTTTTTCACTGGTAATTCTTCATAAAGGTGAAGGGGGAACTGATTACAGTACCCTTTTATCTTTCACTCTTTGGGAGAGTGACCAACAGTAGATTATATGCTGCTTTATTTTATGATTGTAGATTTGATTCATATTTTGTAAAATTGAAATATTTTATATAGTTTACAATTTAGAGCATCAATGATAATTATAAATAAAATTGTAGAATTTTTTCTATGTGACACCCTTTCATTAAGAGATAGAATTTCCTGCCATGGCTGGACCAGTTTTTCCAGGAGCAGAGTAAATTTTCAAAGCACACTTTCTGCCTAAGTGATGAGAAGATCTTACTCCCAGCAGCTTAATATTTGTTACTAGTCATAATAGAAGATCTTAGTAAATTACATATTTGGTTTTTTTACTTACACAGAGGGTTTCCTTTTAAGATTATTTTCATCTGCCTTCATCACTTTTGACTCAGAGCTAAAGCAAGACAAAGTGAATTCAGAAGTGTGTGCAGCTTTCAGTAGTAGTAATGTGAGGCTGTTCTAGATTTCCGGCTCCCCTCTCTAAATTTCACCTAAGGTTTAAGGAAAAATCCTTACACCATTTTAAGTCAATGGCAGAATTTTCATTGACTTTGTTAATGTCTTCATTACATGTAGAATAGCATAAATATTCACTTACCAATGCACTTTTTTTAATTCCCAGGCAGTCTCCTAGATGCCAGTTTTCTAAAGATGTCTGATTTACAGCCAAATTCTCTTAATCTTACCATAGGGAATTTGAGATCAATAGTAATTATAAATCATCAGAATGCTTTCCAAGTTAATATTAATGTACAAGTTAACAGTAACTGAGCTTTCTGCTTAGACTTGTGTTTTTTGCTCCTTTTTTCCCTGACTCCTAATGTAGCTGCACAAACCAGTTAGCACACCTTGATAACAAGTCTAAACAGTTTATTAGCACTTTATTAATTTACAGGATTGCTTGAAAGCAGAACTTAAAATTTTTCAAGCTTAAATATAGGCAATAGATATGATAAATACAAACTCATTTTCAAATAATGGGTGAAGTATCTATAGTATATTTATCTTTTTAGGCAACTGTTTCTCATCAAGTTCTCTGAAGGATTAATTAAAAGAGCCATGATTAGATAATTATTTTGTTTATCTTTGCATTTATTTATTTAATATTGTTTAAATTACTGCTCAGTTATCAAATTAATGTCTGAATCTACAAAACATGACTGAATTAATGGATTTCTGACCAGACACTAAGGCTTGCACTTCAGTAATTCTAGGTCACAACATGAATTATCCATTTCTTCATCTCCAATTAGTATCTGGCAATATTATGATGAGTTATTAAGAGCAGAAAGTACTTTGTAAGTAAGTTTTTGTGTCCCTGATGCAAGCCAAATGCTTTAGCTTAAAACATGGTCTTGCTTAGTTCATTGTAGTGAGGTTTCATTTCTTCTGTAGAAGACATTAAAGGAACTTACAGAACATCCACCTGAAAATGTCACAGCAGAACTCACTGAACAGATAACAAAAAAATCAGTTCAAAGTGCAGACATTCAAACTCCTCATCTGATATCCCTTTTAGTGATATTTTCTCGGTCCTTTTTCCCCTTATTTTTATTCTTTTCATGAGTAAGCAAGAAGGAAAGCCTAAACAGGATTCTTCCCACTTGCACCCTGTGTATATTCCTCTTGTTAAATTTTCTCTTTGTCTATCCATATATTTGTTCTCATTCTCAGCAGAAAAACCTTTGAGACTTGAAGGCTTTTAAATAAAGGGTTTTTTTGCTTTTGCTTTGGTGTCAGTTGATTTCTTATCAAAGTGTTTGATTTGCAATTTTTTTCTTGTCGTTTGCAGAAGCCGAAAGCGGTATGCCCTCTTCGTTACCTTTCCTTCCAACCTCAATCCTACCTCCACTCCTTCTAACTTCAGGACTAATTCCTTGCCAAGAACACAGGAAGATAACATCTTTGTCTATCTTTCTCTGTATATACACACATATATACATATATATATATAAAAATATCTGTCTATGTCTCTATATATATATATATATATCTGTGTGTATACTTATATATGAGCCCCCAAACTCAAAGAGGAGAGAGAATAGCATTTTGTCTCTCCATTGGTTCTTGTGACTCACGCACTAACTTCTTTGCAGGAAGTACAAAATGAAACAGGTTTTTTAGGCTTTTCTTTCTTTTCTTTTCTTTTCTTTTTTTTTCTTTTTTTTTTTTTCCCCTTGTGGAGTCATTGCTGTATCAGATTGTGGCATTTGAAAAGCAGACTTTACTGTTAACATCTCCCCTTCTCTTTTTTCATTTGTACTGTATCATGACGATATATATTCTGTCTTTACCAGCCCTTGTGCTGCCATATGGTTTCCATACTCATACCTTACCTTCATTGATATCCTCCTTTTCCCAGAGTGTTCCTTCAAAACATGTCTTACAATATAGTAGTTCGTGTTCTCTTGTAGTCTCACCTTCCATTAACAACAACCAAATACCTGATTCTTTGCATTTCTGGTCCTGTTTTGAGCCCTGTTTTTCACAATACAGTATTCATTAAACTTATTGTACTGTTCCAGTGAAAGTACCATTGATAGTTTGTATTATGTGTCACATTCATGACGTTTATTAAGCTAATTTATGAAATTGTTACCCAATATATTTGTTTCAGTATTGTTTTTTTTTCTTTGAGATTGCACGTTTTGCATTTTCTTTTGGTGTACCATGCTATGAGCCCCTCCCTAGACTACACTATATCTGCTGCTATTGGTTTGGAAGGCATGCTCTTCCATATCCTTTCCTCTCATCATCTCTCTTCCCCCTCTCAACTTTGTTTTTCTAATTGCTATTGCAGTCTGACTGATAGTGGTGCTCTTTGAAGACCCATTCTCATTGTCCAGACATTTCAACTTCCTTCATCATAATCTCTGAACTTTACTTTCCATGTCTGTTCTGTTGTGTGTGTTGTATGTGTTACACTTACTGAATTTTTAGTCTTAGTCTCCCGTGATTTCTGAGTAGGTGTGTGAAAAGAGAGGTGGCTTCCTGTCAGTTTGGCATTATTGATATGATCCAACTGCAGAGAAGTTACTGCAACACTTAGCATCTTCAAGGATCTGCAGTTGTTGCACCTCTACTTTGCTTCTTGCTTAAGTATATATTATCATGTGGTGAAGGCATGTTAACGCTAGCATGATGAGCAATATGAAGAAGTGTTGTACCAAGTGAAGTTGCTTGCTCCCAGAATAAAGCATATTGTGGTTCTTCATTGTACTGATAATCAATCACTTCTGGAACCAGAAGGAATAATTTAATTATTTCAAAGTGTATTGACTTCACCAGCACTATTGAACTATATTTGGACTATGCCCCAATAAAATTCCTTATGTGCATCCTGTAGACCATGACATAGTTGCTGTTGTGAAGAACTTAACTCCTGGGAGCAACCTTTTATATGCTTGTAGTAATTAAGCTTTAATATACGGTAGCATGTAATGTGCACTGTGTCTTTTGCCTTGTATTCTTTTAGTGTCTTACTGGATTTTTCTGTGTAGAGCAATATGGATCTGAATTAACCTCAATGAGAGAGCCCAGAAGAAAGAAGCAATACTTTTGAGTTACAGTGTGAAGCTGGTATGCACGCAACTCCCGCTGTGGGATTTGTGCACTTACCCTCACACTCCACTTGAAAAAAATACCCTGGAACAAAAAAATACTGTCTCAAATTAATTTTGTAATTCTAATTCTATAGTCGTGTGAATGACATGGCACATTTTAAAAGGCATTATGCTAATAGTGGTGCATTTCATCTGGGCATGGCATGAAACAATCAAGAATAATAGCTGGTTTTATTTTAAAATGTGGTAGCTATAGTCAGTAATACCACATAGTGTCGTTTTAGATAATGTATTAATAGTGCTTAAACAATATTATATCTTCCTGATTACTGGATGATATTGCTACTGTTTCAGTTGCATGGGGAATGGTACAGTACATCTACCACAAGGTTTAAAACAGAGTTGTTACAGCTTTTGTCATTTGTTTAGTCAAAAATTTGCTGTTTGTGTTTCATTTAATTCAACAATTGATCTTTTCTTTTTTTGGACAAGGATGATGGCATTTACAAGGGTAGTTATAAAACAAAACAAAAAAAATAAGAAAAAAGGGGGAGTACTACTGAATCTGACAAGTGTCGTTGATGCATGGATCAGCTGTTCAATTGGTCACTGATAATGGGATTCATCTCACCTAACTTTATCAGTGTAAACTTTAGATGTCTAATCTTTTAGTTATCCAGACTTAGTCCATGATTGCAGGGAAAGAGAGAGACAGTTATTGGAAGCAGCTTCCATTCTAAGATGAGATGAATCCCACCTTCAGTGCTGTCTAAAATGCAACCTTGAAAATAAGAACGAACAAGAATAGTATGTAACTGAGGCTGCTGACAAGGCAAATTCTTAAAAGAACTATTTCAGTGTACTTCTTTACTGATTGACCTTATCTATGTCTTCCAGTTTTTGGTCTTCATATAGTGGTGCTAAAATGTTGTTACCCTTGCCGATTTTCTGTGCTGTACTTGCTGGGCATCTCCACATGCCTTTGTCAGCTCAGTTTTTAGGACCTTTACTGCAACCTCTTCCCTCTTAGTAAAGTCCCTATTTTTTTCTCAGAGAAGACAGTTATACAAATCTGTGAGTCATCTACTGAACAAATACTATGTCTAGATTGCAAGTTCAAAGTTATATCTGTTTAACAATTCAGCAGTAATGGAAACCTACTCAGTTTCAAGCTGTGCAAAGCAAATTGTGGAGGCTGCCACTTAGCATGCAGCCTACCAATAAATACACACAATGTGACAATGGTACGAACTCTAAAGCTGATTGATTGTTGTTCACATAGAAGATAGCTGAATATTATAGAAAGCTGAAGGAAATATTATTCATCTTCTACTGAAATTTTTGTGTACTAAAAAATTGTTAAAAATAATGTTTTAGGTATTCTGATAACTTTACAAGATATCAGCCATCAAAATTTCTAATGCTGTTTCAACCCAAGAAACATATTTTGAGTCCAACATGTATAGTCTTTGAACACAGGAGACAAAAGTCAACCACAGCAGAAATGAGTAAAAAATAGATAGTTGGAGGGAATGAGTCCTTCTCCGAAATGTAAGTTCAGAAATTGTCATACAGTTCAAACCTCCAACTACCAGGTTTTCCATCAGATATCTTTAAGATCAGCAAACATGGAAGACCTGCAATTAGTAATCAAAACCTTAGCTCACTTTTAATGTTTTAAGGGAAGACATAATCTAGTAGCCTTTATCTAGGTCACAATATTGTGCAACCCATCCGATGTACTACTGCAAAGGTATTGAGCAATATTCATGTTGTGTGGTAGTTCTAGGTAAATAAGAATGAATGAACAGGTATTTATGTGTATCTGTATTTTACTTGAAGGTAGCATATATAATTAAAATATCTGAAAGGTATAATCCAACAAGTAAATAAATTGATCACAATTCATATACTGCCAGAGTTACTAACAGTTATCTATTCTCCACTGACATATGAAAAAGACAGCGTTGTCTTCGAACTTTTAATTGAACAATTTTTGTAAAGAGATCCATAAGTGTTTCTCTGGAATTTTTCTGACCACATCTGAATTTTAATTTTTTTTTTTAATTATGCATCTTAAATAAGCACCAATACCCATTAGTGCTTCACCTACTTATATTTCAGACAGTCTGGGAACTCAATTTCAACTGCATAGATACTGTTGTTCCTGATTTTTTCCTGAGCTTTAAGTGTTCAGTGCCGGGTTGGATGGGGCTTTGAGCAAACTGTTCTAGTGAAAAATATCCATTCCAATGCCGGGTAGGTTTGAACTAAATGATCTTTAAAGGTTCTTTCCAACCCAAACAATTCTATGATTTGTTTTATGATTCCTGCGACAAAGAGTACAACAGAATTCTAGGGCAATTTCTACATTTTTGGTGTGTTACTTTCATTGCTTTTAGATGTATGATTTTGCATCTAGTCACCAAGTGAATGTTGTTTAGCAAATGGACTAGCTTTTGCTAGACATCAGGTAAATGTAAAACACAGCTTTCCAAACTACCTATTCTATTCCAAAAGTGACTTAAAAATTGTTTTATTATCATAGAGGAATGGAACTGGCTTGTCCTAAATTCATGCTGGTGAAGTACATTAATTTCCTGTTAAACATATTAAATAACATTTAATTTACAAATTTTCAATTTACATGGCTGTAATTGACAGGTATTCTAAATAGTCATGTGTGAAGGAGCAAGAATTTTTTTTTTTTTTTGGAACATGTTACTCTGGTCATGAAAAGCTTTTTCCTGGGGAATGTGTTTCTGGAACTAGAATTGTTAAGGAAATAATTCACTAAACATTTTATGAGCTTGTTATTACTTAATTAGTTTCTGAGGAAACCTAAACTAGAAATTTCAAAATCTGATCAAGATCTTCGAAGTTTTTAAAGTATTTGGCAATCCTTGCATGATTTCTTGAGCTGATTTAGGAGATTAAAAAAAATATTATGATAATAACATATATTTTGAAAAAGTCAGGGATGTAATTTTCAACAGCATTTTTCCCAATTTGTGACTCAGAATGCATATGGATTAGGTATATAGATATTGATATTAAATGCAATGGGTTTCTATCCTTTTTTCCCTTTTGTACATCTTCCTATATCTGCAAAACTCTGTAGCCTTGGAAGTACATAGAAATGAGACATTAGCTGAAGGTTTCTCTCTTAAAACTCCAATTTACTTTGCCATGTACTTACCTTCTTAACTGTGGGTATATATATATATGTATATTTTCATGAGCCACTTAAATACACATAGCTCTAAATAACTAATGGATGCATTCTTCTTGGTATGCTCATAAGCCCATTCTATTTTTCTCTGCCCTCTTTGTTCCCTATATTCTATTCTTTTAATTCAAAACATCTCCCTTGCTGTGCATATTAGAGTGAGTGCTTATCAAAGCATAACTTTAGCTAATGACGCTACTGGTCTCATAAGAAGTAATTCAATTGCTGCTTTAATAAGCAGCATATTTATTAAATCCATATAGACTCAGTTAAAATGACTCATGATTTTGCTCTTGTTAAATATTGCTTTGTATATAAACCCAAAGCTTTATGAGCCTTTGCTGTAACTCTGCTGATAGCAGTGATGGGGCAAATTAATTTTTATTCTCAACAGAAGATTTTGCTGCTGGGGTCATACTGCATTAACTGCAATCACATCTATATTTTGTGGCTGTAAATACATTGCATTTGTGAAAATAAGTATATGTGAATGAAGTATAAGATCTAACACAAATAAAGTCTATGCGCTGACCCATATGATTTCATGTGTCTCAGAAAACCTTGAGATGCAAAATCATACTCACAATATATTACATCCTAAATGAAGCCAGGTACTTCTGATTTAAGTTTATGTTCACTGCCTCTTAAAACAACTGCTTCATTGTTTTATTACTTTGTTCTGTGAGGGGAGTGAACATTTACAGATCTACTGGTTAACCTCAACTTGTGGAGTTTGGACTGTTGAGATTTTGGTAGGATTTTTTACTGTTTGGGTATGGTTTATCTGTCTCTAAGAGTGGGATGAGGAAAAGGAAAAAAAAAGAAAAAAAATAAGTGGGTTTATGTAAAGAAATGCGTGGATCTGTTTTCACCGAAAAGCTGTAATACTGTGATTAAGGGCAAAGAATGAAATAAGGGAAAAAAACCCAGTATTTTTCTGATACAGTAGTGCCCATTTGTACTTAAGCAAAATAGCCAACCCCCTAAATATATTGCAAGTCTTTGCATATTTTGGAAGGAGCAATGTTTCTCAATTAGAAATATTTGAGACTAGCATCCGGAGAAGATTTTTGAGATTAACAACTAAATTGTCAGCATAATGACAGATTAAGGATTAGTAGACAGGGAAGAGGAAAGTTGGAAACTGAAACATGGATGTAGTTGTGGACACGATAGAAAGTTTTGACAGAAAGATTCTCTCCTGGCTCTTGAGGAGTGACTTACCTAGGCACACAGGCTTAAGACAGGACATTCTTAACTTTTTATGTGAGTGTACTGGTAGAGTCTATGTCTCCATTAGCAATAGCCTGTTAAGGTATGTCTGTAACAACTAGTAAGTGCTCTTTTGGTTCAAGTGACAGAAGTTTGTGCAAGAATCTGAGTTTTCTAACCTGTTTGTGACTTGACTGACTACTTTCATAAGATATTTGTGTTAGATTGTTCGGGTTTTTTTCCTGTCTGTTTTATTCCATTTTAAAATATGTTAAATTGCATTTAAAAACTCCATTTAGGTAAATGTTTTAGTTGCAAGAGCAACCACTAAACCCAATACACTAACAAAAGAAATACCAGGTGTGAAAGTTAGCTGTGCAACTTTAATTTGTCCGATTTATCTGCGTGCATAATGTAGGCGTTATTTACACCATCACATTTCATTTTTTTCAATACTACTGAAGTGTGCTGTGGAGATGAACCTGCTTTCTGTGGTGATGACTTCCATTTTCTGTAGTTCTCTCCTTTTTGTTTCAAAGCTTGAAACTGTTAAACACGGGGGAAAAAAAAAAAAAAAAGGATATTTAGGTAAATACTTTCATTGAGATTTAATTTCTGTTCCAGCCTCTGCCACCCTGTCACAGGGTAATAATGAGCTAATAATTGAAACCAAACTGTTTACATCAGGCTTTTGATTATGGGTTTATTATTTTGGGAACTAGAGGCTGAGCTTTTGGAAATGCTGAGCACCTTACAGCAGAAGTCTTTAGAAAGTGTATGTAGAGCTATGGAATGCTAAATACTTAGAAAAAAATGGCCTGTAGGCATCCCAAATTAACAACTACTATATCTCATAGTGACTTAATCTCTCATCTGTAAAACGGGATGATACTATATCTTCACTCTTGTAATATAAATTATGTATTTGTGAATCTTCTACATGCTACAGTGATGATAATTGCAGAAAAACATGTAAGATTTTAAAGATGTTGATTTTTAAAGAAAGATTAACTCCATGAAGCCATGCCTGGAGTAACGGCATTAACAGTGAATGAAGTTCCAGATTGTGAGGAAACAAGTAGTTTATGGCTACCAATTTAAGAACTGTATCATAATGTCTACACAGTGGTGGCTGCATGACCAACCTTTTAATTCTTAACTCATGAACACGTTATATTGCATATTCTTTTCATAGAGCTTTGTGGGCACGTGTAATCACATAAAAAGAATGTGCTCATTATAAAGCTTTCAGGTGTATTTTTCGCCACAGTAATTTTCTTACTAATGAATAGGCAATAAATCTGCTGAGACACATTTTCCCTCCTAACATGAAAGACTTGTGAGCTTCAAATTTTAGTAATGTTTGTCTGTTCAGAAATGTGATTTATTTATTTTTGTAAATATATACTTTTCCAAAAATCAATTTTTACCAAATCCATAAGCGTTTAAATTGTTGGTAGTCTTTATTTACTGTAAATTGCATGTGTATGCCTTTACTACATTTTGGCTTACAAAGGCTAAGCTTTAATAAAAGACAAAAAAGAGAGAACTTTTTACAAGCTTTATTAAGTTTTAGCAAGTTGAAAGCGTAGTTGTATTAAATGTTAATAAATCTTATTGGAGAATATATTTACATTTATATCTGTATACTCATATTTGTCATGCTACTTTGCAAATTGCCTTACCTAAAATCTAGTGTTAAATTATTATGAAAATAAAAAAGATATTTCATAGAGAGACATGGAGTGCTTCACTTCTTGATAGCAGTTTGTAATTTCCTTCATCAAATTTAGCTCAGGCTATTCTGTCAGTGTGGTTGGGTTATTTTTGTTCTTCCATGGCTGCATAGCAGTGTTTTAAAAATCTATTCATTTTATGTTTTTTTCAGCTATCGTGACTGGTTGTCTTGTACCATTCCCCTTGAGTGTATGTGTGTATTTATTATTTTAAACAATAATATTATATGTCCAGATAGGGGTCCCATTAACATTTTGTTTCACTAGAAATTGGCAAAAATTTGCATCAAAGGGTTTAGCTTCATAAATAATACTTGGTCTTGATACTGCGTGGTGGTTGCTGGTTCTTCCCTTTTTGACATATTGTGAATTTTTCACCACTTTGCATGACAGAGCAAGAAAGCTGAAATGCTCAGCTTCACACACCATGTTTCTGAGAGGCTTTCTTATTTTGCATAGTCTATATTACAAAAACATAAGAAAACAGATGTAAACAAATGATGTCATTATAGGTGGAGGCATGTGACTGTCTCAAACTCCATTTTTTTGTAAAAAGCATGTAAAACTGTTAATTGATTGGAAAATTCAAGGAAGAATGGCTTAAAATTTCCTTGCAGCCTTTCCTAACTAGTGGGTCCCCTATAACAGAAGCAAATAAAACTATTTGGAACATTCAGTTAAAAGTAGTTTAAACTTACGGTTTTGTTGTCTTTTGTTCTTTTTTCACTGAGCAGTATATTAATCAATCCTGGAAACCATGTCAAGATTCAAGAAGGTACTTTAGGATTCTTCATTGCAAGTGATGCCAAAGAAGTAAAAAGGTAATTAATGTATTTTTAACATTAAATTTAAACACATAGTATTTAATTTCTGAGTTTTGTGTGTCTAAACATCTCACCTAATTTTCTTTGTTATCTATTTAAAGGTTCTCACTGGGAATTGAGTTGGTACTCTAGCGAACCAACCACATGTGCAGGGTGTTTTCTAAACCGCAGTCTTTATTATCAGGGAAATGAAATAATTTTTCAGCAGATGTGAAGAGGCAGGCTTTTTTTCTGGGTCCTACTGGAAAATGTAAAATATTTTCATCTGATTTCTCTATAATTAATTTGTCTGAGTGGAATTTCTTTGAGAGAGGGTGGGGATCACAGTTTTGTCAGAGTTTCAGGTTTAAAGTAGTTCTTACATAGACTCTAGCAAATATTTGATGTGAGGAAGCCACTGTACTCATTCAGTGAGGAAGCAACTGTATTCATTCAGTAATTACATTAGCGGAATAATATTTATGTTGTTGTTTGGTTTTTTTACTGGGACTATTCTATGGGCTTGTAATAATAAACCAAAATACAACAGTGCAGTATATCCCGGCCATTGTAGACCACTGGTTCATTGTAGTTGGCTGTATTAGCTTTGGGTTGAATGAAAAGGGGGTTTATAGTCTTGTGTTTAGTACCTTGTTTGTTAGGATTATAATATGTTTGGAAGGAATAAAAGAGCAGTATAAGGGTAATTTTTTAAATCAATAATTATTTAATGTCCATGATATTAAAAAAAAAAAAAGGAATATATGCAGCTTAGTGTTTCCTCATAATTTGTAGTTTTGTTGCCAGGCTGCCAATAATCTGATTTTTTGCTCAATGTTCTCCTTGAAGTAGGTATTTTAACCAAATCCTATACTTAGAATAATGAATTATTCAAGTTATAACCTTACTAAGTCCTAAACTTTCTATGATTAAGTTGCAGTCATAATACTAAAGCAGTGTGTGTTTGCCAGGAATATTTAAAGAAAATTATAACATCAAAATGGTGCAATCCCTGGCAACTTGATTTCTTTCACTGCAATAGCTGATAGGTTCTGGCTAGATGAAGCATAGAGAACAGCACAGCAGTGCTCCTGTCCTCACATATTTCTAGCACCAGTTTTGGAGTATTTGCATCCAGCATTGACTAAGTTACTCTGCCTTTCAACATATTTATCATGCCTTTTCCTCTCTGGTGCTTTTCTCCATTTGATTATACATAACTGTTTTCACTTTCCTTTACTGAGATGCAGGGGTTGGTTTTGGTTTTAGTTGTTTGGTTTTGGTTCTGAACATTTCCTTTAATATATTTCCACCAGTGATAGATACTGTCAAATTAATCTAAAAAGAATTAGTAGTGATCATCCTAGCTAAACTGTCAGAGGATGTGTCTTGATGGGTTTTTTTGGGTTTTTTATATTTTGAACTGTAGATTGTTCTCTTCCAGTAACCTCCATACTGTTGAAGCAATCTGACCATCCTAAATCTATGAAAAGTACTTTTGGAAAATCTATGGGTTGTTGTAAAATGGCACCTTTGGTTCTTACTGCCAGTTTGTGTTGAAAATTATGCAAGTAGATATGGTTGGAAAGATAGGCATGGAGCTGACATGTCTTGAATATGAATAAGTGCAGGGAAATTTCAGCCGATTAAAAGGTGCGTTTAATTTCTTATGCTAGGAAGAATCCTAGGAAACTGTAACCATCCAGCTCGAGGCCAGTTGCATGATCCTCATGAAATGTGTCATAGCAGCCTTATATGACGTGTTGACTTGGCAGGCATGATTAAACTCTCCTGTGGGCAGCCTGGTGCATATTTATTAAATTGGAATTTTTGTTTAATCTTATATACAGTCAAACATTCTCCCTTTCTCACTTCCTTAGTTCTCCTTGTGCTTCACCTAGTGTTGAGCTGTTTGATATGAGAATAGAAATTCACAACCAAAAGCATTACATAGAAACCTAGGTGGTTCACCTTGTTTATTGCATATTTTTATCTGAAATTTCAGGGTTTGTCTGTTCAAAACCAAAGTGGTTTTGCTCTATTCTGATATAAAAGACCAAAAAATAGTCTGGATCAAGATTATTTCAGTAATTTATATGTTCTTTGCATGTTTGATACAGTTTTCCCTTACTGCTTTTGTTTGGTTGTACTTTTTTTGTAAATAGCACGTTTGATGTTGTTGTCACATTGATCTCACTGCAATATAACATTGTATCCAAAGTTAAGTCCCACTTGCGATCAAGGTGAAAAATTGGCACAGGCTGCTAGACAGTCTTTTCCAGTAAGAACAGAGAATTCCTATATTTGTTGGATGTTCTTTTTTCTAAGATGAAAGACATATGAGCCAATAGACTCTGTCATAATTATCATCCCTTCTCCCAATTACTGTACAAATAAAAATATAGTGAAAGAAACACTAATTTGGAGTCTTATGTTTGAAGTTAATGATCTCGCAGCAAATATTTCCTACTTTAAATATCTAAATATTTTAAAAGATTAAAGGAAATTCATGCTGGCATGTTTCATTAATTTGGCACTGCAACAAGAGGAAATGTGGGCCTAATTTCATTTGTATGGATTAAGAAATGTGTCAGTTTTTCCCTTCTGTCTCTCTAGGGCATTTTTTTACTGCAAGGCCTGTCATGATGACATCACAGATCCCAAAAGGATAAAAAAATGTGGCTGCAAACGGCGTAAGTAATATTTCTGTCTCTCTCTTCTTCTCTTTCATTAACTGTTAGGCCTTGAATAGTATCTGTACATGCATTTACGTGTTTTACACAGTGGTACAGAAAAGCTAAGACATAAATGCCTAGCAATATAGTGAGTGCCATTTGCATTTCTGAAGTCCACGTCTTTTTATTACATTTCACACCACTTTCACCTGTTTCTCCATGAAAAAGTCCTTTAGGGTCCAAAATTAACAAAATGTGAGAATTAAACCAAGCTAGATCTACTTGTGGAAGTTTCTGAGTTAAGAATGAGATAACAGTTAGTTCTCCTCTTGTTCAGACCATGCAGAAATCCTGTAATTTCAATAGTTTTATGTAAAGAACTTTTGTCTATCTTACTGAACATAATTTTGTAAAGGAAGAAACTAGGAAATAATATTCCATCATATAACTATTGAAGAAACAATCTATTACTGAAATAAATGGTCAGTTTTACTGAAGAAAGGGATTTTTCAGGAAGAAATTAAATATTAGTGCCTCTTTATGTATCTTTTAGAAGATGCCGTAGCTGTAATGCTAATATTTGGTTTAGTTTGTTTCTTAGGTCTGATCTTCAAATTGTTTGGAAAATTTTGCATGAAGAAATAATTGAATTTTGGAATTGAGATCAGACTTTGCACCTGTATTTTTATAAATATCTGGAAATTAGTATTTTATCTATGTATAGGTTGAAAGGACTCTTTGCAGGAACTCTCACAACCATGTTTCGGCCAAAGATGTGTTTGACCCACTCATATTTGTAATACCGATATCAAAAGGATTCAATATGTAAATATCTACATTCATTGCATGGTATTCTGCCATGGAAAAGGTCATTCTATTCAAAAGTACTGATTAGGTAAATTGAAAGATTTGAGAAGAGTTTGATTATGTGTATTTTACCATTACTTTTAAAAGGGAAAAAGATATAAATCTGGTCATAGTGTTATCACCACACTGTCTCAGAGGATGGAAGAAAGCATAAACTTGACTTTCTCTGACTTAAGTGCCTTCAATTGGTGAATTTAGTTTATTTTAAAAAAGAAAAAAAATACATCAAGTTTTTAAAGAAACTCCTCTCTCCACAAAAATCGGGAGTATGGAACAAAGCAGTATAATTGAGAGAAAGCAGCTGAAACGCTGACACAAAATCCTATTTATCCTCCCAATAGCCACAAGGAGAGCAAAGCACATGGAAAGCATGCCTGATGTGGAAGGAATGTATGCATTGCCTAACATATTGGAAAAAAATTGTTCAAGAACAGTTTATCTGTGTGAGAATGTGACCTTTGAACTGCTGCCAAAGCCAGTGAGGCTGCTGAGTAAGTTCTGGTAAAGCTAGTTGCAAATGCCATGGGGTTTCTGTAACTCTCAAACCCAGTCTTTTTTTCCAAATTATGAAACAGTTAGAGAGACATTAGCTGCTTAATTTTATCTGATTCTGTCAAAAAAAGGGCTATTTTATTTGTATTCTCTACTCCTCCTTCACATAGTATATGCTTTTCACACGTGCTGATTAAATAAAAACAATCCCAGAGAGCTGTTTATTTTAATGTGAGATCTACACTTCTCATTGAATCAGGAATTCACAATATAAAGGGCAAAAAACCTTTATTATGTGTTAATGAAAATCAACGTAACCTCCTCAGTACTAGGAAACTGTGGAGAAAAGAGTATCCTGTGATCCAACCAGCACAATGGATACATTACCAGCAGTAGGGCCATGGAGAGGTGAGAGTGACAACTTCTGTGTGTAGCACTAGGAGATGTTCCAAATGGCATGGTCATACGTATCCATTTAATAAAAGGAGGGGTGTTAGACAGATGAAGCAGCACAATGATGGGGTTAGTGAGGCTGAAGGAGGTGACTGTCAGAGCTGCTGCAGTGAGCACTGAATGTTAAGGGGGGAATCCTCTGAGTCAGGTGAAAAAGAAAAAAATGACAGCAAGAGTAAAATGTTAAATTTGCCTTTCCTACTACCCTCATTTGCCCCCTCCACTGTCCTTTCCTGCATACACACACATAAGGTGATCAGATACTGTGATAGCTGGCAGCTCGCAATACAGCCAAGAACAGCTTCCACTTAGCAGCATGCTCACAACTATTAGGAATAATACAATTGCATTGCTATTAAAGTCCTGCCAATCAGCAAAAAAATTAAATGAAAAATTTCAACAGTAATTAGTGATTTTTGGTCTTTCAAATTTTGATGACAATCTTGAGATCCCTTTTATGGGACCTGATATTTTTAAAGGTAAGTCTTTAGTGGAGTCTATTATTCACATAAAATGTCGTAGCTTTAGCTTTCAAATCACTAATCACTTTTGAAAAATTGTAACTGAATTATCCATCTGTAAGCTACACAAATCATTGGTCTTAAAAAATGCAGTCTAACCAAAACAAAGCATAAATTAAGAAAACTCTTTCCCTATTGAATTAAGCAACTGTCAACTGATCTGTCAACAGCTAATATGTCAATTTGATTTTTAGAGACGCTGCAAATAGTCACACATGCAAATATGTAGTCCTATATGATAAAAATATATTTTAATTAGTAAGTAACATAGCAATTAGAGACAGCTGAATGCAGAAAATGTGTGAGATTAAATGGAAGGTTGTATGGAAAAATATTGATGCATTTAGGTGAATTAAATGTGAAAGAATATCTTTACATGGAAAACTTAATTATGGTGGCATTAATTAATGCAGCTTCCTGTGGTACTTGAAAACCACATTCTTTAATAATGCATCTGAGGTTGCACATCGATTTAGATACTGTCTGAACATTAGCTTGTGGTATTGTTGGGGTCTAAACGTGAGTCTGACCTACATAGCCATTTGTCCAAACCTGTTAGGTCTAATATTAATAATTCAGGGCAGATCAGTACATTTCCACAAGGCCAGGGATAATTAAAGTAACCTCGCTTTCCTTTTGCAGTTTCTTTGTCATCCTTTTTTCCTTTACCCATCACACTCTCTGAATAACATATGAATGCTGATGTCACATTGTCCAGAGAAATGCTTGTGTGAAATTTTATTCACAGATTGTTAATATTTTTTAATGCTTTCAATCTCTTTCCTATTCCATTTAACTGTAGTTTTTGCAGCAAGGGGCCAAACACATGTATATATTTATATAAAATGCAGCCACGTTGGAATGAAATCTCTAAACTGGATGACCTGCTCTTCCTGTTTCTTTCATTTTGTGCAACAGCTATGGTCTAATTCTCTATATATTTTTTCCAGTGACAGTACTTGCTGTGAATGGTGGGGGTTGAACCCCAGAGGGGACATATCATTTGTACATTGATGTGTTTGAAGGAATTTCTTTTAATCTATGACAATTGACAAACTTTTGATTTATTTTTCCTCTTGCTGCCTTGGAACACGGCCCCTACTATATTTTAACTGCACACTGATAGTGATCTATTGTGAGTAAAAATGGGTTCCCTGTAGCCCAGAGTGCGGTCCAACCTGTCTTTCTCTAGCAGAGAGTATTTTTGTTCAGTATTTTGGTTCTTTTCTTTATTTATGTTGCATGTAGCAGTGACGTCATACCCACAAGTTTCTCATCGTTTACACCCACGGAGATTAGGGTGACGTTGAAGAAAATACAGCAGTTTTCCCCTCTTCCACCTTTTTGCCCCTTTTTTTCCAGAACCTTATTTTTTAATCCCTATTTGAGAACAAGATCTTGGCAATGGCATTTCCTTTAAATCATTCTAGAGATATCTCACGAATTTTTAGGGATCTCGGTTAGGCCGGAGTAATTACCACTCTAGCACCGTTTGCCTCGTTGAGTGCAATTCTTTATCTTTTCCATTGAATAGCTGACACAAAGAGGAACACAATAGTTTCTTACTGTCCTTATCTAACTCCTTTCTTACCATTGGGAAAAAAAAATAAAATGACATGGGGGGTGAAGCTAGGCAGTGAATTAGATGTGTGGCTGACTCCTAATGTATAAACTTACAGGTATCTTCAACAGGAAACAAGCTATAGTGATTATTTTTCCCTGCTTGCTTGTTTTGAAATTAATTACATGATTAGAGCCACACAGACTTTTCGGTACCTAAACTGTAAAGCTTTATATTATTGTATCTAGAATACCAACTTTATAGACCACTTCATGTCAATCTAAGTCGTGCCGCTTGACTGTGAACAGAATCTATGAAGGCTCTCATCAGCCACTTTTAGTGTGTACAGTTGTGGTAATTTAAATAGACATAGTATTTGGGACATGGAAAGAATTTGCTGCCAAGCAAATCCAAGCACTGCAAAGATATGTGCCGGTCATAGGGCAGTGCTGGGATTATATATTATATGAAATATCAAATATTTCATAGCTGCAGTGAGGCATTACTCTACCAGATCGAGGCTGCTAACCGTACCATGTAACTGCAGCTATTCTAAATAAGTGAGGCTGTGCGACTTTTTCGACATTATCACTGGATATTCCAAATTTATTATGCATTAACACGTCAAGCCTTAATCAGGATCGAGATATATTTTGCCCTCATAGCTGTACGCACCACAGGATCTTGCGAACAATTAAGGAAAGTTTTACACTCCTGGCATTGCCTAGATGGAATTGTGATGGCCATCATTATGATTGCCATTATTTACTATCTGTCTTATTGTGGTGCCTGCAAACTACACTAAAGGACTGATATTTGTTGTGGTGGCAAGCATTCAAACAGAGAACACACAAATTTCTCCAAAGATCTATTTTCAGCCAATAGAAAGACACAGCAGAAAAATGGGGCAACACAAGAAAAGCAGCTTGTGAACCAGAAAGAAACTAATTTCTATAGATAAAAGGATTAATCCTGTTGGCTTTGAGGCAGAGTAATTTGGATTCATTTGAAGCAATGTATTTGTTTTAATTATGTTTCTAAGTTGAGGCCTTTCTGGATCAGAGAACTTAGTTTAAATAGTAATAAATAAACAAATAAGAGAGAGATCTTCACGCTAAGGGAAGATTAAAAAAGAAAAGGTCATGTTGCTTTGACTTCTTTTTTTCCATTTCCCCAATAGCTTGTTTTTTCAGAGCTGCAGTTAGCTTTGAGAGTGCACTGACTGAGAGTCTTCTTTAAAGTAATGAAGAAAGGTCATGATCAGATTTGAAAATTAAAATGAATTGGTCTATAAATGTGCCATTATTTCAAAACTCACCTATCATTCATATAGCTACTAAAATAGGGGGAAATGTCCACTCAGGTTGCCTGCTGTTTCTACGGTTTTGATAAAGAACAGCACTGCATGAATTAGAGCAACCAACTAACTAATTGCCTTTGATCACAGAAAATTAAAAGATAGTGCTGACTTGGTGGTCTTGAAGTTGTTTTGTAAAAAATAAATAATGGAGAGATAGCTTTGCCTGTTGTGCTAAGAAAAAAATAAATTCTCACAAACAGTTTAAGATATGCTGCTGTATTTTTCAGGAAACTGTAATTGTGCTAGAGAAGTCCTTTCAATATTTCAGTCTCATGATACTAACCAGCATTTCTAAAAGGCAATCAGTTCAGTCTGGTCGTCCTTTAATGCTGCTGCTATTTTGCTCGTAGTGTGAATCATGAGAACTTGATGAATTGAAATGACGCTATATACATTTCAATTCTTAAGTGTAGTGGGACCTTTTTTATTACCATTTGCTGGTCAAGAAACTGCCAGTTCATCTTCTTAACCAGCTGTTATCTCATAGAGATCCACTAGATGTCCTCGTAGATCTACTTTTTGTTACCGTTGCGGTCACAGGAAAAACTGCTACAGTGGCGGGCGGAATACGAGGATTGGGTAGACTTTGTGCTTCTAAAAAGAAAAAAAACCCTGCAAAGATGAAGGGATACTTTGTTCTGCTTGCTTTAAAAAAAAGGAGCTGTTCCTTGACATCTTAGGTAGAGAATAATCTGCAGTTTCCTTTGTTTATTTTTGCAGCTGGAAATATTTCCCCTTACTGTTTGTGAACTCTAAGTAACACTTCAGATCCAGAAAATCTAGACATTTTGACTGGACTTTTTTAGTTTTTGAGATCAGAAAGCAAGGTAGTGCTAGAAGTTTAGACATCTAGGGTGTATGCCTTCCTTATTAGAATGGAAGGCTATTGTCTTCTGAGACAAATTACAACAAAAAAAGGTTTTTTAAGTATTTATTTACTTGATCAATAATTGTCAGAAATTCTGCTTTCCATTTGCTTTTACAAAATCAGGATATTACTAGTCCATATATGCCTTGTTTTGACAGTAAATTATTTAAGTAGACTGATTTCCACGTCCATGATAACTTTCCCTGATATTTTTACTAATTCATTTTACAAAACTGTGGGATTGTCATCATAGTAAGTAGAAGGATATATTCTTCCTTTTTGTCCATTGATTATTATTCAGTTGAAAATAGGGAACTAATTTTCTTTATGTCCCAACTTACATTTTCACTAGTTGCAAATGACAGTTCTATTCAACATTCATAACATTTCTATGAATAGAAATTAGTTGATTCTTATGCAGGTGCTACAGGTGTCAAATGAATTTAACACCCACCCAGAGGCTGTTCTTAAGGTCCCCCTGTGTCTCTGATGACTCCCATTTTTTGTTAATGTTTATGGAAGTTTCATAGGAAGTGGTATATGTGTGGCTGAACCATTTAAAATCATTTCTGTCTTGTCTTTGATCTTGTCACTAGTCATCCCTACTAATAATCCATGTTTTGTTTATTTAAAATAAAATGAATATTGTATTTGGTATGAATGTAACAATGACTGTATAAAAGGAATGAAGAGTAACAGCATGTTTTCTTTTCAAAATGTATTGCTCTGATACGCAGTTGCTTATATACTGGTTGAAACCCTTATAGCAAGTCCTTTCTGCTACTTATATTTCCAGGTCCAAGCCTGTTTCCTGCATGTTAATGATGCGAAATATTAAAGTAATGCATGATATCCAGAACAACTGATAATAGTAGTTAAAAACAGTCCCTGAAAGGGCATTGCTTTTGAGAAGTGCCATGGAGTCCTTCCCCTATTGAACAGAAGGGCTTAAATTTTCCACTTCATTGGTTTAAGTCTGATGAAAATGGTACAAAAAGTTTTCCTTCCCAACTCTCTTTGCCCTTGACGATGATTTCTTTTAATTTTCATAAATGTGTCCTAACCTATTATTAACTGTTGACAAGATATGGCTACAAGTAAATGAAAACCAGGGACTGTTGCTAACCAATGACATAGCAGTTGAGAATTTCTGAACAGTGTGTTTTACTACAGCATTTGATTAGAAAAAGTCCTTCAAAACAGCTATAATTAAAACAAAATGGGCCTGCCTTTTACTGTACTAATGTTAGTGTTTCTCACAAATACCCTTTATTTTTCTTTCATTTCCTTAAAGTGAAAATAATAAAATAGGCATCATGGAAAGAATTCCACATTTTGGTAACATTCCTTTTTCTGCCCAACTTTTCAATTTTAAAGAATGTGTTGGGAAGAGTTAGAAAGAGGGGAACAATGGGAAAACAAATGCTGTTTTGAATTTTCTGTGTAGTTTGAATGTGTATGCATCAAAAGCTGCAGTGGAAACCTTCTTTCTAAACGCCAAGCTCTGAGGAATGATGTACCGTGCAATGAACAAGCCTGATGCTGCATGATGACTTTCTGAACAGCTATAAGATAACTCTACTAGGATGCTAAGAGAACATGGCATTAGTCATGTGAGCAAAGTTTTAGAGGAATGGAGTCGCTGCTGAAGAGATCACTCATTCATCTCCCTCAATGCCTGTTTTCCACAATCATAATGTTACCCTTGCTTGACAAGTATACTGTATGGCAAGTCATCAAGGCCTTAGAACAGGACTTGACCCATTTGAGTGATTTCAATCCCTCTTCCCTGGTGACTGTGGCATTAAGAAACTGGGAAAAAAAAAAAAAATAAAAGTCATTACTGTAATGCAAAAAGACATCCTAAACTGAAGTTACAGGCCAGAGAAACATTACCTTTTTTCTGCATTTGCTTTTAAGGTTTTGTTTTTGCCTGTCAGCGTTCTGTTTTGTTTTCAGTATAATCGAGTCAGTTCAATCTAAACCATTACCAAAAGTGTTGGTTCAGTGCAACATGTGAAACAATCTAAGTGGCCTTTGCATTTCTTCAGACTTAAACATGCCTGTGATTCAGGTAATTGCAAGTGTGTTTTATAAAATATGATGCTGTATATTTCTAGAAATATATAACAAGGACATTCGGATGACTGCAGGATATAAACGGTCTATTCTAACCTGGCACTCCTTTTGGAATTAGCCCTTAATTCAACATGCAGTTATTTGGTTCTCTGTCTATGTTTGAATCCAGAGCAGAAAACGTGCCGATGGTTGGTTCAGCATGTTTCAATGGACCAATGCTCTGTGTGCTTTTGGTGATGCCTTATTTGTGAACTGATTTTAATGTGAAGCATATTTACCATTATTGGTTGTGTCTCTTATATGGGCAAATTTTGGTATTCTGTCAAGAGTTAATTTGAATTTCTGAAGATATAATGTAAATGAAGAAAATTTTTCAGAAAATTTTATTAACATCTCGTAGCTCTCTATTAATGTGTAATTTATTGCAACAGAGGAGTTCCCTGGCACACTTTAATACAGAGAAAGTATTAGCATATGTTTAAGAATAAATATATTTATATATATGTATATATATGTATGTATGTGTATAATGTATATGTGTGTGTGAGTGTATGTATGTAAGAATATATGTGTATGTATGTGTTTGTGTGTGTATACATACATATATATAGAGATATATAAAAGTCTTTGAATTTTACAGAAAGCAGCATAGACCAAAAATACCTAATGGAATGGATTATCAACTTTAGATTTTTCATTTTAGCCCAGTAGTATTAATTGTGCCGAGGGAAAACTATATTCTTGGGATTTTCTGCTTTTACTATGTTCTTTTTTTGATCCAAACACTTGACTGTAAAACAGTAATTCTTCCCCATGTCTGCGGTCACCCTATAAGACTGAACAGAAATAAAGAGCAATTTTTCTTTTGCCCTACTTTTAATGTACAGCCAAAATGTTATCAGTAATCTCACTGCATTTTTTTTTCCCTGGGTCAAGACTGTTACTATAAACTAAGGCCTGTATTAAATCCCGTAAATTACCTTCCAGCTGCCTTGTTATATATATAACCTTGCCATTAACCTGCTGCTCTTCCTCTCCTCCCATCCAACACATGGTTATAGCCAAGATGTCCATCTACAAGAGAATGAAACTGGCATGTTGTTTTGATTGCGGACGCTCTGAGCGTGACTGCTCTTGCATGTCAGGCAGTGTACATAGTAACATGGACACCCTTGAGAGAGCCTTCCCACTTTCTTCTGTCTCTGTTAATGATTGCTCCACCAGTTTACGTGCCTGTAAGTTTTAACACCAACACATGCTGTTCCATGTCTGTGGTGTCTGTGATATCATCCCCGTCTTGTGTCGTACATTGTACTTCTGTGAGTTTTACTGGGCTGATGCTTTTTTTTAAAAAAAGTCAAACCCAAATTTTAATACAGCTCTGTATTTATATTTCTGTTTCAATTTATTTTTGATACGAAAAATGTAATTCATTATTTTGCTTTCTGTGCTCTTTATGAAGCATGCTCTTGCAATAGCATGCAAGAACTTAGTAGTGCAGTTTGGTGACATCTTTTTTATTTAATTCATACAATATAAATTGTCATTTATTAAGCAATAAGTGAATTAAACAATAAGTACGTCAGTGAAGGAACAGGTCTGTGCCTAAATCTGTCACCGGTGCTAAGTGGACAGATTTAATAGTGCTAGCACTAGAACAGCATACAATAGGCAGTGAATAAATATTCAGGATACAGTGTAGTAGCTGAACTGAGGTAGTTGGAATTCTTTTTTATGCTGCTACCATTATCTTTAGTTTTGTTTGTAACCCTTCATTCTCAATAACACAGGATCTTATGCAAAATGTTTTTACTTTTTGTAGTGACTTTTTAGAAGGGCTAGCCTGATGCAATTATTTTTAAAATAACTTGTAGAATCTGTCCCATTACCATTCTGGAATATGCCCCAAGAGGTCTTTTGAAAGAGTTGACACGGAGAAGACAGAGAAGTTAGAGTAATTCTGCATAGACATTAATTCTTTTGGCAAGCAGTAGAGATTTAAAGACTTCCTTTATGTCAACAGATGAGGAAGATTGTTCAATAAAATGGAGGGTTTTAATATTTTAAAATTTTCTTATCCTTTTTAGAAACTCATAACAGGCAAAACTATGTCTTGGGACAGGAACTGTTTTCCTTTTCCCTACCTAAGCTGCAAAGAAAAACTATAAAATTATTCAGCTACATCTATAAGGAGTATAAGGAGTTTTGAACAGGAAGCACGTCCACTTTACATTACAAGTCATCAAGGATAAAAATGCCTCCCACTACTAAGAGTATAATGTAGTTCGCATATTATGCATCTGGTTGCCTTTTGATACCATGTGTGTATTGCAGTATATAATCCAAGTGGTGAATGACTGTGCTTTAACTAGTTTGACATATGAACTATTTTTCCAGACACAAATGTGCACTATATAACAATACTATGATTTTTTCAGCATTTTTTTGTCTGAAGAGTGTATCAAACTGTATTTCTTAAAAACATTACCAGGAATCTCTTTGCATATGTGTATGAGCACTCTGAATACCCTTTTTATCTACTTGGTTGCATCACCTCCAGGAATATGGTTCTCAGTGTTAAGTCCTGTTCCAAGTTACAGGAGTTTTTAATCCTTCAAGGAGACCTTTATCAGAGTAAAAGGTAGCAAAACCTATTTTAAGAAAAGCGAACAAGAAAGTTCCCTGGATTGAGAATTACTGCAAGCAGTGTTACTTACACAGCCTAACAGCCTCAGTAACACGCTGCCTGGTATAGTGCATTAATGCAGCCTAGTAGAGAGTATGTGGTTGGGTTCCAGCACTGGTGTTAACAGCAACCAGATCAGGTTAAATGAATGTGCCCCTTAGAAATGAGGAATATTTCTGCCATTAGCACTATTTGGCAAGGAAAGAGAAACCATAAGTTACAGATTTACCATAGCATTCAAGTCCACTTAAGACTCTACAGAGGCAGATAAAGTAAACATTTTTGATTGTGTTACTTGCTGAGCCAAAAACCTCCACAATAATGTTATTATGGCCACCAAAACCAAAACTGTTGGGAAACTTGTTATATACATGTTATATTTTGAAGGATAAGTGATATTAACAGTTTTGTGGGTTTTTAGCATCCTATCTTTCAAAGGTCTTTTAACCCTTTATCACTCCATGAAATCAAAAGAGATCTTGTTCTTCCCCATGTGAGACTAGTCACCTTTGACTGTTAATAATAAGTACAAAAATCAATACCAATTCACACTCTTTGCAAAGCAGCAGAAGTCTTTCCTTCCTAATCAATTAATATATTTATATATAGACATGCAGCGTTTCACTGGCAAGGCTTCAATAGAAATCAGTGTGTTTTCTTTGCAGTGCACAAGGGTTGTATGATGCCCATCTTGACAGAGCTAGTTAACTCAAAGAATGGCGGTGAGAGTCAGCTTTTCATTAAATATGAGCAGATGTGAAATGTAGAGTGTTTGACAATTAGAAATGGCAGCAGCAGGGCCCCAGAATCAAAGTGAGGTCAGATTGGTGGATCAGATTACCTCTCTTACATTCTTTAGTTGTTCTGAAAATCATTTTGAATTAGTGTCAGTGGAGCCATGATGGGTTTTGCCCTTTGTCTTTTATGCTAGGGCTGTATTGTTTCCCCAGACACTCATTAAAGGTCATTATACTATTACAGGGCTTGCTTTGGTCGTGGTGCCCCAATTGGGCTGTTTTGCTTCTACAATTGCTTAATGCATTTCTCTCTCTTTTCTCGCTCTCTTTTCTCACTCACTTTCATAAAAGCAGGCTGTGTTGTTTTGTTGTTTTTTTTTTTTTTTTTTTCTCTCAAGGTAAATACAATCACAGGCCATTGTGTGAAATTTCTTGAAACAATGAGTAGCTTTTGTAAAAATTAATGCTGTTAGCAGGAGTCCGTTGTCAAGTAGAGGATATCAATTTACATATTCAATGATGTACATGGGATTTAGTGTACTAATTACATAATACATTAAGTGACACTTGCAGTGTATTTTCCACTGTGAATCAGTTTCTCTGTTGTTATATTGTTGCCTGTACTTCCAGCAAATGAAAATCATAATTTAATTAAATATAATTACATTAAAATAGCTTTTGAGTTTATGGGCAGCTGTTCAGGGGGGTGGAAGGGGGCATGATTTTTCTAAATGTCAGCTAATAGAATTTTAATTATTTTTTGTGTTTATGTATCTACATTTTTTCAGATTTAGCTGCTTTTGGTAGCTTGTTGCATGAGCAGCAGTCAAATGGTCTAAGTATTTTTTGTATTGGAGACTGAAGTGAATTAAAGTGAAGAGAGGCACTTAGCCACTGAAAAACTTGGGATGATTTATACAGTGAAATTATGTTACTAATACGTGTGATGTTTCACTTTAGGTCTGTGCCAAATCCTGGGGAGTGTCATTCAAGTGGTTGATACAGACAGAATCCTAACCTGAAACATTTAATTCCTGTGGTTTTGTTTCACCATATGGCTGCTACTTCTCAGGAACTTGTCACTGATACTAGGCCCAGGAATACCTAATTCAGCTTATGAGAAAACATGCTTTGGTATGCTCTGATAGTTCCGAGAAGCTTCATGTGAAGACGTTGACTTTGTGTGAATATCAGGGATGTCCAGACACAAAAGATAGGAATATCACTATCTTTTGAATTCAGTGTTCAGCACAAACTCTTAGCCATCCTATCTGGAAAGAAAGACCATGCCAAGACAAGCTAGAGAAAGCTTAACTTTTGAAAGTAGCCAAAACATGTCACTAGCAGTGTGACAAAGCCAGTTTAGAAACATATATTCTTCTGGTCTTCTAGTGCCATCACATGTTTTTTACTGAACAAGAAGTTAGCTGCTGAGTCTTTCTCAAAAGACCTAAAATTGCATTCTGAAATATTGAATGAACATTTTGGGTAGCTTGAATAAGGATGGCTGTTGAACAAGTTTGATACAGTGTGCTGAAGCTGTTTGGCAGTTTAGTTTAGCAGGTTAGGTCAAGGAACGTTGTCCACTTCATTGACCTGTGCAGTGTAGAACTTGCCTGTGTATCTTTACAATTTAAAAAACCAAATTCTATAATGAGACTACAAATGACTTGTCACTCACATGCACACATTGGTCAGTGGATCTAAACTCTTCAGTTATATAATTATTCTTGGGCTTTCTAAATGAGTTGTATGTCCGGCATTCCTAGATTACTGTCTGAAAAGACAACTTTGTCTTTATTTCTCCTAGAATGTAAGAGCCATATCCTCTGCTTTCTAGAGGATAAAACTAACCTACTACTTCTCTAGTCCTGCTGAAGTAGCCAAGAAAACAGGAAACACTTGCTTTTGTGGATGAGCTATAGGTGAGGGAAGGACCTATCTGCACCCTGTCAAAGGACAACTTTCAGTGCTAGAATTGTCTTTTAATTCTTTAGCAACAATGGTTTCCCTTTTAAAGGATGCATGTACCACCTTATGGTGGCTAGAGTCTTTGAGGTTCTCAAACCAGCTATAAGTATGATCCCATTTACATTATAACTGTAATACTCTGAAGAGGAAAGGTTGAGGTACTCCACTTGCTCTCTTCCACTACACACCTTTCCTGCACTGTGACAGTTCTGTTGTGGACACGGGAGTGATGGGGAGTCATTTGCTCTGAAATTCTTACTTTTGCATTTGTTTCATAAACACCTTTCTCTTTAATATAACTCAGTGATCCCTGTGTGGTCACAGTGTCTTGTCTTTGTTCTGCACAAGAAGCAAATAGCACACCTTTAATGTTTTGAGGAAGAAACTGAAAGAGTAAATAAGTGATTGGGTCTGCTTGTAAAGGAGAGACAGATGTTGCCCCTCAAGGATGGCATTATAAGCAAGTTATTATAGTCAGATTGTTACATTTCTATAGCTCACTTCTGTGGAATTAATTCACCTCTGAATACTAGAGAATGATACAGCATTATCTTGTGTAGTTTTTGTGTTTTTTTGGTTATTTTTTGTTTTGGTTTGGTTTTGGGTTTTTTTTGGGGGGTATTAATGAGATTAGTGAAAACAGGATATTAAAGTGCTAACAATTTCCTATTAATTCAATGCCATAGAGAATATAAATCACAACCCTCTGAACTATGCTTTGGATAATAGACTGATTTTCCTAAACATAGTTTCAAATACTGTTCGTTCTTTTATGGTGACAGTTTTTTACTTCAGTTACATCAGCTCATGTATACCATGTATTCAGGTTCGCATTCCTGAGAATGGGAATGTCTATGATGTTTCCTCTACAAAATCGCATCTGTTCCTCTTCAAAATACTGAAAATAATGTAAAAATGGACACCTGTGCATGTTTTAGAGAGTTCAATTTGGAGAGAAAATATTATTTTAGATAACTCAGTTACAGGTGGAAAAAAGTCTGGCATATAGATCTTCATGTAGTCTGTATTGCTACTGGGTAATGAAGAAAACCAAATTAGCTTCCTTCGATGCCTTCTCAGAATTGCACTACTGTTAAGAAAGCTATTGTTACCAAAACTGGCCAATGGGATTTTGAAGCATATAAAACCAAACAATAGAACAATTGAAAGGAAATACCAATATGGGAGAATCCTGTGCTGTTCTGTAGAGGTTCATATGGTGTAGCTACTGACATGAAGTCAATGCTTGTACGTGCTAGAGATTTGCCATATTTGCAGCCTGTGGTACTGGTAAATCAGAACCCAGGCACTATGGGAACTGCTTTTCTGAGAATGAAAATCTTCTGGTTACTCTTCCACTTTCACACTAGTTCATATTTATAATTCTACGTAACCTCCTTTCTTTCCAACATCACTTGGTGGCAGTCAAAGAAAGATGCATGCAGGTGTTTCCACTAAAAATAGGATGAACTGACTCAATATATGCTTGCTGGAACAGTTGTTTCACTGAACCAACCCTTTGATTTTTCCACCTTTCTCACTCTTGAGGTGTAGACCTCGAGGTGATACTCTCCTTGATGCAACTGTATGTTTTTCTGCATTGCTAACAGAGATAGAAGCACTTGTCAGAATGGGTTTGTATATACTATCCTGAGACTCCAAGTACCTACTCCATCATTTTTTCCCCATGAATGAATGCACTGGCACTTTTATTCCTTTTCAAACAATTAATAGATGATATTAATCATGGGGGTGGGGTAGAGTGTGTATGGGATTATATGAGTGACTTCAGGTACATAGTTTGACTTGAAGACTAAAAAAATTAATCCCTTTTATTGTTCTATATTTTAAAAGAACCCGAGTACTGCTAAATTATTTAACTTTCCTTTGGATATGATGTCAGAATACTGAGATGTAGACACTGAGATGTAGAAACCAAAGACACCCCCTCCTCCAAACCAAACTGTTCCTTTACAGATGGTAGAATGGTAAAAGTAAGATAGTCTAACTTGTTACTCGTGACCAGAGAACATAAATAACGAAACTCACACCTTTTCAGGTTAGTTTTGTGTTGCAGGATATACCACTATGTCACTGATGGGAGGATGCCCAATTTCTGAGGTCTGTCACTCTTGTATCACCATGGAATGGAGGTACTGCTAAGTTTAGCAGCAAGTCTTCTGAAGAACTGGGAAGGTAGGGGGAGGGAGAGATCAAGAAGTCTGCATTTAATTCCTTTAGGCTACATGTTGAGTAGTGATTCTTACCAGGGTCACATGGAAGAGACTAGTGAGTGGCTTTCTTTGATGGGGACAAGCTAGAAAAGATGCTGTCTGCATCCTATGGAGTGAATTTAGCAGAGGGTCTTATGCAAGGTGACATGGAAATTATGTTTGCATTTTTAGTTCCTGAGTGTGGCTGGTTGTCATGAAACTCACCATGACAGTTTCTTACCACCAGGCAGCAGATTCTTCCTGTTACCTCCTTGGTGTGGGACAGATGCTAGCCGGTTAGCTCTCCTTCTCTACTGTTTCTGAGCTATTTCAAGCGACAGATGCCAGAGCTGGCTCGGTTTCAGCTTGAGCATTTCTGTCATAGCCCTGCCTTGAGCCCAAATTCTGACCTTTACTATATGAAATAAAGTACTTATGAACAAGCAGTGGCTTGATCCAGAGCAGGCTTAGAGCAAATGTCAAGTGTCAAGTCAGTCTCCTGCCTCCTTATTCCACCTGCATTAGGAACCTAGATTAGACCTTAGACTACAGCACTGACTGCCTTAGGCTTTATGGGTCTGGAGAGACATAACTTATTAACAAAGAGTTATTAAATTTTTATCAGTTTTATAACACAATGTAAGTGCCTTCTATGAATCTACATTGTATTCATTATCATTTAAAACGTTAATTAAGTCAAAGTTGCATTTAATTTAGTTCTAAATGTGCCTTTGGGAGGAAGCTTTTAAAAACAGCTGCAGGATTGAGAAGCTCATTGATGCTGGGAAGTTGTTAGTACCACTTTTCAAGATAGGTCCCCCAAGTTGACTGCCATTTTGAGTTGTAGCTAATTTGTGTTGATGTTATTGGGCAAGGTCACAAATTAATATTGAACCAATAACTGCAGAAAGCTATCAGCTTATGCAAATCACAGATACACTTTGATGTGTAATTTGTGTTCTTTTCAAATTTCTTCTAAACTAAAAGGAATGTCTGATTTGTAAAGTCTGTACAGCTTGCACTCCCATCTTTATAATATTTTTTTTTTGACATCCTTATTGGTTGGCTCCTTTTATAAGTGGGATATTGTCCCTCTGATTCATAGAAAAATAAGTCCTCTGGTCTAGATCTTCTGTAGTTGATGTGATTTGAAAATATTGTAACATAAAGAAGGAAGTGCTTTTTAAAATATACAACAGTTTAACATGTAAAGTGGAATGCACTTTGTTATATAAAACCCACTAGAGTAAAAGCCCTCCAAACCAAGTTAAAATACACTTGGTTTGCATTAAGTATGGGAATGTTATTGCTTTTGATGCATTGTCATGTAAAATCAAAAGAAAGAAAGAAAGGAAGAAAGAATCAAGCACAGTATTTCCATAGTGTGATTATTCCATTAACACCCCCAGATATTTAACATAAGCATACCTTTAATTAGGTGAGTAGTCACATTGCTAGCTTAACAGTTAGACTTGAGGATTTTAAAGATCTTTTCCAATGGAAACAATTCTATGTTTCACTGTAGTGTGACCACTAATGCACATGCTAAAAGATTCATAGTTCTAGAATTGGAGACAGAGGGAACAAACCTAATGCTTACCTAAGCTCAGAGAATCCATTGAATTAGAGCTGGAGATCTTCAGATTTAATCAAGTTAAGCACAGACCCAGCAGAGTGGTCCAGACCTCATCGTGAAAGCCAGAAGCACCTTGCAAGTTAATTTTTCCCGGGTCATCATATTTTCTACTGAGTACCTAGAACCATTCCAGGTATTTGTATATGTCAGGAAACATAACCTTATGATTTTTTAATGTGCTACCTGATCATGGAACCAAAGAATGGTTTATGATAGAGTGCTTTGGGTTGGGATAGATCTTAAAGATGCAGTTCCAATTCCCCTGCCATTGGCAGTGACAACCCCACTAAAGCAGGTTGCCCAAAGCCCCATTCAACCAGGCCCTCAACACTAGAACAACCACTCTGAGCAACCTGTTACAGTGCCTCACCGCCCTCATAGTAAAGAATTTCTTCCTAACATCTAATCTAAACCTACTCTCTTTCAGCTTGAAACCATTACCCCTTGTCCTGTCACTACACTCCTTGATGAATAGTCCCTCTCCAGCTTTCTTGTAGGTCTCTTTAGGTACTGGAAAGCTCCGAGCCTTCTCATCTCCAGGCTGAACAAGCCTAACTCTCTCAATCTGTCTCCATAGAAGAGGTGCTTCAGCCTTCTAATAATCTGTGTGGATCCTCTTTGTATTTGATCCAACAGCTCCATGTCTGTCTTGTACTGGGGACCCCGAGAGTTGGATGCAGTATTTCAGGTGGGGTCTCATGAGAGCAGAGTAGAGGGGCAGAATCACCTCCCTCAACCTGCTGGTCATGCTTCTTTTGATGCAGCCCAAGATGCGGTTGTCTTTCTGGGATGCAAGCACATGTTGATGGTTCAAACTGAGCTTTTTATCAACACCCCAAGTCCTTGTCCTCTGGCGTGTTCTCAGTCCATTCCTTACCCAGCCTGCATTTGTGCTTGGGATTGCACCAACCCACGTGCAGGACCTTGCACTTGGCCTTGTTAAACTTCATGCAGGTTGCTTGAGATTGTTGTCTTATAACAGTCTCTGTGTGGTTCTGGAAATGCTCCAAAACAAGCACCTATCCTGTATTATTGCTTTGATTGAGGTTATAGTATACAGGAGGGAATTGAGTGGAAGACGAAAATTTTTAATTGATTTTTAAGAAATCCTAGATATATTTTTTCTGTAATTTCTTAAATTTGTTGATGGTATACTTTAAAATAGGATAAAGTTTGGTTGCTGTACTTCTACTGTTTGATTCTATTAGCTTCTCTTAGTATACCTTTTTATAATGCAACGATATGCCTTTCATTCTGATATTTTGTATGTTACTGAATACTGTATTTCACTTTTTATCGGTGTTGGTCTTGATGATCCTCATGGTCCCTTTCAAATCAGTACATTCTATGATTCTATGACTTTACGAAATACACTGTGTGCTACCTTTCACACACACCTGGGTATTTTAGTTTGACTAGAAATTCTACCTAGGCAAATGGGGCAAGGCAAAGATCCCAATGTTGATGGCACCACTGACTTATTACAGGATTATAGTTCCTTTTCCACCATGAGACTGAGACTATTTTATTCTCAATATATTCTATTACATTTTATGCTAAGTGCTTTGAGGTCCTTATATTTTGAAGTACTGAATTGTAAGCCCATGTGTCCTTTTGACGTAGGGATACCCCTGTGAAGGCAAATTTTCATGTCTTCTGATCTTTGCTGAAGGAGGTCATAGATATACAATAAAAGAGGACAGGAAAGTGAAGTGGGGTACATGACAAAAAGAAGGAATGAGGAAATTACTAGTACTGCCTTGCTGATGTCTAATTTAGGGAGGTTTTGAAAGGGAATACTACCTAAGAGAGCATGAATACCTTCTGTTTATCTGCAGCAGCAGGGAAGAATTGTCTTTTAGTTTTCTGGAAAAAAATATTTTAAAAATCATCTGCAGTTTTTTGCTACTTCTGAACTTTAATTGGAATGCAGAGCTTGTTTACTGTGAAGAACTGCTGAAGGAAATCCAAAAAATCATTATAGTGTCTTTGATCTTTGTCATGCAATTTCCTTTGTTCGTTCTTGCATAAAAGATTTTGCTTGCACTAAGCATGTTGCTTTCTCCATTCCCATGTTCCTGACATTATTATCTTCACTTTCTAACTCAGTGATGTTATGTGTTGTCTGACATGGCACTACAATATGGAGAGAGATTTTACATCACCACAGCTATGCTGTGGAGGAAGACTAGCAACAGGTGTTGCCCTTGAACAAACTCTTGCCAGAATAGATGAGCAGGTGTGCTATCTAGAAATGGCTTATTCTACAGCTGGGACCCCCTTCTATAGGTCCCATATTGTGGGACCTTCCATGGTCCCATATTGTGTGTATTGCTTGGACTTTTGGTAAAAATAGAAGTTGTGACATATGGACAGCAATTTAGAAGTCAAGACAAACATTTGCCTAACTGATAAAGTTTCATCAGCTGATAGAAGTAAGATTCTTTTGTTAAAGAATAAAAACAATTACAAGTTTGGAGCCTAATGTAGAGTTAATGCTTATTCCTGTTCCATGGGGAGGGCCACAAAGATGGTCAGAGGGCTGGAGCAAATCTCCTGTGAAGACAGGCTGAGAAAATTGGGCTTGTTCAGCCTGGAGAAGAGAAGGCTTTGGGAAGACCTTATAGCAGCCTTCTAGTACCTAAAAGGGACCTATAAGAAAGATGGGACAAACTTTTTGGCAAAGCCTGTTGCAATAAGGCAGGGGGTAATGATTTTAAATGAAAAGAGTGTAGATACAGACTACATATAAGGAAGATTTTTTTTTTTTCAATGAGGATGGTTAACCATTGCCCAGGGGGTGATAGATGCCTCATCCCTGGAAATGTTCAAGGTTAGGTTTAATGGGGCTCTGAGAAACCTGAGGTAGTTCAAGGGGATTGAACTAGGTAACCTTTGAATGTTCCACCTGCTTTTCTGGCTTTTGCTGTATAGTTTTTACTACATATGGGAAATAGTCCTAAATTTTCAGATGACATGATTATGTTTCTTACTCATAATGGAGCTGGACTCATAGACGTTCCCTCATCTTGTTTTTTACATGAAATACTGCTTTATCACTTGGATCTGAACAAAGATAGTAAGTTTTCCAATCTCAGGGCAAGAAACAAAATAGCAAAATACATTTTACTAACTCTTGGATGCTAAAAAGTATTTTTGATATTCCACAGAAAAATATAAATCCAAATTAATTTTCAAATTAAATTTTAATTGTTGCTAAATTATCTTTCGTGTAAACTGAGACATGAAAATGTAATTTTTGTTTCATTTTACATACAAAAAAATCTACTGAAAATTCAATCAGTTTTCATTTGTTAATTATCTAAATTTTTCCATAATTGTCTAAGGAAAAATGAAAGAAAAAAAAAGCAAGCATTTCATATTGTAGATTTTGATTATTTCTGGTCAAGTTTCATTGCCCTGGATAAACAAGATGTAGACTTAATTTATTTCTTAATTCGGACAAAGGAGAAAAGACAAGAGAACAGTAGACTTGGGACAGATGTCAATCTCAGGACAGATGCTCGGCATGGATACTGTGGTGATAATAGTAAAGCAAGAAACTGCAGAGACTGGGATCAGTAATGTTATACTAGTTGTTTGAGAGGATCCTTCCATCACATCCAATGTAGAAGCATGTTTCACTTTGGAGAGTTATATGACTCAGCAAAAGCTTTTGGTTATGTTTGGAAGAGATGTATATGAATACACAGTTTTCAATGACAGGGAAGGCTCAGCCCAAGGATCTGTGATTGCATAGTCTAGATTTGTCTCATATTACTTCAATCTGATATTCTGCCAGAGCAGGAACTGGTATTCTTTTAACCCATTGACACCAGATCCTCCTTTGTGTTGATTTATGTAGTATCAATTTTGTGTCTGATTTGTGCACTACAATATGCCACTGTTATAAATTTCTGCCATTCTTAGAACTCCCTACACCTAAGTTGGCCTCTTTTCTGTCATGGAATTATTTTAAATTTTGTTTCAGATCTCCCTTGTGATCACCAGCACATATTCTTTTTTTGTTATATTATGGTCTCTGGAACTTCTTATTTTCTTTCTTTCCTTTTGGAATACTTCCTGAAAATACAATCTGCATCTTGAATGAAAATGGATGCTTTGTTTGTGGATTCAGGATTTCCAGCGTTATTGTGTCTGGTAGCTGATCAAGTTTTAAGGGTCTTTTTGATGGGCTGACTGAATCTTTGGATGTGCAGCTCATTCATCCAATTTTACTGGGATTTCTCCTTCTAAACAGATAAGTTATTGTCTTGCATCTCAAAGTGTAGCTTGAAGTAATGCAAGAATTGTGTCTTTAGGCTCCGATATTCAGCGTCAGTACTCAAGTCCCACATGCTCCTCAAGAAATGTCCTGCAGTTGTCCCTTGGGTCCCACAGATTTACTCAGCATTATCCTTGAGTTCTGCCCATGGGGAATATAAAATATGTCTAAATATGCATTTGGTTTTCATTTGCCTTTAGCATATGAGTCTTTTGCCTGCCCTCTTCTTTCTTCTCAAGCAGGACAAAATAAAATCCTGAGAGGTAGAGCTCTAAGCAATTCACTTTTGGAAGATGACTTTCTTGATAGCTGCCAGTGGCCTGTGAGCACTGGATTTCTGGATGCTTTTAGTATCTGACTCTTGAAACATCTGGCAGCATCACTATTTCCAAATATATTAACATCCTGTGGCATTTGTAGTTGATATAGTTACTTTCAGGGTAGTAACTGACCCGCATATCGTAGGCGATCTTATATACCTATGTTCTCTTTGTTGGAGAGAATACCTCCTCCTCCTCCTCCAGGTAAATGTGGACTTTATTGTGAAATTGTTGTGGAAATTATAACAGAAAAACTGTAAGTTCAGTGGTTTCCTGCAGAATTTTTTTCTTCTTCTTTTTTTTTTAAATCCATGTTGTTTCCTTCTTACCATGCTACCTGCTTTGAAAGTGAACATCATCTGTATTTAATGTTATATAAATTCATAGAATATAAGTGATTTCATAGAATATAAGTGATTTTCCTGATATGACACTGAGCACGCTGGGAATTCTTCAGGAAACAGCTAATTCAGCACTGACGTTCCTCTCAGAAATTCTCCATTGCCTTCCTTCCTCTCCTCCTGTTTCCATGCATTGTGTGCTACCAGTGAAGGTGCTGCTGTTAGGCTACCTTTGCTTTCTCTACTGGTGACCATATTCTCATCAGACTTTGGTTAATTAATCCAGAAGTATATGGCACAAGGCACCTAACTTTGATGAAATTTTCTTTCTTAAAGCTGTTCCTCATCAGCTGATGGTGATGCCTTTGTGTGATCTGCCTGATCCTTTTCATGAACTAAGCTAGCTTGACATCTCTGTGTAGCTTTCGTAACAAAGTGAAAAATAAAAGGAGATTTTTTTTTTAAGAAAAGCTGGATGTAAATTTAGTTTGGTAAATTCAGTATTATTTGCTTGCTTTCTTAGTTGTTAGCCTACATACTTTTTTACCATTGTAGTTTGTTTTACATGAATTGAATGTGAGATGGCATGCGTTTCCCTCTTAGAACAGTTCTGAGTAGTTCAACCCTAATTTCTGCGTGTGTTTCAATGTTATCAGTGCTGTACTTTTGACTATTAGAGAAGTAATCAGAGGGAATTTATGAAAATAATTTTTTAGTTTCCTATGGTGGTATTTTGATCCTACTGAGGTTTTATTCAAAAAATCCTATCCTTGCTAAATATATCCATCCTTTTGAGGATATACTATATATATCGTATAAATATAATATATATTTTATATATATATATATATAAACTCTTTCTCTTAGTAACATTGTTATTAGTTATCACCTCTGGAATTCTTAGCTTATGGTTTATTTTTCACTCTTATGAAATTGCCAGCCCTTGCTTCCCCGTAGCATTTATTTCAGCCAAGCTACTGTATACTTTGACTGAGATGAGCGTGTTAATTCTTTTGCAGGGTCTTTTGCAGATACAGTCAGATGTAGACATCACATTTCCTTTCTTTTTTTTTTTAATTCTTACTGTGATTATTATTTTGGTTTGCTTCCTTGTTTTGCTGTTGTTTACCTAGAAATTATATACTATAATTCCTGCTTTTTCCATGTCAATGCATTATATTGCTTTTGAATTTTAATCTTAGTTTATTTTGTCATTCATGGTTTTATATTAATATATTTACCAGGTGATATTGATTTTTGGGGTACATTTGTTCAGAGAAAAAGAGAACTTTACAAGAAGGGAGTAGTAGAACTCACTGAGGAGCACTTAGAAAAGAAATGTACTGATTTCTTAGTGTCATGAAGCATATTTAACTCTGTATCTGTAAGTAATAAAACCAGCCTATGTTACAGTAGGCTTTTAAATACAACAGGCTCAATCTGTTTGATTAATTTGAGTGTTTAGCTGTAACTTACAGTACTTTGCTTAAGAACATTGGGTTGTCAACAAATCAAGGAAGCTTTTGCGAAAGACATACTTCAGGTAATAGAGTATTGTTAAACTGAAATCAATGCCCTGAAAAATCTGCGTTCTGGCAATAATATTTCTGTGTATACGAGCGGCTGAGGAATGCTGTTCTATACTTCTGGCTAGATTTGAACGGGAAGACATCACTGGGGCTTTAAACCATATAACCAGCAGGTGGTGGTGCTGCCTAAGAAATAAGTAGTGACTGAATAGCTTCCAAGAACTTAAATTTGTGACGGTCCTTTTGTGAGGAAACATATTATTTAAAAAAGAAAAATATTTCTAGTGTGTCAGGTGGCTGGTTTTAATTGTATAGAAGTGTTTCTGGATAGGTCTATGTAGTGTAAGCACTTGTATATAGAACTCACACGTATGTAAACATGCATAGCTTTTCATACTTCGTTTACATACGAAAATGATGTTAGGACCTCAGAGGTAACAGTTTTGTGAAGACCTCCAACCCAGAGGAATATTGCAGCTGAACCTGAAAGAGTATTGGGGATCACTGATGTGAATGAAAGCAGCATAAGATTGACGATAAGAAAGCCAGTTAAATGTCAAGATTTCAATTCTACTTGGTCAGAGACACAGACACTTCTACGCCCTTTTGTGCAAGGGTAAACAACAGCCAGGAGGGAAAAGAACTTCAATGGTAGTGAAGTTTAAAAAGTACAAAAAAAAAAAGAAAATCCAGTTGATTGGTGACATATTAACCACACAGAAAAAAAACCCAGAAACTTTGCAACATCCATTAAATTGTGTTTTAGAGGTAAGATAACTCACTGGGAAGCAGATGATGAATTAAAAAAAAAAAAACAAAAAAAACCCCCAAAAATCTTGGAAGTTAAGAATACGCCTCTTTGAATTTATAAGAAGTTTATGAAAATCTCTTCTTTACTCAACAATTCTGTAGTGGCAGGGAAATGGACATGGGGACTTACCATATTTTTTTCAAGGAAAAATGTTAATGAAAACACTTTTATCAGAAATTTATTTTTAAACTTGTCATGAGTAGGGAGGAGAAAAGGTTATTTCAGTTTCAATTTTCAGGCTATGCAGGTTGGAATTGCAGTAGAAACATGTATTTCTAAGTTGTAAGGTAAATTGGCACTTTGAAGCAGAAAACAAAGTAATAATTCTAATTAGATTTCTGCGGGATGAAATCTGCACTTCTCAATGCTTTCAGGAAGGAAAAAGTTGCAGCATGACCTAGCTGAAATTTGTGGAGTCCTGCTACAAAGTTGTCATATAGCTATCTCTTTCCCATGTACTAAAATACTGTCCCTTCCTGAGGAACAAAATCTGTGCAGCAAATACAAGATCTCTAATCCCGAAGAGCAGACCCATCACTGAGGGCTCCTGTGCTTACTTTTTCCCTTAGTTAGTTTTAGGCATTGTATATTTTAACCATTGAATTTAGTGGAGCTGAGGGAATCTAAACAGCAAACGGTTCGTAAGCACAATGTTGAGTGGCCTTTGAAAGTTTCTATGTATTTATTTATTTATTTATCTAATGGGACTTTATTTTTTCCCATGCAGAGAACTTCACTTGTTTTAGCAGGGAGTGATCAGCTTGTGAGTGTCACAAAGGGGAAGCTTTCTATACTTTGTGAAAACAGGACATTCCCCCTACAGTTTGGCAGATCTACATAACTACCATCTACTCTTGTTAGAGCTGGAACTTACCCCTCCGTGTCCCTTGCAGCTGGTGTCAAAATCCTCTCTGAGGCAATAGCATAAAGGACAATCCACTTTGCTGTGTACTGAGAAGATGATAGTCTGTAACAATGCATTGAATTTTGTGTGAAAATACTACAATATACTGCATGATGCAGCTCTTAAAGAATGCCCCAAAGATAATGCCTTCTGGCTTTTCATGTCATGCCCTGGTGAAGGACCACTCGTAAAGAAATTGGTGTCCTTTAATAGATACTGTTTTTTAAGAAAGGCATGGAATTAAAAAAAAAAGATGCGATAGTTATTTGATCTTAAAGCAACGCAGCTTCCTGCATTGCTTGAAGACACAAAACACCATAATAACAGTTTGCTCATCACATAGGACTGTGGTATACTTTCATGGAGTCTATTTCCTCTGTATTTTCCAAACAGCAATAGCAACTTCACCATCCTACATCTGGTAGAACTGAGAAAATTAGCACTTACCAGACACATTTGCAAATAATTTGGTCGCTTGAGTCTTAGCAAGGGCTATAAGAAATGATCTCCATTAAAAGGGAATCAACTGTAAGGAAGCAACCCAAGGCTGTGTAACATATCAGTGATAAAACTAAATTCCCAGTCAAGAGATTCCCAGTCCTCTGTTTGTAGCCATGGGATCATCAGGTAGTCTATTAAAAAGTTAACATGTAGCTTTGAGCAATCCTTTTGTACCTTGCTTCTGCCAGGCGCAGCAGCTGGAGCTCTAAAATTGGAGTTCATAACTGCTTGTGACACAGTAGGATGCACAGGGTCTGAACAAAGGCGGGTAACATTTTGCTGTTGCTCCTCCTCAGTGTTCAGATAGCAGAAGAGCTTGTCATAATGAAATAACAGAAATTAAATTTTAACTCTGAGAATATTTACACTCACCATACCCGATGAGAGGCTTTGAGTTTCCTTATTCACCAAAGTGTACTCTCAAAAGACAAAGTTAGCTGCCTTCGCTTTGATGTTTGTCTGGAGAACGGACCCCCATGAACATAGACAATGTTCTGGTTTAAGTTCTGTAGTGTAGACACATCTCCCTTTCTTCACCATTTCCCAAAATAAACATGCTTTTTTTTTTTTTTTTTTTTTTACTTTTTGTTTGACAATTTTCCAATAACAATATAATTACTTGAATAAACAGTTGCAGATTGAATTGTATATTGAGAAGGCAATGGAGAATGGAGACTAGGAATCAAGAAAAACGGGGGGGTTCTGGGTTTCTAAACACCTTTGCACTCTGTCTTCAATTCTGTATACACATGTAACTCTAAGAGCTCGGGTTTCACAGAATATCAGAGCAGCCATCTAGAATACATAACAGGATCCAGTCTACCAGCATTCCACATTTTCTATTAACTGTCTTTTTACAGCATCCAGGGAAAAGCAAAGGTGAGGAATATATTTGTAGCTAAGTTTCAATTCTTTATGTGTGAAGAGAATTAAGACTGAAAAGCTCCCTATTGTTAAGCATCAAATCTAAGCATTGGATGCCAATAGAAAGAAAAAACGTAAACCAATGCATTTGTTGTTCAATTTTATGTGCCTTCAGTCAAAAGGTGCAAGCCTGGGACAAAAAGAGGAGGGGAAAAAAAGAAAGATGTTTGTTGAGCTGCACTGTTTCAAAGAGAATGTCTCATGTAAGCACCATTCAGTATTTGTAAAATGTTCTGAGATGATGCATTCCTGACATTCTCGGATCTTGATGTTTCTTATCTGCTTCAGATGGCACATACTGCAACTAAAAGCCAGTCAGCCTTACCTGCTTTTCTAATGGTACTCGTGTGTAGAGATATGCAGTATATCTGTTTCTTCTTTTATTAAAAAAAAACCAACAAACAATCAAATGCATTTCCCTGAGTTTGTAATGCACATAGAAGCCAAAGGAGCCATCCTGTTTCATTTGAATTACCATTTCAGACACCAAGCAAACACTGTTCTGGAGTTTCTAAAATTAACATTCTTGTATCTCATCAAGCACCATAGCGTTGTGCTTTCTAGTCAATGTTTTCATTACATATCACCACCAAAAAATCAAGTAATAATTATAATTTTGTTAAATAAATATTTCATTGGCATGGAGTGATTTTTTAAAGGGACTGAATATTTTTTTTTTCCCCAAAAAAATAACAAGCGTTCTCATTAAACCATATTTTGATAGTATGCTAAATTTCAACCCCAACTGATTGGGCACATTTTCTTTTCTGAAACTAGCTTTGATAAGAAATGCATTACAAACTCATCAGTTTAGCTTCCTGTTAACAAAGAGACAGCAGCCGTCTGGATTATTCTAGATCCGCAGTGAAACTGCCACACTATGTATGCTCAAACTAAAGCTGTGCAAGTTTGACAAGGGGCAGATGAATCCAGGAGTTATTGTGCAGGGGTTTAAGTCTATGCGGCAGCTGACGGTTGAAATAATCATCTATACATCGCTCTGAGCTAGCTAGGGAAAGGTTGAAGCTGTATATTTTCAACATATCTAGCCTAATGGTTAATCTGTTGTCTTGCACAGGGGGTGCTGGGTGGAATCACAGCAATAGCTGACAGTTTGGAGGAATTGCTGTGGGTATTTTCAGTTGCCTGATTCACAAAGTGGTAGGTAGCAAAGTCTAAACAGGCTTGTCTTTGGAAGAGGGAAGTCATGCTCACTGTCGTTCCCATCAAAAGAACTCTGGTAGCTCAAAGCTCAATCAACATATTGATTATTTGCGTTTAGTAGTAGGGAGCTGCAGCTTGTCTTTGCCCACCACTTGAAAGCTGAGCGTTATGGCAGACACTCCAGATTGCAGAACAGAGATTGCTCCTTTGGAGGGCAGTTGGGAAGATGCTTAGGAGAAAGAGAACAGTTAAGTTGCGGGGAGAAAGAAAATATTTTCTCAAACCGAGATAGTTTAACTGTTAAAATCACTCTCTGTTCTTGTAGTGCTGTATCTGGCATGTCTGCACAGTGACATGGCATTACTCACTACAGAGATTAAGGGGGTGCAGTATGAATTAGACTGAAACAAAAATGAAGTATCTGCAAGTGACAGCTCTGGCTGATGGCTGACTATGAAGGAAAATACTGTGCTAGTGTCTGGCGAAAAACGGTACTGAAAGCCTAGCAGCTGATAGAGATGGGGAAAGAAAGGAGCAGTGGGTATCGGTGGTGGTTGTTTAGAGTGTCTGGTTTTGGTCAGGATATTTTTCTCCTTTAAAACACATTTTCATCTTCCCTTCCAGGCAAATCATGCTGAAGCCAGTTTCAGCCATTTTGTTGAAAGCGCTGTACTGGTATTCTGCCTTGTTACATTTAAATTAAAGCTTAGCCCAGTTTTAAGTTATGGCAAGTGTATGCTCACAAAGAATAAATAGAGATTGCCATGGGCATTAGATTAACTACATTGGTTGTTTTAAAAATGTTCAGGGAGTTGCAGATTGCATTTCAAATTATCTTCATTATAATAAATAAAATGTATAGAAATAGAAACAGGCATGATTCCCTAATGCAGTCTGTAGGCAAGTGTATATTCACTGAGCTTGAAAGGGAGTTCTTGAGGATGGGAAGAAGGAATAGGAATAGATGCAGCTTCAAAATACCTTTACATAAATCACATTACTATCTCACATTTTATAAACATTATTTTTAATCTATCTAATGTTGACAGGTTTCTTGAGTAAGTTCTGGTTCCATTTACCAGAAGCAGGTAGTGTTCACCCAGGGTACAACAGAGAATACGGAATTTCTTACTCTTACTCTGCTCTTATCCACTCCCTTATTGTTCACTATTCTAAAAAACAATATTCAAAATTTACTCTTAAAATGACCAGTTTCTCTGTCCTTAGTCAACAGTAACAATGGCTTATGGGTATGTGACAAGTTCTAATAACTTTGGCAGAATAAACAATACAGAGAGCATGCTTGTCCTGCCACTGTTTGCATTGAAAATAAAGGCATATGTCACGTTAGATAAAGAGAAACTAATCTAACTGTGACTAGAAAATAGTTCCGTTTTAGCAGACTGGTGCTGGTGCTAAACTGATCTCAGACTTGGAAAAGAACCCTTGTGGTTCTGGAGGTTGTGGTTTAACATTGCACAGCAGTGTGATAAATTACCTCGGGCCACACAGTTTGGTTGCCAAAGCTAGTGAGGCAGTGGCATTATGTCAGGATGTATTTAGTTGCGTATAATTAACAGCAACCTTTGTTTCCAAAATGTATTTTATACATAAATCAGCCCATATAGTGGTGCATGCACCCAAGAAGATTTTTAAAAAATTATTAATGAGAAGACACTGATTTTGCTGAAAACCAAGATGCTATAAAAAAAAAAGGGGGGCTTACGTTCTGCACACTATAGCGTGCATCCACAGAAGTGACAGTGTTGGCCTGTGTTTATCACTTAGTTGTGCTATGCTGCTTAATCTAAAAGTACAGTATTACCTGAGTTCAAAGTTGCACCTCTGTGCCTGCACATACAGTTCCATGTGTAGCCTGATGTGCTGGTGTCTGTGGCACACTGTGCATGTTCAACTTAACAGGCTATTTACATTAAAAATGACTCTATTTACTCTCTTAGTATAAATATATATATATATGTAATTGTGCTAGTGGAATGGAGAAAGATAATTCTCTCTACCAAAGTTCGTTTATTCAGATGTTTTACTGCAATTGCTGCTTTTCACAATGGAGTGAAAAGATACGAGCCATAAACTTTTGCAGTCAGAAAGAAACTTGTCCTATGAACAGGTTATTTTGTAGTCATCCGCTGTGGGGTTTCTTCCTTTCAGAGCTGAAGCAGCTGAGCTTTTGACAGAGGCAAGAGTTTAGAGGTCATGGGATGAAACTGATAGTTAAAACTTTTAAATCTGGAATAATTTGACAAAAATCGTCAACTCTTTTATCCCTGTTGTTTAATGTTTTGCATTTCACTGGTAGTATCTATCCACACTGTTGGAAACAAGGGGAAGCAGGATATGTCTTAAGCAGCTCAATCTGCCTTCATGCTGAACAACATCACATGATGCTATTAAATATGATGCCAAGCTCAAGCTATTATGCTGTACTGAGAGAGAAGGTGTTTTAGTTCTGGCTCATGCTGTGCCACTGCAAGCACAAAATCTTGAGAAAGCTTGCTTTTGTCTGCATGGAATATCCCATAAGATATACACTGCTGTGGAAGTTCAGTGCTTAGTAGTCATGCCTGGTGTATGAAACTATCACTAAATTCCAGAAGAGACTGTAAGATGTATCTTAAACAACTTGATTGGAGGGTGGGTAAACATTATTAATACATTTCGGTCTTTTTCCATTATGTGTGAAGATACTTTAATGTAGGCATGTACATTTATATAGATTATTTCTAATATTACTGTCTGTAGTTTTAAATTACAACCAAATCGATACATTTTTAAGTGTTCAAATACATCCTTGACCAGTGGCTTGTGTAGGCAGATAGGTTTCTGCAGATATATTTTATCATCTGAAAATTGTTACACTGGAGGAATATCAAAGATAGACATACAAGATTTGACAAAGAGCCGGTAGCTCTGAGGTAAGATTGATGATTTCCAACGACACACAGCATTTTTTTGTGGAAGTTCTGCTAATCAAAGATACATGCTGTCCTCCCGTCATTTAAAATTCATCTTGAACGCTCATGAGTACACGTTATTATCATTATACTTTAACTGACACTACTGTTAGCAAAGAGCAGAATAACATTGCAAGTTAGACCCTAGTTCTCTTCTCACTGATTTTTCTATCCACTTTAGTCATAGTGGTAGCAAGCCATCAATTCGGAGATCATTGAATGGGAATGGATACTTTGTCACCAAACAGTTGAAGATTGTTAAAAAGTACATTCTAATGACTATTGTAATTCACATATGATTACCTTTTTGTGATTGACACAGATTTTTGTGCTTGCTCACAAATGGCAACCATGTGGATGCTATTTATGTGTCTTCCTATTGCCAGATAGCATTTCTAGCTGATGGTAAACTAGACAATAATGCCAAAAAGCATACTGACCTCTTCAAATCATTTTGAGCTACTGTTGACTCGAAGTTGTCCATGGAAATGTTAAGGCAATTGAAACATATGAAAATAATGCTGCAAGATTTTAAGTCCATAAACTACTCCCTACCTAACCTCCTCACCTCATAATACATAACAGAATATTAAATCTTAGGGTCTCGGTAATATACCTTCTTCTCTATAATATACTTGTTCAGAATGGAAGAAGCATTATGAGAAGAATATTACTGTATATTTTCACCTGAAAAGCTTTTTATTTTTGTTTTTTTTTTACAGAGGATGGCATTTTTAGAGGTATTGATATTGAGGTTTTGATATATTAGAAATAGAAGACTAAGAATCACAGTTTCAAGCTAATTCCATGTTTAGGAAATAAAATTTATTAGCTTCCTTTTCAGAGGTGCTATGTATGGCCTCCTGAAATTTACAGTATTCAGCACTTCTGAATACCTAAACATCATCTTAATTCCATAAGTATACTTGCACAATTTTGAAGTGTTGACCTTACTTTTTGTTCCATTTTTCCTTATTTATTTTAATAGTAGCAGAGTGTTCTATCTCCCCTGTCATTTTCAGTAGGTTCAAAGGAATAAACATGTTCCACAGCTAGTAAATCTCACAGCCTTTATCAACATGTGGAAAATAAGTGTTGCCTCAGACACATTTACCCTAGGATGGGATTATTGCTTAAAGATGATAATATTGTGGAATAATCCTTTTATAAGTATTCTTTTACATAAAGCCATTTTTGGAAAAAAAAAAACCCACTTATGCAAGCTGCAGGTATAAACCTTTATTTCAGCTGTAGAAACTGATGCTTTAAGCTGTAAAGTCTGTAATTCCACATGATATCAAAATTGATTAATGCCTGTGGTTTGAAATAATTTTTAATACAAAGACATTAATTTAAATTTTTTTCTTATTGTTTAGAAGTAAAGAATGGAGCTAGATCAAGTTACCCAAAATGCTCATATCAATTCAAGAATACAACTACTAATGCACTGGCTGCTGCCAAGTCCATTGAAGGAATCCCAGAACCTGTTCCACTTGTTAATAACCGTAAAGGGAGTCTCTTCCTACCCAACAACCCCTCACTGCTGCACCTTAACTTACTGAGTTCTGATGAACAAGGAAAATCTACATATTGTAGATGGCAAAGGGCACTCAGCTTGCCTGTAAAATACCGCTACCACTCCCAAAAGCCTGGGTTGAACCAAGATCTCCGTAGGTAGCCCCGTAGTTGGATGCATAAGGCAATACCGATTGGTTTGTGCATGGTTTTAACGTGACTATGACATTACTAATGCTCTGTTAAGTGCTTACAGATGTGGATTTCTCCAGATGCGGTGGTTAATAAGTTAATTAAGATAGCTAGTCAACTAATGTTTTTTGGGTGGTTTGTGCTTTATCTTTCGTATGGTTTGTTTGCTCTGAAGCATTTACATGCTGGGCAGAATGAGCTTACCAGGTATTCTAGTCCATGTGATGTTCAGTAGCATAGATGTTATTTCAAATCCTATCTCTTTTTTGGGTCTAAAAACAGTGTCTGTAAACTATTCTGATAGTGACCTGGGAGAGGCAGTGAAGGAGACAGATTTATTTAAAAGATGGTTAAAAAAAAAAGAAAAAATAGAAGAGAGTTATGAACTTGTCCCCTGTTTCTGAAAGACATTTCCTTTATTTTGCTTAAAAAATGAAATGAGGATAGAAGTCAAGTAATACGTTGTTACAGATGTTCAGCTCCACATTACGGCTGTTAAAATTACCAGCACATCTTAAATCAATTCGTGGAACATTGTCTGGAGGTTATGTCATTGAAATAATGAATCCTCTTTACTCAAGAATAAGCAAACATGTTAAAACATCATTGTAACTTTAAATTAAACTCCAGCATAAACTAGAGCATCTGAAGCCTCATTAGACTCGCCTGACATTTTTCTAGCAGAGTCCTCCTGAACTGCCAAAATGTTAGATTCTCTGCCTATTAGACAAGTGAGCACTGGGTTGTTACAACAGTACATTAAGTGTTATACTTAGGGATGTGCAAACAAGCTCTTTAATTTTATTAGAACTTGAAAGCTAGATTGAGTTCTGATTCTCTAAAATCTTGTTTCCAATTCTTGAATTTATTTGCAATTTTCTTGAAAGCTGGTAAAGAAAGTCTGCGTAATATAATACAACTGTATTTTAGGACAAAACTTGTAGCATAAAGATGTCAACAATACATTCTCATTAACAAAAGTACTAGGTCAAACATACTACAGCACAGTTGAGTTGTCATGTATCACAGCCTATTATTCAAATACAGTTGTCTTTCACAAGAACAAGTGAATTTAAGGCTCCCTTTTAAATTAATGCAGACACAGGAACTATGAAACTGAAATGATATTTTATGACTTTACTAAAAATTTTGCTAGGTCTATTTCTTTAAATATGCAGAACATTGATAAGAGTATCTGAAAGATATTAATTAAATATGTGAAGGATAATAATTAAATATGGTTTATATCTTACTCGGTCATAAGAAGCCACTTGTGAGTTATCATTGCAAGCCTTTTGGGAGCCAAGCCATACGTAATGGTGTTCATTGTAGACCATCGCATATTTCATCTTCATGGATTCCCTTTCCCCATTCTTATTGAGTGGTGTTTCTAAACTGCAGATGCCCTGTAAACTCTGTGCACAGATTTCATTGAAAACCAAAATCTTGTTTGGATGTGATATAATTAAGATAGATCACCTTTCATTGCTGCAGTGAGAATGAATGGCTTCTTTGCTGAAGCAAGGCATTGTTTTAGCAACAAATTGAGATCCTGCAGAAGGCTTTGATAACAGGTATTACCTAGTGAGTCACATTAGCCTTGGACTTTCCAGGCAATTAGTGACAGTAGCATACTTTGAATATGACAAGCACATATCAAAAGAGGGAGCTTATTTATTGTAGATACAGTATCAAAAATAACTGCAGCCTGCTAGAAATCTAGTTCTAGGAAAGGTTATTACTAGTAAAACTTTAGTTTTTAATTGGATGGCAAGGTAGCATCACCTGGCAGCACTGGAGAACACATACGTTGGACCGTATAATACAAAAGGTCCTTATCGTACTGACGCTCAGTATTTGAAAGGATCAGACAGGAATCTTATTAGCTAGCTGAAAACTTGGAAAAGTACTCATTTTTAATAGCATTTTCTATTCTTAATAGAAATATTTTTAGTTATAATATGATCTACATTTCACTTGCTTTAATGTAAGATTTTGCATATGCTCCTGTTGGATATATATGCTCTTTAAACTGTTAAAATAGAATAACAATACACAATCTGTTGACAAACATTCTGTAACCTCATGGCAGCAGATTAAGCTAAGAGAAATTTAGAATTTTTACTACCAAGAGAGCAGAAGACATCAGTTATAACTGGTTTCTGGAAGGAATATTTTGCATGGTTCATGTTCCTTTGATCTTTTGAGTGGTGGATTAATCAGAATGGAACTGAATATTTATTTATATCCTGTAAGAAACTGGAGAGCAGAGTGTATATCTTGAAAGCAACCTATTGTCTCTGTGAAATAGCATGCAAATAACTTTTTGATAGAGAAGTATAAGACAAGACTAGGCCATTTCCAAGAGAGTGATTTGCAGAGGGTGTTCTGAAATGCACAAATGCTTGCACTTTTTTGTAATCAGGGAGAGAGAGATTACTAATTCTGTGCTTATTCACTTGATTTTATAAATACTGAAATACTGAAGTGATCTAGTTTGATCCAAACAGTCAGAGAAAGAAAATTTCAATTTGTATATTTTTGAGAATTTTCTATGGGCTTATTTATTTCTTAGCCAAGCAAAGAATAATACTTAACTAATCATCAATAAACATTTCTACTATAGGACTCTCTCTTTGGAAAAAAAAAAGAACAAGTCAGATGGTAAGGAAATGGCTTTGTCTTTTGGGATGGAGCCCAACAAGAAAAGAAAGCTAAGTTAGTGAAATAATTCCTTATTAGACAGTCATTGCTTTGATCATTTATGTTGGGGTAGCTATTGGTTGGTTGTTTGCTTTTCTTTTGCAGTTCTTTCTTTTGTTTTGATTCCCTTGATGTGTTAGGTGATGCCAGGTCACTTAAAAAGACAGCACATATGTCTCTTCAGGGCCCAGGCCTTCCGTCTTGACCAAGGCAAAATGGAGTTCCATAGTAGACTTGGGCAATCAGGCAGACATGACAGGCTAGAATGCAGTCTGTAATAAATTTGTATCAGCAGAGGGTTATAGCAAAAGGATATTGTTTAGTTTCTTCGGATAAGTCTAGAGCAGGTGACATATCCAGGTTGTGTTGTTGTTCCTATGTAGCTCGTTGCAAATAGATATTTTTTTCCAGCCTCTGCTTGTGCACTGCTAATGTGTATTAAGCTCTTTTATAATAGCTGCTGCTACTACTACAACTAATCTCTTTCCTTTTAGCTTTAAAATAACAGCTTCCTAGGCATCAGTTATATCTTCCAGTTCCTTTTTCAGTTAACAGTAGGATGGGAAAAAAAACCCTGTATTTTTCCTTCTTTATATTAGAGTAATTCAGCATTAGTGCGAATTTGAGAATGCAGGCATAAAATATTTCCCTTTGGTAGCACATGTAAACCCTATGTGCAGATTATCGAGTGCAGTAACAATCTTGAAACAGTAAAGATGATAGTTAATTCCTATAGATGGGTTAGGAAGCTGCACTTGTTTAAGTGATATGTATTGTGACATAAGTTATCCAAGAGTAGTTTGTGATTGGCAAAACTGTAAGTGATTTTACATCTGGAAATTGATCTGTCATTGAAAATACACCTCATGCTCATTAAAAGTTTGCATAACACATGCATCCTCTGTTACACAGGTATTGTCTCCCCACTCCATTCAACCTCATTCTGTTCATTCCTGTTAAAATTCCCTTTTGTGAGAAGGGTAGAGCAATGAGGTCTGACTTGTGCTGGAGATCTGTGCACAATGGCAGGCTGCGTTCACATTCCCGACTAACTGAATCATTGAACATCAAGGCATTGAATATTTTACATCTCTTCATGAAGACTCTGTTGTTTGGCATGTGAGGAGCAAGAACCAACTGGTGTCTAGTTCATTAGCAAAAGCAGGCTGGCAGCTGTTATGTTGGTATTGCAAATAGTACTTCATCTCTCTGGGAATATAGCAGAGCACTAATTCTACCTTTCTGTAGCGCAGATTAACTGAAAATAACTCTAAGAATAACCCGAATGTGGTTCCCCCCCCTTTGTTTTTGAAGTATGAAACCCATTTGAACGCCTGTGTTCAAAACCCTGGTATTCTTCCCTGCTTCTTCTTCAAACCAATCTCTTTGACTAACATGTATTTGATTTTTATTACTGTTGGGCCTATGTTAGCAATGAAGTATCAGTGCGTGAATGGACATAGAGTGTGTGTTCTTTGCTACTTCACTTGTATTTCGTATTGCACTTGGAGCAGTACTTAATCTCATGAGTTCCTTACATTTCCAGTTGAAGATGAGCAGCCGTCGACACTATCACCCAAAAAAAAGCAGCGAAACGGAGGCATGCGAAATTCACCCAACTCTTCACCCAAACTGATGAGGTAAGACTGTAAGAAACTCATATCTTCATCTCCTTTCTTTCTTCCTTCCCCCTTTCCTCCCCCCACATCAAAAATAAGGGGAGGGGGTGGAAAAAAAAGATTGTTAGATGGTTTCTGAAAGGCTGAAGTATTTATTCTGTCAGCTTGTCAGCAGTTAATGATAGAGCTGAAAAAAATTCTGTCATGAAAAACAGTTTGAAAAGCTGTTTGAAAAATACATAGGCTTTAAAGTCTTAGCTGTCACCCTGTCCTGTCCGTGTGTAGTTCTTAAACAGCAGTGGCACTAATGATAGCACTAACCAATCAGGGGAACTCATGTGGTTAGTTTGCCTCAGGCAATTCTCTTTTTGTTGGATTCCCTCTGAGTACTGTTTTCTGTACTTAAGGCCATATGTGAGATGTATCATCACAATCAAAAATGAACCTGAATATTACCTTCCTTTTATCCTGTCGATTGAAATCAAATTTCTGTTAATTGATTTAGACTGATAAAAAAGTCTAATAATCTATGTACTTGCCAAAGCAAAGTTCAAAACTAATGCAGTTTTACTCAGGCTAAAAGCACATTAATTATGAAATACAGAGATTTTTAAGAGAGCAGTATATACTTTAAAAGTGGGTGACGAAAAAATAATCTCGTTAGCAATATTTTTCCCCTGTTGCTACGTGTACATTATTTTACACCAGTACACCTTTGTATAACTATGTAGTTTCCTACCATATGACAAATTGCTTCTAAGAGATTTGTTAAAACTATCACTGCCACATGAAATCTATTAAAATAATACGCAATTTGCTTTTTATCTTGCTGTTCTTTACCTTTTGGTAGCTCAAGCCAGTCAGAACAGGATCAGATAGCAGATGTGGGGTTTCCGCAAGGAGTCTGTTCCTACTCTGGTTTTGTGTGTCTAAAGTAGCCAGGCTAGAACCTCAATCCATAATTGTATCCAGAACTACTTAAAATAGGAGAGATTTTCCACTATACATATATACGGAAACATGTAAACTGATTTACATATATAAACAGAGACATTCATCCAGCTTGGGTATGTGTAACAGCAGTGACTACTCAACTGTCACTGAGGTTAAGGAAAAATATTAATATGAATATGTAGTTCTTTACATATATAAAAACATTCATTACTTTTATTGTTGACAATGATTTTGTGCCTTTAACAATTCTGGATACAGCTAGGTAGTATTCCTCTTCGTAATTTAGTCAGTAGACTGGAAATTTTCTTTGGCCAGTTACAGAAACATCCATATTTGTTTATTGTTACTGCAATATAGGGCATATTCAAGGACGTAACGTGTACAAGTTGTCTTCATCTCTGTTTAGACTACAGAACCAAAAGTGAGATTGATTCGCAGAGGAAAATGCACCCAGCTGTGGCTTTTTTTTCCCTATTGACCATCTATTTCTGTTAAATGTATCATTAAAACTTCTCTGCCTTTCTGTTAGCTCAGCCTTGCCCATATGACACTGATTTACATGCTTGTTTACAGTTTATGAGGAAGAATAAAATGAACATACTGGCAAGCTTCTCATTTTTATGGAGCCGGTTGTCATGCTAGCATCATTTTCATTTTACTTACCTTTGGACAGTCTTTTTATCTAGTGCTAATAGTTTTAACCACTTAGATTTTTAAACATGTGGAAGATTCCCCACTGCTCCCCCTTCCCCCCAAATCCTGATTTTGGGGAAGTAGAAATAAAAAGAAAGAGAGTGAGAAAGAAGGAGCTGAAACATTTGGAGCTGAGCACACTGTCCCTGTTTGCTATGTAAAGTATGCCTCATTTCTTTGATCTTGAGTAATAATAATTCTGGGGAGTTATACTGTTTTCATATGCTTCAAAGCTGTGTCAAAGTTTTGCTGCTTAAGGGTACTTCTTTATTCTATTGGCTCTTGGGTACTGAGATGACAGGTCCTCTGTACTAGGTGCAGGCTTTTTCAAGTCATAGCCTTCAGCAAAACATCAAATTACCAAATACAGGGTAACATACTTCTACACAAATGCCTTTCCTGTAGATATATTATACCATATATATTAAATACTTTAGTGTTACATGGTACATTTTATGTGCAATAGAAAGTGATGGTTTGAGGTAGCCTTAGGGGTACTTTTTTCCACAAGCAGAAAAAGCTAGTGTATACCGTATCAAGTATGGTTTTTACAGGACTTTCTGCCCGAAGGCCTTTGTAAATAAGTAATGATCAACAGATTGGCTGTGGGTTTTTGAAAAGCATGCCTGTGTCAGTTTGCATGATGGGGGAAGATTTTCAAAGTGGAGCCTGCTTTCATTGCCTGCTGAAGAGGGACTGAGGGAGAGTAGTCGTCCTGAGCCTGAGCTGTCTGCTCAGTAGCACATCAGAATTGCTAAACACAGGTCGAGCAGCGAGTGGAGAACTTGCCAGGCTTCCAAATCCAGACAATGTTTTCTTCCTCTTCTCCCTTGCTGCTAAATTTATTCACCAGCCCTGTTCTGGCACCCTCAGCCTTTCCCCAGACCTGACTGTCTCTTTGTCCTACCCTTCATCTACGCTGACTTAACTTTGGTTCAAGGTGCTAAGTGAGAGAAGGTGGTTTGAATCAAACGAGAACTCTGTTAAGCTTTGTGTGTAATGGCCAAATGCTTTTCTCCTTTCTGATAAACAAAGGTGGGCTGTATTATCTGCTATTTTGTGTCCTCCTAAATTATCTGAAGTGACAGGTACTTGCTTTCCTGCCCAGAAATCTTTAGTGTATGTCAGTTAAAAGTACACAAGAGGTAAATCAGCTAAAGCACTGTCATGTCTGTAGCTGATATTTATCTTTGCAATATTTTTCTTAAATTTTCTCTAAAAGCTCCTTTTCAAAGTCAGCCTTCCCCCCTGTCCCTCCCACGGGAGCAGATGGCTACTTTGCAGACTTTTCCTCAGCTAAGGTCCTGGACCTAGGGTGGGGGGCAGAGGACAAGCAGAGGAATAGGCAAACAGTTCATTTATAAATTGTAATCAGACCTGTGACTCTAGAATTACCTTCTGAGCAGCCCTACAGTTAAGATAACGTTGAAAATATGACATAGTTTTTAAATTTCCACAGTGGCTGGGGCAAATCGGGGAAGAAGTTATTATGCTATGAGATAAAATGTTATGACTTCTGCAATCACTGGAGTAGAACAGAGGACAGAAGCTATATCATAGGCATTCCCTGGGACTTCATGACAAGAAGTCTGACAGGTGCTTATTTAGACCTGGTCAGAAAGTGGGAATTTTTGAGATTTACTCACACATAAGTAGAAAGCTGTATTACCAAATATGACTCAGAGAGATGGATCAAAGACATCTTTTCAATGTCATCTTTTTGTTGTTGTCTCTAAATGCCAATAAATTACTAACTGAAATAAATAGATGGTAGGCATACAAATGTTCTACATATATATCATGAATGGTCTAGATTCACATTTAGAAAGTCACTGTTCTAACTGAATCCGGCATCACATCAAATGATGTGAACAGAATGACACTGGTAAAATACCGGAAGAATCTAATGAATCAGGAACAAATCCTTCAAATTCCAACTATTAGCTATTCCAAATTAACTAGAAAAATACTCTGTATTGTGAAGGGTATTTCTACCTAGCTTACATCAACATAAGTTTGTCCTATTCAATCCACAAGAACGTAGTTATTATTTTAAAATAACTCACAGTCCAACAGGAAAAAACAGTTCTCCTGTGGAGATGTGAATACAAGAACATCCTAGTACAAGAAAAAGTAAAATTAAAATAGGAAGTGGAAGGAAAAGGAAGGAAAGGTGTGAGTAGCAGAGCAATCAGATATCAAGTCTCCTTCTTCATGAAACAGAGAAGTAGAACCATTTGATGCCTCTTGTGTCATGCAATGATGTCAAGTCACCTGTACAGTCGCAGGTTTTGATGCATATTACTGACGAACAGCTACGTTAAATATGAGGAGGCCATGTCGCCCGAATATCAAATAGTGAACCTAGTTTGTTTTGGTTTTTTTTAAAGTGTCATTTTGGATTCCAGAATGACCAGTAAAAATGTGAAAAGCCCTGGATATGAATCAAAAATCCACTTAAAAGAATTGTTGCTGGGGCTCAAGTCTGCACTTAAAGCTTTGGTAGCAGCTACTGCATGAGCGGAGTACACTGACTTGAAGGAAATGTCAGCCCAGCTGAGTCAAACTACCTCTTAATGCAAGAACAAATAGCATATGACAGGGCCCAAGGGGCCTGAAGAGCAAACAAATAGTTTGTCCCTGTCCACTCTGAATGTAGTGGTGTAGTTGACATAGGCCTGTAGACAAGTAGCATACTCAGCAAAGGGTCATTATCATTAGTGTCCCTGATCACATAAGAATCAGAGGACACTGGGTTTTCAGTGTGTTGCCAAGGAGGATTTCATAAGCCTGAGGATTTTTCTTGATCAAGGATCTAAAGTAATTCCCAACCAAAGCATAAAACTTGCTCAGAGACTGTCAAGAGCCAGCTAAGTGACACGGAAAAAAGTGAGCTTTTTGGCATACATTTCTGAAAACCTAATGAGATTATTTATCTGAAGTTGAGGAGGAAACCTCCTGTCTTTTTTCTGGAAGTTTGATATAATATTCTAAATATATGGGTAATGGCTGTGCACATTTATCTCCTCAACCACCCACCCAGTTACATACCCTCAAATGTACACATGCATTTCTGCTAGTGCCACTCAGGATTAATTTGTATTGCCCCTGCTGCTGTAGCCATGCTATTCTACGAGCCCCAACTCTGAGCTTTCTCATAGGAACAAAAAAGAAATCAATGGGACGATATTTAGAGGGGAACATTTCTCAAGCAAAAGCCGCTAAAATAAATTCAATCCAATCATTTTCCATGACTCCTCTAAACCAGGCAAGAAGGTAAGGAAAGGTGAAAGCTCACTGATTAACCATAGTAATGGTTTGTTTTTATGTCCCCCGGCCTTGGAGATTCCCATCATGTACTCTAAAATTTATATCCTTTGTATAGGATTTACAAGGCTAACTTTATGCAGTGCTAATATGCAGTGATATCTAAGCTGCAACACAGCAGGTATTTAATAGCACGTTTCACTTCCTGTTTTTTTTTTACAAGTTCCCTGACAACCAACATGAGCAACAGGAGTAGCTCCGTGTTACCTTAGACCTGTTTTTAACAAGATTGTAGAATGAAATGGTTTGAATGGCATGGGGTAATATATGTTAGTCCTCTGACTGTTGCTACCATTGGTAGTTGTGTATAAACCATGGGAATAAGAAGAGTATCAGATTTGTTTGTAGAGTACTGGGAAATCTTAAGCAAGTGTTTTTGAGATAAGAGAGTAGTGTCAGGAAAGGAGAATTTTCCAGTGGAAAAAGTCAACAGGCTTTTTAATAAAGTTCAACTTAACAGATCGGCACAGATTGAGGCAACAGAAAGAAAAACAACACTAGCTTTAAAGCAGGTTTAAAGAAAATAATGTATTCTTATAAACTTTGACTTGTGATGTGATAGCTTTTATCATAAGGTATAAAGGCTAAAAACACTTAACTGTGGGTTTATTTTTTTAAAAATGATTTTTTTTTCAGGTACATTCTCCTGCCCCTCAAAGATTGCCAGTTCTGCAGCTTGAGTGTATATAAATGGGAAATATCAAAACCAAAAGACATATCGGCTGTGTGCCTTGTATCTCCCTCATTAAATTGCCCCTTTAAAAGTCTAAAAGTTAACTATTTTGTTATTTTTCTATGTGAGAGGATTCATACTTCAGAAGCATATTATAAGCATGTCCTGAGGTATCAAGATAGTTTACTGAACAAGATTCTTATGGTAATCGTCTCTATATGAGTGTCCTTAGTAGTCTTGATAAATTAGCATGAATTCTTCAGTAAGGTTTCTGAGGATAAAAAAAAAGTCAGTGTCACCTGAGCAGAACAAGAGGGAAGGAAGGAGAATTGTTAGTATTCTTAGTGCTCCGATTTAGCCCATAAGGTAGTATGGGGCACTGCATACCAGGCACCATATTAGGTAGGTTCTTTGTATATTTAAAGAAAAATTAGACAGTGTGAGATTGTAAGCAGTATTAGGATAGCTTCTGAATATGATAATGAAAGCATGTAACAGTAAACTGCAGGTTTTCTTTATCTTGTCACTCTGGGTTTTCTTTTCTAAAGCCCAGCACATCTGGGCATTCAATCCTTGCAAATTTCATTGCTGATTAACCTGTGAAATGAAAGATCGGTAAGAAAGTGTCATTAGTGTAACACACATCAGCAACAAATTCTCATTACAACTTAATGCCATCCACACAGACTGCAGAGGGTCACAAGGAATGGCTAATGGTAGCCGACAAATGTTGGGTGTATTAGTCACAAAACATTTTCTGAATTCCATCAGAATGTCGTGACAACCTTCACAGCTAGTCCCAGCGAGCTGCTGGAGTCAGTGGAGTTTGCCTGTGACAAGCCGTCACTCTATCTTGGTTGAGCTTTATAGCACCAGTCAAAGCAGTCAGAGAAGATTGAAGTGACAGAGGCCCACTGAGTAAATAGTGAAACATGCAGCACATCATGAAATATTCAGCCAGGGTGTAAAAGCTCTAAATGCTTTTTCAATTATTAGCACCTGCACTAGCTGCATACATCTAACACTAACAACATGTTAATTGCCACAATTTGTTAGGGTAGTTGTGAGAAATTTCAAAGGCATGAGACATTCTTCAGTGTGCCATCAATTCCTATCTTACCTTCTGAAAACCAAGTCCTTCCTCCTAAAACTAATTATGTGTGTACATACATTCATGATCATGCATCCATATACAGTCAGGTAGCAAAACTCAAAATTCCTGGCCTCCACCCAAGGAGAGTCTCAAGACCCTGAACCTTGTGGGTGAGACTGCTAAACATCTTTTTGTGGGCAAAATCCAGATACATTATATTTCCTTGAGAAAGTTCATAATTTCAGACTTTAAAAAACACAGGCTAAAAAGGAGTTGTGTTGTTTGCAGGGGTGTTTTTGCCATTCATTTAATTTATGGATAACTTTATTGGAGGGTAGAATAAAAAGAAGCCAAGACATCGTTTTACTGATGTGCAAAAACTTACAGTTTATTTTCTAACTTCAGGGTCCCTAATGGTCATACATATTTTCATTCTAAGTGATCAAATTACAGAGCAGCTCCACTGCAGATCAATGAGAGTATATTGCTCTAATACTTAGTAGCATATGAATGATGGCAAGAAGGTTAAGAGAAACGTGCCATAATTCAAGGATATGCTAAACAATCATCATTTCATAAGGCAGTCATTTGCCTCCGAATGATCTTTTCAATTCTGTCCATCCCCAGGCATTACTTTCCAGTTCTGGGCTCAAAAACTTTAAGTAAATAAGTTTGCAGTAGTTATAAATGTGTGCTAGGAAAGCAGTAGTCTTTAAAATGTAATGTTGACTTTCCCACAATAGGTTTGCTGGAAGTGGGATTTATGGTTTTGCTTTAGGCTGTTGTCTTCCAGGCAGGCTTTTTTGGGGTTGCAGCTGTAGCATGGCATTTAGCATCGTTCTTAAGTTTAATTGATCATAAGTGGCATTATATGCTCTTCCAAACCTTGAAAAGATGGTATTTTGCTTTTAAGTCATGCGTGGGTAATATCTGCCCTAAGAACCAGAGAAGCTATTTGTACAGTGGGGTTATGGATGAGGGAAATTTAGCTTTCACTCCTTTTCTCCCACGCGTGCTATGCATGCCTGTCTTTTCCTAGCGGGAATAAACAAATGTTTTGGTCATTACAAGCCACAAAAGCCAACATCTCAATTTAAAAAAAAAACAAAGTACCCACCGTGGATTTTAATTGTTGAGATGGGTTTTATTCTATAATTTTAATTTTTTGAGCAGATGACTTTACAGCCCTGAAGAACATCATAGCCGCAGCACAAGTACGGGCATTTCCACAGCAACCTGCCAATGTAACTCAAGCACAGCTTGACAGAGCCATCTTCAAGGGTGAGGGTGGCAGAGAGACTCTAGAAATATTCAGTCCATGATTTGGCTGTAAGGACAACAACTGTAATGCTTTGTGTAACATAAATTTTAATGGGAAGAGGGTGTCCAAACACCTTAGGCAGATTTGGCAGCCTTGGCCTCTGTGTGTCTGTATTAATTAATTTTTAGTATTTGCAAAACAGGTTTATATCATCAGATTAATGAGAGTGTATATGTCCAAAATAGTGGTGCTACTTAATTACTGTATAACTTCATAAAATGATCATGCCATTAAAAAAAAAAGTCCAAAGATCAATTCAGGTTTCAAGTACATAAGCCAGCAGATGTTCTAACATTTGAGCACAAAGTTGGGCCGTAGTTGCAGTTTTCAACGTCCATAGACATCTTCAGACATCACTTTGCTGAGAATGAAAAATCATTGTTTAAAATAATAGCTGAGTACAGAAGATTCAAATTTAATAAACACACATATGGAAAAAAACATCAATTTTTAATCAAAAAGTGTAGCCAGTCTGATCATGGTTTTCTTCTCAGGCAATAATCTACTATCCTAGAGTAAAAGTAGTTCAATATCTTTTAGGATACTTTCTTGTGTCTCCCATCCTGTTTGCTTCTTTTAAGGCTCCTACTTCCTGTACTCCAAGCAGTGAAACAGAAAAGCCAAACAGTTTATCATATTTCAATAAGCACATGTATTGATTTAATAAAAAAGAATTAAAAATTAAAACTAAACCACAGTTTGTTACCTTAAAATTCAATGGGAACTCATAACTGATGCATTCTTTGTCCCTTCCATAGCACCCTATGTTTAAACCTAAGATAACTAGAAAATATAGTATTGAGATAAATTTCTAATAAATCTTTGGCACAAGAATATTCCCTTTCATGATGCAAGGACCTTACCCAAGACTTACTTCAGACCTCAAGGGAGTAGACCATAATTTGATGTCAGGTATCTGTTATCCCCTGCTGTTTTGTTAGATTCTTTTTGATTTGTATAATTTCTGTGACTAGGATTAGAGTACTGCTAAACACTCATTTCTGTGAAAGTTTTTACATCTCAGAATCAAAAATAGTGATTAGAAAATTAGAATTTGGCAAACTATAACAAATTGATTTGTTATTGTTTCTCTGATGGAAGAAAAGGGAAAAGCAAAATTCCCGCCGATTTGCATCTAATTTCTGAAAGGGAAAGGGATAATTTAAGCAGTGAACTTTTATTTTAGTGCTGTGCTATGAAAGGCTGATGGCAAAATGTGTTGTCGAACTTTAGGGGGAAAAAAGACCCAAACAAAACAAGCAGAAAGAAAAACTTTTCTCAGTGGAAGTTCCTGAAGATTCCTAACATTTTGGTAAACTTTCTTATTATGAAACACAGAACTAGCACGTTCCATCAGAAGAAATCGCTAGGATGAGTACTGCTAAACGTTGTCTGAACTTCAGTATCCATGTTTGCATACCTCACTGTACCACCTGCAACTATGAGCAGGAAGCAATGCCCTGGGGACACAGTTCATCCCAGTTAGGCCTCAGCCAGAGGTACTGATAGATGGAGTAGGAGAATGCAGAGTCGAGACATTTTTCTAGAAACTAAGAAAAAGAAACAGCAAACCCACAAGAAAACAGCTTTTGCACCACAATGTCACCTCTGCCTCCCACAAAAGAGGAAGCACACTTATGCAAGGCCTTTCATTAGTAAGCGTGGAGTAGGGTCAGAGACTCCAGGCAGTGCCCGAGAGACTCCTCAGCTGCCAGTGGGTTGATTGTGAAATGCATTGAGCTGTGTCTCTGTTGAGTGAATGTAAAAAACTGAAAACATAGTGTTTCTTTTTTCCACGAGTCTCATTTATGCATTTGCCATGTAGTGCAATGCTTTTTCTTACTGCATCAAAAGCTTCTGGTTTAAATAGAACATTGTATTAATAGTTTCTCAAGTTCTTTTAAGAGACTTTCTGTGAAGTTGACCCTGTTTGAGTGAAGTGAATGAGAATTTCCCACTGATTTCAGTGGATGTGTAGTCAGAGTCTATAAAATTACACAAATTAATCAAAGAACACTCTACACTGAATCAAAGATTATACCTTTCTCAGGCATACACACATGACTGTTTTAGGCATGGTAACTTACTGAATTATAGTCAGGGTAAATCAGCCTATATCATACACAGTGTTCAAAGTCTGCTTTAGTAGCCAATGAGGAACCGATGTTCTTTTTCCAGTCTGCTGGTTTTAAAAGCTGAGAACTTGCAAGTTTTGAATATCCAGCCAAAATGGACAATTCTTTACCAGGCTTAAGAAGGCAAACTGCTTTAAAATTTGGCTTCCTGTCTCAGAGCCACTTTGCATATTCCTACACTGCAAGTATTCTCATCTTCGATATGTTACAATTACGTATCGAGATATACCTTAAAACTGTAGTTTTCCAGACAAAGCTCTGCTTTCATCTTGAATTTTAGATTTTAGGGTCAGTTTACCCTATGCCTTGTGGACGCAGTCCTCCTAATGCTATTGCATAATGCAGTCCCTTAGGGGTCCTTATTGGCATTTGAGAGAGTTGAATCAAGTCAGTATTTTTAGCTTAATGTTTGATTTTAGCATGTAAACTACATAACTTCATGTGTCTGTGCTTAGATGTAATGAAATTTCTGGAGATCAAGTTTATAAAAGTGTCTTTTATTTGCTTCTCCTTTGAGAAGCCTTGTGCTTTAAAATTTCACTGCAAAAACACTTAGAAGGTTATCACAGGTAGAGTTGTCAGAGAAAATGGACGTTGTTGTTTGGTATTAAAATCATGTATTCCAGATGTGGGCATTTGTTAGTCAGTCTGCTCTAAAATGACATACTGTTGAATCTTTAAAGGGCTTCAGTTTGGGAAAGCAAAATATGATTGGGCAAATTGCTAAAATATTTAAAGTGCCGCCTGTTAAAGCTTTTACTGCGAAAAGCATCACGTCAGAAGTTGTATATGGTAAAAGCAAGTAATTGGCTTTCCATACTTATGCCAGTCAGTCAGCATGGGGCTCTGTTCCTATCCCTTCTACTTCATTGATAATGCTAATAGCAACTCCAGTATCTATTTTGGAGGGGTGGGGTTGGAAAGAAAAAAACCTACTTCCATGGATGTGATGGGGTCAGAAAGCCCTGTTTAAAATTAAATAACTATTGGTATAGAAAGAGTGTAAAAAATCTTCGAAACTGCACCCAAAATTTTAAAAAATATATATATTTTTTATTTTCAAGTTTTGTTTAAATGTTCTAACATTAAAAGGATACTAAAGTGTAAATACAGGGTTTTTTTCTTACTTTTATCCTGCTTTGTACACAGCTCTTGGGATAGCTTTCCATTCATAATTCATAATATTTTCCACTTATGTTGTCCTCAACTTGTTTTTCCCCAGGCATGACCCCTTGTTAATTCCTGGCAACGAGCAGATTGACAATATGGATGCCAATGTGAAAAAATATGATTCTACAGGGATGTTTCATTGGTGTCCAGCCAAGGATATTGAAAAGGTCATTTTGGTAGGTATTGATGATAAGTTGTTCTTGAAAAGAGGTTATTTGAACCATAGGACTGTTCCTTAATGGATTAATAAATTAATCTCTATTATCATTATGTCCAGCATATTGAAATCAGAAACACAGCATGGTGAAATTCAAACTAGCATTTTAGTTAAAGAATTACTAGGTAAAATCTGCATGCCAAATGCAACAATGAAAATTGGCCTAAAGTAGAGAATTTATTTTTTATCAGCTGCAGTTTTCATATTGAGTTTAAATCTTTAGACAATAATTAAGATTGGAAATATTTACGTTTTCCTACCCCATTTACCTCTTTACACAAAGCAAGTGTTGCTTTGCATTATCTCTTATTTATTTATATGAATTTTGCTCTCTTAGAACTTCTCTCTCAATTTCCAACATTTCAAGATGCCCAAATAGGCCAGAGTAAGTAGTACTACTACTCTGCCTTTCTAGCATCTTGCAGCGAACCTAGTCTATGTTTGTTTTGTTTATTTAACTGGGGAAACCATCAAACTGACTCAAGTCATTAAAAATAATTAGAAGGCCTATCACAGACTATTTTGCTCAGTGAAAGTTTGTGCCACTTGTGTTCATGTACTCATACCTTAGAGTAACAACTAACTAACTCAAGATCTCATATACAAAACTGATGATATTTGAAATGAACTCCCTGGTGGATCTTTCCTTTGTCACACTTCATCAAGCTTTTCCAGAGCCTGCTCCCTCAGATTTTCCCACACCGTGGTGTGGTGTAGCCAATGATGGTGATAGCTCCAGTTTATTCTAGCAATCGGGGGTTAAAAGCTTGTCTCTGCTTCTCCTTGGGGGGTTCTGTAAAAACTGAGACATTGCCTGGAACTGCAATATCTGTGTTTAAACAGTCAAGCAAGTAAATTGCAAATTTGTAGAGACTGAGCTGGGAGATGAAGTTTGGCTGTAAACAGTATGCATTGATATGTATTCAGCAGGCAAGGAGATACACGTCTACCTTCATGTTCCAAACACATATTGGCAGACATCCTTTTCATGTTGTCCACTTTGAAAAGTGTTTTCCAAAAATGGTGCTGAGGAGTGCCTCATTTATCATCTCTTGGTGATGCCATGTCTATTTTTCACCCTACTGGCCTGTGAATCTGTAAGTCTAGACAGGTTCTTTCTGCTTTGTGCATCAACACATAAAGACACTGCCAGAAAAATGCTTTCCTACACCTTTTCAAACTCACAGTCCACAATTTATGTCTATATTCAGATCCATGCAAATTTAATACTGTCCTTAGGGACCACAGAAGTGCAGATTAGTACATGATTTGAAGATGATGAGATTTCCCAGTTTGTCTTCTAATTGATACTTGATACCTCAGTCAGAAAAGAATTCAGTTTTCTTCCCAAGGTCTGTTTAGGCTCTGCAAGATTACAGCAGTATAAGGTAGTAAGAATTTATTTTGACACAGTCAAATGTGTGTGGCTACATACAGATCAATGACTACAGAGTGACTGTTTTAACATAGTTTCTTTCAAGAGTTGGACTCTGTCTTGTAAAGTGTGAGTATTTCAGACCCATAGGCAGAGGCATGGGAAAACTTATGTGCTTCACTTGACCATTCGTTCTGCTGTTTGAAAGGCCAAGACCACTCTTGGTAGAGCTGTAAGAAAATCAGTATAATTGCCCCAGAGAAATAGGAAGCAAATCTAGCTTTTAAGAGATAAGAAAATTTCTAATCAGAGTTCCCATGCAGTGGAGAGTAGCAGATACCTCCACTGCATATTCCAATCCATATTGCACGTTTTCATACTTCCATAATTTAGAAAAAGGATGCATACTATGGATAAGCAAAGGGAAGATTTTGCAGTTCACTATTGTCTTAGTTCATTGGCAAAACTTATATGCTATAGTACTGACTGTAAAACTTCATGGCAATATGGTACCAGTGGATCTGCAGCTACTTGGTAGAGTGCAATAATGTAAGACTGGCTCCAGAAATTAAGGTCACTTTTTCCTAACGACTTTATTTAATCATCTTGGTGTTTGAGTTTCCTGCTCAACTGCCATTAGCACTGATGAAATTAGTGCAAAAATTTATTCTTGTCTTTGAAACAAGAAGATAATTCTGAACATCATTCAAATGTTCTTCATGCAATTTCTTTCCTTCTGTCTATTCAACAACTCAGGAAGTCCAGTGGGCCTGAAAAGTTAGTATTAATCACAATTTTACACACTATTTTTCATTAGTGAGAGAGTGCTGAGATTTTTCCTTATTCTGTGGAGTATAGTGGGCATCCATTGTAAGGCAGTGTAGAGTGTTCTTTGAATTCTTCTAAGGGTAGCAGCAGCTTGTATTAAAATAAAAACCTTGACTATATTTTAATATGGTCCTCAGTTCACAGGATTTGTGTATTAGCACAAAGCCCTATTAAGACCATTGGGCATTCACATTTTCCTTTTCAAATTGGTTCTTAAAAAGATCCCACTAGTGATTTGTCAGCTAAGGCATGGGTTTTTTTATCTCTTTTCTGTAATCCTTTTAATGACTAAATACAAAGTAGGTAAAATTCTGTTGTATCTGTTAGATACACCCATAGTACTTTGATTGTAACCAGAGCCTTAATCCACATGTGTGGAGACACATACAGGACCAGAATATGGTCCAGTACAGCATCTTCCCAGACACTGAAGGGTCTGTAAATAAGATAGTAATTTTTTTCTGCTGAGCATGTTTAATGAAGGATAAATAAGGGTAAAATGAACAACTATTATGAAACTGCTTCTTTGTGCATGAACAATATTGACAGTTGTGTTCTTCCTGGTTTAAAACTCAATATATGATTTAAGCTTCCCTTTGTTTCATTTCTCCCTTGTCTTTTTGTTTTGTTTTGTTTTTAGACTCGAAGTGAAGCAGCGATGACAGTTTTAAGTGGGCATGTAGTCGTTTGCATATTTGGGGATGTTAAATCAGCTTTGATTGGATTAAGAAATTTAGTGATGCCATTACGAGCCAGCAACTTTCACTACCATGAACTCAAGCACATTGTGTTTGTGGGTTCACTTGAATACCTGAGAAGGGAATGGGAGACACTGCATAACTTCCCCAAGGTTTCAATCTTGCCTGTAAGTCCAAAGCCATCTTATTGATACTTTGTTATTTAGGACACCAACTGGACGGATTCGTATTGACTTTGATCTTAGGCTTTTTTACTTTTGTCTACTTATAGGCCTGAGGACTTAGATTTTCTCTTTACTGTGTCTATGAAAACAGAGCCCTGTGAGACCTTATTAGAAGATATTTGCTGCAGTGTTTGGTTCCTCGTCATCCTCATCGGATGAATTTCAACTGCTATCAAATGTATTAGCTGTGTTATATATTGAACATTCACTGAAGTGCACTGCATGTAGCCAGTTCTGATGTTGCGATTTCTCTGACAGTGTAACAGTAGTTATTTATGACATTATTTATCTATTTATACCCACAAAACCTTTGAAAAAAAATATTGTTGCTCTATCTATACAATATCTAGCTATATTAATATTTTTTTTCTGTAGGCTGGACTAATTTATAAGGAACATTGACATAGCATTTCAGTTCAGAGTCCTGCAATACTCATGTATGGAAATACAATAAAGCCCTAACCTTTTTGAAATTGATGAAAAGTTCCTATTGATTTCAGTATGGACAACCACTAAAAAAACAATTCAAAGGTGTTTGGGTTTTTTTCCTCCTATATCTCATTATCATTCACTCATGTGCCCAAAATGTAGAAACACAAGCTCCAGGACAGACAAATGAAGCCCCGAAGCTAGTGATATTAGGTGGTCATAGCTATATATGACCCACAAAGAGGTAGGCAAGAGGGAAATTAATCCAAAAGAGACTGTTCTGTATGTTACAGGGAAAAAAGTAAGTTTGGATGTTTTTATCAGAATGAAAAATTATGAATTTGCCAATTCCTAATAATTACATTTCAGCACTTAAATATATGTGTTGGATGTAACCTAAATTGCATAATCAGGAAAACAGCTATAGAGTAGAAAGACTGCCTCCACTTTCTCATTAATTCAGGCTGTAGGTCTTTGTTATGGAAATGCAGTTTTAGTGTTAGCCCTTGGCTTTTTTCTGTAAACTGATCCAACACATGGTGTCACAAGTTTCTCAGCTGTCACAAAAATGGTGTCAATATCAGATTTGATCAGTTAATATCCTTCTCTTCCTGCCAATCCCTTTTAATTCCAGTCACTGTGAATGCTAAAGACTAAGGAATCAGAATTAAATTTATAATAATGTTGAACTGTGGAGCAGAATAGAATCCAGCTCCTACTTCCAAACCACCCAGTATACAATGTGCATCCCTTATTATAATGTGTATTTGAAAAGTTTTCATTCTGAATCCTGAAGAGACATTAAGGAAATGTACACCATGCTTACGATACGCAACCAGTTTGTACTCAAATTTAGGGTAGTTTTGGACTAATTTCAAGTTAAACAACTTAAACAGTTAGCTAATGCACCTTTAAAAATACAGAATATGTAAAGGAATTGTATTTTACACAGTAATCAAGGGTGCTGAAGACCACACAGGCTTCATTAGTACCTTTCTACTTTATTTTCAGCCTATCTGGTTCTAAATGTTTATATAAAGTTAAAAATACCAACATCATTGTGATCTAATTATATAAAAGTCTACTAAAGTTTCTGAGGTCATACTGGTAGGAACTGTGTTAAAGGGAGGCCACTCAAACTCATTTCCTACTTCTCTGTGTTTTGGTTCACAAGGTAAAACTTGCTGCTATCTAATGGGGATGTGGTTACAGCTGAAAATAAAAACATTTGTTCTGATTTTTTTTTAAGTGGAAAATTAATTTAAAGTCTGCGTTTAAGCTGCTGAATAAACTCTTAAAAAGTAGGCAAATGCCAATTTTAAATATCCTCAGGCAGCCTTAATTCTGTCTCTTTGCATAAAATCATTAGGAGTAAACCTTTAATTAATTACATGTTTGCATATTATTGTTCCCCACAGGAATCCTGTTTCACTTGGTGCACATTGCAGCCACAAAGGGCAGAATTAAGGTGGCAAGAATATCCTAACTTTTGAGTAGTCTGTAACTAAATCATACCTGTTCGATGTATACTGTTTTCCACAATGTTTCATTGCACAAATTATTGAAAGTAATGTGGTCTAGTGAGGCTGGTACCTGAAAATAGGTGGCAATCACTGAATAAAAATTGAGCTCTGCCTTCACTTTGTGCATTTTAAATTCACTTTTGCATTGAATATTCTCAGTGTATTTCAGGAAACGTTCACCATGAGTGACCAGGAGATGGAAAACCAGGGTCTTGACTTGGTTTTATGAAAGTTGCTGTGTGACAAGGGGACAGCTTAGTCTCATCATCATCATTAGGGTCTTTTGGTACCAAGCCATGTGAAGCAGCAGAGAGGAATCTTGTTTCCATTAAAAAAATCCTTTTTACTGGACCTTGCACCCCTGTGAAATACACTTAATATTCTGTAACTAGAGATAGAGTGTTGGATGTGGAAGACAAGTGTTATCTTCAAACAAATCATAATGGTTTAAGTGTCACATCTCAGTTGTGCTAACTATGAAAAAGCCCCACAGACTGCCGAAACATTTAATTTTAGTTATTGCATTCTCTGCTTGAGAATTGTGGAAGCAGTAAAGGTTGCATGATTTGTTCCCATTAAGAAAAAGTCTTGTTTCTGTTTCAAATGGTTTAATGACACAACTCTGAAGATCGGTGTGTTTTCCTCTGAGAAGCACCAAAAACATACATTGAAAAGGATTAACCTTTTTTGTGTATTGCTTCAGGTAGAAAAAAAATAGCTTTATCCTGATTGAATTTCAAACGTGTAGGACACATAATGCTTTCTTGTTTAAATTGCTATTCTTTTGCTGAAGACCATTGTGACTGGGTAGTAGATAAATAGACATTTAAAACACACCCCTTGTTATATTCAGAGCGCCAGAGGTTGCCACATGATAGCAACTTAAATCAAGACAATTTCAAGTCACCGATGAGATGTAGAATGCTGGCATTATTCCTGTTTCTTGTTTGTTAGTAATAGCTTGACTGAGTATTGAGACTGAACCTAAAACGCTGCCATCAGCACCAACTACCCTTTAGATTAGCACACATCTCCTATTCCCTGGCACATAGTTAGACCAGCTTAATGTCAGAGCATAAAAAAGATACTTGTTAAATAATTTCCCAAAGCTCCTTCTCAATCTTTAATTTGTTTTTCTTTTTTTCCTCTCTACCCCCCCTTTTTTTTTTCTCTGTGCCGAAGGGTACGCCATTAAGTCGGGCTGATTTAAGGGCTGTCAACATCAACCTCTGCGACATGTGCGTTATCCTGTCAGCCAATCAGAATAATATTGATGATGCTTCGCTGCAGGACAAGGAATGCATCTTGGCGTCACTCAACATCAAATCTATGCAGTTTGATGACAGCATTGGGGTCTTGCAGGCTAATTCCCAAGGTAAGGACTGCCCTATAATACTTCTCTTCAGTGCCTACAGGGGACAGGACCTGGCAGGAAGAATATCCCTCACTCAGTAATTCAAAGAGCCCTACATCAGCTTGCTTGACAGTTAAACCTGCTGATTGGTATGATGGCTTTTAAAGGGACAGTCACATAGTTTCTCTGCTACATCACAAAGCACATCTTGCAGAGGAAAATTGAATGAATGTGAAACTGGCATTTTTTTCTCATTTTTAAACTTTCCTAAAAATATATATAAAGCCATTGCTTTCTCACCCTGCCTTGCTCTGTGGCTTTCTTACCAGGGCAGTTGCTGTTACATAGCCAAAGCTAACATACTCACTTCAGAACACCTGAAGTCTCTGTTTAACAAGATTTCATTTTTATGTAAAACACATAGCTACCACAGAGAAAAAGCTGAGCAATGCAGGGCAAAATTTAAATTTAAATTGTCTTTACTATCCGGTGCTTTTTTGCTCAAAAAGCCAATTAGAATTAATTCAAAACTGTTTTTTTCCCATGGTTTGACATGTACTCATCCCATTTAAGGACACTTAGCAAAATCTTTGCTGTGAGTAAGGGACCGATTCATCAGTAGCCAAAGGCTATTTTACACCAACTGTGCCTGTGCAAAGCAGTCATAAGCACCCTGGCAAAGACCATCACTGTAAAAACAATCATCTTCCCATCCCTGAAGGGTTCTGCAGCTTATGCAGCTGAAGTCCTACCTTTGATAAACCTATTAAGTGCTGCAGTAAATATTCCCTCTGGATGCAGCCCTGCTATAAATGTAGGTGTAGAAAGGATAGTGCTTTGGTCTGCAATTTTCCCCGTGAGCCTGACCTAGAGATAGTTTTCCCTCAAGGACTGAGAGAACTAAGTTTTTCCTCTATACGCTCTAATCAGGAAATAGAATTTGTGAGCCAAATATCAGAGGCAGCAGTCTAACTTCTTGAATATGGAAACTTCTTGAACATCAAAAATTATTTATTAGAATTAGCAGCAAAACTGTGGAATTTAATAGTGGAGTGAAATTGTATCAGGAAACTAAACATTTGAAACTTGCGATGTCGTGTTGGTTAGTTTGCTGGATAACAAGTAGATTTAGAGAAGAGGAAGGAAATGTTTTTTCATTCCCATAGGTGTTTGAAGTTTCAAATCGGTGGCCTGGAAGTAATACAACCCCTATTTAGAATTCTTCCCTTGAATATTTGTGAGACTGACAAGCTCTCATTCTGTTAACTTAGCCATGATTAGGAAACTCATTGCAGAAGTGGAAGACAGGCATGGAAATTCCTTGGTTTGCAGATTTAGACTGGGATTTGAAATTGTGTATGCACTTTGTATACTTTTGCTAACAGACTTTTGTGATTCTTTGTTTTTTCTATCACACGTATAATTAAAATCATCAAGAAATAGAATGTTTGTCTCACCTTTCTCCTCCCTTCCTTCCTGTTCTTGAGCATGGGCACTGAAAGAATTTCTTCCTTCTGCCTGTGCTCAGGGTTAGTGCTATTTCCAACACTTGACTGTTGTATTCTGCCTCTGGGAGTACACTGAATCTTAGACCATCCTGAATGAGGTTGGAAAAACAGTCCTGTGCACCTTACCACCCCAACATCTGTAATTTTTTATTCTCCATCCTTGGAGGTACTCAAGACCCAACTGCATAAAGCCCTGAAGAACCTGATCTGACCTCATAACTGACCCTGCTTTGAGCAGGAAAGCAGACTAGAGACCCTCTGAGGTCCCTTCCAGCCTGAATTGTTCTATGATTCTATAATATCCAGGTTGCTGCTGCAGCATAGCCCCTATAGGTCAGGAAGTGTAGGCTGGGGCTGTAGTCCAGATTCCTTCAGCCCTATTCCATGTAGCTGAAGTAGAAAGGCAGAGGCACAATAGGTTAGCACAGGGAAATTTTGGACCGTCTGCATGTAAAAAAAAAAAGGACTCTAACTTTTCTGGAGAAACAGGGCATGCAATAAGACAGGTAACTAGCAGCCTATTTTAGTTGGGAGCACTGACTAGAGAGAGGTTCTTCTAAAACCCGTTGCTTCAGAAAATAAATTATCTGCCTGGTAAATTCTCTGCTTATGGTATTCACAAGTCCTGAATTGGATGCATTGCTTTCACTACAGTAAATTTTCTTGAAAGACCTTGAATACAATGGTTAGCCTGTCAGAAGCAATTAAATCAGTAGATAGCACCAACTTTACTGGAAATTATATCCAACGTGACATTTTCATCTATGAAATGCAGTTTTAACGTATGGTGAACACAACTATCATGACAATTATATAAAAAAGGCGATTCAACTTTTTCTGGTCAACAAGCAACATACTAGAACAACATTATAGTTCCCTTGGAAATTAAGTACCTTTATTTACAGACCAAGTTGTCATTTTACTTTTGTTTAAACATTTTTTTATTATTTTACATAATTACTTATCCTTAACATATTAGCTGATACAAACCTCAAGCATTGCCAATCTGGATGTTTCTAGATCTGAATCTGATGTAGATCTAGATTTTGAATTAAGACACTCCTCACCAACACCATCCCTTGAAAGAGTTTTCCGTGCTGTTCTTTTTGTGACTCCTATTGCTAATCACAGGAACACTGACATTAGAAAATCTGGGTGTGTGAAAGAATGACAGTTGGCCTATGACAGGGTGTTGAAAAGAGCAGAAACAAAACAAAATATGTGAACAGCCTGAGAGATATATGGGCTAAGATGTGAGATTTTTGGTGAGGGAATTAACTATATAATCTTACACATGCTATTCTAAGTAATAAGCTAGTATAATTCTGTAGTCACTAAGCAGTGAAATCTCATATGAAAACCTGAGATATAATTTATGCTTATGCCTCTGCACAAGAAAATAAGTACAGTAATTTAGATAACAGGTTATTGAATGCACAAGGATTTTTCCAGTTTTTATCTGTGATGATTACACTCCAGTGTCAGACAAAAGATGACACCAGTATAAGAAGTGCACCATAAAAAGCAGTATACAAACATATTTAACCATCAGACAAGCAGTAGTGATTGGCCAGTGCTGAAGTATGGGACTGTATCTATAATTCTGTTGTTCTAAGTTGTTGGCAGAAAAAGAACCCACAAATTCAGGGATTTCATTCCCTTTTCCCCTGAGCCTCACCCTTGTCACCTGCTTTAATACCAGTCACTTCCAGCCCAAGGCATATAAAAATTATTTGCTAGCCAACCCTCTGTATCCATACAAAAGTGTCCTTTCAAGCCAGGGACATAACATTGTACCAACTGAACCCAGAAGCAATCTGAGAGGAAAGGTCTTGTGGAAAGAACAGGAGGGTGGACATAGCAGGCCTTCCTGATAGGGGAAGTTCTATAACAATAGAGCCACAAGTTCTCAATGGATTAGGTTAACTGCTGAAAGAAAGTCTACTGAATTAATCTGGTTTATATCAACAAAGGATTTTCTCATTACTAGTTCAAAATGAACTTAATACACACACAGCTGTTCTCATGCAGCAACAAAAATTTGCTAGGGCCTCCTTCTAGTGTTAAAATATTCCCAGGCTTCTGGACTGGGTAGCATTCATTATTTGGACCTTTTGTAAACAGTGTGACAAGACTTTTGTCCTCTGATCTGCTTGTCTTAAGTCCTAACTGATCCTGACAGAATCGCATCTTAACCAACCATAGTGCTCTACCTTGACATCCTGGAGAAGCAAAAAAATAATTTACAGTTCCAAGGCACAAAAATATATTCTGGACCAGAGCTACAAAGGACCCTGCAGTACCTAGAGTCCAGTAAACTATTCAAGTTGTTAAATCTATGTTCATTGTCAGCTGTGTAACAACATGCGAATACAGAATGTTCATGTTTGTTGTATTTTCCTTCAGTCTCACTCTGTGGGAATTTTAGTCGTTGTTTTACCTACCAGATGAACAGGGCCCAACACAAAATATTTTTCTTCAGTTGTAACTAAAACTGCTATTTGGCTTTTTTCCCAAAAAACAGAAAGACAATTATGCTTAACTGTTTAGAGATTTATAAATGCTGCACTAGAGTAGCCTCTGGGTAGTAACTTTAGATATCCAACTGAATAATTTTCTTGTATTGGATAGTGATTTAGATCTTATTTTGATTATTATATAATAAGAGCAGTACATTTCATTAAAAAAACACTTAGGAAACAATAAAGAAAAGTGATCTTATGGCTCCAAGCAGGTCTAAAGTACAGAAAGGGGAGGCTGTATAGTAACATTTTTTTCTATGGACATTACAAGACAGATCACAGTACAGCAGGGTAGATGTATTTCAGCATGGTAACAATTGCAGCTGTTTTCTGAATGACTTCAACTTATGAGAATTTTCCCTAGGAACACTATTTCAACACATGAGAGATCTTTTTAAGGCCTCCATTTACAGTTCTTGTAATAGATCCTCCATCAAGAAAGAATAAAGAGAAAAAAATAAAGAGGGGATGAACTCTGGGGTAATACATCTCATACATCATGGCAGGATTCTTTGGGGAAAATCCTATAAAATCAAGTAAACATACTCAGAATTTTACACACTGACTTTCAAGTGTAACAGATTACACAAGCTAAAATAACCTTGTACAAGTTTAGTTCCATTTGATCCAGTTCAGTTAAAAATCACTTGTGCCTTCATCATCATTTTTTGTTGGAGCTGCCTTAAACTTCAATGGAAAGAAAAAAAAAGTTAGCCACTGAGTTTCATTAGATCTATTCCAGGATCTCTTTATTAATTCTTAAATTATTGGAATTTTTGATGGACTTAGTCTCATGCTCTTCTGCAAGAAATCTGTTAAACTTGAGATCTTCATTCCATTGTGTTTGCAGGTAATATATTATTTTTCACCTCTACCAGTCAATAACGCTTGATTGTTTTGTCTCTGAAATGTTAGCAAAAGAGAGAGCAATAATAGTATTATCAGGTTTGGAAACAAGATGATTCTTAAAGAAGGAGAAAGGATAAATACTGTCTGAGATGCTTGGCTAGCAAAGCAAGTTATATCTTTCAGAGATAACTGTATTGTAATTCTGCTTAGAAATGTTATAAGTTCAAAACAAGAGTTTTATTCCTTAAGGAGGGGTGTTTTGATGAATGGTGACTCTTACTTCTCTTATTTCATTTTCATAAGATAGAGGTTTTAGGTGAAGATTTCAGAATTTAGGGGTTGATAATCCTTACTTATTTTTTAGGCTGTTATGGAATTCAATTTTCTGTGGCAACTCCAGCACTGTTTCCTGTGTTTAATTTGTTATATTACTTGAGAATTTATAGATGAGCCTTACATTCAGATAAATAAAATCAAACTCCGCTTAAGTCAGCTAAATAATTTTCGAGTTTAAGGACTGACTTAACCTCCTTAGGAAAGCGTGCAAGTATGTCTAGAATATTAAATGTAGATTTAATATTAAAAATAAGTGAATAGTGCTGGCAAAACGTTAAAGATTTGGGGTAATTTTTTTAAGTGTCAAAGTGAGCTGTGACACTAACTTTAATCTTCTCAACACTTAGATTCCTGTGTGTCTTTGCAAGCCATTGTAATTTGGGCTGCAGAATGCTTGTTATATTTAGACAGCTCATAACTTCCTAAATCACACAGATGTTTTGAAAATTTTTCTCCTAGACAATATCAGTCTTACTGGTCACAACTGCTAGAATAGCAAGTATTTTACATTGACATTGAGATTATTGTTTTTCAGTAATGATAGTTTTGTATAGTGGTTACACCATATTAAGAATGTTTTTATGCGATGTTTTTCTGAATGCTCCTTTATTTTTACTAGCACCAGTTGTTGTAAATGAGGAAAGAAATAATCCAATTAATAAAATCCTCTATTTGGTTGGTTATTGTTTAGCTAACTGAATTTTGAAATGTTCGTTGTAGATCAGTTTATTATTTTTTCAAAATAAAGGTTGACCATCCTAAGTAATGAAGTTAAAAACTGAAAAATGAGATGAGGGTGTTCTAACTTCCCAGCACATGTCCTGCATCACCATTTGCTCACAAAAAATTCCAATTTTTGAAGATTAGGTCACTGTGATAAATAACTTAGTATTACCTTTTTGCAACATACATATAATTTCTTACCCTGCTGAACCAAATGGATCAGCTGATAACTGTTATTTATTTTATGGTGGCACACTAGAGGTCTAGATGGGATTAAGAGCTTGTTGTCATAGTCCTGAAATATACAAGAATAAAATATGGCCTTTGCCCTGGCAAGTTTACAGTCTGATACCTTGCTTGTTCCAGAACTTATGTGCTCAATGTCATACGGGTTAATAAATCTCTCTGACTTCAATGAAACTATCCACCTGTGTAAAGTTAGATTATGTGCAAGTCTTTGCAAGATTTGGAGTTAAATAAGCTAAAGAGTCTGGGTGGGAGAGAGGCTATTCACCTGACTTTGTTTTCTGTGCTATAGCAGCCATCTGTGTTAGTAGCTTGCTGGCCTTCCAGCTTTCACAAGAAACTGTTGTCAGAAAAGTTCCCACCATGCACCGTTTGCATTTCTTGTATTTTCCTTGCAGCTGGACACTAACAGTAGCTGCTGGAACTTAGACATGCAGATGAAAGAATTTTTAAATTCTGTTCCTTATGAATTAAAAATGTGTGTGGGAATGGCCAGAGCGACGTTTCTTTGACATAATATCCCTGTATTTGAGAAATGCTATGAGGTCATAGCCCAAATACCTTCAGGCTTTCACAACTTTCTCGTCCTCTTCTGCTTTCAAGACACCCTCTGCTTTCAAGACACCTTCTGCTGCAGCCAGAGAAGGATAAAACTGGGCAGAGGTAGATAGTACAGTACATCAAGCACGTGATTTCACACTTAAGCTATAAATATATTCAACCATCCCAAGACTGTTATAAATTCACAGTGAGTCTATTTTATTATTATTTGCTGTTCAACATCTTGAAAGCAAAACCCCTATTATGAAGGTGTACTATTTTGTGCATTTCTGATGCTAAGGAATAAAAAATAAAAAATAAAAAACCAAACCGCTCTTTTTATGAGCATTAATTATACACCAGGCAAGGAAGCAATTGCCTCTATGTTATGAAATATTAAATCAAAATGCTTCCTGTTCCCAGATGTCCCAGAGATAAATACAGCAGTATTTTGAAGCCCCACTTGGAGCTGTTTTGCCTGCAAATTTATAGTTTTGTCTCCATTTTCAGAAAACCCTGTTTTATGTGAAGTATAGCACTCTTGGTAGTTTTTAAGGAGCAAACTCCTCTGGAGTTGCCTATGTAGGCAACAACTCTTATGTAGATTGCACACAAGGGATCTGAAGTTGAAAGGCTCCTTTAAGATGACAAATGGGTTGAAAGTGTTATTGTCTTTGATTGCATGCCTTACATCATCTGTATGTAGGAATAAGAGAGCTATACTTTATCTTTAGCCATTTTATAAATATTTAAGTCCTTATAGTTGCCTAAAGATATTAAAGCATATTTTACAGTAGTTGGAATATAAATATTATATATAGCACAAGATACCAAAGTAGTTTAATTAATTCATAATTTTCTGTTCACTTTTATTGGAATGTGGTTTATGTTCCAAAACTTCCATTTAAAGAATAAGAGACTATTCTGCTCTCTGTCAAGATGTGAACCAATAGTGAATGTTATCAAAGTTGCTTTAAATGACGATATGGGACTTCAATTAGCAAGAAGAAAAGAAACATGGGTATTAGAATGTGCTACACCAATCTCTGTGTTTTTACTTTAAAGAAAGTCTTTTTGAAGAAACCGTTTGGGTTTTAAATCTTTAAGAAACTGCAAGGTGTTTTGCTTCTCTGTCTCTATGTTTTTTTTAAAAGTCAGTTGCAGAAGTAGATGCATATCTACATCAAATTATTCAAAAGTAATTTTTTTAAATTTGAATTTTAATATAAAAGGTCTGTATTTCATGGCCCCTTACAATACAGGGCTGAGGTTATTACTGTGAATCTTTTAAATTCCCATGAAATACAAAAAATATTTTTAAAATTTCACAGTTTCCCCATTTCCCAGTAGGGAGTCGGTGCTGGGTAATGCTTGCTAATTATGCACAATGAAAGTAGACACACAATGGTGGTAAATTACCTGACCCTTTTCATTTTAATGAGACAACAAGGATTTCATGAAGTGATGTTGTTTCAATGGTTAATGGTGTCAGCAATGTTGTAATTGTAGACTGAGGCACATTAGCTGCACAACCACATGTAGGAAGGGTTTCTCTTGACAGGCCCTTTGGAGAATAGAACAGGGTATTATCATTAAGCCTATGTCATTTGCATGCTGCTAATCACTTACTTTATTATCTTGTGTATCCATTGTCTTTCTTTAATTGCTCTTTAAATGAAAATTAAAAATAGTTGCAGTGCCCACGATACTTGTGATAGCATCTTGATTATGAAGATAACTTCAAGAAAATGGAACATACAGATAATATATTGCAGCATTACAAGATAGTTTTTAAGTTATGTATCATAGCAGACAGCCTCATGAGCATCATTCTGCTGTCTTTCATTGCTTCAGTGCATATTGTTTGTTTAATAAATGGTTATTTATATGCATAAAGGTGGTTACTTTTTTTAAAGGACCAACATGAAGTCAGAGATCAATGTCGCTGTTTTCCTTTAGTGAGGAAAACATACAAGGCCTGGATACCCAGCACATTCCCCTCATCTAACAACATTATAGGAGTAAGCTAGCTTCTACTGCTTTTCAGTTAAGTCCTAGTCTTTGAAATCCATTGCAGAACAGCATAGTCTAACACCTGCTACAGAGTTGCAGAACACATAGCTTTAGGGCAGAACTTACAAAATAGTTGGTATTCTTTTCTCAGGAGTGACGTGTTGATTTTTAAGTTTAGCATGGTTAATTTTGAAGCAACCCAGACTTTTCCATAAAAGGCAGTCTCTAAAAACTTGTTACCTCCGGGTTATCAAGAACCTTCCAAATCTTTCAGTTCTTGATTAGTTTTTGTGTATCATTTTTATTCAGCTGACCCTGGTAAGTTTATGGTTACTGGAAATTTTCATACTGACTTGTTTGGAGACAAGATCAATGCCTGATCATTTTCAAACTTTCCTTAGAGCTTGAGAGCAGATCCAATGGAAGTATAATTTTGATTGGAACTTTCATATTTATTTGAGGTTTGGTTGCTGGTTTAAATTTTGTATTCAAATTTAGATGTCAGATGCTGTTAATACTAATACAGGTGCATGTTTACTGGTTAGTAGTGGGAGGAAAAGTATCTCTACAGTCTTAACAGCATGCATATTTTCTGTAAGTTTGACTTTACAGAAGTTTTGCTTAAATACATAGGCAGCAGTTATGATGTGATTGGGTGTCTTTACAGGATTTCCTATGTCTGCTACGGTTATGTCAGTCTGCTTGTTCTATAGCACGTTCTGAAACTAATCTCCAAGTGAGGACAAAGACAGATATTTTTGAAAGAACTCCTCCTCTTAAAAAAAAAAAAAAGGAGAGAGATTTCACTGAAATTAAAGAGTGGCAAATGCATAAAAATCTTGGGGGAATTGTTTAAGGACAGATAGATTCAATACATAGCACTACAATTATACGAGATAGTCTTAAGAACAAATGTTCCATTAGTCGTATTAGCTTACTCAAAAACAGTTTTTGTGATAACCAAAATTAAATTTTAAAAAGTTACCTGAACCATTTGTTTTAATATTCATAATTATATTTAATATAAATCCTCAGTAATTTGTGAATTGTTCCTCTCCTACCTATGTGTGAAGAAATACTTGCTAGAACGGTAAATTCAAACTTTCAGAAAATGGTTCAGCTTTATAGAAAGATCCCTATTGAATTGATTTATCTAATCTAACCTGGCTTTAAATCAATGTTTGACAATCTGCTTAAAATAGTGTTTTGGTGAATAATACCAACTTATTATTTTGGTGACAAATACCAAAAAAGATTTTCCATATTACTCGAATTTAGCAACCTTTCTATTTCCAGTGCATGAATAAGCAAATGGATGAATCTCAGGTACTCTATTGTCTGCACCTTGTTACTAAATCTTGTGTAAAGTTCATAAAAAAGGAATTTTGGCACAAAATCTTGGAAAAGTATTCCTTGAAGTAGGATATTAATGGAGTTATTAAATATAGATTTGCAGTCATATTTATAACATTTTCTTTACCAGATATAATGCTTCCATTCTCAACCCCTCTCATTTTTTTTAGTGTCTAATACGTGTAATATTTTTGCTAAAAACTAATGTAAACTTCAGGCTTTTTGGTTTTAAATTTCATTATTAGGTGTTGATAAGCCTAGCATGTGACCTAAAATTAATGAAAGTGATGAAATGTCCTCATCTTTTTTCTTGTGAAATAGTAGAGACCAAGTTGATAGCTAGCAATGTGGAAAGCACTGGAGTGTTTCCTTCCAGGTGTTCATGAGAGGATGGAATGGGGAAGAAGGGGACAGCCATGTCTCCCTGAGCTTTTCCTCCAAGAATAGTACTCTCTTGATGCCACAGGATATCCTCATGTAAGTTAAAACAGGTGCTACCCTTTGATAAGCAATGGGAGAGAAGTGCTTATGCAAAATATCAGGTTTTGCACATTTCAAAATTCTCTCCCTGCAAGAGAGGAAAGTGATTCTGCTTATTTGCTCAATAAGTGCAACCTTACCCTAATGTCTCTGAGATCTTTCAACATTTGAGAATTTGTTTATTATTAACTATTCAAGTGAATGTTCAGTTCTTGAGTGACAATGTAAACTCTGTCTGGACATATCTTACCTTTTTGAGTGAGACAGATGTAGTCTGAATTACATAGACAAACAGAATGCTTCTTAAAATTTAGAATATATCTTATTTTTTTTTAAATTACTGTTTTATGACAATATGCTTTTCAGTGCCAAATGTAAATAGGCCTCAAAATTCACCTGCAAATTTAAATTTCAGAGTGGCCCTGCCACAAACCACAGATTCAAACTTCCTAAACTACCTCACTGGCTACAAAAATCCACATTGCAATTTGAATATGTACTCTTAGAATTCTATCAAATAACAATAAACAGACTAAAAAATTCTCAGAAATATTAAAAACCTGTAGCTGAAAGAACAGCTATTTTCATTGATACTAACAAAATACAAAAAGGAAGGAACGTTTTAATTCTATCAACCCATTTAGCTCTCTAGGAAGTAATAATGGATAAGAAAGTTAATGTCTTGTTTAAGTGTTTATAGAGATTATGCCATCTTTAAATCCAGAGATAGTATTTAGAAGCATGAATGACAGCAAATAGTCAACATAACGCTGAAAACAAACCAAAAACCCCCTTCCTTGCTGGAAGTTTTCATTATGACTGTACTGTGCGCTGGATTACATGGCGTAAATTTTATGGTTGCTACTTAATTTTTCACTACGTACAGAACATCACATTACATTTTACTTACAACCAGCTTGGTTGCTAGTGTAATGGGTTTTGAATCCCATATAAATTGTTAAAATATGGAGTTGGTGTAGAGATACTTCTGCTTGTTCTTTAAATACAAAAAAAAGATATTTGAACTATGAGAGGCAAGCAAAACCTTAAAGATTTTAGTAAAAGCTCTAATAAAATAATATGAGTTAAACCATCATGATAATGAGTTACTTTTCTGAGATTAGAATTCACCAAGAGGGAAAAATTGTGAGCCAAAAAAGTTCAAATTTAGCAATGGAAAATTCATCTTTTCTTAAGAGCAGACAGTACCTCATGGGTTCTGTGTATACTTTTCCCTTTGTCTTGATACATTTGAGCAAATTGTTTGCATACACTGGTGACTGCATGCTTTGGATATTCTTACCCCTAGAATGGCAATCTGAGGCATAAGTTTCTTTCGGGCTGCTTGATTCTAGATCCTGTACTGAATGAAGCAGAGGTTCCCATACTTCCCAGATTGGGTACTACCAGCAGTATCGCTGCTGCTCTTTTAGGCAGTTGTGTCTCCACAACCTTGGACATCATTGGTAGCTAGTATATTGCTATCAGTATATTGTTTAATATTAAGCACTTAGAAGGCTGCTTCAGATTTATCCTTTTTCCATAACTGTACCATTTGTACTTAGATTTTTTATGCAAAAAAAAAAAGTAGAAAGAAAAGGAATTTTTTATTGTTTGTTTATTTCCAGTCAGAGTAAAGAGTAATTGCAAAAAATTAGCCAGTTTTAGTATTTTTTAAACCTATATTGAAAATGGAATAGAAGGTGGCATAATATATATGTGACATATAAAACAGGGATAATATACTGAGCTGGAGTATAAGACTGATTTGATGTGTTAGCCATTCCTGTGAACTTCAGTCTCAGAGGGCTGACATTTCTTCTAATGGAAATTCTTTCTGTTCAAATAGTTGTGCTGGTGGGATAATGTACGTGTTTTGAAAATATGCTGAAGACTTTAGGATGGTGTTTCCTTATTCCTGTTTTAAATTTGGCACGATATGTTATTTACAAGGTTCATCTTAAGCTGCAGCAGGCATGTAGGAAGCTACCTTTCTGGATCAGGAGGGTATTGTTTAAAGAAGTTTACAAATACTCCTTCAACAGTTATCATTCCCCACAGTGCTAACTGCACCTGGGTGTGGGTGATTTGCTGTGCCTTCTATGGAAAAGTTGGTTGAGTTAGTGTTACACAGACTGGCAGAGTTCAAAACAACATGATACCTCATTTTACACATGGTGTCTACCAAGATGTCTTTAACACATGTGCTACTCTGAAGTTGTGTAGGTTATAGAAGGCAATATGTGAGTGACAAAGAGCATAACTGATTTTATGTTCCCCTACTTACAGTGTTTAGAGTTCTGGTAAAAAATTTTGGCTTGCAGAGAGCCTTTGTAATGGTATAAGGAAAGCATGATTGCCAGAAGCAAATTCTCTGTTAAGTGTCTCGTCAAAATAAAGTTATTCACACGTGAACACAAAATCCATGTTGCTTTACACAGCATTTAATCAAGCCCTGAGGTTTTTAAGCTACAAATGTAATTTTTGGGAATCACCTGCGTAATACCACTTGACTATATGCTTTTATGACAACCTATCCAATAAAACGTCGTGACAGGATCTGGTAAGATCTGGCAGGATTTGACATGGGCACAATATGCTCTCTCATCATCAGGCTTTGCAGAGAGCTGTGTTTTTACAGTATGGAGTGAGACAGAAGAGCTTTTGGTTACTTGCAAATAGATTAGACTGTGGGAAATGTGCAGGAGGCCTATGGAGCTTACCTGACAGATAAATTAGAGGTGGTCTTGATATGAATCCAACCTGTCTCAGAGGTCAGCTCTGGGAATCCAGTTTAGATTTCTGTAATAAAATGATGCCTTAGCCTTCACATTTAAATCTTTGATCCCCAAGGCAGCCTTGCATGTGGGATTTTAGTTTTGACCCAGTCTGTGAGAGAACTTAATGACATTTTACCATAGGTTTCCAGCTCAGTTCCAGCTTGAGTAATTTACAAGTCTGCTGGCACTATTTAGCCCACACAGACCATGAAGTTGACCATAAGTAAGACCAAGCTGATGGAAAAACAATATCACTAGAATAGAGTGACAGATGTTGATTATCACAAAATGTCTGTTTAAGCATTTTGTATGGATCCATTTCCTCACCACACACACCTGAAATTTTTGTAGAAGTTACAAAGTAATTGTACTTAAAGATGTGGAATCATCTGCTAAAGAAATCGTCAGAATACATATTACAAAAAGTGACTTCTGTGTTTATTAATGTTGCTGCTCAGGGGAGCTATTCAGATGCCTCATTTATTGGAGCTTAATAGATTAAAAGTCCAAATTGAGTCTCATGATATAAACCTAATCAAATTCTAATCTGCATAAGCAGCAAGGGGAAATTTGTTTCATTTATGTTTCCGTAGTTGCCAATCATGTGTTGGACAGCATTGTTACTTTTATTTATCAAAATATTTTTATTGATTGCTGCTATGACATCTGGCTTTGCTCTTCATTTTTTCACTAAGGAAAAATTTACTTTATTTGATATAATGTAGGATATAACAACATAATGTAGAGTCTTGCCTAACATGCCTATATATAATTTTTAATGGAGCTTTCCATTTTGTTTGTAGTTATTGAATATCTGTCTGTGTGAACTAGGTAATATAGGTTGACTTATTTGATAAGTTGTATTCAGCATATTTATTTATTTTTGCCTGAGGTCTAAATATGGAAGGTTGATTAATGATTTAACTGAGAAGAATTTGGCATCATTTTATACTAAATTCTTCTAGCTGCAAACTCGTGCTACACCTAGATGCTACCAACTTTGTGCCCTACATTTACCTAGTGTAGAAAACTATGAAAGGGTAAATGGAGAGTAGGAACAATTAAAAATTTAAATTTGCAATGAAAGTAGCTAAAACCCACAGGAATTCAAATTTCTGATGTTGTTATGAAAGTAAGTGTATTCCATAAAATGTGGACTATTTTGGATAGCTGCTGATCTACAAATTACAGAATTAACATGTTACTATTTCTTCTTCCTCTTTCAAAATATTTGTATAGTTTTGGTGGGTCTTTTTAGTCTAATAATAGCAAAGGAAAAAAAATGCCTGTAAGAAGTAGCTAAACTACACTCTGGCACATGGGCAGAGGTATTTGGAGTAGGTGCTATACCTAGAGGTGCAGTGGACCAGAAGTAATGGTCGCTTGCCACCAAGAGATAAAATTCCACTAGAACAATGTGAGAGAACACAATTCTTTCCCAACAGGAGCAGGCTTTGGGAAAGCAGGTTCATGAAAACAGCAAAGGGTAGGGTAGTGTAAATTGGTGGAAACCCAAAGATGACTTTACAATACAAAACAAAACAAGAAGTTAACAAATCCAAAGACCAAGTTGCAAAGAGTGAAAATATTGTCCTACGTTTGCTGAAAAAAACACAGCAGAAAATTAATGTGAATACATCCCAGGCAATAGGGTAAGCGTGAAGTAGTTTGGAAACCATTGTACTCTGCATTCTAAAAGTCCTTTGTATTTTTCTGTGTGTTGTCTTAGGTGTTTGCAATTAGAGAATTACCCAGTCATTCCACTGTTTCTGGACATGGCTTACAAAATAGATACTTAAATAGGGCTACAAGATGGTGCAAGTATCAGGCAATAAAGTCCTGATGATCTGTCCCATTTACTTGTTGCACAGTAGAGAACCTTCAGAATGTCTCAGTTTAATATTTGTTTTCCCTTGATAGCTTAAAAGCACCAAGCAGTTACCCTGGCTTGCTTGGCTGTAACCATTATACCTGTCTTCATGGTCCTCATAGGTTTCTGTGCACTCTATGCCATACAGTGATTTAAAAATATAAGAAATTATTTTCCTAAGTTTTATACTCTCAAAATTGTTTGCTTATGCACTAGAGACTGAATAAGAAGTTACTAATGTACTCCTGGAGCACATTTTATGTTCCCAAGACAGATGTGTTTAAAACAAGATGGCTGTACTGCATAACAGGAGTTCTAGTTCAACGTTGGCTTTATTGGCTGGAAAAAAACAACCAAATAGGATATGTCAGGCCAAAGAAATCAGTAACCCAGATAAAAACTTGATTAGAGATTTACAAAATTGCTATACCAGAAAAAAAATAAGGATGAATACTCAAAAAACCTAAAAATTCATTTTATTTTCCCTTTGCCCAATATAAATTCAGTAAAATTGTGTTTGATTCCACCGAGAGCAGTAAGTTCTTGTCAGAGGAATATTAGCTAGAAGTATTTACTGTATACAGAAGTAAACTTTCCATTCTAGCAGACATGAGAGAAGTGCTATGGCTAGTAACTACATATTATCTCACTTAGAGTGAGGAAAATAGCAAAAAGAGAATATCAAGGCAATGGTCTGAAAAGCACAAATAAAGCAAGCCCATTTGTTTTGTTAAGTTGGGGTTGTGCAAGCTTGTGGCGAACCTCTGGCAAGCTGTGGTTCAGTTAATTACATGAGATTTTGTGAAAAAAATCAGGTAGTTTGATATGGACTTTGATATTTTGATTTTTTTGTGTGCATTTGTGAAACTCAACATGAGGCTTAAAGTGGAATAAGACTTGTCTAAATATCTGTGAATAAACTCTCTAAGTTACACATGATTCTGCACTATTCTTAAAGTATAAGACTATTTCTAACGTAGCATGCTGTTTGCAATTGAAAATGGAAACACAGTACCATTCAATCCTAGACTTCAAGATGATGAAACTCCAATCCTTCCCTGATCTTGTTTTTTATATCTTAATCCATCCCTGCTAGAGCAGAGCTAGAACCAGTAGACCTCTAAATCCCTTAGACTTTCAGCATGTGATACCACTGACCTACCTCAGAATGATTCTTACACTTTAGGGAGCAGAAATTAGCACTGATCCCACTGTCCTGTGCTTTAATTAATGCTTTGATTTGGATATTTTTACTGTAGGTTTCAGTAATTCAACTGTATGGAGATGAATAGGCACTAGAGAAGAGAGCCTTCTGGGAGGAAGGTGGCAGCTTGTTCTCTCTAACAGTGGCCCTCAGTGCTCCATTGGTTGTTTCAGACCCAGAGCGTTGGAGGGTTCTTGCAATTGAAAAACGTATCCTTCATCTCCCTCTATTCTCTGTAGATTTAGCTTGGCCTATGTTTGTGCCAGGAGCATCTCTGAAGATGCTGCAGTCTCTGAGAGAGCTGAGAGCCTACACAGTAACATCTGCTCTCCCACATTCCTCTCCTTTTCCAGATCTGTGAAGATAATCTCCCAGAAATTATTAGATCTTCAGGCCCAAATTACAGTAAAAATCAGAAATGAAACCAGAATTTAGGATTTCCAGGTTCTGAAGCCAAACCACAACTGTCTCAGACCACATGGGACCCTGAGGCAAGAATTGTTTCTAAATTGAATGGCTGTTAACAGATTCCCATGAATGTCAGCAGCTCTTTAGCTGCATGACTGCTGCTGAACTTTCCAGGTATGCCCAAGTGGCTGTACGTTGGAGAATAACAGGTATAGTCTATCATTCAATAGAATTCACTAGAATATTAATGGGCATTGTCAGCAAACAGTAGCAAAGTGATGTAGCTGAGAGGCCCTTTGGTTAGGATAATTATTTCTTTTTGTCTGGCTCCGTTTAATGAAAATCCTTGCCCTATATTCCTGCATGATAGCTTGTTGGGAGCATGTTTGGCAGTTCCCCATCTGTGTGTTATTCATATATGCTCAAAATATGATTCTCATACTGCTTAGATGAGCCAGAAATAGATAATAGAATGTATGCTTTTAAAATCATAGTTTTGAGGATTTTAGTGCATATGTTACCCAGTGAATCCCATGGTGACTTTCCCTAGAACAGCATTATTTAAAGGGCACTATCAATTTACATGGCACTTTGGTGACAAGGCCACAACCTTGAGGCCTGCCAAGTGGATTCTCAGTTTGGGAAACTGCATTCTGCCTGCATAGGGTTCCAGTTCAGTAAAAAAATACATCCCTGAAAGGAAAGGGAGACAAAGAGAAAAGAGGCAGGGAAAAAGGGAAAGACAGTCATAAAGGATCAGTTATGATCCTTTAGAATGGAAGATATTTGATAAATGTAACATAAAAATCCAGTTTGAGAATACACTCATCTAAATCTCAGTAGTGAACAGAAGCAGTACACATCCAAGAACCAAATTTGATACTACATTAAAACCTCAGTAAACTTTTACTGGCTTATCAGCAACCTAAAAGGATATATTTACTGTTCTGTAGGGCAATGATGTCCTGCATTTCATGGGACATCACTCAGTTAAATGAACTACACAAGAACAAAACCCAGTGTTTTGTGGGCAGCACAATTAGCAGATCACTTGGCCATCAGGCCAGTTGCACCAAACAAGCTGTTAAGCAGGGCAAAAGATAATTACATATTGCAGTACCAGTGCAGCTCCCAGAATACCTGCAAGTTACATCTGACACAGTTAGTGCCCCTCTGAGTTCCTGAGAGGAGTGAGGATCACCCCTGCTTGGGAGGCACGGCTCTCACCTAATTTTCACCTACATTTGTGAGCAGTAGTATGCAAGAGGGAGCTTGGAAATATTTCTTTGCACAGAAACAGGATGTTGAACTAGTGGCTTTCTGCAGAGACCTGCAGGAGGCTCAAACTCCTTCAGCTAAATTATGGCATGGGAGTCACTGCCTCTACAAGAGGGAGGCTGCTGCTGGGATGGAAGCAGTGACTCCTGTTTACCAGTCCTCACTGAGTTTTGAGCACATCAGGAGAGCAGAGCCTGTGTTCCTCTCAGAGGCATTACACAATCCACTGTTTGGAGTGTCTTGTCTCAGAGAGGGACAGGAACTTTCTACCACCTTTTGGAGTTCAAGCCATTTCCTCAGTGAGATGTGGTGGTGGTGATCAGTATAGCCAATGGTGGTGGGTTGATCCTGGCTGGTAACTCTCTACCCAGTTTCTTGCTCACTTTCCCCCAGTGGGATGTGGGACAGAAATAGAAGGGCAAAAGTGAGGAAAAAAAAACCACTCATGGGTTGATGTTGAGACAGAGGGAAAAAAAAACACAACAAAAGAAAACATCAAAAAACCCAAAGTGATGCAAAGGCACTCACTCACCCAATACAGCAATTCAGTATCAGATGCAGTGGCTGCAGGACCTGATGTGGGTGTGCTGCACCTTACCTCCTAAGTGTTGGCAAAGAGAATTCCCTTCTCCAGAAGCTTCCCACTGTCACCTTTTTTCCTCATGCAGGGACTGTACTGGGGTTTGCACAGGCCTTGTGTATTTTACTCTAGAGGTTGATCCTGTTAAGCAATTGTAGCCACAGATCCCTTAGTTGTTTGTTGAACAAGGACACACTGTGGTTATAAGAAGATCACAACTATCAGCCCTGTTTTACGATTTTTATGAGCATTAATGGAACAAGGTTTGGGGACTGAAGGAGAAAATGGAATATGAAAAGGAAAATGAAAAGAGGCTGTGAGGAAAGCATGTCATTTCTAAATGAATGCTCTGTGCAGAGGAATTGAATCTTTTCACAGCTGAAAATGGATCTTAAATCTGATGCCTTAGCTTGTTTCAGCTTCTGTAATGAAATAGAGTTTTCCTAATACCCTGTGACCTGAATTTCTCCCTGCTTTATGGGTGCTATTCCTTGACGTACAAACCTGTATTTTCTCAAGTCAGCATTTGATGATGGATGTCAAAATACAGGTCATGTATTATGCATATAGCATTACCGATTTAAGGTGTTTACTTGTCAAGTTGAAGAAATTCAGAAATGTCACATTCACTGAATCTGCACAGCTGTCACTTGTAGTTTTTCATGCCTTTAAATGAAAGTTCTGATAAAGCAGGTTAGTTTTCCTGCAATCTTTTTTTTTTTTCTTCCTCTCTTTGGAGAAAAAAAAAAAATAGAGAGCCTATCTATAGAATTTACGTTGTGACTTAGGAGCAGGAATGTGGCCTGAAGGTATACGATGCCTTATGACTCCAAACAGAGGCACACAAAATTCCCAACTACTCATATTTTCCTTTCCTGAAAATATTTCAAGATTCTTATATTTTTAAAAGTGGATTTTTAAAAATGTCCAAATTTAGCACAGACAATGAAATTAAATTAAGATAGCAGAGATTTATCACATCTTTCAAGACCATAGGATGAAGAATACTAAGGCAGGAGTCTATTTTTCATTCAAGGAGAAAACAAAATCCTTTTAACATGCTTCCTGCATTTCAGACTGAATGCACTATGCGTGCAGTGTGCAATTACAGAGCTCCTGACAGTCTGTGTCTAACAGAAATGACACATTTACTTCAATCTTCTAGCACAATCCTAAGAAGACAAATATTTGAGGGGTTAGAGAGGTGGCTACAAATAGCCTTCAATGGATAGTCCGCGCGTGTGTGCCTCTGTGTATGAGCATATTGCAATTGAGGGAGGACATGAAGGACTTGCACATTTGGATGCAGTTATGCCAACTTTCTTCAATTTGTTTTAATCTGCTAGGGAAATCCCGATTTTGTCCACTGCTCTCCCTCCATCTAGAATGCAACTCACTGTCACCATACTGGTCTTACTGAATTAGTTTCAGCACAACCAGTAGTATTAAATGACTGACTGTTAACATTGCCAACATTTCCAGTTGTCACTAAGAAAACTCTAAAGATATTCTGTGCACTGGTAATAGAATTGTTTTACTGTCTAATATTTGCCTATGGCAATATCTTTGTCTTGCGTGTCTGTTGAAGATATCACAACCACTTCTTTTCTCCTAAGGAATTTCTTCACAGACTTTTTACGCCCTTTTACTTATCCTGTTCTTAACAGTCCTCATGTTGTATTTACCTTTCACGTGATAGTCAGCAGGAAATTCATACTAGTACCTTCTGGAGGGCTAAGTAAGTCTCCTCAGCGATTCTAGTTTTATTAACTATATAATCTATATATGATATAGACAAAACAGAGAGAAATGAACTGAATATCAAATAAAAAAAATTAAATCCTGTTAAATCATGACATCCAGATTCAGTGGTCCTTATAATTTGTCTTGTTTAGGAACAGCATTAGAATGATGATAATTATCACTGGAAAAGTACCATAAATCACTTAGAAACACAATATGAAAGTAGTACCACATTTTAACAACTGCAGTGTAGTTAAGAGATTTCCTGATTTGTAAGTTAGTCCCCAGACTGAGGAAAGGTAAAATAGATAATATCATATCATCTTCTGAATTTATTAGCAGATGAATGTGTCAATGAATTTAATGCAGTGTATCAGTTTCCATACAGCAAGGCATAATGAAGAATTTAGAATCGGTATATGGAGAATTCAAAACTAGTTCGTGACAGTAATAAGAGAGGATCAAAAATCTGTACCTCTATGTAAGGTGTGAAATCTAAGAACTTGGGTGTAATGTGGCAAAAAAATGTATGTTTTTTCAGAAACTTGTGTTTTAAAGTAAGCTTAGCTCAATCCCATTCCCAATAGACAAATATTTACTTTAAAATGCTGCCTTGAATCCCTTTAGGGTTTCTTCATGAGACCCTAAAGTCAAACTCTGGCTTCACCATCACTTCTGCAATAATGACATTAAGTGAACATTCCCATGCTTTCTACAGCTTTAATGGACAAGGGAGATGGAATCCTTTAGTCTCAACTGTAAATTTCTAGTCCAACTGTTGCATAGGTTTTTGTATAACTACCTGGTTTTCAGTACTTACAATCATTGAATATATTTTATTAAAATCAAAAAAAGATTAAAAATGCTCAGTGTCAAGAGCTCCATTTCATACTGTGTAGAGAATTAGGCTGAAAGCACAACCTTTTTTAGTGGTGAACCTTGATGATCACCAGATAGGTTTGAAAACTTGTATCTTTTTTTTTTTTTGTGAAATGAGCCCTTCCATGGCAGTATTCTCATAATTGTAATCCTCACATTAATATATATTATGAATGGTATACCTGAAAAGAAAAAAGCCACAACTTTGTGTGGGTTGTGTGGGTTGTATTGCTCACAGAAACCAGAATCCTGCATGTTGTTCAAACCTGCTTAATGAAAGCAATTTGTTCACCCAGGTCATGCTACTGCTTGCAAACTATACTCTTTAAAATATTAATTGAGTTTTAAGGAAAGGTGTTTGTTTCTGGAATATTTGAAATACTAATAGGACAAAATTAAACCTCTCTAAAACTCATCTTTTTTTTTTTTCTTTAAATAAGCGTTGCTCTTTCCATTTTGCATGTTTTGATGCAAAGGCTACCTAGGATAACAAAATAAATTTCAGTTTCTCTGTTAGATATTTTACAGTTGAAATTATTTGCATATTTGTGAAGGATTGCATTTTTATGAAATATTTGTTCTTTTTTTTTTTTTAATGACAATTTTTTCACCGTGCTTTTCTAGGAAAGAAAATTAAAAAAAATAGGGATAGGGAGTTCCCTGTTGATTGGGATTGTAAACTTTCTCTCTTCTCTTTTTTTCTTTTAGGTTTTACACCCCCTGGGATGGATAGGTCATCTCCGGACAACAGTCCAGTGCATGGTCTGTTACGTCAACCCTCCATTACAACAGGAGCCAACATCCCTATTATAACAGAGCTAGGTAAGAAAAACTAGCATTTACCCTTTTATGTACATTCCTATATCTTTTTCCCACTTCCTCTGTTACACAGTCCCCAGAAAATTACCTATACTGTATCTTACACTACTATGTTTTCTCCTCTGATAACTGTTTTGAATTAACTCTCTCTAAAGAAAGATTTGTAGCAGTTGTTTCACTTTATTTGAATAACTGAAATATATTTTTCTCATTCCTTTGGGTTTTCTCCATTTTCTTAAATAAACACTCTATCAGACAAGATGCTTTTTACATAGAGTAACAAATAAGCGGGGGTCTTTGGGCTGAGGTTAGAAAAGAATAAAAAACCCACAGTAAGTATGAGCAGACATTTCCTGTCCATTTAATCAATAGTAAGAGGCCATTTGTTTATTTCTTCATGGTCCAGAACTGTTTAATCATGTGTAACCAAACTCTGTATAATAGTATGAGACATTTTACTCATGAGAATATGATGATGGTAGGTAACCAGGCTCTGATTTCCACTCTAGCTGTGGGTATTTATGTTGTCAAGTGGTGTGATGTGAAGTGCAGAAGCTGTTCTGTTTTTTTCATGGCAAATACAAACTTGATTTGTGGTCCTTTGTCTTTTTATTTTCCTTTCAGTTTTATTTTTTAGAGCCTTACCTGTCGTTTTCCCTTACTTTATTCTCTTTCTGTACTTTCTTTTCCCCCTAAATACTTTACTTATTAGCTAAGCCTGGCAAACTTCTGCCTTTGGTTTCAATCAGTCAGGAAAAAAACAGTGGAACCCACATTCTAATGATAACTGAACTGGGTAAGAAGTGCCTTTTTCCTTCACATCACTGTCTTATTTTCTGTTGTTGTTGTTCTTACTGTCATCAGCTTTTTCTTTATTTATCTGGCTGTATCAGAGGGGCTACCCTCATGGCACTGCTTTGAATGTGTTTTATTTGTGGTTCTGGTTGAAACTGACTGTCTTGTTCTGGCCTTTCTTAATGATTTTTTTTTCACGCAGCATCAGTAAACCTTTGATCACACTCGTCTGACCTGCCGGCTGTTTTCATAGCACCTTCTCACCAATTCATTTTCTTTGGCCTGGGTCCACACCTTCCGGCCCTTCCTCCTTCCCCCCCCACCAATTTTGCTCTCCTTTTCTCTCTCTCTCTCTTTCTTTCTCTCTCTTTCTCCTTTTGTTATTTCAGCCTATTGTCAATTTGGTGGATATGCCTTAGCAGTTCTTACAAGAAGTCCAAGAAGAAGTAAAAGATATCAGAAAAGAAACCCCAGCATCGTACTTTCCCTCAAGCTATTTGTTTATTTTGTGGAGTAGGCCTTTTCTCAGAAGCTGAGGTTTTGAAGCTGTAAAAAAGCAACCAAGCTTCTGTGTTGCTCCCTCTCAATAAAGAGAGCTCTCACCAGCTTTTGCCAGCAGTATTTGATGAGCATTTCCTATGGTGTGGCACCACACGTTCGAGACTACCTCACCTAGCCCAGAGACCTTTCATAGAAATCCTTGTGTGCTAAATTGCATCAGGAAGATAAAGATATTGAGGATAAAACTGCACTTGCAGCATCCACATTAGATTTGTAGTGCCTTGGAAACTGACACTACGCACGGCTAGCGGGATGGTGTCAAAGGCAGGCATTAGTCTGCCAGATGTAAGTGGAAAAAGAATGCTACTGTCAGTAGTGCCTATTCTCAACTAGCAAATTAAACTAAGGCACAAGCTCTTCAAAAAGTACATTTTGAAATGACACGTCAGGCTTTCAAATACTATTTTGCTCTAGAATCTGGAGAATAAATTGATAGCCATTGTACAAAGGAGTGTTGTGGATATTGGTGTTTGCTAGGATGAAATTCTTCTGACTCCCAGGGCAGAACACTTCTCTGTTTACAACACTGAGGTGTTATGCTTTCATGGTTGTGTCAGGGAGTGAGAAGGCAGGAACTTTAATTCCTACTTCAGCTCAGGTCCTGACTGAATGATCATGGCCACATACTGGCTCAACAGGGCTCTAAAAGGAGCATAACAATCCTCATCTCTTTTAAAGAGAGCTATTGAGAGACTTTACCTGTAGTTATTCTTGCTTTGTCAGTAAGCATGGAAAGCACAGTAGTATATGCAAGTTGGAAAAAGGGTGAATGGAAAATGAAACTATATAAGAAGGAAGATCAGAATAGAAGCAGAAGTCTTTCTGACCTACAAAGTCCAGAGCCAAAACCTGAACAAGTTAACAGCATGTTGGTTTCAAAGCTCACTGGATTGGCTTACAAGATGCGATCACACAGGGAAAAGGGATGCAGTCAATGTGTGAAGTTTCAAATGATGAAAAAGTCTTTACTTTCACTTCTTTGCATGGAAATTGAAATATATTTGTCAGTAAGTTAAAGGGTATTTCAGGGGCATAGCTAAGCAGTCTGTGCTTTCATGTCTTAGGGGGACTAATATGGAAATGAAGTATTTGATGAAATATGATACACTCGATACACTGATCTCAAGGAAACAATTATTGTTAGTGGAATGAGATGAAATTGGGAAGCTTAACTATGTCAATGAAATGCCAGAGAAGGTCTGAATGACAAATGCTACTTTATTTAGGCTTTTTCTTTAAAACAGCCTGATGTAGATTCCTTTTCACACTGGATAATATAGAATTTGTGGCTAAGGAAGTGAAGTTATGGAGATGTATATTTGAACAAATGCTAGTACTGCAAGAGAGTATCTGGAGTGTATTGGTCATTCAATTAGATAGATGCATGTTAAAGGGACAGTTTATCCTTTTTTTAGCCATAAGTGCATTAACACCACTCCAGTAAGAATCACAGCAGCACATCTAACAGATGCCTGTGGGCTATATCAGAGTTTTATGGAGAGTCTTTATCTTACAATGGAGTTCTGTGATAACATTTCACTGTACATGCATACAGCCTTAGCTACTGTACCTGACCAATGCCAAGATTGTCTCGATATGTAAAAGAGCATCATGTATCTCATTTTGAGTGCAGGCAGCTGGTGCCATGAAGCTACTTTTACAGCAAAGGGATAGCCACCTCTCAAGAGCAAGAGATAATCAAGAGATTTTTTAAATGCACATTTTCACATCCATCTTGATTTCATTTTCAGTGACGTCAAAGACACAAGTCTGTGTTTCCAGACATATGCCGTTTCTTTTTCTTTCTGACTGTGTAATGTGTAAGGTCACATGCTGGTGACCCAGAAACAGCTTATGATTTTATTATTATTATTTTCAGTAAATGATTCAAATGTTCAGTTCTTGGACCAAGATGATGATGATGACCCAGACACAGAACTGTATCTCACTCAGCCCTTTGCATGTGGAACCGCATTTGCTGTCAGTGTGCTGGACTCTCTCATGAGCGCAGTAAGCAAACAAAATCTTTTTCATTCCCTTCCATCAGAATTACTGTGAAAGAGTATGAAAGCATAGTCCCTTTTCTACAGGTAGTCAGGAGAAGACACTTTTCTCTTAGATGTCAAGAGAATTTCAGAACATAAATGAGATTATTTTTTACTTGGACACAGAGACCTTAAAACAAAACCAATCTAGGACTACTCTGAGTTCACAATTTTAAAAGCAAAGAGTCTCTTGTTGGCCTTGAAGGATAATATTTTACAAAAAATGTCATATCTCACTTCTGAAACCCAGACCCAAATTCAGTGTGTCAGTCCCTATGCTCACCATTCATGTCAGGCAGCATCAGCTGTGTGTTAGCCTTAAATTTCCTGTAGCCATGAACAATGCTCTGAGTATGAGCACTGGGAGACATTGATAGAACAACAATACATAAGCGATCGTATATGTCACAGGAACACTACTTATGTGAAAAGAGGTCATCATCTCTTTATCACATGAGGTGTCTCATGAATCAAAACGTAAGTGCATGCCAGAAACTGCAGATGGTGGCCTTTGGCTATGTCTACATTAGGGTTTTTGCTTTGCAGACATAGTACAGTGTTGAAGTTAACACCTCAGACATACTCTGTTTTATCCTCCCTAGCCTCATATTGGAGAGGTTTTCAGACCAGTCTTGGTCTGTGTGAGCTGCAATTCTTTCAGAAGGACCTTAAGCTCCTCTAGATGTAGCAAGATGTAGTCTTTTTAAAATCTGAGCACAGGCTTTCTGAGCTCCCCATGGAATAAAGTTCCACAGTGCTGGGAATCATCTGTTGTAAACCCCATGTAATATTAGAAGTGAGAGCAGATTTCCTTAAAGGAGTCAGGTCTGACCTTCACCTAAACCATAATGAAGCTTTTTGCTTTTAAGCACTACTTGTGGCGGTCCTTATTGTTTGATATTTTGTTTGTATTTCAAATCTATGTATCTGTATTTTTATTCCCTGCTGTATTACCAGATGTTCCATTCACAGATGAATATCAGTCTACACTGATGAAATTTTATTCTAATGCAGCCTAGGAGTTTGCAATAAACTCAAATGATACTTTTTTTAAAGTTATTGGCCATATTTTGCAGACATGACAAATTCAGAAAGCCTAAACAAGTGTAGATAAACTCAGTAGCTTCTCAAATTAAAATATCTGTGTATAAAATACTTAGCATTTTCATATTATAAATGGGAATAATTTAACATGAAGGTTCCAACTTTTTATACTTAGAGCTACACACATTATCTACTCACATTATTATCTAAATCAGTGTCCCTGAATTAAACATTCGGTAGGGCACTTCAGGAATCTTAGTAAAAGCAGGGTTAATTCTCCTGATTGCCACTGGTATGGCCACAAAAGGAGACTGAAATGTTGTGGACACCATTGCTTTTTTATACAAAGGTATTTCATGTAGATAACAGTGAGGCAATAAGAAATATGTGGAACATGACTGTTCAGAAATTTTTTACTTGCATTTTTTGTATAATCCTCACAATATATTTTGTTATTCCTAGCTTTTGCTGACTTCAAGTTTTTGACAACATGCCTCTCCATTTCTGAAGTTCTTTTTTTCAACAGTCTTCTTTTCAAACATTTTCACATCTAAGTGGTCATATTATATGTCAGGCACAGTGCAGCCAGAAGCCAGAGTAGTTAATGTGATAACAATGGTAGAAAATTCTAACTTAGAAAAAAATACTAATCAAGAAGACAAGCCAAGTATTCAGTCAGTTGGAATTGTTCACTATCCTGTCTTTTCTTTCACCACTTTGCTGATTGGTGGCAGCGTTATTTTCTCTTTTATTCCTCAAAAGCCCAGCAAAGAATTGGAAAAGTAAAATTCTTCCTGACCCTTCAGAAAGTGTAAGACATGTGAGATGTTTTTCCTTTACTATCCCTGTTCTCATGGGAAGGATGTATGCTCCTTTCCTTTCTTCTCCAAGGAAAAGAACTAATCTACTTGCACTATATTATGTCTTTTTTCTTTCCGAAGTACACTTGCCTTTAAGGAACAACTTCTATTTATTCTGCCTAAACTTCAAGCCAGTACTGGCAGACTCAACTAAATTGTGACATCTGCTTTCGTCCTATTAATTGCACAAGAATTCTGTAAAAGGGAAATAATTCACACTGTGCTGGCCCATGCTCACTTTGAGATGAGGATACAGTTCATTATCCGATAAACTTTAGGGGTTTTTTATTGCTTAATTTTTATAAAAAAAATCCAACTTATGATCTCTGTTGATACCTCTAGAATGCCAATTCCTCATATGGGCTACAGTAAAAATATACAGGGCGTGAACTGCCCTGTTAAGAATTAATCTCTTCTCCCACTAGTGGGGTTTTGTAGTAAAGCAGCTGTAAGAAAAATCAGAAAGTGGAACACCCATGTATGTGGTATTCTTTCTAACCCACAGATAATTTGAAATGCACATTTAAATGTATATAGAAAAATAAGTACAAAATACACTTAATTTATTAAAGTATTCAATTTTTGAGTAATAATAATTCAACAGTCTAAATCAGTGTTAATTTATTACTTTCTTTTATATAATTGTGTTAATATAGAAGTAGTGGACTAAAACCTACTCATGAATCATAGATTAGAAAATGCACTGTCATTTTCTGATTCAAATTTGAATGGTAAAGAACATTACCTTCTGCTAGTTTAGTGTTATTTGCTATAAGATGACAGTATTAGGTATTTTAAATTTTAAATTGTCTGTAGTTTTCTTATTTTATATAAGAAAGGCTTAATGAAGTTTACTTTTCAAAATGCTATCTGTACACGGCTTGTCCTCTGCAGCAAAGGCAATAAATTCCACAAGCCTATGATTCACAGTGTGGTAGTTTGAAGATCATTGCTCAGAAGACAATAACGAGCGCAAAAACTGCATTGTCTTTTTGATGAGTTGGTAACAGTGGTCTCTCCACGCTTCCATGAAAGTGCATAATTGTACTCTGTGTGAAGACTGTAGGCATGGTTCATGTTTTAAATGTGGCAGTGGCTATTGTTAAATTGCGCCAGCTAATCATTATTATGTCTTTGAAGAGATATCTACTGCCATCAGAGTCTTGAATGATATATTAATATTTGCTTTGTCATAACATATGCAAACTCAGAAAAAGAATCTATGTAGTCTATCAGTCTCAAGGTGGCATCATTCCTGAAAAACAAAGCACTTATCACCAAATTAAATGGGAATATAAACCATGGGACTAAAAACATCTTTTAGATAATGTGGATGTTTTGGGAAAGTATTATCTTCAGCTGTAAAAATGTTACATGGCATAGGATAGCTTAAGAGAAGTAAATTTTTGAGAAGTACTTTTTCTGGGTCCTGTTGAGATAGTTATTCCAGGAAATCCTGTGTATACAAGGAAACCAGTTTTATCGATGCACAGCACCTTCAAAGGTTGGAATGGTTCACCTGAGAGCCAAATCTCTGTTATTCCTTTTGGCTTTGAAGCTATGAGAACAGGTTGGCACACCTCCTGTACATACCACCAACAAAAGACTCTGAGAGATGCTAAGGATTCCAGAATCAGATTATACCATTTAACGTTTCATAGAATCATAGAATTCTTAAGGTTGGAAAAGACCTCCAAGATCATCTAGTCCAGCCATCCTCCTACCATCCATATTACTCACTAAACCATGTCCCTATGTACCTCATCTAACCTTTAATATCCTAGAATTTATTTCCTTGTGATAGAGCTTTAGGTCTTGATTTTTCACTCTATAATACTAAATTCTACTTTTTTCTTCATATAAATGATAGCACAGAATGGAAAACAATAGTTAAAACAGTTAAAAATAGGTCGAAAGTCCTTTTATTATTGGTATGTTACTCATGTTAGCTCAGTTGTTTCTCAAGTTTGCATATATGTTACTCATTCAGCGGAATTCTTCCAATAGAAAAAGGAAAGCAAGTTAAAATATTTGTTTGAAAGCAATGTTAAAAACTGCATGTGGTATAGGAGGAAAAAAACCTAACAAACATTAAAAAATGTCAGATAAGACTTGAAAAATGACAATTTTAGATTCATAAATAAAAAGCAAAGTGTTATTAAAGTTAAAGCAATGTTATTGAGATGTGCTAACTTTCAGTTAAAATTTCTGTAAAAGACCAATTAGTTTAAAAGACTTGACAACATTAACAGCAAAACATAAGCACTCTTGTAATTATACTTTAAAAAATGATTGAACAAATGGGAAAGCATCCCCCAAATTTTTGAAAGAGCTGCACTACAGTTCTGTAGCATAGGCTAGGTGGCACTGCTAGCTCAGATATCTGTGTCGGAATTTCCTTGCTGTTTTCCCAGTTTCAGTGCCTATGATGCATTTCCTTCTTTCTCTGTTCAGACTACACCTATTTCATGCTCTTATTCCGGATGCTAATTATAGTGTGCCAGTGTGAGGTTCAGTTAATGGCAGTAGCAAACAAGTATTTCTTTAGTTATGATTTTACAGTCAACATCACTGGATAATGTCTTGTTACTTTAAGTACATCAGCACCTTTCCAAAGATATTGTGTAGATTGGTTTCTTATAAGTACTGGCATATCCAGGCCACACACCCTCCCACAGAGCAAGTAGATCACTCTCAAATTAACTTCAGTGTATTATTATTCCAAAGGAAATGGATACAAGCTAGTTCAGCTTTTCGGTGTCCCCCAGTTCCAACTGGCAGGAGGCAGTGAAAGGAGTCTGATTTTTGTGACAATCAAAAACATGAACAGGGGTTTTTTTCCTGAGGAGTGTTAAATATATTGGTACAAGAGAAAGCAGCCCTACTTAGCAGAAGGTGACAAATTACAGCTTTCTATTAACCCATCCTTTCTTGTTTATGGTTGGGCACTTCCTGATCAGTTGCAATGCCAGAGCAGTCCGTCCTGAAAGTTGGAATCTTTTTATCCATTGATGGCAAAACCCCAAACCCCATAATTTGGCTGTACTTATCCATCTGATTAAATGGTGACATCCACATCAGCCATGGTGTGAAACTCAAGCCATTTGTCCAAGATAAATGTTGCCTCCTTTGCTAATAAGTGTCTTAGCTTTGCCTTAACATTTGTCTAGCAGTGGGAGGCCTTTCTCCAGTGACAGTGTTCTGTTCCATCGACAATAGACCTGATTCCTTTCTTATTTGCATCAGTTTCATAGTAGTGTAGGGCCCCCAGAGTTACTCCTTGTTGGCTATATGACATAAGTAAAAATTGGACCCATTATGTCTTAATTGTGCTGGGTTTTGGGGGAGTTTATTTCATTTCATTTGTATTAATGAATTTGTGACAAGTGCCTGCCTGACTTGATATATTATTTTACTGCTGCTTTTATTTCTCAATTTAATATGGGATCTGTAGTAAAATGAATGATATGGCCAAAGTATAATTTCTTAGTAGATCATGGTTTAGTGAGCTACAGCTGAGTTTACGATACAGGGTAATTGTGCACTTGCAGAGTACAAAGTTCAGATTGGCTGAGAGCAGATGTGTTTAAATCGGATTCTGGCTATAGTTGCTACAATTTGAATTACAGAATAATGAGAGAAAGGGTTGAAAACCAGGGAAGGCTGGCCTAATACTACCTCCTAAAGAGATAAAATTGTTAGTACACTTCTGTATGTTTTATCAGTCACTGCAAGTAAGCAGTCTCTAAAACCAGGCTATTTTACACAAATCAAAATCTACCAGTCTTAGAGCAGCTGAACATTTCTTACTGCATTGTCCTTGTTGTAAACCAGACTTGAAAAATCTACCAGTAAGGGTATGCTTTCCTTTTCACAGAATCACAGAATGGTTTGGGTTGGAGAACCTCTGGAGATCATCTAGTACAACCCCCTTGCTAAGGCACGATCACCTAGAACAGGTTGCATAGGACTCCGTCAAGGCGGGTTTTGAATATCTCCAGAGAAGGAGACTCCACAGCCTCTCCGGGCAGCCTGTTTTGTTTCATGTTCTTCTATCTTGACTCATTGAAGTAAAACTGAGAGTAACATTTTTAATAGTATTAAATATCACTACTTAGTGAAGAAAAAGGATTTAAAAATACTGAATGAAAGAGTGGGGAAGGCATGAGAAAACGTACTTTTGCAGAAAATGGTACATTTTTCTGAAGTGTTGTGTTTAAAGTGTCATATACAATACATTGAAGCAGACTTTTACTGAAAGGACTTTTCCAGTTTTAAAAATTGCCATGCTTCCAAACTCTAGATCTGGCAGATTTTGGCTTTATATCCCTGAAACTGGTGTCAACTAACATTGGTGCCTAGCTACAGGAGCAAAGAAATGATTCTAATTATTTTTGTTCTGAGTGGTATATATTGTGCACTGACAAAGACCAAGAAAAGAGATTGAACTTATTTTTTTTTTTTTTTTTTATTCTGAGCACTTCCATGTTGGAAAAGTGTAGCACAGTGGGAAGAGTTGCCAAAGAGGACAACTCTGATTCTCACCTCAGGGACATCAAGGAAGAAGTAACTGAAGAGTAAAAAATCATGCCTGAATGTCTTCTCTCTCTCACAATGGCAATTCCTATTAAACATCATGTAATAACTCCAGACATACATTCCTGCAAGGGGTCACATTGATTTTTCTATATGTTAAGAAAGGTTTGAGTATTACACTTGAATTGTTACACAATGCATCCACATATGTGGGAGCTGATTTGAGATTAGCTGCTGGTTTAGACTAACTGAATTTTCCCTGCTAATGTCTTTACAGTACAGTTTGTATTTAAAATATGTAGTGCCTTACTGAAGCTAATTTAAAATAATTGGAGTTGATGAGATGCAAATATTTGCTCTAGGGCATGTATAACAATAACAATATGTTCCTTTCATTTTAATTTAGGCAACAGGTGAATGGCATATATGCCTAAGCTTGAAGTTATGAAACTTCAATGTTACAGTGAAAATCATTGCCCCAAAGAGTTCATTTTCTCCTGTATTAACTGTCATCTCAAATGAACAATAAAACTGAAGTTTTATTATACATAGAAAGAGTATCAAAGTAACATATAGGAAACCAGTTCTGCTTTTTTGATCTCAGGATAAAATATTTCAACCTGTACCTCAGTTTAGCCATGTATTAAATACAATTGCATTTTATGGATAGAGCAATGAATTTCACTGAAAAGTATTATCAAAAAAGTATTGTCTTTGGACAACAAGCACTATGTAAGAATTCAACGTCCATTCTTACTAGGCTGGACTACAGACCAAGGCCTAAGTTCAACAAAAGTCACAAATCTAGCAATGTGAATCCACAAATCCAGTAATGTCAATCCTGTGTACTCTACTGTGAGCTCATTTTCTTCTCACACGTCCCCCACACTTGCAAAGCTTCTGAAAAACAAGCATTAGTGACTTTGTAAGTGATGGTGCCTCCTATTGTTCAACATTATTTTTTTGCTCTGCACATTTCATGGCAGATATTAATGGAATATCTCTGAACTGTACCGGTATACTTTTAAGTGAACTTGAAACTCACTCATCTGGCATTAAATTAATATTTAAAATACCCATTGTTTGCCTGACAGACCAGTGAAGCTACAGATGCTGGCAAAATGTCAGTGTGGAGTAAATCTTCCCTAATAAACCACACTTACTCTATACCCTAGAGTTTTTTAAAAGGACCACCAGGATCCCAAACTCATCATACATTTATCTGGAATGAACTCAAGATGTTTAATTGATACATGCTTATGTCTGAACACTGTCAAGTCTCGTAATAAGATGTTTAGTACAATACATTGGTTAGACTGCTAGAGTCCAGCCACAGTAATAAGTAATGACATTTGCTGCACAAAGGCAGCTCCCCAACGAATTGGTGACAAGAGTAAAAAGGCAATCTAGCCTGTGTAAGCTTTAAATGTGGTCTGAGTTTTACAATTACATGTCCTAAAGCCCATTATTAGACATGAAGGCAATGAGAAGGAAAGCAGTCATTGCATCACTACTAACACCAATTATAGGAAACATAAATCATTCAAATTTTTGTACTTTAATAAAAATCAGCCTGAATTGGTGTTTAAAAGGAAGGATCTGGTATAGGAGTCTAATGGGATAGAACAAAATAGAGTAATTGGAGGCTGCTGTCTTTTCACTTTCTATATAAAATTATTTGAAGAGACAGCCAAGAACTTTAAACAGCAGAAACCCAGAAAAGTTGTAATTTGGATGTCTTCAGTTGTGACTTTAATGGTGTTTGCTTAAAGAGCTTTCTTTATCTCTGCAGACATACTTCAATGACAATATCCTCACACTGATACGGACATTGGTAACAGGAGGAGCCACACCAGAGCTGGAAGCACTGATTGCTGAGGAAAATGCATTGAGAGGAGGTTACAGCACGCCCCAGACACTTGCAAACAGGGACAGGTGTCGAGTTGCTCAGTTGGCTTTGTATGATGGGCCATTTGCAGACCTAGGGGTAAGATCATGAGAGAGATATAGCACCAAGGCTGGTTTGCAGTCTTACTTGTTTCTGTTCTTAGACTGAATCAAAAAACTATCTTAATTAGTGTATAATTTCTATGTTTTACTTTATAGAAGTATATTTACTTTAATAGAGGTTTTGGATAATGTGAAAATTTACAGCACAAAGTGCCAGGTTTGCTCTTACCCTTTTAAGGATCTATATTACTTCTGAGAGTCCTTGCCTGAATATTTCTTTCAGAAAATCCTGTGTCTCCCCTTAGTTGTCAGCTAAAGAAATGGATGAGCTGACTTGGGTGATATAACAGTCTAACAATAATCCATTGTAAATGTGAGCAATGTCTAAACCTTCAGTGGGTTTTCATAAGCTTATTTAGTCTTTTTGTGGAGCTTCCAGTTCTTACTTAAAATATGCTTATTACAGATTCACAGAATGGTAGGGATTGGAAGGGACCTCTGAAGATCATCTAGTCCAACCCCACTGCTTATGCAGGATCACCTAGAGCAGGTTGCACAGGATTGTGTCCAGGCAGGTTTTGACTGTCTCCAAAGAAAGAGACTCCACAACCTCTCTGGGAAGCCTGTGCCAGTGCTCTATCACCCTCAGAGAAAGGACAGGGAGTCCCATAAAGGATTGAGGGTCATGAGAGTACACAGATAGAAGTAAACAGCCTTTCCATTCATATAGGAGTCATTCATAGCTGAGCCTAACAGCTCATCAGAGCACTTGGGCATGAGGTATAACACTTCACAAATAAGTAATATAAATTCTTCAAATGCTATTTCACTGGATCCTCAATTGCGCCATATCAGTGAAGGTATAATGCATTAATACTCATCATTACTTATGAATCAACATTTAGGTATACAGATTATCAAATCTAAAATTGGTTTTGCTAATCAAAATATTGTTTATGAAAAATGTCATACATTTCATCATTATTTTGAAGTGGGAGATATTTTATTATTCTATTAACCCCTCAGAATGTTAATTTCCATTGTGTTCCCCAGTGAATTAAGACAACAGGATAGCTAGTGCCAAAAAAGAGTCAAAAATGCTAACAATTTAATACCACAATTAATATAATTTGTAGAATATGCATTGCACCAAAATTTATATTTCCAGTTTAAATCAAATTATTCTTCCCAATTTGTTATCATATCATGGACCAAGGGTCTCTAAAATAACAATTGCTTTACATAATTACTTACTTGGGTAAAGGATTCTAATTTGGGACAAACAGCTGACTTTCTTTACATTGTCCTTTCTGTAAAAGCTCATACTCAAAATCCTCTTCCCTGATGTGTTAACATAGAAGAGAAAGGAAAAAATGTGCTGTTTTTTGTTTCGGTTTTTTTTTCCCCTCTCCTTTCTTTCTCCTAGGATGGAGGTTGTTATGGAGATCTATTTTGTAAAGCACTGAAAACATACAATATGCTTTGCTTTGGAATTTATCGATTAAGGGATGCCCATCTAAGTACTCCCAGCCAATGTACTAAACGGTAAGTCCGGTCTTTTAGAAAATCTCTGGTTCACCTTTGGTCTTGTTGGTGAGAAAGATCCCACATGGCAGCTAAGCCAGATTTCTTACAAGCAGTGAATTAAGTTGAAAAGAAATTGTGAGATTTGTGATAAATTTTTGCTCATTTCTTGCCTGGACAGAAAATGCCTGTTGCCTTGCTCAAATGTGTTTTTCACATATATGGAAAAGATTAGCAGCAGGGCCTATAAGGTCTTCCCTGAAAGGAGTCTAGTTGAAGGTGGGGATTCTTAAAATTAATAGAGCTTCTACTTCAGGCCTGGGATGTATTCTGGCTTCATGGAAGCACAGATTTCTCTTTATAAATGCTCTTTAAGGCCATGAATGTACACATGGCACAAATCAACAATATTAACCCCAATGCTAATTTGCTGGTATATTTTCCTTAACTTCTTTTATGTACAGTCACAATTCGAGCAAATAATTGTACTCTTTGATATATTAATAGTATTTAAATATTTAATAAATATGTAGCAAATTTATATTTAAATGTGCCCGCACCTAAAATCCTCCTCTCCCTGCTTTTCAGCCATTCTTTTAAATACTGTTGCTAGTGGATATTTTACTGGGTTTTGTAAATATGTAAATCTGTTTGCTAGCATCTGTTTGCTTGAATTACGGTGCATCTAGAGAAAGGAAGGTGTTTTGTGGAGTGTCATTGAGAAATCAAGGCATGAGTCACTTGAAGAACATCCTATTCAGACAATGTGTCTGCACAACAGGAAACACTAAAAATGATATCTGACACGAGAAGGTCCTAAACTGTATAAGCTAAAATTTGGTCTGCACTGAAGGAAACGGGAGTGCAACAATCTGGGTAAATGTTCATGAGATAACTACTCTAGAAGAAATTTTTAGCACAAATTTAAACCTGTTTTCTCTCTTTTTCTTTGTTTCTTCCTTTCTTTTCAGTTATGTTATCACAAACCCACCATATGAATTTGAGCTTGTGCCGACAGACTTGATCTTCTGTTTGATGCAATTTGACCACAATGCTGGCCAGTCCCGGGCCAGTCTTTCTCATTCCTCCCATTCCTCCTATTCTTCCAGCAAGAAGAGCTCATCAGTTCACTCCATCCCCTCAACAGCAAACCGACCGAACCGCACCAAGACCAGGGATTCCCGGGAAAAACAGAAGTATGTGCAGGAAGATAGACTTTGATATGTGTACCTGCTCCCACTGTGTGTGAAACTTGCATTCACCACCCATTCTCCCCAGTTAATGTTTCCAGCAGTAGTGTTCCCTGTTTTCCCATGGAGTTCTCTCTTTTTTGTACACATATTTTGCATATGTATGACAGTGTGCATGTGATTGTCATTTTTATTTCACCACCATAAAACCCTTAAGCACAACAGCAACAAAGCAGACGGACCAAAAGTTATTTATGATGCTAGGGGAGAAAAAAAAAAATCTAAACCCATAGGCACACTGAAAACATAAATAACTCACTGCAGTTACTCTACATATCAGAAAATAGAGTATATTTAACATGAACACTTGCTCTTGGTGTCAGAGTTACACAAAGAAAGTCATTTAGTGCAGAAGTGTTGATGTATGTTGCGGTAAGTTTTTTTTATATTCATATTTACAGGAGTTGCTACATTTATTTGAAGCTTATAAAACTAACCCTTTGAAAGTAAAACAAAAAAAAAGAAAAAAAAAAACACAAAACCACAACTAAAAAAAATCCATTTAGATTTTTCACTCTGAAAACTTATATTGTATAGGGCTTACACTCTTTGTATAGATTATTGCTACTCACCTGCTTTATACCAAAGCAACATCAGGGACTTTTCTGCTTGTTTAAGGACTTCAAAATACAAGCCTTTTGGAAATAGTGTCTTTTCCCTCTAACACTGCAATTGTCTGGATGTGGAGCTGTAAAGCTCCAATGGTTTAATTTAACTTTAGAAAGAGTCTAATTGCATATTAAATTATTATTCTGTCTATTTATACTGCCACATGAATAGCTATATTTTCTTTCACTTTTGACATTTGGGATAAAAAGCCATATGTATCATAAATATTGGATGTTAAGTCATTAAAAACTGCCTTCCTGGGACTTTTACATCTTTAAAAGGTGAATTAGTCACCTTATGTACAGAATAAATAATGTTCAGAAAAGAGCAAGCATTTTTCTATGCTTAAGTATCAGATCTCAAGGGACTTTGTTCCTTTCCCCAGATGGTAGTTTAACTTTTCCAACTTAGAGTGGTGGTATAAATCTTCCAACAAGATTCCTAATAGGCGAAGATCCTCCAGAAATCCTGCTCCATCTTCTAGCTGGTTCTTTTCAACAGGTACATGCCAGGATGCAGTAATACAGGGGAAGACAACTGAGTGCCTTTAAGGTCTCTCCCATTTGGGGAGAAAAGGTGCTGTGCCCTGGACGGCCCGTGAGCAGAACAAGAGAGCTGGGGTGGAAATACTAACTGTGCTGAGGCATCATGTTCTAGGCACTTGCCAGAGTTGAGCTCATGCAGATTATCACCAACGACATACTTACCCAAACAGAAATTGTGGCAGAGAATTAAATAAAACAGTGGAAATGAACCTACCCTAGATAGCCATAGAAATGATACTTCAAGCTTGTTGTTTTGGTTTTTTTTTTTTAATTTCAAATGCCAACCTTTTGTAATGTAGAACTAGTTCTAGGTGGTATGAAGATTTTTCCCAGGGAAGGGAGGCCAGAAACACATACCACCTTCCCTGGCTACCCAGCAAGAAAGCATGCAGACAGAAAATAAATATTTGGATGTGGGAGTGATTAGCATTGTAACTGCCAACCCAGACAAGGTGCTTTTATGGTTAGTATTGTTTTCTACCTTCCCCTTCCCCAAGCATGATAATTTTGAAGATTTGCTTGCTGTGTGAATTGACAATGAAGCCAAGCACTTTTACTGACAAAACCTGGAATCATATAAGTGGGCTACAGAGAGTGCCACTTGCAGTGTTAAGCATCATGATTGGAATACAGTATATATGTGTGTGTGCATTCAAATGCAGCTCTAAGTCCTATCAGTGAAATGCATTGCAAATTATGGATGCTTCCCTACAAATTACAGTTGCTCTTCATAAGACAAATTCTGTGTTTCTTTTTGCAAAGAAAGTTTTTATTGTCTTTTGCCCTAAGAATATTTATTACTACAAGGATGTGCCAGTTAAAGTGCTCAACAGGAAATATGACAGTTTAAAAGCATTGTAAAACTTACATAGCTTACTTCTTTTTCTAAAGTGCAACAAGGATGAATAGAATGGGCCAAGGTATGACAATTAATGGTTCTGCATGACCTAGCAACTGCTGTGGGTTTCCTTCTATAACTTTGTCCTTGTGAAAACTTGTGAAATTAAACAAAATTAGTTACAAACTTTATTCAGTTATTGGTTTGTTTGTTTGGTTGATTGTTTTGTTGGTTTTCTTTTGCCTTTTTTTTTCCCTCCAAACCAAAAGTAAAACTGGCTGCTGCTGCTGCTGCTGTTGCTCAACCGTGTTTTATTTTTTTATCCTCTCATCTGCTTGCCTTTCTAATTGCACGTATCCTTTTGTAAACACCAAGGTTCCTGCTCAATGAAGATGCCTACCCCGATGCAGACATTACTTTAATTTCCCATTCCTCATTCCAGTTCCTTTCCTCCCTTCCCCTCCCTACTCCCCTGTCCCCCTTGTATGTTCATGAGCATCTTTTTATGTTGGCAATATTGAGTGAAAATAGTCGAGAGCAGTTACGCATTTTGGAAGAATGTTAATGGCTTTGACACCAAAATGCTTTTCCATTAATGTTTTATCTGTTTTCCATTTAGCAGAGTAAGGAAGGGTGTTAATATGAAGCCACTTGTCACACACTACGTAATGGTTTTATCCTAAAAAAATAATATTTGTATAACTGCAGCTCAAATAGAAAAAATATAAACAGTGTAGATTAGAGAAGCACCTTGTCTACTGTGTGAGCAACAGAAGAGGAATATCTAATAGGGATGAAAACCTGAATTCTTCAAAACATATTGAAGTCTAATTTTCCTCCATCTTCTCTCCTCAAGTTGGAAGGCTTAAAGTTTTGACTTTTAAATGTGCAATTTTCACTTCTAAGTGCGATCAAATCAATCCATAGGGATGAAGATTTTCATCTACGGTTATACTAATGGAATTGGGAGGTTGGTCATTGCAAGTAGAGGAATGTTTAATTCAACTATGTCATGTTGTCAAAAATTTTTATATTAAAAAATAAATCTCCCATTTGTTCAAAAAACTTTTCCAAGTCAAACATTCTTAGTATCTACTGTGGTTAGTTTTCGAGAGTGGAAAAACAGCACTAATCATCAAGATAATATATTTTAGAGCTTTAAATGGAGGTCCTGTCACTTATATCAGTGCCAGTATGGTTCTGACAATGGAAACTATGTTCTTGGTAGGTTTGTTGATCTGAGTGTTGACACAAAATGACATGTAGCAAACTTGTGGGTTCTTGCCATGGGATCCCACCAGTCTAAACTGGCAGTCAGGCATTTTCCAGTGAAATTTCCATTGTCAAAAGTAATAAATGAACTAGTTTAAAGCTATTTAAAAAAAATCAACAAGTCAAGGTTAGCATTTTTTGATCCCAAAAACTTTAGCTGCCTTGGAGCAAAATAAAGACCTCCACAGAAAGTAAGAGTAGTTTCTTCTTCCTGTCCCTGCAAATTACTTACTGCCCGCTACATGTTAAATACTCATCTGCCAAACAAAATGTTGCTGAGTAGGTGGGTGGAGAAACTTGCACTACTTTTTTGTCACACAGGAAGAAATTGGATGGCAGAATTTTCATCTTAGTTATAAAGAAGTTTCATATGTGGACGGGGGGAGGCAGACAAACACACACATGAACAGAATCATTTGAAAAAGCATGTTTAAAACAATTGTGAAGTAATCTGGGGTTATGGTGAGAACACAAATTTAGGAAATGTTTGTGTCATGTTTAGCTAGTGTTTCTTTGCCTCTGCTCAGAAGAGAGGTTGTTTCACAGTGACATTTATTCAAATGTAATTACTCAGTCCAGAATTAATGGCAGAAATTTTAAAGCACCAGAACAATACATCTGTTGCTAAGAATTGCTAGTCTTACACAAGTTGAAGAAATCTGTTTTGATCATTTCATTTAATTATTTCTATCTTTTTATGCTGCAAGGAGCAGTCTTACACAACATGTTAATTTTTAGTTATTTTTAGTAAGAGCATGAAATCTTTAGAACTTTTAGGGATGCACTGTGATGCTGACAGCCCATTGAAAACCCAGGAAAGTAAATGTTTTCTGCTTTCTGGTCTGTGAAGTTACTTAGCTCTTAGTTCCAATACCTCTCAGGTGATGCTACCAGAAACAAACCAATTAAATAGAGTGGTAAGATCAGGGACTCTCTTGAACAGCTCTTAAAAAAATCAACAACAAAAAAAAACCCCACCGAACAAAAATTAGAAAGTTATGTGATAAGGTTCAATATATGTGTATACCAAAAGGGAGAGAAACTGACTGAATGGAACTAGAAAGAAGTTGGTGAATATAACAGTATATAAAGACTTGAAAAAGTTTTTTCCAGACGGATATAAAGGAAAAAGTAGTTTGTTTCAGATACGTAAAAATCTGTGCTAAGACTTTTGAAGACATGTCAAAGTCAGACTGTGAACATAACAAAGATTGCAAAGTGTGTAAAGGATTCAAGGACATTTAGTTCATGGGAGCAGCATATCTTAGAGGTCAGGAGTAAAGCGGGGTGTGTCAAGCACACATTTCAAAGGTAAGTGTAGCGGTTGATGGACTTTCAGAGGAGATTCGTCAATATGTGGTCAAAGAAATTTTAATGGAAAAAGAGGAACGGGAAAGGTACTAAACCTGCGTCCAAGCATTTGATGCTGGACATGATAATGGCCTGGATCAAAGTTTCAGCACTGGCAAAAAGAAATGTAGGCAACAAAATAAATTACAACCCTGTAGTTTCTGCATTTATTATTTATTTTTGCAGTATTTATTGTTTGCCAGATAGAGGCAAAAAGAGACTTGATGGTGTCTTTCTAAAGCTCAGTTCCCTGGGTTTGAGTTTTAATGTAAATATTAACACATAAATAAGTGCCTTGTTTTGTAAATTCTAGGGCAGACAGGGGGTGTTAGAAATGCTTTACACTGGCTGCTGAGAAATACAGTGCAGAGCTTCCCTGATCCTTAGCACTCATGGAGTTCTCCACTTTCTTGCTACAAGATTGAATTAACTTGCACCAAGTTCTGTTTGTACTGAAAGTTTCTGCACCATATGTTAAAAAAGAAGGTAGAGATAAAAGTTCACAGTGCTTAACTTGCCTCAAAATCATTTTAAACACAAACCATTAGAAAACTGTTAGTTTGAAATTGTTTATGTGATCTTGCAAGGCTTTTAAAACATGATAACCATCACACTTTACACCTCTCTGAAAGGTTAGTTTAATCGTAGATCACATAAAATTGGTTTCCACAAATGCATAATGGTTCATGTGTCACACTTGAACTAAATGGTTTTTTAAATGGAGCTGAAATT